>NC_081182.1:127691544-128327235 GCF_029867415.1 Vicia villosa | reverse complement strand
AAAAATTTCTAAGTGTTTATGACCTAAACTTCAAAATTTCCAAAACTTCATAAATGGTTGATCTTTTGAAAAAAGTTCCCTTGTAAGATGTTGTTTTATTTGGCAAGACCTACAACTTTCATGTTGGAAGTTTTTTGAGTTGTGTAGGTGAAATTTTGAGATCTCACCATGCCCTCAAAAACCCTAATTCCCGACTTTTCGCTCCTTGATGAATTTCTTTGAATTTCTTTGGCCAAATGACTTTGACATCCATATATTGATGATATTGATCTTTGAAAGTCATTTTTTGACCAAAAACCTTAAAAGTCAATGATGATCCTTCACAGTTGACTTTTTCCTGACAAAGTGAATTTTTGGGCTTTTGTGTAGAAATAAGATCTTCTCCCCAAATGGATGATATAAATGGATTATATGGAGGTAGTAGAGATCCTTGAATCATGTCTTGAGTTTTGGATTCATGCCCTGATCAGAAGTCAACTATCTTGGTGAATTAGGTCAAAACCCTAATTTGTCGACCATGTGAAAATAATGACTGTAGACTTTGAATTGAAGTGTGATGTCCAGTAGATCTTGTAATATGAATTATTTGAAGATGATTGATGTCTTTGAATGATCCTCTGAGGTTTTTTAGGGTTTCCCAAATGTGATCCCTGATTTCAGTCCTTGATAGGCTCAAAACCCTAGTCTGGTGACCTGAGTAAACCTGTACTCATATGACTGGATGTCTAATCAATCATAGATGAGAAAAGTGAAGTTTTTGAGCCCCATGATTGTATTAGAGACTAGTCTTTGTATTGATTGATCCTTTGCCTGAGCTTTCTTGTCTTTGAGCATCCTCGATTAGGTACCAGATGGAGAAATGACTGCTCTGGGTACTTGTCTTGACCTGATGAAAAATCCTGAAGATATGTCATCTCAGGGGGGTCAAAAATTAGGGTATGACAGATATGTATGCAGAGGATCGCGATGATCTTTGCGAGCATAATCAAACAAACACCTTAGGTCCCACCTATTTCACAACAGAACCTCCACCGTAACAAGAATGGAATAAACAAAGCAAAGAAACCTATAGAGTACTATAGATACGTTGGGTGCTAATACCTTCCCTTCGTATAACCAACCCTCTTACCCAAGATCTCCCCCCACTTTTAGGTTATTGCAGCTTTTTTCCTTTTCCTCTTTTGGAAATAATAAAAAGTTTGGTCGAAACAAAAGAAAAATCATTTTTATGAGCACTCGAGCCCAAAGAAGGCATCAGGTGTCTCATCCCACAAAAAAGAGGAACAAAACGATTTTTCGCCCGTGACACTTATCATTAGAGTCGTGGGGTGGAGCCTGAAGAAAAGGAAACTCAAATTCCGGGATGATTGGAGGTGGGATAAGTGGAAAAGCCTTTGGAAGAAACGCCTTAGAATGCCAGTCAAAGAATGCTTGGTTTAGTCTGCCAATACTAACTATTGCTCTTTGAAGAGAAAACAAGTCATCCTGAGATGAGCTTGAGTTAGCCTTGTGATCATCATTAAAAGGTTTGAACGAGTTTTTCTCTGGATCAGCAGAAGTGGTGTTAAACCACGAAAAATTGAGTGATCCAAAAGGTTCTTGATTAGTTGTTTCTTGGTGTGTGAACTTTGGTGGAGAGTTATATAAGTCATAGATAGGAGCTTGGCTTAGGAAGTCATTGAAGTTGCTATCAAAAGCTGGATTGTTGAGCAGAGGAGATGAAGTGGGAGCAAAAGGATTTTCTGTGAAGTCTGACCTAGTGTTGGGCACAACCGTAGGAATGGTGGAGTAAGTGCTTTGAGGAACGGGTGGATAGAGTGAATACAAAGTTTCAGCGTTGGGATCAAAGCCATCAGAGTATGTCATGCACTGAGATTGAGTAAGAACTTGATGCTGAAAGAGTGAGGCATCAAGATCATCATTCATATCAGGAGGAGGTATGTTGGATGCGATGTTCAGGTCAAGTTCAGGAGAGTGTAAGGGAGAAGGATCAAAAACAGGAGTTTGAGAGATTGGGGAAGCTTGAGACTCTGGTGTTTGGACAGAAATGTGATCAGCTACATTAATAGGTGGTGAGGTAAACAATATATCTTCAGTGGGCAGAGTTTGATCAGGAGGAGTGGTGAAGGAGGGAATTGGTGAGTTGATTTCCTGTGGGATTAGTGGTTTAGAGGGTTGATAGAAAGGTGAGACATGTTCCTTGACGGGGGATTCAGTTTTTTCAATGGGTGGAGAATCAGTTTTAGAGGTTTCAGCATGAGTTGGTTTGGACTTTACAGAATCAGTAATTTCAGGTTCAGCTTGATTTTTTATGGTGAAGGTTTTAACCTTTTTCTTGACATCAGCTATTTTGACCAAACGTTTTTGTTTTTGTGGGATTTGAATCACATGGATGTTCATTTTGGAGAGTCTACACCCATGAATAGATCCTGCACCCATGAAGGATGTGATCTCATTAGTAGGGATGGGAAAGTGCTTAAACACAAGTGTCAAAAGCCTTCCATAAGGAGTGGTTCTACCCTTTTTGCATGTGTGTTTCATAAAGTTTAGGATGAGGTAACCTAGGTGAAGGGGATGACGATTTAGAAGATGAAAGATCACCATAATGTCATACCTAGATATTTTTTCTAAGCTTCCTGCTCGAGGAATGATATTGTGAATGGAAATTTTGTGTAAGATACAAGGAACAGGGTTTAGATTTAAAGACACTAGGGGTTTGGTGGTATCAACAAGTAGTTCACGATAAACGTTATCCATATCAGTGTTGTATATTCCAACCCATTCTTTTGAAAACTGATGAATGCCAGAATCAGGGATTTCAAGGATTTGACATATTAGAGAGGGAGTTAGGGTTATAGTTATACCTTTGATGGTAGATTTGAGAATCATATCGTTGGTATCTTGATGGATTGCTGCTGTCATACCCCAAAATTTACCCAGTACGATTCACCTCTTTTAATTTATTAAAGGTGTTACAATTAAGGGCTATGGGGTTTAACATATCTATTGATAAATCTGACCTGTTATATAACCTTTAATTAATTTTAGGTGTGCAATTAGCAGGTATTTGGGCCCGATCATTTGGCCCAATCTATCTAACTATGGATCTTCTATTATTTCTAATAATTTAATTTTTCATTTTTTTGTTATTAATCATTGGGTTATTATTCAAAATTAAGGGTATTGGGTTCGAGAGCATGGTTAGATAATGGTTATTAATATTAAGGTTAATTATTTAGTTAGTTTTAGAATAATTAGGATTATTGGTTATTTTTTAATATTAGAGTCATTAGGATTAATTATTATTAGGTTTGTTAATACTATAGGGTTTATAATTATTGTTACAATTAGTATTAGTCTTAATAATAAGTATTATCAGATTTATTAATATTAATCTCAGTATTATTATTGGATTAATTAATAATATTATTATTATTAAGCTAATATAATTAAGCAAAGTGGGCTAGGTAATGGTATTGGGCCAGAGATCCGGTTATTGGGTCGGTTCATGTGGTCAGGTGGACCGAGTCAAACCCAACCTGGATCACTATTCACTTCGTCCTTCCTCTCGACGCCGCAGACAACACACAAACCCTAATTATCTGTGAATCTACCCAGGCCCATTGAATCCGTGAACTTCAGCAATCAGAATCAAATCTTAACAAAACAAACTGAAATTAAAAATTAAACAAAATTGAATCTGAATCAATTTTATTACAAATCAATTATTACAACAGATCAAACCCTAAAACTAATTGAATCAAATCTCAGGAAAAAAAACGTAGGACAATTTAATCTTTCCTAATCTAAAATAAAACCTAACTATATAACCTAAGGTCTAATCAGAAGAAGAGGAGAAGATTTATGGAGATGAAGAGCCCTGAGCACCGTGAACCAAATCTTTAAGCTTGGACCTTCACCTCCATAACCGAACCTGCGAAACAAGAAGAGAAGAAAGGATTAGAACACGGATTGGAGCTTACACGTTCCTGAAATAGAAGATAAAAGGTAACCGGATCCATCACTTAGCTTAGGATTTTTGAAATTTGCATGTTTATTGTTGCGTATGGGGTTGAATCTAGGTTTAATTTGGGGTTAGGGTTCTTATTTAGGGTTAGGGTTCTTCATATTCAGGTTAGGGTTCTTCATATTCAGGTTAGGGTTCTAAGTGTTCTATAAGATAGGGTTTGTGTGAATCTGGGTTTTGTTGTTGAAGGTTGGGATGGGGAAGATGAAGATCACATAGATCTTCTTCTGGGTTTGTCGCTCTGGGTTTTATGGTTGAAGTCTCCGATGAAGATTCATTGGGAAACTGAGGATTTGGAGTGGTTTAGGGTGGCGCCACCGGCGGAGGCGATTTTCGGCCGGTGGTTGGGGTGTCTTCTGGGTTGGTGTTTGAAGAGAGAGGTGGGAGCGTTTAGAGAGAGGAAGAGAAGAGAGAGAAAGAAAAAAGGAAAAATGAAATGGGGTTGGCGAGATTCAGAGATAACTCATCTCCCTCATGCCTCCGATCGTGACATGTGGCTGCACTATGGCCACATGGTGAACTCTGAAAATCTATTCATACGCATGCCCTTTATTGTAGTCCATCGTATCCCAACGCATGCAGACCGTCAGATCGTTCTTATTTAGAACTGAAGCCATCAAATCTAGATCCAACGATCACAATCACAACATGCACACCATAACACGTAAACCTGTGCCACACCCAATCACACGAACCTGAAACCTTAATGGACCTAATTCGTTACTAATCACACACCCATCAATTACTGGCCAAGAATCACATACACCCCCTGCAGAAAAATAAATAAGGAACTAATTAATTAATTTTGTAAGTTTTAGTTAATTGTTCAATTGTTTTTTTTTAATTTTCTCCTCAATCCGAGTATATCTAATGGGAGCATTGGCGAGAGATAAATTTAATAAAATTAATTAATTTGTTAATTCTAATTAATGATTCAACTGATCCTTGGTTAATTTTCTCCTCGATCTGATCATACCTAATAATCGCATTGGCGAGAAATAAAGCAATAAAAATACGATAAGGAAATTCGTTATCATGTAATAATCCAATCTATTGATTATGAGAGATAAGGATAAAACTGGTAATTTAATTATTTTAAGCTAAAATACACTTTATTTGTTGTTCGTGATGATTGAATCTATCGATCAGAATGGTCAGCAATCTTTTATCTAATCCGTTAACTATAGTGATCAAATTTATTGATCATCGCATCTAACGGAAACATATCAAACTAGGGTTGTACGCTATAATTAAAACACTCTTTTCATCTTCAAGTTACAAATTTCTAAAACTATGATAGGTAACTCAAAATGCCTCCAACAACCTCATATCATTTTAAGGCGTACAACCCTTCCCCCGAACTACGTTGACTCTGATTCTCCCTAAGGAGATACTGTCATACCCCAATTTTTGACCCTAAGATCATACATCATTTGCATTCAATCATCAATCAAGAGCACCATTGTGAAGCTTTATCTTTGATACTGTGATTATCTCTGAGGGGAATTATCGAGCATTTATAGCCTTTTATTTGTTTATACTAACCAAAAATCAAAAAAATATATGTTTTGTCTCTTTTGTTTATATTTTATAGGTGAAAGATCGGGCAAAAATCAAAATAGTGCAAGAAAACAATTTTTGAAAATTTTCAATATGGAAATCGATTTACCCCTGTGGGAAATCGATTTCCTGTGCGCGAAATTCAAAAAAAATATAAGGAGGGAAGCTTGACATCATTTTGGCACCTTTTTATTTGATCATTTTATCAATTTTCCATCTCATCAAAATTAACTCACTCATTAAACCCACTTTAACCTCATTTTACCATTTTTACCATTTAATTGCCACTTTAATCACCAATTAAACACAAGCTAATTACCAAACACAAAAAGACCAATTTGCCACTACTCTTGCTCCAATTCTATAAATAGAGCCGTCTACTCTCTCATTTCTCAAGCTTGGAGAGCCAAAAAATTGCTTGCAAATTCATTTCTCACCCTTTCCAAAACCCTCACCCAAAGTTCATTTTCATAAGATTAGTAAGGTTCACATTGAATCTTGCTAATTTTGAACTAAGCCTCCTACATTTCACTCTTTTCTTTGATTGTTCATCTCCATACTTGAAGGATCTACACTTTGTGCTTGTTCTTGAAGCTACTTCAACACTTTAATTCAAGAATTGGTAAATTTCTCAATTCTAAGATGTAGATCTTTGTTGCTTGTGTTCAATGCATCTTTGATGCTATATTGGTGCTATTTGATGGTGATATGATGGATAATTTGTGCTCCAATGGATATGTGATCATAAGGTGTTTGTATGTTTGCTTAAGTCAAGTTTTATGCCTCCTAATGCTGATTTTTTGAATGCTGCGTGCAGGAAATCGATTTCCCTCTGTAGGAAATCGATTTCCACCTTATTTTTTTTTCAAAAGTTGAACTCTGCACTCAGGAAATCGATTTCCTACAGAGGTAAATCGATTTCCTGCTGGCAGAATGTGCTTTTTTGCCTTTTTTATGCTTGTTTTGGCTTCCTACTTCCTCCACTTCAGTAATATCATTGGATCTAGGATGTTGATAGGTTTGAAATGACCTAATCCATAATATTAGATGAATGATATTAATGATAGTGTGAGTTGATTATCTTTTGTGAATTTTATTCTTCTTCCTCCATTTCATTAATATCATTGGATCTAGGATGTTGATAGGTTTGAAAGAACCAAATCCATAATATTAGATGAATGATATTAATGATAGTGTGAGTTGATTATCTTTATGCATTTTATCTTCTCCTTCTCCTTTTTTTCTTTTGATCGATGAAAGTCTTAATACTTTGAGAATTCTTATGGATTCTTAGTAAAGACTAGATCGTTACCTATTTTCTTTTCGTGCGGTATTGCTTTCGGAAGGCGATCTACATATCTTTCTTCTCGCATGCATTAGCACATAAAGTTTTGACCGGCCTCGTTGTAGGGTGATTTCTACATAAATCACTTGGCGATCTGCTTAACATAGCGCAATATTTCGTGTCCCGAATAAAAAAGATCAAATATGGAAGAGAATTGTATGCGGTTGATTTAAGACTTGTGGAGGTTTTTATCGTGTAGTCGCTATGATTCTATCAAGCTTCTGATAAACCCCATTGAATTTAAATCCGAGTACATCATTCACTCACCATAGATCTTCCTACTAACTTTGATAACATACTTGACAAGTTTCAAGATGGTTATCTTTAACACTTAACAACTAACTTTAATTTCCGCACCTTTACTATACCGCTCTTTATATTACCGCTCTTTATATTTCTCGCTTTATCGCTTTACTTCATCATTTCATCATATTTACTTTCCGTCATTTTCTCTCTGTCCACTTGGACATATGTTTATGCTTCTGTTATTTTTCTTTTGTCCACTTGGACCATACTTTATATTTTCGCTAAAACACTAATAAATAATCAAAATCTAAAAAATACATAAGGTTCTCTTTGGACTATCGGTTACTATCCCTAGCACTTTGGAGATTCGGACTTATGGACCTAGTACCTTTGGACTCATTCTATTACTATCCTGTGATTGTTCTGTCTGTCTGGCATTGTTCTGTTGTATGTTTATGTGTGCAGGTATTTCCTTGAAAGCCCTTGATGGTTAATTCCAAGGCATTGATATAAGGATTTTACCCGAAAACAGCCGTTACTCTGCCCAATTTTCGTCAGAATCTTAATGTGCTTAATGAGAAATGGTGCTAAGACAATAAGTTCATCTGGATCCCCAAGTGTTAATGTGTTGGTATTGATAAATCCAAAGGATGGGAAAACTACCTTGGCTCTTAATGTCAAGTGTTGGCTTCTTATTCGGTTAGACCGTTTCTTTCCTTAGCTTTTATTTTATGCATTAGGTTAGCCTCTTCATCTCCTCCCATTCTTAAATTTTCAAAATCTTCTCCCTTTTTCCAAAATATTCTTATGTTTGCAAACCTTTTTTAAATTTTTTTTTTCTTTTCTTAAAAATATCTTTCGCCCTTAGTGGCTTTTCTTCAAAAGTTTAGACACCGTTAATTGTCGAAATGAGTGGTTATACCCCACGATTTTGAAATTGATTGATAATAACGAGATCTTTTCCGCGTGAGAGAGCTAGTGGCATACTCGTTGATCTTATCCGAGTTGGCGCCCTTCTTTCATTTGCGATGCAAAGAACTTGTTTGTTCTCATGCTCAAGATCAATGGCTGAGTATTTCTCTCTAACGACAACAAAGTGTTTATTCGTTTTAAAAAACGTTTTTCCCAAAAGCGGAACTACATTAGCTCTGACTTCTCCATTGCACCGAGGAGGTATGTAGGCCCAAAGCTTAACGCTTTGCCGAGCTAATTTTGAAAATAAAACAAACCCTTTTTTAGCACACACGACACAGATTTTCAAAAAGGTTCCTGTGGAGTACCACAGATATGAGGGGTGCTTAAAACCTTCCCCTTGTATAAGCAACACCCGTACCTAAGATCTCTTCTTTTTGTTTTAAAAAAAAAACAAACTTTGGGTTTTTTCGTTATTTTCCCTTTTCCTTTGGAAACAATAAAGCGCGGTGGCGACTTTCACTGAAATATTGATTCGAGTCATCCTATGGCTTCGATATCAGATTTTCCCCGCTACAGAAAAAATGGCGATTTCACTGGGGATCCAGTTTTAAGTGTGTTAAGCCTATTTTTGTTTATCTGTGTGTTTTTATCTGTATATATTGTTGTGTACTTTGTTTGTTTATTTTCTTTTTTTTCTTCTTTTTGGTGCTCAATGGCTCCTTTGTGATGAGATAAAGTTCTAACCCGAACTTTTGTGAGTAACTTAAGATAGGAGGTGGTAAGACCAATAGTTGCATGTCAGGAGCAATCCTTAACATGAGCATCATATGGTGGAACCCCAATCAGTGGAGGCCTCATGGAAGGTAGTAGATGTTGTTACGAACTATCGTAAGAACGCTATTACTTTCAATAGTGAGTGTCCGTAGAAGCTGAATGGCCTAGAACCTTTTTAACCAATCTAAGCCTTTTTAGGATGTAGTGCAGAAACAAGATCAAGTACCAATTTGAGCTTGTTGTCATGCGATACTACGCTCAGACGAGGTCTTTTTAGGCATATTATTGGCGCCCATGAGCAATTGTGCGTGCCGGTAGTATCCGATAGAAGATTGAAAACTCTGGGAACCTTTGTAGAACCCGTTCGGAAGGTACAAAATTCCCTAGTTCATACCTTTGTGGGTGGTTCTTAACTTTGACTCCATGCTCGTGACGTCGAACCTTTGAACCCTGTTTGTGTGACCGTGTGTGATCTTGATTGTGATTGATGCATAAACCATGCATCCATGCATTCATTTGATTTCCAAGGAACTCATAGGTCTTTCTTTGTAAACATCATAAGTTTCATCAAACTCAATGGATCTTGGGTGTCGATAGGGTGAAAACCTTAATCCACCAAAATGGATGATTGATCTTGATGATAACTTGGTCAAAGCTTTGATCCAATATAGGATTTACATCCTTCATGTTTTGATGTTTACAAAGTAATAACTTGAATTCTTTGAAAATCAAATAAATAAAAAGTAACAACCATTGCATCATTTGCATACATACATCCAGGTTGTCCAGAAAACTTATCCTTGTCTGTCTCCATCTTCAGAGTTTGTTGTCTACCGTCAAGCTGATTCCTCGACACATTGAACTAGAAGCATGTATCTGAAGAGTATGGAAGAACTTCAACAAGACCAAGAGTTGGTAAGATCAAAGAAGCTATCTTTCAGGGATATGGGTCCTAATGTCGTCACTAATCCTTTGCCAGATCAAAGTGGCTGAAGACAAGTCAAAGCCTGATTTTCCTAAAGCCAAGTGTTTCAGACGAGATAGCTCATCTTTGTTGCTGATTAGTCACTAGGCCTTGATTCTGTACTGTTTGTATTTCCTTTATTGTGCTGTTTACTTTTAGACTTTGTTTGTTTCTGAATGGTAATTTTAATGAAATGAGCATTGCATATTTTGAATTCATTTTCATCTACACTGTTTATGTTCATGCTTTCTTTTACAAAACTTTTTCTTCCATTTTCTTCCTCTATCAAATTTGTGTTTTATGCAAAGATTGGAGGGAGGATGATGACAACGAAATACCCAAGTTGTTGAACTGTATGCTTTCGAATAAAACTTTGCTGATGATGTACAGGCATTGTTTCAATTCCCAAACACTGGAGAAATAAGGAAGTTAATCCCTTGTCAACCCCTCTGAGCCTTCGAAGTTGGTGTTTCTTTCTGTATGAAAAACCCGCATTTTAAACCTGGGGCAGGGTAGTTCTCAGTTAATTTGGCTGTGCATTCTATTTCAAGAGAATCATTCAGTACACCTTTCCACAAAGGTTTCAATCACAAGCGCTCCTCCGCATACATCAAAGAAATGTTGGAGATGTTAATCAAAAGCCAAAGATGGTTCATCTTAATCATTAAGCAAGGCAGTCACTATCTTTCAAAAAAAAAATGTATCAAAAAAATGTATACAAAGAAAAGCCTGCTAAGTCAAAACCAAAAACGACTTAGGCAAAAATAAAGGCATCCCGCTGACTGCAAGTACAAAAATAAACAGTTCACGCAAAAGTTAGGGATATATAAAAGAAAAGATGAAAAAAGAGAAGTCAATAAATTCCTGAATAACAAAATGTTGTGCTACCAAAAGGAAGAAGTGAGTGCAATCTCAAAAGTTCTCTTTGCTTGTGAGCTATCATCATTATCAAAGGTGCAAATCCAAAAGTCTCTTGGAACCTGAATGCATAAGTTGAATTAACTGAGTTTTAGGACTGGAGATCATCACGAAGGGGGTGGGTACAATCAAATTTTGAGCCTTATATCCTTTGTTTCTTAAACCGTGAACCTGGCCACGTTACAACCTTTAAAAGACCTAATTGAAGCAAGGTTTGTTTGAAAGCATACTACAACAAGGTTGCGTAAGCTGACTCCCATGAGATTTGCCACTCATTTGCTTTGATATCATATCTTTGCTTTATCTTTCACTTTGAACGTCTCAACCTTTATGTTTTGAAGTGTGATTCCATTTGCTTTACATATATAACATCTTTCCAAAAATGATTTTGATTTCAAAAATATTCTTTGAGCATTGCATTAAAATTACCATTCTTGAATGAACATTTTATTTGCAAGTAAGCACTCATCTTTCAGGAAGTTCAAACAGTCGAGAAACTTGATCAGTGATCCAATCAGGAGCAGGTTATTTCAAGATCCTGTTGTTCAGATGTTCAGTCAAGATTTGTTGATCAGAATATCATTTCAATACTTGTACTGGGGCAAGCCATCCCAACATGCATTTCAAGAACTGAAGCCATGATCAGTTAACTTGCAACAATTAGTGAATCAGGGGAAATCTTCTTCAGTAATCCCCAAGTAGTTTTATCAGCCCTTCTCAAAGGATCACTAGTCTGAAACAGTTACCGGTGTAATAGAAGTGTGTTTAAGCATCTTCTTCATAAGCAGAATGGGCAGAGTTCCCGTGTTGAGGAATCGAGTTCCTTTCGTGCCTCACAAAAGAGTCTCTCTCAGTTGTAACAAACAATTGCATTGCATTGATCATATATCATGCATAGAAAAATTCAACATCATGCATTGAAGCAAATTTCATACTCATTTGCATTTTTCGAGGTTCTGTTGCTGTCAACATCTTCACCTTGAGATCAAAGTCCAACTTACTTGGCACCTATCCAAAACAGATACTTGTTGTTCCTTGATATATCCTTTCTTCATTCAGTGTCATTCCTGAAAGATTTACACCATGCTTTATCTTGGTTCCCTTCAATCATGTTTTATCTTGATTGTCTCTAATCATGCTTTATCCTGATCACTTTCGACCGTGTTTTATCTTGGTTACCTTCAATCATGTTTTATCTTGATTGTCATTTGATGTTGCTTCGTCCATGCTTTATCTTGAACGTCTCTGATACATTCTTCCCAAAGTTCAAATCATGCTTTACCTTGATTGACCTTGGTGTTACCTAATCATGTTTTACCTTGATTGTCATTTGGTATTTTTCAATCATGTTTTACCTTGATTGTCATTTGATGTTATCCAATCATGTTTTACCTTGATTATCCCTGTGATGATTATCTAATCATGTTTTACCTTGATGGACCTGTGATGATTATCCAATCATGTTTTACCTTGATTGTCCTTTGACGATATCCAATCATGTTTTACCTTGGTTGTCATTTGATGTTGTCCAATCATGTTTTACCTTGATATTCATTTTGATGTAGCCACATTCATGTAGGCCTCAGATATTCTCTTCTCGAAGTGCAATCATGTTTTATCTTGAAAGCTTCTGTTGACTGTCTCTTTCTCCTGTGGAATCCAAGTTTTATCCCTGGATGACACATACCTTTTCCCCCAGTGGAATCCTTTCTTATCTCCCCAGTGGTGTTATACTCCTCTCTATTCCATAATCATACTTGATGCATCCATTAGCATCGCATTATACCTTAGGTTCAAAAATTGTGTGTTTTATATTTAAGTCTCTTCAATTACGTCGAGCTGAGGATTTTAACCCTCACATCTCCGGAAAGAAGAAACTTAAATAGGGGCATCTGTCATACCCCAATTTTTGACCCTAAGATCATACATCATTTGCATTCAATCATCAATCAAGAGCACCATTGTGAAGCTTTATCTTTGATACTGTGATTATCTCTGAGGGGAATTATCGAGCATTTATAGCCTTTTATTTGTTTATACTAACCAAAAATCAAAAAAATATATGTTTTGTCTCTTTTGTTTATATTTTATAGGTGAAAGATCGGGCAAAAATCAAAATAGTGCAAAACAATTTTTGAAAATTTTCAATATGGAAATCGATTTACCCCTGTGGGAAATCGATTTCCTGTGCGCGAAATTCAAAAAAAATATAAGGAGGGAAGCTTGACATCATTTTGGCACCTTTTTATTTGATCATTTTATCAATTTTCCACCTCATCAAAATTAACTCATTCATTAAACCCACTTTAACCTCATTTTACCATTTTTACCATTTAATTGCCACTTTAATCACCAATTAAACACAAGCTAATTACCAAACACAAAATGACCAATTTGCCACTACTCTTGCTCCAATTCTATAAATAGAGCCTTCTACTCTCTCATTTCTCAAGCTTGGAGAGCCAAAAAATTGCTTGCAAATTCATTTCTCACCCTTTCCAAAACCCTCACCCAAAGTTCATTTTCATAAGATTAGTAAGGTTCACATTGAATCTTGCTAATTTTGAACTAAGCCTCCTACATTTCACTCTTTTCTTTGATTGTTCATCTCCATACTTGAAGGATCTACACTTTGTGCTTGTTCTTGAAGCTACTTCAACACTTTAATTCAAGAATTGGTAAATTTCTCAATTCTAAGATGTAGATCTTTGTTGCTTGTGTTCAATGCATATTTGATGCTATATTGGTGCTATTTGATGGTGATTTGATGGAAAATTCGTGCTCCAATGGATATGTGATCATAAGGTGTTTTTATGTTTGCTTAAGTCAAGTTTTATGCCTCCTAATGCTGATTTTTTGAATGTTGCGTGCAGGAAATCAATTTCCCTATGTAGGAAATCGATTTCCACCTTATTTTTTTTTCAAAATTTGAACTCTGCACTTAGGAAATCGATTTCCTGCTGGCAGAATGTACTTTTTTGCCTTTTTTATGCTTGTTTTGGCTTCCTACTTCCTCCACTTCATTAATATCATTGGATCTAGGATGTTGATAGGTTTGAAATGACCTAATCCATAATATTAGATGAATGATATTAATGATAGTGTGAGTTGATTATCTTTTGTGAATTTTATTCTTCTTCCTCCATTTCATTAATATCATTGGATCTAGGATGTTGATAGGTTTGAAAGAACCAAATCCATAATATTAGATGAATGATATTAATGATAGTGTGAGTTGATTATCTTTATGCATTTTATCTTCTCCTTCTCCTTTTTTTCTTTTGATCGATGAAAGTCTTAATACTTTGAGAATTCTTATGGATTCTTAGTAAAGACTAGATCGTTACCTATTTTATTTTCGTGCGGTATTGCTTTCGGAAGGCGATCTACATATCGTTCTTCTCGCATGCATTAGCACATAAAGTTTTGACCGGCCTCGTTGTAGGGTGATTTCTACATAAATCACTTGGCGATCTGCTTAACATAGCGCAATATTTCGTGTCCCGAATAAAAAAGATCAAATATGGAAGAGAATTGTATGCGGTTGATTTAAGACTTGTGGAGGTTTTTATCGTGTAGTCGCTATGATTCTATCAAGCTTCTGATAAACCCCATTGAATTTAAATCCGAGTACATCATTCACTCACCATAGATCTTCCTACTAACTTTGATAACATACTTGACAAGTTTCAAGATGGTTATCTTTAACACTTAACAACTAACTTTAATTTCCGCACCTTTACTATACCGCTCTTTATATTACCGCTCTTTATATTTCTCGCTTTATCGCTTTACTTTATCATTTCATCATATTTACTTTCCGTCATTTTCTCTTTGTCCACTTGGACATATGTTTATGCTTCTGTTATTTTTCTTTTGTCCACTTGGACCATACTTTATTTTTTCGCTAAAACACTAATAAATAATCAAAATCTAAAAAATACATAAGGTTCTCTTTGGACTATCGGTTACTATCCCTAGCACTTTGGAGATTCGGACTTATGGACCTAGTACCTTTGGACTCATTCTATTACTATCCTGTGATTGTTCTGTCTGTCTGGCATTGTTCTGTTGTATGTTTATGTGTGCAGGTATTTCCTTGAAAGCCCTTGATGGTTAATTCCAAGGCATTGATATAAGGATTTTACCCGAAAACAGCCGTTACTCTACCCAATTTTCGTCAGAATCTTAATGTGCTTAATGAGAAATGGTGCTAAGACAATAAGTTCATCTGGATCCCCAAGTGTTAATGTGTTGGTATTGATAAATCCAAAGGATGGGAAAACTACCTTGGCTCTTAATGTCAAGTGTTGGCTTCTTATTCGGTTAGACCGTTTCTTTCCTTAGCTTTTATTTTATGCATTAGGTTAGCCTCTTCATCTCCTCCCATTCTTAAATTTTCAAAACCTTCTCCCTTTTTCCAAAATATTCTTATGTTTGCAAACCTTTTTTAAAATTTTTTTTCTTTTCTTAAAAATATCTTTCGCCCTTAGTGGCTTTTCTTCAAAAGTTTAGACACCGTTAATTGTCGAAACGAGTGGTTATACCCCACGATTTTGAAATTGATTGATAATAACGAGATCTTTTCCGCGTGAGAGAGCTAGTGGCATACTCGTTGATCTTATCCGAGTTGGCGCCCTTCTTTCATTTGCGATGCAAAGAACTTGTTTGTTCTCATGCTCAAGATCAATGGCTGAGTATTTCTCTCTAACGACAACAAAGTGTTTATTCGTTTTAAAAAACGTTTTTCCCAAAAGCGGAACTACATTAGCTCTGACTTCTCCATTGCACCGAGGAGGTATGTAGGCCCAAAGCTTAACGCTTTGCCGAGCTTATTTTGAAAATAAAACAAACCCTTTTTTAGCACACACGACACAGATTTTCAAAAAGGTTCCTGTGGAGTACAACAGATATGAGGGGTGCTTAAAACCTTCCCCTTGTATAAGCAACACCCGTACCTAAGATCTCTTCTTTTTGTTTTAAAAAAAAAACAAACTTGGGGTTTTTTCGTTATTTTCCCTTTTTCTTTGGAAACAATAAAGCGCGGTGGGGACTTTCACTGAAATATTGATTCGAGTCATCCTATGGCTTCGATATCAGATTTTCCCCGCTACAGATACGTAGGCACTTGGCAACAAGGCGAGTCCCCTTCCCTAAAATTTCAATTCATTCAAAATCTCAATTTTCGCCCTCTTCACTTCCGTAGCTATTAACCTCATTAATTTTGCCATGAACCTTTACATTAAAATGCAAACCTTAGGAAAGGGTTAAGGGTGCCTAACATATTCCCTTGACCTGATTATAATAATCTTACCCGAATCTCTCATCTGCGTAGGGTTTCCTATTCGCCCTGGTAGAATAGGTGGCGACTCTAAAAACCTTTATTTTTAGGGAAGGTTGCTATAGCTGCATAGAAGCAACGAACGAGTTTTGGGTAGGTTTCAATTTCAAGGGTCAGCATGTTCTTCCAACCTTGAACAACCATGAGTTCTTCAATATTGTAACCCCTAGTTGTAAAACTATCAAAGTCCATGGGTTTTCCGTAGATTACACTCTTGTTTCTCCATTTGGAGTTGAACAAATCGAGTGCACGCTTGGTGGAGAAGATGACGTCCTGAGTTGACTCAACTTCAACGTCTTCTGGGCAATCTTCTTCATTAGAGTCATTGGATACTTCGATGGTTGATTTTACAGGTTTTGTTTTTTGAAGACGTTTAGACTTGCGAACCCCAGATGCTTCAGCAGATTTTGTTTGTGGTTTGGGATTTTCTGGAAGGATGAAAGCGAGTGGTTTTTTATTCAGAATGTCTGGGTTGGTTTCAGAGGAAGACATGGGTTTTGGTTGTTTGGGGTTGATTTTAGAAGAAGACATGGTTTTCGTTTTGAAGATGAAAGCTTAAGATAGGAAATGAAGGGTTAAAGATGATGAGAGAAAAAGAAGAGTTTGGGGGATGATAAAGAGGAGATGTATGGCGTGGGGGAAGATGAAGAGTACAAGTAATGATGCATACACACTGTTTAGGTTTGGAAAACGTGCAGAGGTGGTTGGAAAGAGTGAAGTAGGTGGCGCTAGCATGCTTAGAGAAAATCAAAAATGGAAAAAGATTTTTACAATAAATGTAAAGATTTCCCTTTTTCTCCCTTTTTCTAAAATGATTAGACATAAATGTGATGTAAATAGTGAAACATTTAATGTAATGGACAAGAAATTTGTGCCCATGTGTCACTTTTAGCAACCAGACAAAAGTTCACTTTTCTTTTGTCCTTTTTTAGTGAAATGAAGCTTAAAAAAAATTTGAAGATCATTCTTCACTTTGAGGATTCGATTGGACAGGTTATGATATTTAGTCTTTGTTTTAAAAAATTGAATCTATCTTCAATCAATGGTTTAGTAAAGATATCAGCTAGTTGATTTTGAGTTTGCACAAAAATTAATTCTACTTCTTCTTTTTGAACGTGGTCTCTGATTAAGTGATGTTTTATTTCTATGTGTTTAGACCTAGAATGTTGGATTGGATTTTTTGATAAATTTATAGCACTAGTATTATCACAGTAAATTGGTACCTTAGAGTAGGTTAGAGAGTAGTCTTCCAATTAATTTTTTATCCAAATGATTTGTGAGCAACAGTTAGCTGCTGACACATATTCTGCTTCACTTGTGGATAGTGCAATAGTACTTTGTTTTTTACATGACCAAGTTGTAAGATCATCTCCTAGGATTTGACATGCACCACCAATACGTTTTCTTTCTATTTTGTCTCCAGCATAGTCAGCATCACAGTATGCTTTTAGGTCAAAATCTAAACTTCTTTTGTCCCAAAGACTAATGTTAGTTGTACCTATAAGATATATGAGAATACGCTTTACAGCAGTAAGATGAGATTCCTTTTCAGATGTGTTTATTCCTTGTTCATCTTTATCTAGACTGGAAGAAGGATGTGTAACATCCCGAAAATTCTTATTTAATTAATTTAATCAAGTTTTAAATTAATTATGAGAAATTAACATTTTGTTGAATTATGGGGAAAAATAATGAAATGTTAAGTCATTGGGCCATGCGGTGGAATTAGTAAAGTGGGGGTGTACTTGTGTAAGAGCCCATTTCTAATTTTATGTTTTTCATAAAATAAAGGAAAACAAGAAGAGAAGGAAAAATTAGAACGTGGAAACCAGAAGCTGTGAGAAGAGGAACTAAAGAGCGTGAAGGAGAGCCAAAGAGGAAGAGGAACCAATTCAAGAATTTGGCTAAGGTAAGGGGGGATTCTTCTCATTAACCTCTATTATGGGTTGTATGAATGATTCGATGGAATTTGTATGTTAGGATTTCGAATTGGATTATATGTCGGGTTTGGGGTTTTGGGGTTTATAGAACTTTGATTCAATTTAGGTTGTGAATGATGATTGGTGATGAATAATGATGTTAAACATGATTAGAAGTATGTGTAAACGTGCAATTTATGTCGTATGTGTGATTTATTTTTCTGAAATTCGTACTGGTATGATTTGAGAGTATTTGGGAGGTATAGAATGTTGTTTTCTACAGGTTGGGGTTTCTGAAATCACCGGTTCGCGCCGCGTGCACAGGGTGGCGCCGCGAACAGGTGGGCTGAATGTCAGGATGTTTTGATACGCACAGGTCGCGCCGCGTACCTGTGTTGGCGCCGCGAAGGCGTAACTTTTTCCTCGCTTCGCGCCGCTTGTAGGTGTTGGCGCCGCGAAGGCGTAACTTTTTCCTCGCTTCGCGCCGCGTGTGGATGTTGGCGCCGCGTGCTGTGCTGTTTGGGATTTTTGTTAAAGTTTAACGATGTATAACTTTTTAACCGTTAGTCTGTTTGATGTGCCGTTTCGAACATAGTGAGGCTAATTCAGTGATATATGCAATAAAATAGTGTTTGAGTTGTGACTCGAATTTAATTTAAACACTTGATTTAATTGGTTGTGGTGGTTTATATTGTTATTGCATTGGTTGATGATTATGATTGTTCAGTTGTTTGGTGTTGATGATTAGCATGCGGTATGTGATGCATGCATTTCATAATCATGTTGTGGGCTGTATCCCTTATGGTGGTGGGACAGCGGTAGCTAATTCCCATTGTGTGGAATTGGTGAGAGAAGTAGCCGAATCTTTATGGTGGTGGATCGGTGAGATGGGTTATCCCATGTTTGGTACCACATGCATTTAGTTGCATTGCATTAGGTTGTTGTGTATAATTGTAACATGAATGGAAGTTGTCCAATGTTATAATTTATGTGTATTTTGGTATGAATGTTGCTATATTATCTGAATATAATTGATTTTGGGTGAATAATGTATGGATGAAGTTGTATTGTTTATATACCTATAACATTTGTTAATGCGAATGAAACTCACCCTTACTGTTGTTATTTTTCAGATTGAGGAGTAGCTTGTGTACTTGGTGAGGATTAGCTCGTCAAGTAGTTCGATAGAGTCAGTTGGGTCTGTGTCATGCTCTGGTCGTGTAACACCGGGAACGTTATTTTAGAATTGGCTGATAAACTTCTGTTTGTTTATGGTTTATGGTTGAATTATGAGTCTTCGACTCCAGATGTTTGATTATTCAGTTGTTAAGAATATTCCGCTGTGTTAACATGCTACCTGAATCATTTTTGGTTTATCGTTCCTTTATGGCATGACATAATATTGTTTATTTTGTTGGCGTTGTAATACTCTTCTTCATGTTTTACTCTGATTTTAATGTTAATTTCCGCGGGGTTTAGAAGGGTGTTACAATAGTGGTATCAGAGCATAGTTGGTCGTTTGAGTCAGAGTCTTAGTGTCGGTTAATCCTTCGTATATGATTAGTGTAAAGTTGACACTGTCGATACTTCTTGTTCTAATGAATATTGTCTGATATTTAGCAGAACAATGGCCGGAAGAGGAGGAAGAAATGACGACGCGATTGCTGAGGCTCTAGGCATGATTGCTGGTGTATTAGGAGGGAATGCCAATGGAGCTGGTATTGGTGCTGACAGGCAGCTGAATAGCTTTCAGAGGAACAATCCTCCGTTGTTCAAGGGCACGCACGATCCCGAAGGAGCTCAGAGGTGGCTGAAGGAAATCGAAAGGATCTTCAGAGTGATCGATTGTGCTGAAAATCTGAAGGTGAGGTATGGGACTCATATGCTGTCTGAAGAAGCTGATGATTGGTGGATGGCTAGTAGAGATGAACTTGAATCTGCAGGTGTAGCGATCACTTGGGCTGTATTCAGGCGAGAATTCCTGAGGAGGTACTTTCCTGAGGATGTTCGAGGCAGGAAAGAAGTTGAGTTTTTAGAGCTGACACAAGGTAACATGACGGTGCCGGAGTATGCTTCAAAGTTTGTTGAGCTGGCCAAGTACTATGTTCACTATAAAAATGATGAAGCGAGCGAATTTTCGAAATGTGTTAAGTTCGAGAATGGTCTCCGTGATGAAATTAAGCAGGGAATCAGGTACCAGAGGATTCGTCGGTTTACAGATTTGGTGGACTGTAGTAGGATCTATGAAGAGGATAACCTCAAGCTGAAGTCATCTCACTCTCGCGAGTTAGTTGACAAGAAAGGGAAGAAGCCTATGGACCGTGGTAAACCATATGGTAGAGGTAATTATAAAGCTGGAAGTTGGAAGAAGCCTAGTGGGGGAAACTCTAGTGCTCCTGTTAAGTGCTTTAAGTGTGGGGAACCTGGACATCGTGTTCACGAGTGCAAAAGCGAAGAGAAGAAGTGCTACAGGTGTGGTAAAGCAGGCCACATTGCTGTTGACTGCAAGGGAAGGACGGTGACTTGTTATAACTGTGGTGAAGAAGGTCACATTAGTCCACAGTGTCCTAAGCCAAAGAAGAATCAAGCTGGGGGTAAAGTTTTCGCTTTATCTGGTTCAGAGACTACTCCAGAGGATCGGTTGATTAAAGGTACGTGTTTTATCCATGGCACTCCTTTAATTGCAATAATAGATACTGGAGCGACTCACTCGTTTATTTCATTGGATTGTGCTAAACGAATGAATTTGGAAATATCTGAGATTAATGGAAGTATGATCATTGACACTCCTGCGTCGGGTTCAGTGACTACTTCGTTTGCCTGTTTGAACTGTCCAATTGATATTTTTGGTAGAGAGTTCGGAATGGACTTAGTGTGCCTTCCGTTGGAACAACTTGATGTCATCCTAGGTATGAATTGGTTGCAATTTAATCGAATTCATATCAACTGTTTCACGAAGACGGTTATTTTTCCGGAAGATGTCGGTGTTGAGGGTGTAGCAGTGACTGCTAGACAAGTGGATGAAGCAATGAAGGACGGGGCTGCCGTGTTTATGGTGATTGCATCCATGGAAGTGAAGAAGAAAGTGGTGAGTAGAGACTTACCGGTAGTATGTGAATTTCCAGAAGTTTTTCCTGAAGATGTAAGAGAGTTACCGCCGGAGAGGGAAGTAGAATTTGCTATTGAGTTAGTTCCTGGAACTAGTCCGGTGTCGATGGCGCCGTATCGTATGTCGGCATCTGAGCTAGCAGAGTTGAAGAGTCAGCTAGAAGAGTTACTGGAAAAAGAATTCATTCGTCCGAGTGTGTCGCCGTGGGGTGCGCCGGTGTTGTTGGTAAAGAAGAAAGAAGGTTCTATGAGATTGTGTGTGGATTATAGACAGCTGAATAAAGTTACTATCAAGAATCGGTATCCATTACCGAGGATTGATGATTTGATGGATCAATTGGTTGGTGCGAGTGTGTTCAGCAAAATTGACTTGAGGTCGGGATATCATCAGATTCGGGTGAAGACAGACGATATTCAGAAAACGACATTTAGAACAAGGTATGGCCATTACGAATATACAGTGATGCCATTTGGAGTAACTAATGCACCGGGAGTTTTCATGGAATATATGAATAGGATCTTTCATCCTTACCTGGATCAGTTTGTGGTGGTATTTATCGATGATATTCTAATATATTCTAAGAGTGAAGAAGAACATGCAGAGCATCTAAGAGTGGTATTAGAACTACTGAAGGAAAAGAAACTTTATGCGAAACTGTCAAAGTGTGAGTTCTGGCTAAGTGAAGTAAGCTTTCTTGGACATGTAATTTCTAAAGATGGTATTGCCGTTGACCCAACGACAGTAGAAGCAGTGTCTCAATGGGAAGCTCCGAAGTCAGTTTCTGAAATCTGTAGTTTCCTTGGTCTTGCGGGTTACTATAGAAAGTTCATTGAAGGTTTTTCAAAGTTAGCGTTGCCGTTAACAAAGTTGACTAGGAAGGGTCAAGCAATCATCTGGGATTCGAAATGTGAAGAAGGATTCCAAGAGTTGAAGAAGAGGTTGACTAGTGCGCCGATCTTGATTTTGCCGAATCCGGCGGAATCTTTTGTGGTATATTGTGATGCTTCGTTGTTGGGACTAGGAGGTGTACTAATGCAGAATCAACAGGTAGTCGCTTATGCGTCGAGACAACTCAAAGTGCATGAGAGAAACTATCCGACTCATGACTTAGAATTGGCAGCAGTGGTATTTGTGTTGAAGTTGTGGAGACATTATCTGTATGGTTCGAGGTTTGAAGTGTTTAGTGATCACAAGAGTCTGAAGTATCTCTTTGATCAAAAAGAGCTGAATATGAGGCAAAGGAGGTGGTTAGAGTTCCTTAAGGATTATGATTTTGGGCTGAATTACCATCCGGGTAAAGCAAACGTGGTTGCCGATGCTTTGAGTAGGAAGTCCTTGCATATGTCTATGCTGATGGTAAGAGAATTGGATTTAATTGAACAATTCCGAGATTTGAGTTTAGTATGCGAAGACACTCCTGTCAGTGTTAAGTTGGGAATGCTGAAGCTGACTAGTGGTATTCTGGAAGAAATTCGAGAAGGTTAGAAAGCTGATGTAGAATTGGTGGACAAGTTGACTCTGATTAACCAAGGCAAGGGAGGTGAATTCAGAATCGACGAGAATGGTATTATCAGGTTTGGTAACCGTGTTTGTGTTCCTAATGTTTCTGAATTGAGGAAGAGTATTCTCGAAGAAGGACACCGTAGTGGATTAAGTATTCATCCTGGTGCTACCAAGATGTATCATGACTTGAAAAAGCTGTTTTGGTGGCCTGGAATGAAGCAAGAAATTGCCGAGTTTGTGTATTCTTGTTTGACTTGTCAGAAGTTAAAGGTTGAACATCAGAAGCCATCTGGATTTATGCAACCGATGTTTATTCCTGAGTGGAAATGGGATAGCATATCAATGGATTTTGTTTCGGGTTTGCCGAGAACTGTTAAGAATTGTGAAGCTATCTGGGTCGTGGTAGACAGATTGATGAAGTCTGCACATTTTATACCAATAAGAATGGATTATCCGATGGAAAAGTTGGCTCAATTGTATATTGAGAAGATAGTTAGTCTACATGGTATTCCTTCGAGTATCGTGTCAGATAGAGATCCAAGATTTACGTCGAAGTTCTGGGAGGGTTTGCAGAAGGCCTTGGGTACTAAGCTGAGACTAAGTTCTGCTTATCATCCGCAGACGGATGGACAGACTGAAAGGACAATTCAGTCGTTAGAAGACTTGTTACGTGCTTGTGTGTTAGAAAAAGGAGGTGCTTGGGATAGTTATCTGCCTTTGATTGAATTTACCTACAACAACAGTTTTCATTCGAGTATAGGTATGGCTCCGTTTGAGGCATTGTATGGTAGGAGATGTAGAACTCCATTGTGTTGGTACGAAGCTGGTGAGAGTGTTGTGATTGGACCAGAAATTGTACAACAGACTACAGAGAAGATTAAGATGATTCAAGAGAAGATGAAAGCTTCTCAGAGTCGTCAAAAGAGTTATTATGATAAAAGGAGGAAGGCACTTGAGTTTCAAGAGGGAGATCATGTGTTTATGAAGGTTACTCCTATGACGGGTATTGGTCGAGCTTTGAAGTCAAAGAAGTTGACTCCGCGTTTTATTGGACCATTCCAAATTTCGGAAAGAGTGGGAGAAGTGGAATATCGTATTGCGTTACCGCCAATGCTTGCCAACTTGCATGATGTATTTCATGTTTCTCAATTGAGGAAATACATTTCGCATCCGTCCCACGTGATCCAAGTGGATGATGTGCAGGTTAAAGACAACTTAACGGTTGAAACGTTACATGTGAGGATCGAAGATAGAAGACTGAAGCAATTGCGGGGAAAGGAAATAGCTTTAGTCAGAGTAGCTTGGGGAGGACCAGCTGATGGAAACGTCACCTGGGAGTTAGAAAGCCAGATGAAAGATTCCTATCCGGAACTATTTGCTTGAGGTATGTTTTCGAGGACGAAAACTCTTTAGTGGGGGAGAGTTGTAACATCCCGAAAATTCTTATTTAATTAATTTAATCAAGTTTTAAATTAATTATGAGAAATTAACATTTTGTTGAATTATGGGGAAAAATAATGAAATGTTAAGTCATTGGGCCATGCGGTGGAATTAGTAAAGTGGGGGTGTAATTGTGTAAGAGCCCATTTCTAATTTTATGTTTTTCATAAAATAAAGGAAAACAAGAAGAGAAGGAAAAATTAGAACGTGGAAACCAGAAGCTATGAGAAGAGGAACTGAAGAGCGTGAAGGAGAGCCAAAGAGGAAGAGGAACCAATTCAAGAATTTGGCTAAGGTGTCTTCTCATTAACCTCTATTATGGGTTGTATGAATGATTCGATGGAATTTGTATGTTAGGATTTCGAATTGGATTATATGTCGGGTTTGGGGTTTTGGGGTTTATAGAACTTTGATTCAATTTAGGTTGTGAATGATGATTGGTGATGAATAATGATGTTAAACATGATTAGAAGTATGTGTAAACGTGCAATTTATGTCGTATGTGTGATTTATTTTTCTGAAATTCGTACTGGTATGATTTGAGAGTATTTGGGAGGTATAGAATGTTGTTTTCTGCAGGTTGGGGTTTCTGAAATCACCGGTTCGCGCCGCGTGCACAGGGTGGCGCCGCGAACAGGTGGGCTGAATGTCAGGATGTTTTGATACGCACAGGTCGCGCCGCGTACCTGTGTTGGCGCCGCGAAGGTGTAACTTTTTCCTCGCTTCGCGCCGCGTGTAGGTGTTGGCGCCGCGAAGGCGTAACTTTTTCCTCGCATCGCGCCGCGTGTGGATGTTGGCGCCGCGTGCTGTGCTGTTTGGGATTTTTGTTAAAGTTTAACGATGTATAACTTTTTAACCGTTAGTCTGTTTGATGTGCCGTTTCGAACATAGTGAGGCTAATTCAGTGATATATGCAATAAAATAGTGTTTGAGTTGTGACTCGAATTTAATTTAAACACTTGATTTAATTGGTTGTGGTGGTTTATATTGTTATTGCATTGGTTGATGATTATGATTGTTCAGTTGTTTGGTGTTGATGATTAGCATGCGGTATGTGATGCATGCATTTCATAATCATGTTATGGGCTGTATCCCTTATGGTGGTGGGACAGCGGTAGCTAATTCCCATTGTGTGGAATTGGTGAGAGAAGTAGCCGAATCTTTATGGTGGTGGATCGGTGAGATGGGTTATCCCATGTTTGGTACCACATGATTTAGTTGCATTGCATTAGGTTGTTGTGTATAATTGTAACATGAATGGAAGTTGTCCAATGTTATAATTTGTGTGTATTTTGGTATGAATGTTGCTATATTATCTGAATATAATTGATTTTGGGTGAATAATGTATGGATGAAGTTGTATTGTTTATATACCTATAACATTTGTTAATGCGAATGAAACTCACCCTTACTGTTGTTATTTTTCAGATTGAGGAGTAGCTTGTGTACTTGGTGAGGATTAGCTCGTCAAGTAGTTCGATAGAGTCAGTTGGGTCTGTGTCATGCTCTAGTCGTGTAACACCGAGAACGTTATTTTAGAATTGGCTGTTAAACTTCTGTTTGTTTATGGTTTATGGTTGAATTATAAGTCTTCGACTCCAGATGTTTGATTATTCAGTTGTTAAGAATATTCCGCTGTGTTAACATGCTACCTGAATAATTTTTGGTTTATCGTTCCTTTATGGCATGACATGAATATTGTTTATTTTGTTGGCATTGTAATACTCTTCTTCATGTTTTACTCTGATTTTAATGTTAATTTCCACGGGGTTTAGAAGGGTGTTACAGGATGCATAGGTGTAGACATAATTTTTGCATTCGTCATACTGTATTTTTTTAGAATATCTTTGATGTATTTTTCTTGAAAGATAAAAATTCCCTTTTCTGATTGTTTTATTTGAAGTCCTAGAAAGTATCTTAATTCTCCCATCATGCTCATTTCAAATTCACTTTGCATGAGGTTTGAGAAGTCTTCACACATCTTTTCATTTGTTGATCCAAAAATGATATCATCCACATAAATTTGAACAATTAAAAGATCTTTCTTATATGACTTTTTGAACAAGGTAGTGTCAATTTTTCCTCTAAAAAAGTCATTTTTAAGTAAAAATAGACTAAGTCTTCCGTACCATGCTTTAGGGGCTTGTTTCAGACCATAGAGAGCCTTTGTTAATTTATAGACATGATTTGGAAATTTTGAATCCTCAAATCGAGGTGGTTGGTTAATAAAAACTTCTTCGTTTAAAAAACCATTTAAGACTGCACTTTTCACATCCATTTGAAAGAGTTTTATATCTTTGTGTGCTGCGTATGCAAGAAGCATACGTATTGCCTCAAGTCTAGCTACTAGAGCATATGTTTCGTCATAGTCATTTCCTTCTCGTTGATTATATCCTTGAGCAACCAATCTAGCTTTAATTCTTATAATGTTTCCATCTTAATCTAGCTTAATTCTGAAAATCCATCTAGTTCCAATAATAGTTTTATCAAGAGGATTTGGAACGAGATTCCATACCTAATTTTTTTCAAATTGTGAAAGCTCTTCAGTCATGGCTTGAATCCATGAATCATATTGTATTGCATCATTTATGTGCGTGGGTTCAATTTGAGATATCATTGCCAGGTTGTTGTTTTTGTCTTTGAAAAATTGCCTTGTACGTACTTGATCAGAGGTTTCACCAATAATTACATCATGAGGATGATGTGGTACAGTTTTCCATCCTTTTGAAGGAGCTGGAAATGATTCTTCAATAGTGTCTAATTGAATCTCTTTGTTGAGGATTTCTTCCTGTTCATCTAATTCATCATCAAGTCTTTCAATGGTTGAAGGTTCATTAGTTTCATTAAATAGAACATGCATACTTTTTTCTATACATTTATTTTTGAGATTGTAAATTCTATATCCTTTTGAAGTTTGAGAGTATCCAATAAATATTCCTTTGTCAGATTTAGAATCAAACTTTCCTAGATTATCTTTGTTATTTAAGATGAAACAATAACATCCAAAAACACGAAAATATGAAATGTTAGGGGTCCTATTTTTCCATAACTCTTTTTATAATGTAACAAGAGGTATTAACTGCCTCAGCCCAAAAATATTTTTCTACTTTTAATTCATTAATCATAGTTCTAGCCATTTCTTGAAGACTCCTATTTTTTCTTTCTACCACACCATTTTGTTGAGGTTTCCTAGGACAAGAAAAGTTGTGAGAAATTCCATTTTCTTCAAAGAATTGTTTAAAAAGAGAGTTTTCAAATTCTCCTCCGTGATCACTTCTTACTGATATGATTTTAGAACTTTTTTCATTTTGGACTTTTGTGCAAAAAAATCTGAAGGCCTTAAAAGAGTCATCCTTGTGTTTTAGGAGTAGAACCCAAGTAAATCTAGAGTAATCATCTACAATTACGAACCCATACCTTTTTCCAGTAAGACTTGAGGTTTTGACAGGACCAAATAAATCAACGTGAATGAGTTCTAATGGTTTATTTGATGACACAATATTTTTTAATTTGAAGCTACTTTTTGTATGTTTTCCTTTAATGCAAGCTTCACATACTGCGTCCTTATTAAATTTTATTTTGGGAATGCCTCTTACTAGATCAAGTTTTATCAGGTTTAAGATGGTTCTCATTTTAGTGTGGCCACAACGTTTGTGCCAAATCCATTTTTCCTTTTCATGAGAGACAAAAAAAGTTTCAGATGAAATTCCATCTAAGAAAAGAGTATAGAGGTTCTTGTGTCTAGTTCCACAAAAAAGAGTTTTGTTTGTGAGAGGATGTTTCACGATGCAAGTATTTTGTTTAAATATAACTTCATAACCATTATCACATAGTTGGCTTATACTTAACAAATTATGTTTTAATCCATCTACAAATTGAACATCTTTAAATACAGCGGAACCATCCTTACCAATGGTTCCTATACCTTTTATTTTGGCCTTTTCATTATTGCCAAACATGACCAATCCTCTATCTTTATTTTCTAGAGAGATGAAGCAGTCCTGATCTCCGGTCATGTGACGTGAGCAACCGCTGTCCAGGTACCAAACTTTTTTCTTTATTGAGAGAAGACACTCCTGTAGAAGAGGTTAGCATCTTTTTAGGTACCCAGATTTGAGTGGGTCCTTTAGGGTTAGAGTTATTTTTAGCAGGTACAAACTGTAAGGGTTTGGAGGGAGTTTAAATTTTATGGGTTTGAAGACAGATTTCTCTTTCCAAGTAGGTGATAGATTGTTGTGTTTTTTAAATAGGTTTTGTTTTAAAGGTCTTTTAAAGAAACATTTTGACTCCTCGTGATTAGTTTTTTTTACTTGTTTTAAAGTAGAGTTACTTGGGTCTGAATTTTAAGAATGAGGAGTAAAGAAGGTTTCATAGAACTTTTTGTTTTTTGAGGATTTGAAACCTATTCATGCTTTGTCAAAAACACCTTATTGTGATCCCATTATGTTTTGAATGTTTTAGTAGATCTAACAAATTTTGTGATATCCTAAGTTAGATGCTCTATCTGATTTTCTAACGTTTCTATTTTTGGAAGATTTGATTTTTCAATTAGTATTTTTTGTTTAGATGAGAGTGAAGAATGAGCATTGTATAGATTATTTATTGTGATAGATAGTTTATCAATTGTTTTTTGTAAATCTTCCTTTTCTTTGAATAAGTTTAAAATTTGTTCTTTTTGAAAGAGGCATTTTTGAGTTAAGAGGTTTGAGTCCTCAAGCAGATTGTCAAACATAAAATTCATTTCTTGACAAGTGTTGCAAGAGTTAAGGAAACTCACTTCGGATTCAGAGGTGGTCATAAGGCATAGATTAGCTTCTTCTTCGTCAGTGTCTGAGTTTGAGTTTTCAGAGTCATCCCATGAAGCCATCATTGATTTCTTTTTGAATGGTGTGCCTTTGATGAACCTTTTTTGTTGAGGACATTCAGTTTTGAAGTGTCCAACTTTGTTACATCCATAACATGTGATTTTGTTTTGTCTATCTCAGCCTTTTGAGGATCTCGTCGAAAGGGTCGTTTGTTTTTTCCTCTTCGAAATACCATCTGCTGAATGCGTTTAGATATGAGTGCTAAATCATCCTCATCTTCAGAAGGTGATTCATTTGACTCCTCATTTTTCAATTGAGTTTCTTTTGAACATTAAGCAGCTTTAAGAGCAATAGATTTTCCTTTCTTTTGTGGTTTATCTTCTTGAATGATACATTCATGAGCACGAAGAGAACCAACATGTTCCTCAACTAGTAGAGTTATTAGATCTTTGGCTTGAGTTATAGCAGTAACCATTGATCTCCAAACCTTAGGGATACATCTGAGTAATTTTCTTATTCTTTCATGAGCAGAATAAATTTTTCCAAGAGATCTTAATTCATTAATAATAATTGTAAACCTGGAGAAAATTTCGTCTATGGTTTCATCTTCTTTCATTTCGAATGATTCAAAATTTCTTACTCCCGTATCTATTCTTTCTTCTTTTACATGACTTGTTCCTTCATGATGAATTTTGAGTTTATCCCAGATTTCTTTGGCAGTATCACATTCTTCAATCCTATCATATTCTTCCCTGCTAAGAGCACATGATAAAATGAATTGAGCTTTTGAGTTTAAGAGTACCTGGTTTTTCTCTTCAGTGTTCCAGGACACATGAGGTTTTGGGGCAGCAGGAGCAACGTCACTTGGAGCAGTCATTGGAATGAAGTTTCCTGTTTCAATGATGGACCACATATTTATATCTTGAGACAAAAGAAAGAGTCTCGTTTTACCTTTCCAGTAGTAGTAGTCGGTTCCATTGAATAGAGGAGGTATGTGGGATGATCCTCCTTTAGGTTGTTGAGATCGTTTTACTCTTACATTGTTAAGTGCGATATTTCAGAGCCCGAGCCAAAGAAAAAGAATAACACTTGTTTGTGTGTAATAAGAAAAAGCTCCCGGTTGTGTGTTGTGAAAAACTATAAAAGAAAAGTGGATTATGAGGAAGTATTATTGAGTGAATTAGGAAAAATGACCCCTTAGGATTTTTGTTCGAATTCCCTTGATTCTATCCTTTCTTTGTAAACCAAGCCACACTACAACCCGTGAAAGACCTCTTGATTCTCATTTGTTCACATTATTGGTGTTTGCTTTGATGACCGCATAATTTGAATTTTTGTTGATCTAATTGTTCAGATGAGTGAAAGAAACCCTCATATTTTCATTATAATCATAAAGTGTGTGTAGGGTTGATTCAAATTTGACATGTATTGTTTGGAAACTTGTGATGTGTATTTTTGCGCACAACCATTATACCATTGTTGTTTTGCTCTAGCTTTGAGGTAAAAGTATTGGGAATTGGCTATGTACTTTTGAAACACCCAATTGTTTGAATAATTTTTTAGTCATTCTCTTGTTGTAGACTTTGTTTCCTTTTTTGTGACAAACTTTTGTTTAGGGACAAACAAAATGGCAAGTTGGGGAGAGTTGTTAGGGACCAAATAGTAATAAATTTCATATCTTTTTGTTGGTTCCTTTAACCCATTTTTTATCAAGTCACATGCTTTTAATCACACAATATGCAAATATGTAAATTTTCTTGTTTTTAGTTCAATTGAGTAGGTATTTCACTCTCTTTGCTAGTTTTGTAGAATGTTGCTTCAATAATTTGTGGATATGAATGACAAAGAATAGTCAAGGAAAAGATGGCCATGAGTCAAGCAAGGGAACCAAGAAATCAAGCCAAGAAGTGAAGAGTCACTCAGTTCGCGTCGCATCCTCCTGTTGGCGCCGCGAACTAAGCGAATCCAGCCAGCATGTTTTAGTTCTGATTCTAACTTTTGGGAGGCACGTGTGCACAGTGGCGTGAAGGACAACAAAAAGGCACTTTTTGGAGTTATTGGCTTCTATTGGTCACTTATGGAGGCAAGAGGAATATCAATCATTTCCTTTTGTCTTATTAGAAACTAAAACTTTGTGTAATTTTAATATATCCTTGTAACTTTCAGATTTGAACTTTCACTATTCCATTATTGAGAAAAATAGAAAATAGAGAAAAATAGAGTGAAAAGGCAAAAACGAATTTCACCATTCTTGTGAGCTTGCAACCATGGTGATGAGTAGCTAAATCTTTCTCTTTGCTAAGATTAGAGGTAGCTATTCCTCATAACTCTATGTATTTCTCTTAAACACTTATGTATGTGAATCTCTCAATGATTGAATATAGTATGAATCTCTTGTTTTGAAATCCTATCTTTGATTTATAAATACCATTTTAGAGGTTTATTCAAACAATGCATGAATTATAGAAATAGATTTATGGATTGTTTATCTTTTGTATTGCTAGATAATGATGGTTAGATGCATGTTTAGGTGAAGAAATTACCTAAAGTTTTAATTAACAATTATTACAATATTATTTAGGAATAAATAATATTGAGGCAATAATAGATTGTATTCATGAAATTAGAATTCACATACATGGTTTGAGGAAATGCATGAGTTTGAAATAGTGAGTCCTAATCTTGGCAGAGCACTTTTTATTTGAGAAAATCATATTTTACTATCTTAGTTTATTTCTAAAAGTCAAGACAAATTCCAAACACAAACCAAACCAATTTTTATTTGTCAACTTAAAACAAATGCAACTATAGAACCGCGGTAATATCACCCAATCTCTGTGGATACGATACAAAAATATTTGCCGAAAGTATACTTTTCAACTGCTATGCATTATAAAGGGCTATTTCTTCTTAATACTTTGATCCCACACATTATATATCTGCGCTTCTCACCATCCCTTGATTAGGGTTTATTTCCCTAATCAGGTATTACTTAAGAAGGATCTCTTTAAGAAAATCATTCATCCTGGAATGTTATTAGTCAAGAAGTCTCACTCGAAATCCTTTGGAGACATTTGCAAGGGATTCATAAAGCCTCATTCATTTAATCTGACATTTGGACTTATTCTTTTGGTAATTGTTTGGATTATAAGAAAAAGTCAAAAGAGAAATATTATGGAAAAAGAGAAACAGTTGACCAATTCATGGATCATTCAATCAAGAGGATTCAATTGGTTCGATATTCATTCAAAGGTACAAGGGTTCTCTTATCATGATTTATTCAGGTTGCAAATTCAAGAAAGCATATATTTGAAATTCAACTTCAAAGGAATTAGAGGGAAAAAAAATGAATTTAAACTTGAAGAAAGAAAAGTCTACATTATATTTCAAGCTCAAAGGCCATCAAAACCCATTCCTTATTATAAAATCCAAGAGTCCATTACATATTCTCCATTTTCAACCACAAAAATTCAAAATAACTTGTACATTGAATTCCAAATCTCTCGAAGAGTGAGTCTATTCAATATCAATATTGGTTCAATACACAAGCTATGTTCAGTAAATTACAAAAGAAAGAAAGATCCATTACATTGGAAAACCAAAAAAAGAGAAATTCTCGTGGATGCTAACTCCCAAAGTGAGAGTGACTTGGGAGTATTTATGCTTCAAACAAAATTCAACCTAAAACTAACTTCCACAAACTCTAACCAACTATCAAACAATTTTCTAACAGCCACATAACCTTTTTTTTTAGAACCAAAAGCAGAGATAACAGATTATAACTAATTTATAACTTCCTAACTAACGTCATACAAACTTAACAACCTAACTTCTAATAGATTTGTAAGAAACTACAAACCTATAACAGAGTTCCAACTAACATTTAACAGAAAGATCAGAGATATAACTAACTTCTCATCTATATAACAGAGTTCCCTCCAATTCATGAACCTCTCCACTTCATTTCTCCAATCACATCCACTCTCTCCAATCAGATTCTTCAATCTTCTCCAATCATCTTCAATCGACCCAATCTTCACCTCTCTCCACTCTTCAATTTTCATCGATAATTCCTCAGTTCTGTAACCACCTTCTTCATCTCTCTCTGAACTTCTCCCTCAATTCCATATCCTCACCATAAGCTTTGTCCACCATTGAAGGAGCTTCAGCATTTTAAGCTCCACTCAATCGAGCTCAACCTCTGCAAATCTCACTCCACAACTTCTGTCAATCATAATCGCTCTCCCTCACTGAACAACAACGCAACTCTATCGTATTACCGTAAAAGATTCGGAATTTGAAAGTAGAAGAAGGAAAGAGGAATAAAAAATAACGAAAAGCGTGAAATCAAGATTACCTGAAGAAACTCTCTACTTGTGGCGTTTATTTCGCACAAGGTTGCTTCGGATCCTCCTCTCTGGTATTCTCAGCATTTCGCGTTTGTTCTTCACTCCAGGTATGTCCAATTTTCTTCCTTCTTCAACCATTGCTTGATTCTCGCTGTTTACTGGTATGAGAGATAGGAAAACGATACATGATTTGTTTCGTTGTGATTCACGGCAGAGGGAGATCTATGGGGGTTTTGAGGTTGGGAGGCTGAGATGCTTCGATCGGAGACGGAGAGGATGCCGCCGCGAGATTCTTGGGAGAAGGAATTGGGATCGTCGTTCTTTATTTGACCTAAGTTCTTTTTCCTTTCCATTCATTTCATTTAATTTGATGACAATTTAATTAATTATATTAATTGAAATCAAACGAGATTAACATGTGAGCATGATTAGGCTGTGGTTAGCATAACATTTGGTAAAAATCGGGAATATCTACTATCTACCCATTACTAAACAATTGACCATATTACCAATTGTGCCCTTACCTCAAAAAAAAATCTCACTACAACTTGGACATTTTAATAACTAGCAAAATAAGTATTCACTCTATCATATTTTCTTACTAGATGCCCCAAATGTTCAATTTTTATTGGTCCAACTTAAATTATATTTTTCCCTCCAATAAACCTTGCAGTCAAATAATCACCATTTTTCTACAACTTTTCTCTCTCTTCTCTCTCTTCTCTCTCTGCTCCCCTCTCGTCTCTCTTTTCCCCTCCAGTTCTCACCATCACTCAGTCCTCCCCATCACAAAAAGTGTAAAACATTGTTCACTCTTCATCAAATGAGAAACATTTCTTCTCCTTCCACCTTCCTCACCCTTCATCTCTTCGTCCTCTTCACACTCCTCTCTCTCCACGGTAACTCTTCCTCAATCGCTCTTCCTTTCTTCATTTTTTAAATTTTTAACTCATTTTTCAATTTCACTTTTTCAGTTCAAGCAAACTACGTCATTCCCGAAGAAAGTTACACCGTCACAACTGTTCTCGACGGTCACAATGCGTTCTCCAACGACACCATTCCTCTGATCCCATCATCCCTGACTCCTCAAACAGTACTTTCTACACCGTCCAATTACCCATTTCCGAAGGTTCATTTTGTTTTTTGCTTTTTTTGTTATTGGGGTGTGTTAAAGTTTTGATTTTTTTAGGGTTTTGGGTTATTTATATTTTTTTAATTGTTTTTTTATTGCATAAAGTGTTTTTAAGAGGTTTTCTGGAAATGGGTTTTCTGGGTATGATGATAGTGATGTGGGTTCAACAAGGTTTGACAAACCTAGAAGCTTTGCTGTTGATGTGAGAGGGAATGTGTATGTTGCTGATAGTATTAATAAGGTGATAAGGAAAATCAACACCAATGGTATGTTTCTAGATAAACTTTACTATGGCTTGGTTCTATCTCTGGGTTTTATCCGTTTATACATGGGGATTTTTTAATATCTTTTTCCTCAATTTCGATGTGCGCACTGTAAAACATCAAATGTAGTCTCCGTGTTTGAGAACAAAGGACATAAGCTTCTTTCATTTTACTTCTGTCATTAGTCATTGTTTTTTTGAAATTGATGTCATTTGTTTCAAGCTTTCTCATTTGTTTAAACTGATGTTATTTGTTTCAAGGTTTGTCATAGAGATGTTAGTATATTACATGAACAACTTACTCATTACAACTAATTGATTCCTTCAAAGTGTTCATGTAAATAGCAGTGAGACTTGGACCAAAGTGGTAAAACGGATTTACGAGCTTATGTTTGTCGGAGATGTTCCGAGTTGGATCAACATTCGACTCTAGATTTGTGGATAGCGTTGTTCTGATGTGGTGCTCTACAATGCCAAATGATGGTGTTGTTGTGACGCATAAGGTAGCAACATTACTATACTTTAACTTTCAATTTGTGGTTTTTTTGTTTCAGGCTGTTGAATCATATGAAGATAGCATATTCCAGAAAAGAGCACAATTGCATCAGGTTTGTTGATTTTGGATAACCAAAAATATTTACGTTGAAGTTGACTTACTATGATTGAAACTTTAATTTCTTTTCTGATCTTTCTCACAATGAATATTCTCATAATTTCACTTCATTTGGCAAATACTTTCGAATTTCGTTTCATGCTCAGAGCACTGGAAATCCAACAAGTTTGAAGCAACAGGAAGAATGAAACACTCAATTTTCTTATATTGAATTTGAAACAAATTGCAAATGTGAATTGTTGTTATTCAGTGCTGATATATGGTGGTAATAGTGTGTTTTCGGAAAAAAAAAAGGAACCACCAATGGCTCACTATGAAAATGTTATTGTTTCAAACACGACTAGATTTTTTAAGATGTGTGGTCATATGACCATATAGTGTTTTAGAACCTCCTTCATAGTGTGTGGTCATGATGCTTTTGAATTTAGGTATGGCTATGTTACTTTCACTACATAGCAGAGTTATTGTCACTACAATGGTTAAATACTGATAAATGGTCATTAATACAAAATAAACACTAATTAATAATCATTATTATAATTTATTATAATCATTATAATGGTCATTAATTTATGGTCATTATTATATAATAAAAATAATATTTACAAATAATGAGTTTTAAAGAAAAAGACATATTTTTTTACAAATTAAAAATGAGAAAAAGTTTATTAATATTTTTTAACATCCCAAAATAATATTACTTTAAAATAATATTACATTATAATATATATGATAACTTTTTAAAATAAAATGCAAAGAGTTTATAATATTAGTTCCCAAATGTCGTGTCATTGCAAACTATGAAAAATTTAACAAAATGTTAACTTTCTTCTTCACGTAACAGTAGCAATATAAATATTTTTTAATTTTTTAATTGTTTTTATTTCTCAAATATAATGTTTATTCATACATATAATGTTTATTAATATCTAAAATTTTACAAATAAGTTAATCATTTCAAATTTTATATTTATATTTAAAATTTTACGTTTGTATTTGTTAAATTTCATTTTTTTCCAACTCACATGTTCTTTTTTTTTATATGGTTATTTAATATAGTTGAATTTTTATGATTATTATTCATTTATAATTAAATAATTTATTTCAAATTTACATAATTCTAAATATATTTTATACTATATTAAATAAATGTACATGTTATTAAGCTGTATTTTACGGGTCACTATCAACAAGTTACATATTTTATTTATTTTTTCAAATGTGAAAATTCTTTTTATTCTCTTTTCCGTCTCATGGGTCATTTTTTTTCTTTGTATAATTATTTAATAATTAAATAATGTATTTCAAATTTATTTGTATTTAAATAACTTTATACCATATCAATAGTATAATGTATTTTTATTTTAATAACATTAAAAATATTTTTATCTCACGGGTCACTAGCAAGACAATATTTATTTTAGTTTAATCAATTATTATTTTAAATTAAGAGACAATTTTTTTTAAATATTAATTTTGTCTCTATCACAATTATATTTTTTCTTCTTTTGTGTTTGATTATTTAATATAATTAAATCTATATGATTACTGGTCATTTTAAAAAAAAGTAAATCATTTAAAATTTTGCATTTATATATAAAATTTTACATTTGTATTTGATACTGTTATGACAGTAAAACTCATTCATGTGTCATCACATTAACAAATATTTTGTTGTTATTTTTTTTATTTCAAGACTATTATTTGAAAGTTCTAAATTACTACATATTTTTTTAATTATTTACACAATATCATAATTCAATTAATCGTGCGGGAGCACGGGTCTCTTACTAGTTAGAGTCTGAAATTATTAAATACAAAAATCCATCTTAGGCCACGAAAATTGATTCTAGTCCAAATCCTCCTTAAGCCCATTTACTCCTTGTTTTTGTTGGCTGGTTTATTAAAAAAAATTACAATATCTTGGGTTTGAACGAATTGCTGAGTATGCATCCCCTGTCTGGCCTAATGCCACTCTTTGTGGCAATAACAAAAATCTGTAACCAAAAAACGCCCTTTGGGCTCCAGTGGGCCCTGCGCCCTGCTGCATATAGCACTCGTGATTTCAATATTCACCCCCTGGCTCTATATTTTGAATAGTGAAATTTAGGTTTTTACTTAGATTTTTCCATTTCTTTTTAAGCAATAAATCATTAAATTTTTGTGAAGCTTTGATACAATTTTTGACATAGAAAATATTCGATAAAAATGTTAATTTTTTAGGCTAATCATCTTAGTTCTTTTTGCTTGATTAAAACTCATTTTTTCACATAAAAAGATCATAAAAATAATAGTCTTTTTTAATCCATTTTTGTACTATATCTGGACTTGTTACTTTATACTTTTGTGCAATTTTTGTATCATTGTATTACATGATTTTTGCTAATGATTGTGATTTTATTTGTATGTTCCTTTAGATCTTAGGACTTATAATCTTCACATGTTAATTAGGCTAGTTCTTTCCCTTAAAATCCCTAACTTTAGGTAGAATCCTTAACATAACCATTAGACTAAATTCCATTCCTTTTTCCTTTTTAACTTTAAAACACTTAACTAATATTTGAATTTAATTCCCTTTAAAAAAATACAAAGAAAACACCTTAAAAAACATCTAATAAAGGTCAAAACAATAAAAAAGGGAAATGGAAGCTCTCGTCTCCCTTGTTTAAGGGAATCACTTGGGTGGAAATTCCCAATCATAAAAAACACCAACAAGAGTAGCTCAAGCCTCCCTTGCTTAAGGGGTTTACTTGAAACGCTCGACAAATTTCTCTCTTGTCTCTCTTGCCTTCAGGGCATTCTTTCTCTTAAACGGACATGTTGCTTCCTTTCGATCGGAGACAGGTAACGCCTAAGACTCCACTCAACGAGCTACTATCCTAATGCTAGATTGTGAATGTAACTTCGTTCACTAAAAAACACAAACAAACAAAAACATGTGATCTTAACTACGGCGCTCTGATTCCAGAAAAGGATACGTAGGCATTAGGTCGCAGGGCCTAAGCGAGCACAACTATTTATAAACCTTATTTTCCCCGTATTTCCTTGTCTTTCTTTTGCATGCACTCCCTTCGCATTAAGCTTTAGATTTATAGTTAATACACCCTCTAGATAGAAACAAACATAGGTGGACACCATCGAGTACGATGAGCGTGAGGGGTACTAGTACCTTCCCCTCGCCTAACCGACTTCCGTACCCTACCTTTGGTCGTAAGACCTTGTTCTTATTTATTTTAGGTTTGTTAGCGTTCCTTTCCTTTTAGGGATAAATATGTTAGTGGCGACTCTGTTATTCATATTTCGCGAGCGTGCGATATCTGGCGACTTCACTAGGGATCCTAAGCAAGTCGGTCCTAGCCTTTGTTTGTTGCTTGTTTATTGGGTGTGCTTATCTATTGTTTATGTTTTGCAGTTTACTTTATGATTGCATATCATGTTTACTTTCTACATGCATCTGGATTTACTACTGGGCCTCCGTCGGGGCCACATATTTTTCTGTTTGTCTTTGCATGTGGGGGATTTTGTGAGGTAAAAGGCCCACTACCCAGACCAGTGACACATAGGATTAGCATGGATGCTTATGTTGACTCCCGTAGCGCTTTCTATGATCGATCTTGAAATGGGGTACCACAACTTGGCGAGGTTCTTTCATGGAACATTGTGTCTAGCACGCTTGTTGCCTTAAACACTTTGTGGCCAATGGGAACTGTAGACCCTGGTGACCATTAGGGACCACCCGTCCGTGTCTAAACTACATACCCGTGAGATTGGGATGAGACAGGAAACTTGACCTTCATCATACCCGGATTTCTGCTATTCAATAAAAGGTGTCGCACCTTTGATCCTGGGACATTTGACTTGTACAGAGGTTCTACATCAGCTATCCATATCCAGAATCAACGTCGAACCTCTGAATCTAGAGGATTAGACCTTATTTGATTGATGCACAGATTATTTATCAAGCAAGCAATGTCGAACCTCTGAATCTGGAGGATTCGACCATAATTTATTGCCATGAGAAGCTGTTATCCAAGAGTTGTTGATCCTTGATCCTGATTTCTGCTGCATTTGCATCATCATTAACATTTTGCATTCATGCATATGCATCCATGGTTACCAAGACTCTTACCTTCTTCCCCTCCCTCATAATAGACAAGACGATTCCTCGACGCCAATACCTGACAAGAGCCAATAGACGAAGAATTATGGAGAACTACAAGCAAGATCAAGCTGGTATCAAAGAAGAGATCAACCAAATGAAGACTCAAATGAGCTTGATCATGGAAGTTTTGCAAACATTGTAGAGAAATGAAAGCAATTCCACCACGATTGGTACAACATAAATAGCCAGTCCTTCTTATCTCCCAGGTCTAACTTCAGGTCAAGGGCGACCTCGCAATTATCCTCCACAACCTTGGGTGGCTTAACAACAACCTTTCATACGGCGACAATCATTTGTCCCTTCTCAGAACTATCAGCAAAAACAAGGCCAGCGAGGCGGAGCCAAAGAGAATGTATGATCCTGTGTCAATGCCCTATAGTCAGCTTCTCGCTCATTTGCTCAAGCTCAACCTGATAGAGTTAAGGGAAGCTAGGGCTCCTCCTAATCCTGTTCCTCAAGATTACAATCTCAATGCCAAATGTGAATTTCATTCTGGAGGGTCTGGTCATACCACCGAGGATTGCAGAGTTCTGAAATACAAGGTTCAAGATCTAATTGATGCAAAAGCAATTGAGTTTGGATTAATGACTCTCAATGTGATCAACAATGGCGTTTCTTCCATTGGAGCCTGAAGACGTTATGTTTGTTAGAGAACATTTCATTCACATTATAATAAGGCCAATCTCGTCATTGTTTAGATTTCTCAGGCATTTTCAATTGTATTACTTTTGTTGTTATCAAGTGTTGCCCATCGTAAGAAATTCATTCTGTTTGAATAAATAAAAATAATGCAATATACATGTTTTTCTCAAATCATTTCATTTTTTGTCATTATTCTCATTTATATTCAACTCATTTGACTAAAGCAACTAAAAAAGGAGAATGATGAAAATCAATAATACATGAATCTACTAACTGTATGCTTTTGGAACAAAAACCCTGCTGACGATGTACAAGCATTGTTACAAATCCCAAACACTAGAGTTATAAGGGAGTGAAACCCTCGTCAACCCCTTTGAGCCTAGGAGTAGGAGTTTCTTTTAAAAAATACAAAACCCTCAATCTTAACTAGGGGCAGGGTAGTCTTCAGTTAGTTCGGCTGAGCGTTCAACTTTCAGATATTCCATCAGAGGATTAATCATATTCCACATCTCACAATAAAAGTAGAAGAGTACAATCCATAATGGACGTCTCTCGCTTAATGAGAATAAGGTAGTCACAACCTTTTCATCAAGTCAATCACAAGAATTCATACAACTTGTTCACGAACGGGAGAAAAAAAAATGAAAGAAAACTATAAATAAAAAAAAATAAAAAGAGAAACAATAGTCTGCTAATTCAAAAAAGAAAAAAAAACTTGAAAACAAATGACTTAGGAAAAAGTTAGGGCATATCCCGCTGAACAACGAAATCCAAAACCAAAAGAAACTTTTGTCCAGTAAAAAATTAGGGAAAGCAAAATGAAATTCTAGTAAGACAGACTCAGAATGTCATACACAATGTCACGACATCTTTTCTGTCATCAGCTTAGCTGAGGCAGTACATACAGATCCCCCAATTTTTTATTACTTCTAACATCCAGAAGTCTGGAAGTGTTGGGATCACATATCAGTTCAGTTAACATAAACAAATCTGCTTTGCAGAGATTCTGTGTTAGCACAGTCATTAAATCACACACTGATGTCATGCACGATGTTATGACATCCAAACTAAACTTACAAATAAACAATGCAGAAACATAAATAACACAGAGAATTGTTTACCCAGTTCGGTTCTAACTAACCTACTCTGGGGGCTACCAAGCCAGGGATGAAGTTCACTATCAGTAGTATCAATTCAGAGTTAAACTCGCCGTTTACCCCTCCTCACTTAATCACTACCCAATGACCCCTCTACCTAGGTCCTCCCTAGATATGGAATATCCCCATTCCACTCCCAATCACCGCAGTGATGTCCAAGCACTCCAGCCCCTAGCCTATGCTTGACAGCTTCTCACCAACAATCACCTCATGTGATAACACACTGACAATAGTCAAAGTAGAAGATCCACTTCCAATACACACTTTGATCTTGCTTCACAGCTTCGATCAAACGACACATCTACACTCATTGCTTCACAGCTTCTGAGTGAGTACACATACCTCTTGCCTACAGGCTTCGAGGAACAAATCAGTGACCATCCCACAATCCAGGTGGTTCACCTACACAACAAACCCTAATGACTACATTATGATCGTTAGATTTACAAGGCTACAAAGATTCCTATTTATAACCTGATCCTAGTTGGACTTGGGCTTAAAATTGCAGCACTCCATGCTGTTACAAATCAGCAGATTTCTTCTGCTACAAACAAGGCCTTTTAATCATAACTTACCTAATTTATCTCCTAAATTAGTAACTGCTGAATCTTCAATCTTCAGATTTGATTCTTCAAGATTCTGACTTGATTCTTTGACCTTTAAATCTGCGCCACATAGGATTACATAATATTCACATAGAATATTCTGTATCTTTTAAAACCAAACTGAATCTTCCTTCCTCAGTTCTGCAGGCGCGATGTTATGGTTGAAGTCATGACATTCCTTGTAACATCTTGCTTCAGTACCTGTTTTGTTCTTTTAATATTTGCAAGAGTACATTACATTACATTCAGCTGCTATTATGTTTTAGCCAAGCATGGATGCCAATAAGACAATAATACAGAGCAGAGCACTAACAATCTCCCCCTTTGGCTTATTGTGGCTAAAACTGAACATAAATAAAAATTCCAATTTAACTCCAAGAGCGGCTGCTTCAACTTTCAGGATACCAGGCTGAACCACATCATAACATCTTCAGTCTGCTTCTACTTCTGTCTTCAAATCTACCTTTGTTTCTTTGACAGTGGCAAAATCAGCATCAGCCTCTCTCCCCCTTTTTAGCCATAATATGAAAAAGATTTATACAATGTCATAATATGCAATGGAAAAACCTGTAACTCCCCCTGCACATGAGGAAGAAGATACGAAAACCAGTTCTTGCCATTGTAGTATTCCAAGAACTAGCCCTTGTAACTCAGAACACAAATCACAACTAAAATGTCTCCCTTCTCGAAGGCTGAATAAGAAGACGCATTCTCGTTGTTATTGCTGTAACACCATTGGTAGAGTTCCATGATTTCCCCACCCTGTGTTATTCTAAACAGATTTTGGTAGAGGAACCCATCGCAATACCAAATCTGGACGCACCCAACACAAACACACACGAAACACATCTTTGAGAGATTTGATATCTGAAGCCTGCTGCGAAGATGCTAATTTATAGCCATTGGAGAATCATAAGAAGTAACGATAGTCTTTGGTCTTGTTCAATGGTCAAACTATTAATTAGGAAACAGTTCTAAAAGCACATACTCTTTCCAAAGCAGTTTTTCCTTGTTTGACTCTGCAGAACCAATGTCTTTAACTATGTCATGACATCATGTCAGACATTGTCCCTCTTTCACCCCTCAAGCACATAGCTTAAGATTCTTTAAGAGACTTTGACAAAGCATCCTATGAACCACATAATAGACCTCCTACTCCTTTACTGACTCACTAGTCATAGACTTCTCTTGTTCTGATCACCTTGAGACTGTATACTGCAACTGTGAAGAGCCTTCCAACACTTGTTGACATGCAGCCACTAGAACTGTTCAAGATTTGTGGATACCAGACGCACATGGTTAGATTCAACCATTCCCAGAAAAACTGACTGTAATGATACATCTTGTTAAATAAACCTTTTCATAAGAAACTTCCTCTAACTAAGTTGAAAAAGCTCCTGCTGACTTGGACCACCTTCATTATGATGATAGAGTATAACAGACCAAGATAATTTTCTAGAATTATATCTTGAACTAAGAAGACACTCCCCCTATTTGAGATAATTTGTGCTTCATACAGGAAAACTTGTAATGATGAATGGAAAATATAAGACGCATCTTCATATCTTCAAGAGCGCACCCTCTGCCCAACTAACTAGCTGACACACTTCACTATTACAAAGTAACTCCTTTACAAAAGATACTCACATCAGAATTTAGATGTTATAACATCTTGTATAACATTAAGATACAGTTGAACAGTTCAGTACATTCAACTAACTCCACTTCTCTTTCTTCAACAGATTCAAGTCTACCACCTTATCTCCACCTGAAATAATCAACAAATAACCCTTTGACACTTGATGCTTCCATAGAAAGGTTGCCACAGACTCAACATAAAGAACTGCCACTTCTTCCACTTGTTGATCATAACCCTACCAAGTTGCACTCTGATCATGGTCTGCCAAGATAATTTGAAATCCTCCTTGATATGATGTTTCTCATAATGATTAACATACTCTCCAATTAGAATTAGAAGAATCCTTTTTATCCACAACTATGTTGATCATCTCACCAAACTTCTGTCTTCATAGTCATTCTCACTACTGAAGTCTTCATCATGAAAGTAAACACGAATTGCCAGAACATGGTACCATCACCAAGATCAGAATCTGCTCATTCTAATCCACATTAAGTTAGAACGGTCACTTCAGACTTAATGTTGCTTCTTCATCCTTCACATGCTAGATTCTAGATAATTTTCCAAACCAACAAGATATAGTGATGTTGTGACATCACGCAAGACATTAGTTTATCAGACTTGAAATCTCATCAATGTCTCTGAGTGTTCCACCACCTACACTGATTGATGTCTTGTCATACTTCATACTCCCCCTGAGAATTACAACATAAGGATGTTTTGAATAATTGTCCTTAACCTGAAGCATTCTTCATTTGGAACTGCCACACTTTCCAAATTTGGAATCCTTAGTTTGCTTGCTACACAAGATCCAGACTGCCACTTCATGTACCTTGAAATAGAAGAAACTTCTAAATAGCTCTTGAACATCTCTTCAACAGATAGGTCTGAACCTAATCTTTACTGGTGTCTTCAAGTGTTGTGATGTAACATACAAAACAAAGCATCACATACATCTTCTTCCTCTTCTTCCACATAGTTGATGTAAATATCCAGCTCCCATCAAGATACTCACCATCTCCTATATGTTTCTTCTTCTTGAATCAACTCACCAGCCAACCATTGCCTTTCTTAATGCTTAATTGAAGATAACACAGAACTATAATTGATGCATAGTTCAAATCAGACCATGGACACTTCATACACATACTTAGCTCCCGACAGAGTATATGAATCTGTATTCAGGCTGTACATCCAATAAGTACTAAGTCTCCCGTAAAGCACCTATTAGTCACTCAGATAGAATTTCCTGCTCACACCAGGTCCTTCTAAATGATCTCTTCTTCATACATGAAAGCATTCTTCTTGAAAATGATGTTACAACATCTGTTATGACATCATTCATTTAGACTCTTTGGATTTCTCATTCAACATCTCCTGTGTGACACTTGGGGAAAGACAAAGAAAGCACGACCAACATCATCAACTCAGCTACACATCAGTCATGATTAAGGGATAATATATGCCATATCTCAATAAACTTTTCTTCAGACTTCTCTTCTGACTTTGAGATAATGGATGCCACAATCTGTACCCCATGAGGAGATTCCCTCAACAAGGTTTCTGGAACAGATTCACTTATGACATAACTCCTGAAAATACCTCAGATTCCACACAGTAATCTGACTCCCTTGAATCATCACACAATATTCAAAACCATATTTCACTATGCACGATACACAGTATTCAGTTTTCACCACTAACTGTTCTATGATTAAGAAAACAATTCATACATCTGGTTCCTTTGATCAAAAGAACATACCAGATATAAGCTCATCTTGAATTTTCATAGAGGTCTTGAAAAGAAAACCTGAATGAATCCTTTCACTTGCACTGAGCTCTACTTCCAACTCCCATAAGCTTATGCCTGAAATAAACTGACATTTGGGATGGAAGGTTCAGTTGATTGTATTCTGACCAATCAACACAAAAAGCAGATGTCTCCTCTTCCAGATCAGGAGTAGGTTCCAAACAAATGTACTCACACTACATAAGTTTAGCACCAGAACATTTGTTCTTCAACTGGTAGCTGCATACCAGTATGCCATCAGTTCCTTCTTCTTGGAACACACAATTCTTGACAATCTTGAAGATCATCAAACAACTTTGCAGATGAATATGAGGAACACTGATCATTTGAACCTCTTCAACCTCAATAACCATGCCTTTATGAGTGGACTTGAGAAAAGATTTCAAGTATCTTTGACACTTGTACTAAAGTTGAGAACAATTTGCTACAAATTCTGTTGAAAACCATATAACCCTAGAGATCTTCTTTCAAAGATAGGATTATGCATCAGATGCTATGCAACAGAAAATAGCCATATATCAACAGAGATTACACAATGCTTACTCCCAGAACCAGTTGTAAGCATGACATCCAAGAATTGCAGCTGAACAATCCAACAATATGCTTGCTTCTTCTTCAAGCAACACAACAAGACCTAACCAATATTCTGACCAGAAAGAAACAGATAAGCACAATGAATACCTTATCATTAACTTCACTCCCGCATGAAGGTTTTGACAATCTTCTTCTCTGTACCTTGCTATATGCTGAATAAAACACCCCAAATTCTTCACTCCCGCATGAATCATTTGGATATCCTTGAAACCAGTAACACCATCTTCCCTTGCCAAGAGAATACACCTGTTTTGGTCAGTTTGGTCCAGTCTTCCACACATAGGTCCATCCTCCACTTCTAGGGACCATACAATATGAACACGAATGTTCAAACAATCATCTACCTCCAACAACCAGAAAGTATCTCCCATGGATCTCATCCAGAAATAGACAGGATGCCTGCTCTGATACCAATGGAAATTCTGGTAAGACAGACTCAGAATGTCATACACAATGTCACGACATCTTTTCTGTCATCAGCTTAGCTGAGGCAGTACATACAGATCCCCCAATTTTTTATTACTTCTAACATCCAGAAGTCTGGAAGTGTTGGGATCACATATCAGTTTAGTTAACATAAACAAATCTGCTTTGCAGAGATTCTGTGTTAGCACAGTCATTAAATCACACACTGATGTCATGCACGATGTTATGACATCCAAACTAAACTTACAAATAAACAATGCAGAAACATAAATAACACAGAGAATTGTTTACCCAATTCGGTTCTAACTAACCTACTCTGGGGGCTACCAAGCCAGGGATGAAGTTCACTATCAATAGTATCAATTCAGAGTTAAACTCGCCGTTTACCCCTCCTCACTTAATCACTACCCAATGACCCCTCTACCTAGGTCCTCCCTAGATATGGAATATCCCCATTCCACTCCCAATCACCGCAGTGATGTCCAAGCACTCCAGCCCCTAGCCTATGCTTGACAGCTTCTCACCAACAATCACCTCATGTGATAACACACTGACAATAGTCAAAGTAGAAGATCCACTTCCAATACACACTTTGATCTTGCTTCACAGCTTCGATCAAACGACACATCTACACTCATTGCTTCACAGCTTCTGAGTGAGTACACATACCTCTTGCCTACAGGCTTCGAGGAACAAATCAGTGACCATCCCACAATCCAGGTGGTTCACCTACACAACAAACCCTAATGACTACATTATGATCGTTAGATTTACAAGGCTACAAAGATTCCTATTTATAACCTGATCCTAGTTGGACTTGGGCTTAAAATCGCAGCACTCCATGCTGTTACAAATCAGCAGATTTCTTCTGCTACAAACAAGGCCTTTTAATCATAACTTACCTAATTTATCTCCTAAATTAGTAACTGCTGAATCTTCAATCTTCAGATTTGATTCTTCAAGATTCTGACTTGATTCTTTGACCTTTAAATCTGCGCCACATAGGATTACATAATATTCACATAGAATATTCTGTATCTTTTAAAACCAAACTGAATCTTCCTTCCTCAGTTCTGCAGGCGCGATGTTATGGTTGAAGTCATGACATTCCTTGTAACATCTTGCTTCAGTACCTGTTTTGTTCTTTTAATATTTGCAAGAGTACATTACATTACATTCAGCTGCTATTATGTTTTAGCCAACCATGGATGCCAATAAGTCAATAATACAAAGCAGAGCACTAACACAAAAGAAACAAAACCTCCAAGGGACAAGTTGTTGTGACCATCAACAAAAGCACCAAAGGGTGACTGCCACCTCCATCAAAACCATAAAGGATCCTCATCCATCACAATCCTTCCTGAAAGGATAATACTCATGTCGAACTAGTTGAATGTAGGACTGGAGAACATCACGAAGAAGGGGTGGGTTAAGTAGAACTCGAGCCTTTATCCTTTGTTTCTCAAACCGTGAACCCGACCACGTTACAACCCTCAAAAATCCTAATTGAAGCAGGGTTAGTTCTGAAAGCATACAAATAGTAAAATCATGTCCAAAATGACTCCTAATGTTGCTTGTCATTTGTGTTAGTATCAGAACAACATTTTGACAATTAAAAACTTTTCCTTTGAGATTAACATGTGCATTGCATCCTCATTATCTTTTCAAAACATAATCGTCTCTACCCTGAAAGTAAGTACTTGATACCAAGGAAAGTTCAACATTGAAATTCCATCGAGTAGTCTTACAAGGGCAAAGGTTGGTCACCCACTGAGCAATTATCTGAAAAATCAATCAAGTGGAATAGTTCCTCTCAAGATGGGGGCACTTCTGACAAACACGTGATCTACACTGAGGCAGACCATTACAAATCTCCATGATTCAAGCATATCATAATTCTATCTCAAAAGATCCTACAGGCGGGGGCAAGCCAGTAACAATTCATTTCCTCATCTTCAGTCAAGTGTTAGATATCGAGACAGGTGACGAGGAATCAAGCCAAACACCTTCATCAACACATTCACAAGCAATAACCTTTCCGCAAGGATATCTCCTATCCATTCCCTTTATCATAGAAACAATCATTCCATCCATAATCATACATGCATTATGCATATCATCGTAGTCTCATAAATCCAAAATCCAAATCCATAATTTGGTAATCCTCGTGCACCATAGCCTAAATCATTGGCATGTCTCCCTCAATAATCCAATCATCAGTAATGCAAGGGGCATCCACCCTACCTTGATTCTCAAACAGAGTGTCAAAAATCCATTCAATCTATTCCCCACATGAGGCAGAAACCCCGACCAATCAATCAGTAAGCTGCATATAGAATTCATTGCATTGCATTTCCCGAAGTGCATTAAATAAATCAAACATTGCATGTGAAGCATAAGCCAAGTTACTCATCAGATGGGTTCTCTACAAGCATTCAAGTTGATATTCCGCATGTGCACTCAGAGATGACCATGGCGGAAGGGAAGAATTCCCAATGGCTATGAGGAGAGGGGGTGGAGGACACACGAGCCCAATTGAGGAGGTAAAAGTCCTCTAGTCTTGTGATACTCATGGCCACCTGCATGGCGGGCGTGTCTTCCGCTGGTTTCTCTTTGGTGACCGGGTTGGCTTCCTTGGCTGCCTCTTGCTTTTTCGCATACTACTTCAGGTGTCCTTCTCGGGTTAATATTTCTATAGCGTCTTTCAGGTGGATGCAGTTTTTGGTGTTATGTCTGTGGCCTTTGTGGAAACGGCAGAACTTTGATTTGTCGATGTTTGGCCGTGCGGGCATTGATTTTGGGAAACAAACCTTGCCCGTCTAGAACTCAGCATTCGCGCACTCATTTAAGATGCGTTCCCTTGACGCGTTCAGTGGGGTGTACTCCTGTTAGCTGGAGATTTCGATTGAAGAAAATGTTCTTTGAAGAAATTAGAGTTCGAAGAGAAATTGCTTCTGATGGCCATTCCCGAGAATGAATGGCTCCTGATGGCCATGTTCGAGGATGTTATTTAAGTTGAGATGAAGATGATTAAAATCAAAGCTGAATCGAGATAGATTGTCTTTGGGACTTAAGAGTTTTTCTCGAAATACAAAGAGTACTGAAGCTTGGCGTATTTCGTGGCATTCTCGTTAAAGATCACGTTGCCACGTATCGAAAGAGAATTCAGGCGGGAGGATTTGAATTTCGAAACATTCTGTACAACCGAACAAGGACAGATGGCGCCCCAGGGATTCGAAGCGTATGCATGTGAGCAACGTGGCATTTCGTTAGTGTATGACCAATAGGGTCAAATTAGTATAAATAAGGGTCTTAGTCTCAGGATCCAAGGTGTTCATTTTGTACAAATCACTCACAAAATTACTCAAGTATCAAGTGTTAAGAGAAAGAGTTCGCTGAGAAATGTACGTATGACACCAACACCACTTTAAATACGTTTGTATTTTTCTTTATTAAGTATCTTTCAAATATCTTCATCTTTCGTCTAATTTAAAACGAAGCTTTTTCATTCAACATTATTTTACGTTCTTGTATTTTACATTCCTGTATTTTACATTCTTGTACTTTACATTCTTGTACTTCACATTTATGCAATTTACATTTCTTTTACATTTCGTCAAAGTTATATTTATGTGTATAACAAGTCTATTTCGCAAGATTATTTACATGATCACACCATAAACAAGTTTCGAAACAAAAACTAACAAATATGAACCAAATTATATCAAAAGACAACTATGTCCTCGGATCAATCTAGTTAATCCTGCGAGTAACCAAAGTATAAATTATAGTTTGGAGGACTAGCGGTTGTTTACCGGAAATCACTATAAACAAGTTGGCACGCCCAGTGGGACAGTGTCAAACAGATTGTCATTAATTTGTTGTTTTGTTTTTGTCTAGAACATATCAAGACCTTGTATGAATCTTAGGAACGGTAAATTAACCAACAGTGCACCACCGATTCCTAAACTAAGGTACAACAAGAAAATAGTCAATTCGACCAGTGGAAGGGGAGATCAAGATCCCCCACAAGGGTCAGGAACAGTAGCAGCAAGTACTACCTATGTTTCGACTTCTACACAAGGAGCGCAGGATATACACGTGTCGACAGGATCTGCGGCCATAGTTAGTTCCTAGGCTACGCCCAAAAATATATCAGGGCCAACGGGGACAATCCCAGTCTCCAGTTTGACTTCCATGCCTCCTTTTACATGCACAAACGAGATACCACATTTCTCGACAAATGCCGCAAGTCAATTACTTACCCCAAGACCATCCTCATTTGCATTCGAGGGTTGGAGACCTGAGAATCCTTATGGAATGTCGTATTCATATATGGCAGGTTTACAAGGGGCAGGACCTACGTATACTGCACCTAGCGCAACGACATTTTCTCCTAATGTCGGTTCTATAGGACGAAGCGCATAAAACACAAGCCCATCAGGCCAAATGCCTCTCTTTACTACCAATAGTCAAGCAGCATTTAGGCAGGAAATGGATGCAAGTAACCACGATATGCTAGGTGTTCTTGCTAGAGAATTGGGGTCAATCTTTACTCCATTAGTGGCAAACATTACCAGGACTAACTAGGATAATGTAGAAACATACCAAAAAATATCTTCACAAATAGGTCGAATGGTAGATTTCTTAGGAGTCCCTCAAACTAGGCGATGAAACAACCAGTCTACCTATCGAGAAGGTGACCCAATCTTAGAACGTGTTCAAGATGTAGTTCCGCCACCTAGGATGGTACCCGTCGAAAGAAATCAAGTAATAGATTTAGAAAATCAGAATCAAGAGACCAATACTAGCCAACAACCAGTTCCCCAACAGCAGCCTAGGCTAGTTGTAGTAGGAAGGGACGAACATCCTGACAAAGTTGTACACAGGGTTAGGAGAGACAATATGGCAATAGAAAATAATCTAACTGCCATGATAGAAAGAATTATGGCAAATAATGGCCTTAACACTGGACTTTGACGTCCAAATTACACTTCCCCTATAGCAGAATATATTATGCAAACAGAATTACCAAGAGGTACCAAAGTACCCAAATTTACAATGTTTTCAGGGGATACTAGTGAATCGACTGTAGAACACATAGCTCAATACTTGACAGAGGCTGGTGATCTAGCAGGCAACGAATATTTGATAATTAAATATTTCCCTAGTTCGCTAACAAAAAATGCTTTCACATGGTGCATGGGCACACTTGGAGAGATTGTTCCATGAACAATTCTATATGGGCCAAACCAAGATAAGTTTGAAAGAGTTGGCTAGCATTAAGAGGAAATTCACGGAACCCATAGATGATTATTTGAATAGGTTCCATTTATTAAAATCAAGGTGCTTCACAGTTGTTCCAGAACACGAATTAGTCGAAATGGATGCAGGAGGTCTAGACTATTCAATTAGAAAGAAACTGTATACTCAATATCTGAGGGATATGGCCCAACTAGCAGATAGAGTTCGACAAGCCGAACGGTTGAAAGCTGAAAAGGCCAGAGCGAACAACAATTATAAGAAAGAGAGAGTGGCATATATTGAGGCTGAAGATGCAGAAGGCAAAGCCTTCGAAGATTCATACAGTTTGGAAGAAGTCGAAATAGACTTAGCCGAATTAAAAGAAGCACCACCCTACTCTTGTAAATTGCTCACCCCTTCGAATGGGAAAAATCCGGTCGAGAATGACAAAAGTGATAAATTTCCAAAGAAAACTTACACTTTTGACGTCACTAAATGTGACAAAATATTTGATTTATTAGTAAAGGATGGCCAAATGATAGTGCCTCCCTATTCCAAAGTTCCTCCATTGGAGCAGCGGAAGAAACGAGGCTTTTGTAAATATCATGGTTTTTTAGGCCATAAAACCTCACAGTGCTTTCTTTTCAGGGATCTAATTCAGAATGCTATCAAGGATGGACGTTTGAAGTGCGCAGATAAGACAAAGAATCACATGAAAGTCGATGCTGATCCTTTGAACATCGCTGACACAAACTACGCTCAACCAGTTGACATTAATATGGTGGATGTGTCTGAAGGTGACATTGCTGAATGGGAGATAGTTTCAACTGGAAAGCCGGCTACTGAGAGCCTAAATGACAATGCATTCTTCAATACTGATTTTGAAAAGTCCTTCGAGGCAGAGATCACTAAAGATCTGAAGGAGAAAACTAGCGAGGCCACTGAAGACCTCAGGGTGAAACTTCAACAGATACAGATCTCTAAAGCCCCCCCCAACAGGCGTCAACATGGTGAATGTTAGGCAACCTTTATCTGAAATAGATGAACTAGAGAAGTGTCTACTAAGGGAAAAGGGAAACTATGGAAGCATACAGACAGGTGGAAGTTTGAAAGATTACCTTTCGAGGTGTCATGTGAAAAATGTTGGACGGATGCTAATGTGTCTTAGGTGCTCGATTATGCTGAATCGAAGGGTCCAAGCTAACTATGGAAGGGCACAACGAAACAGGATGCATCAGCCTTGGAGGGAAGGAAACCAATTGTTGAAGGTGTATCCAAGGCCAGAAGAAAGCTTGGTGAGTTTCTTAGTTAGGTGTCACAAGGAAAAAACAAAGATCGTTATGTGTCCCAGGTGTGGGGCAGTCTATGACAACCTTATGGCGCAATCATTCGAAAGGATACTATACACCACTGGTTGGGAGACTCAAGGACTCCGTCCCAACATGTATGTGTTCGACAATCGAACACCATCAAAAAGGCCGGATACTCCTCATCCTAAAGCTCGAAGGGTGACATTCAAACTTCCTACAGACATACCCATGGATAGATGGACACAAGCTGGTGCAAGAAATATCAAATGGCGAAGAAACGGAGGTTGAAGACTGCGAGGAAGCTGATGCAGAAGAAATGGCAAAACACATACCTGTGTGTTATTATGTGTTGAATAACGGGGCGGTCGAAGAACAAAATGCATTTTTCGAAAGACCCGACCAAGGTATGAGGAATTATTTGAAACCCCTTTTTATAAGAGCTAAAATTGAAAACGTGGGCATTAACAAAGTCCTAGTTGACGGAGGGGCGGTAGTGACTTTATTGCCCCAATATATGCTGAAAATGATTGGTATGTTTGATACCGACATAAGGCCTCATAATATGGTTTTGTCCAACTAAGAAGGGAAGGTAGGACATACTTTGGGAGTAGTCCAAGTGAACTTAATTGTGGGTTCAGTCACAAGACCTACGATGTTCATGGTTATACCAGCAAAAGCAAACTATAACCTTTTGTTGGGAAGGGAATGGATCCATGGGGTTGCTGCAGTACCCTCGACAATGCATCAAAGGCTAACTATTTGGAGAGAAGATGGTATAGTGGAAAACATAGAAGGTGATCAGAGTTACTATATGGCTGAAGTTAACCAAGTCAACAAGACTAGTTTCGACAGAAACTTAGCCAATATAGGGCCATGCAATGCAACAGAAGATATATACGCTCCAAATAAAAATGCTATGTATTATCTATCCTTACACCCAAACGGATTCTAGTGGAACAGAGAAATAATGGACGGTCCAGATGACACAGAACCAGTCGAAGGATTTCCAAGGATACGACAATTATGCCTGAGTCATCTTTCTTCGAAAAGATTTCGGCTTACATAGCCGAAAACAAAAGAAAAGCGGTTCTCGAGGCCGAACTATCCAACATGGTTGTCGAAGCCATTCACAAAGAACCAGAAGTACCAGGCCCGGGGATACACTTTATCCCACAACCACCCAACGATGAAATACATGACGAATAGGTTTCAGGAAAAGAAGCAAATCAATGATTAGACGTAATCTATGATGAAGAACCTTTGGGGTTTGAGAAAGATCCAATGGCGCCAAATATAAAAATGTTAGCTCAAGACCCACTCGAAGAAGTAAATCTTAGAGATGACAGTCGAAAAAGGGTGACATAGATCAGTGCAAAGTTAGAGCCAGCCCTAAAGTTAAATGTTATCGTGTTGCTAAAGGAAAATAAAGATTGTTTCGCCCGGGACTATGATGAGATGCCTGGTTTAGGGAGGGATTTGGTCGAACTGAAGTTGCCTATTAAAGAAGGGAAGAAGCCCATAAAGCAAACTCCCAGAAGGTTCGCACCAGAAATTCTCTCAAAGATTAAAGCGAAGGTCAAAACACTCCTTCGGTGCAAATTCATTAGGACTACGAGGAATGTCGAATGAATTGTTAATATTGTACCCATTATTAAGAAAAATGGATCTTTAAGTGTATGTATAGATTTTCGTGATCTAAATGCAGCGACCCCTAAAGATGAATATCCTATGCGTGAGGCATAAATGTTGGTAGACTCAGCCGCAGGCTTCGAATATCTAAGTATACTAGACGGATATTCAGGATATAATCAAATTTTCATTGCAGAAGAAGATGTGTCCAAAACAGCTTTTCATTGCCCTGGGGCAATAGGTACCTATGAATGGGTCGTCATGCCTTTTGGTTTGAAAATTGCTGGGGCAACTTATCAAAGAGCAATGAATTCTATATTTCATGATTTTATAGAAACATTCATGCAGGTGTACATAGATGATATTGTTGTAAAGTCTGTTTTAGATGATAGTCATCTTGATCATCTCAGCCAATCATTCGAAAGAATGAGAAAACATGGCTTAAAGATGAACCCCCTTAAGTGTGCTTTCTTTGTGCAGGCTGGAGATTTCCTGGCCTTCGTAGTCCACAAAAAGGGAATAGAAATTAACCAGAATAAAACGAAGGCTATTATGGAAACAAAGCCTCCATCCACGAAGAAAGAATTGCAATCCTTATTGGGAAAGATAAACTTCTTAAGAAGATTTATCACTAATTTAAGTGGGCGCACGCAAGCTTTTTCCCCCTTACTTCAACTGAAGCAAGGAAGGTTCGAATGGCATGCTGAACATCGAGAAGCTTTTGAGAAAATCAAGCAATATTTGATACACCCACCAATCTTGTCCCCTCCAAATGGGAAGAAGCACATGCGCCCTGTATATCTCAGCTTCAGATAATACAATAGGTAGCATGTTAGCACAAGAAGATGAAAATGGTATCGAAAGAGCCATTTATTACTTAAGTAGAGTACTCAATGATGCAGAGACTAGGTATAGCGCCATAGAAAAACGCTGCCTTTGTTTATATTTCTCTTGTATCAAACTCAAGTATTATATAAAGCCAGATGATGTTTACGTTTCATCTCATTTTGATGTTATTAAACATATGCTATCCAAACCAATATTGCATAGTCGAATTGGAAAATGGGCTTTGGCCCTTACTGAGTAATCTCTAATCTTTCAACCTCTGAAGGCAATGAAGGGACCGGTCGTGTCAGATTTCATCGTGGATCATGCAGTGGTTGAAAATCCTCAACAATATGTAGACTTGAAGCCTTGGTAGTTGTACTTCGATGGTTTAACACATAAAGAGGGAAGTGGCGTTGGTATTCTCATAATTTCTCCTGATGGAATTCCAACAAAGTTCAAATATAACATTGACGGCACTCTATGCTCCAATAATGAAGCTGAGTACAAACCATTAATTGCTGGACTTGGAGCCTTGTTTGAATTGGGGGCAACCAGAGTCGAAATTAAGGGAGACTCAGAATTAGTGATAAAGCAACTGACGAAAGAATACAAATGTATCAAAGATAATTTGATCATGTATTTCGTCATAGCAAATAGGTTGCTTAAAAAATTTGAATATGTGGATTTAAAACACGTCTCAAGGGTAAACAATCAAGAAGCAAATGATTTGGCATAGTTAGCCTCAAGATACAAAGTATCAAAGGAAAAATTAGAAGAATTGATCGAGGTAAGAGGCAAGGCAATGGCCACAAAATTATCCCCAAGTGATCTGGAGAACTCACAATTAGGCTTCGCCGACGAAGAGGAATTTGAAGTTTTAAATAAAGATTCCTTAGCAGATACAGATTGGAGGAGTCCAATTGTAAACTACTTGAGAGATTCTTCAACAAATACAGATAGAAAGGTGAAATATAGAGCCTTATCATACTTCTTGATGGGAAACGAATTGTTTAAGAAAACCCCTGAAGGAGTTCTACTAAAATGTTTGGGCGAAGCTGAAGCATACTTGGCACTCTCGAATGTACACAGTGGGGCATGTGGTGCTCATCAAGCGGGGCACAAAATGAAATGGATTTTGTTTCGTTATGGAATGTATTGGCCTTCTATGTTAAAAGATTGCATAGAGTTCGCCAAAGGTTGTCAGGAGTGTCAAGAACACACAAGTATTCAACTTGCGCCTGCAAATGAATTGAGTTCAATTATTAAACCATGGCCTTTCATAGTTTGGGCATTAGACTTAATTGGAGAAATTCTCCCCACATCATCCAAAGGCCAAAGATATATATTAGTGGGAATAGACTATTTCACAAAGTGGTTGTGATTGAGTTTATCCAAAAACACATATTATATAGATTTGGAATCCCAGAAAGCATAACCACAGACCAGGGATCAGTGTTTACGGGTCGAAAGATGCAAGAGTTCGCGAAAGAGATGGGATTCAAATTATTCACTTCTACACCTTATTATGCTCAAGCAAACAGACAAGTTGAAGCAGCCAATAAAGTGATAATCGGTCTGATAAAGAAACATGTAGGGAAGAAACCTAAGAATTGGCATAAGACCTTGGACCAGGAACTATGGGCTTGTCGAACATCACCAAAAGAAGCCACCAATACTACACCTTTCCAGTTGACGTTCGGACACGATGCAGTACTCCCAGTCGAAATATACTTGCAATTAGTCAGGATTCAGAGACAAGCAGAAATTCCCCCAAACGTATATTGGGCAATGATGATGAATGAGTTAGTTGATATGGACGAAAACAGGCTTCGAGCATTGGAAATGATTAAAAGACAAAAAGAAAGGGTGTCAAGAGCATATAACAAAAAGGTGAAAGGTAAAACATTTATTAACAATGACTTAGTTTGAAAAGTTATTTTGTCTATAGATCGAAAGAACCAAGCTTTAGGCAAATGGTCTCCACACTAGGAATGCCCTATTCGAATCTTAAAAGTATTTTCAAATAATGCTTATGAGATAGAAGAGTTGGCAGAAGATCGTAGGATCTTAAGAGTGATTGGGAAGTATCTGAAAAGATACGAGCCAGTCATGCATGAAGTGAAGATTGCAAAAACGTAAACATTAAACATAGATGTCGTGAGCCAAAATGGTGAAACATTCGCCAAAATGGCTTTATCTTTTTGCAAGACAGTTAATATAAAATAAGAAGACATATGAGGTCAAAATACATTCCATTACTTTAAGGGATTAAAGGTACATCCAATTAAAATGGTTGCATGGCATGCAAACCATAGTTACAAAAAATTACTACTAAAAGAAGTGTCCAAAATTATGGAGAGAAAGGAAAAAAATAAAGACCAACAACGCCTCCAACAATGCCTCCAACAATGCATTCCTCAGTTAATCCTGTTTTGCAAACCCTCTAAGTTCAACAAGGGCAAGCTTTCCGCTTCAAAAGGATCCAGAAATCCTTTCGTGTGCAATTGTTTTACTAACCCTTGTTTTATAAACATGTGGGATAGTAATCTTCCGTAGGGACGACAAGAAGGTTTGCCTTGGCGAGAGGCAACAATTGTAACACCCTTCTAAACCCCGCGGCAATTTAAATAAATAATCAGATTAAAAACATACACACAAGGGTGCCACAATTATTTAAAACAGATAATTCAACTAAGGTCAAAGTCATGCTTCATTAGGAAACGGTTCACTAAAACATAATCATGTTTATCATAGCGGAATAAGAAACATCATCAAATACAACCAAATGGAAATATAATCCAACACCAAATAAAATGGAGTAATCTCATAAAAACTCTAAAACTATCGTTCCCTAGTGTTACAGATCTGAGCATGACCGACACGACCCAACATAAACAGATAAACTCTACGAGTCATCCTCACCAAGCACTAATGCCGCTCCTCCTCAATCTGAAAATGACAACATGTAAGGGTGAGTCTCATTCTCAATTAGTAAATATTATGCAATTCATAAGTAACAAGCATCATAATATACCGTTCAACCAATTATACATATTCAGATTCACATCTATTATTCATCAATTCACACAATAATAGATTACAACACATAGCACAGAAATCCATACAATCATGTTATGACGAAATGCATATGACACAACTGACACTATGCACGTGGTACCAATAAACCGTGGAATCAATCCACCTAACCGATCTACGCCTCATCGAGATACGGCCCACCGACACAATTTCCGCACAATGGGAAATATGTCCACCAACGATCCAAACATCACCGGGATCCAACATCAAATGCATATGAATGAATGAAACACACATAACATACTTAAAAACATCACTGAATCACGATGAACAATTCATCTCAACACCACATCACCGAATAAGTATGTACATGTTTTGAACATCATTCAAATAGTCATGCATTCTTCACAATCATAATAATAATCACAACCAATTCATCATCACATCAAATACATTGTCACACCTATCTCATATGTACACAATGTTCAATTCTCATCAAGTAATTGAATCGATTTTTAAAGATATAAAGTCGGCTACTGCCCATATTCATCATTCATCATATAAAACATTTAATTACTTGCACAACGCCCAAAACGGCGCTAAGAAATGATTCACGGATCAAAAGATACGCTATTTTAAAGTTTAGAAAAATTCTCGTTCAGCAAGGTTCGCTCAGCGACGCAAGGCAGATGCGAATTCCTTCAGACCTCCGCTTAGCGGACCACTAGCGACGTCAAACAGAAGCGAACTACGTTGGGACCTCCGCTCAGCGGACCCCCTCCGCTCAGCAGACCTACGATTTCAGCAATTCTCAGGTCTGCGACAGACCCTGCGATTCCACCAAATTTCAATCCAAAATCGACCCCAAACATCACATACAGGCATATAATCATCATACATTCAATCATACACCACAAAACATCATTTAAACTCATTATTAACCAAATAGTTCACACAATTATCATCAATTCAATCCAAATTAGAACACCCTAACCTAACAATCCCACTGTCTAATTGAATCAAATCATACATCAATCTACCTATTGCCTAAGACCACATAAGAGATACTAAAAGGAAGAGTCCCCCCTTACCTCTATGAATTTCTTGAATGCTCTCTTTCTGGTTTCACGTTCTTGCCTCTTTCTCTTCTCTTGCCCTTTTCACGTGTTCTTCCTCTTTCTCTTCTCTTGGTTCCTTTTCTTATTTTATGAAAAATAAAATAAAATGAACACCACTTAGTAAAATGGCCTAACCAAATAGCACCCCTCTTTTACTCACATCACACCATAAAGCCCAATAGCTCTTATTCCATCATTTCTAATTAAATCCAAATAAAATACTAAAATTCCAATTATTTAATTTAAATCTAAATTAAATTAATAAACTGAGATTATGGGGTGTTACAGCAATAGCGACGCCTTCAGTAAGATGTTTGAAAATCATCAATGGTATGTTGATTTTCTTTTTCTAGAGAGCACAAAGCATGAACTTCAGGTCTTCCACCATGATGCTTTCCTGATCCTCATTTTTGTTTGACGCTAGGCTTAAGGATCTAGAGGGGGGTGAATAGATCTCTCAGACTTTTTTGGAATTATTTCAAACTTAAGCGAAAGCGGTTCAGGATCGACTCGCGTCTATTCCGGACCGCTATTGAAAAGGTTGTATATGTGATAAAACCACAAGATAATTGGGATTAACAATGAAAGGATAGGTTATAGAATCAATTCGTTGCTCTAATGAAAAACGATTAACTTCTGATTTGATAAACTTTGTTTGCAATGCTTTGATAGTGGATATAGCAAAAACACAAACACTTGGTGATAATATCCAAATTGATTGTGATTCAATATGTGGTGAATTGTGATGTTTACGAAGATTCTTAATACACAATTTTAACACTTCAATCGTTGATCAATTTGCAATTATAACCAAGTACGAACAGAACGTAAATGAAAAGACAAAAGCGATAACAACATGATATTTGTTCAGGCAGTTCGTCGATCGTCCTCGCTACGACTACATCTGCCCCCAATTCCAAATGTGAATTGGGATGTCTTTCATTATTAATGAAAAAAGTTTATACAGAGAAGATAACAAAGCGATAAACGATAAACCAATTATGTTGATCCTTTGAATCTTCTTACCCCTTAATCTTGAGCCAGATCAAGGTCTTCCAAGAGCTTCACTTTGATTTCCTTGCTGCAGTGTATTGAATTCCTTGAACCCTTGTTCTTCAATCTTCACACTCGACTGAATCTTTGATAAAGCCTCTTGATAAAAACCCCCAAAATTCACCAATCTTGGAGGACAAAATCCGCAGATTTTATTCACCAAAACCCCACAAATCTTCACCCACTAGGAATCTTCAATTCCGTTCCATGGATGTTATCGATCTTGAACGCAAACCCTCAACGCAAAAATGATTATGTGTAGTTGTGTTGGAGTTGTGTCGATGATCGAAGATGAGAAGCCTTTGTGTATCTTTCAATTGTTGGTGTTGATGTGCAATAAATGACATGAAAGAATATATAATGGAGCAGGATCTATGTATCAGCAAAACACACTGAGTTTGGCAGATTTTGAGCAGATAGGTCGACCTACTTTGTTGGTTAGGTCGACCTAACAGAGTTGGATTTGGCCAAGTTGTAATTACTTCCAGTTGAGTCGACCTGTTGGTGGTTAGGTCGACCTAAAGTTAGTTAAATTGCATTCTTGAGACTTTTCTTCAGTTTAGGTCGACCTAGGATGGAGGATGAGTCGACCTAACAGAGACATGTTGTTTTTGCTTCACTTTGAGTCGACCTGCTGAAGTTGTGGGTCGACCTAACAGAAGTATGCAATTTTTGCTTCAGTTTGGGTCGACCTGATTGTGTACTAGGTCGACCTGTCAGATGCAAAGATGGTCAAAACTTCATTTTCTTTGAGTCATTCACTTGTGCTCTTGTATTTGTTTGCTTGTGTTGTTTGCCATGAATCAAAAACTCATTTGTGAGTGTATACTTGTTCTTACAAACTCCCCCTTTTTGATGATGGCAAACATTTTCTTGAATGATGAACACTCCCCCGTATTCACAACTCATATCTTGTATGTGTTAGCTCCCCCGTACTAAGCTCCCCCGTACTCTCGATTTATCTCCCCCTTTGACAACATCAAAAAGACAGAAAACAGAAAGAGATAAGCAAACGGAAAATATAAAATAGAGAGACCATATCATAATAGTGCAGATCAAATATAATATAGAAAGGCACAATATAATATCCAGGCATAATTAAGATTACAAAACAAAGCTTAATGTCAAGTACTTAAGGTAGACAATCAAGGAGAAAACATAAGAGATATGAAATGAGATGCAATGTGATGTGATAGCTAATGATATGAAATGAATGGATGCAAAGGTTGCTAACGCCTGCCTCGTCTTCCTCTTCCTTTTTGGAAACCTTGAGGACGATCCTCTTCAACTTGTTCCATCAATTCATAGACGGATGTATTGAGAATGCTGAATCGTTGGCTCAAACTGGCGTGCCGAGTGTTTGTTGTTTCTTCAAACTGATTTTGTCTTGCAATCATATTGGAAGCAAAGGTCTAAAAATCATTTTTGTGTTCTTGAGCCATGCGATGAAGATTTTCATATTGGAGTTGTTGAGCATTGTAACGATCCTCTTGAAGTTGTTGCATATTCTGAAATTGAAGCTGTTGTGCTTCAAAGTTTTCTTGTTGGTGAAGCTGCATGTTTTCTAACATGGAGATGATATTGGTTTGATCCGGCTAAGGCGGGGTTGTGTATCCCCAAGGGATTTCCTCTCCTTGAGGAGGAAAATATTGCCAATTTACATCCGTATCATGTGAAACATCTTCCATAGTGTGATCATCATCATTTGCTATGTCTTGCTCATTGCCTTCTTCTTCATTACCTGCAAGGTGGCCAAATTCCGTAGAACCGTCATAGTTGTATATGATCTTTCCGGTTCCCTTTTGAATGAGATAGTAGGTTTTACTATTTGGATCCCAGTGGTATCTGTCGCGGGGAAAAATCGTATCTTTTTCGAGATGAGACACCTGATGCCTTCTTTGGGCTCGAGTGCTCAAAAAAATGATTTTTCTTTTGTTCCGACCAAACTTTTTATTGTTTCCAAAGTAGGAAAAGGAAAAAAGCTGCAATAACCTTAAAAGTGAGGGAGAGATCTTTGGGTAAGAGGGTTGGTTATACGAAGGGAAGGTATTAGCACCCAACGTATCTATAGTACTCTATAGGTTTCTTTGTTGTGTTTTTCATTCCATGTTATGGTGGAGGTTCTGTTGTGAGATAGGTGGGGAACTAAGGTGTTTGTTTGATTATGCTCGCAAAGATCATCGCGATCCTCTGCATACATATCCCTTAGAGGGAATCAGAGCATCTGTAGCTCGGGGTCTACGGGTGCTAAGGTTTGAGTGGTTTGAGGGAGAAGTTTTGCTCGCCAAGGATACGACCTTGTGCCTACGTATTCTCAAAGGGATGTTGAGAAAGTCAGAGCAATCGTAGTTCCCACTTATGCTAGTGGAAGCAAAGGATAAGAGACAAATGTCATCTCAATGTTCGATGTATCTAATCTATATCATCACATACATCTGTTTGATTTTGTTTGAAATATTTTCATTATAAGCCCTGGGCTGTGCCACTTATGGTGCTTAGAATGATAAAGATGTTTTTTAGCCAGCCTTGTGGCAAAAACTTTCAATGAAGTCAGCCTTGTGACAAAAAGTTTTGATTAATCAGCCAGCCTTGTGGCAAAAATTTCAATGAAGTCAGCCTTGTGACAAAAACTTTGATTAATCAGCCAGTATGGTGGCAAAAAGGTTTGATTGATTAGCCAGCCTTGTGGCAAAAAGAGTTATTTGATTGATTGATTGTTTGTGATGATATAGAAGAGATACTCCTATCATAGAGATGATAAATGTCTAATCTCCTAGAGTATTTGATTTGGATATTGGGGATGCTTATAAGACGCCCGTGGGTCCTTGTACGAAGCCCAAGAGGAGGCTATCCGAGGGTCCTTGCATTGTAAGCCTGTCGCGGGGAAAAATCGTTGTCTTTTTCTAAATGAGACACCTGATGCCTTCTTTGGGCTCGAGTGCTCAAAAAAATGATTTTTCTTTTGTACGGACCAAACTTTTTATTGTTTCCAAAGTAGGAAAAGGAAAAAAGCTGCAATAACCTAAAAAGTGGGGAGAGATCTTGGGTAAGAGGGTTGGTTATACGAAGGGAAGGTATTAGCACCCAACGTATCTATAGTACTCTATAGGTTTCTTTGTTTTGTTTATTCCATTCTTGTTGTGGTGGAGGTTCTTGTGAAATAGGTGGGACCTAAGGTGTTTGTTTGATTATGCTCGCAAAGATCATCGCGATCCTCTGCATACATATCCCTTAGAGGGAATCAGAGCATCTGTAGCTCGGGGTCTACGGGTGCTAAGGTTTGAATGGTTTTTTTTGTTTTGTTTTGCTCGCCAAGGATCGACCTTGTGCCTACGTATTCTCAAAGGGATGTTAAGAAAGTCAGAGCAATCGTAGTTCCCACTTATGCTAGTGGAAGCAAAGGAAAAGAGACAAATGTCATCTAAATGTTCGATGTATCTAATCTATATCATCACATACATCTGTTTGATTTTTGTTTGAAAATCTTTTCATTATAAGCCCGGGGCCATGCCACTTAGGGTCTTAGAATGATAAAGATGTTTTTTGTTTAACCAGCCTTGTGGCAAAAGTTTCAATGAAGTCAGCCTTGTGACAAAAACTTTGATTAATCAGCCAGCCTTGTGGCAAAAGTTTCAATGAAGTCAGCCTTGTGACAAAAACTTTGATTAATCATCCAGTACGGTGGTAAAACAGTTTGATTGATTAGCCAGCCTTGTGGCAAAAAAAAGAAATTTGATTGATTGATTGTTTGTGATGATATAGATGAGATACTCCTATCATAGAGATGATAAATGTCTAATCTCCTAAGGTATTTTGATTTGGATATTGGGGGATGCTTATAAGAAGCCCGTGGGTCCTTGTACGAAGCCCAAGAGGAGGCTATCCGAGGGTCCTTGCATTGTAAGCCCAAGAGGAGGCTATGGGAGGGACAATCCAGGGTCCTTGCATTGTAAGCCCAAGAGGAGGCTCTGGGAGGGTCACTCGTTTGTACAAAGCCCAAGGGGAGGCATGGTATAGTTGGTTTGAGCTCTTAGAGCGATTTCACCGGGAAACCATACTCTATGTCCTAACCTAAACTAGGGAGATTCTTTGTACGAAGCCCAATAGGAGGCTATGGGGAACCTAGTGTTGTACTAAGTTGAATAAGCATATAACACAATCACAAGTATGAACAAGTACGAACAAATATGAACAAGTACATGAACAAATATGAACAGTTATACATATATGACAAAGTGTGTGTATATAATGGAGTTTATAAAGGAAATATACCTGTAAGCATGATCCATTTGTAGACACGGGGGCTCGGGACTCATACTCGGGGAGAGGCCCACTTGAGTTTATTCAAAGCTATGTAAACAGGTATTTACAAAGGGGCTTGGGACTTATACCTACATGGAGGCCCATGGTATATTTTTGGGAAGATTTAAAGAAAACCTTCATTTTTTGGTTTGTTATTCAAAGTTTAAAAAAAAACACATTGATTGAGATATGTACAAAAGGCGTACAATGAAATACCTAATTTCATGTACTGGAATGGGTATGTACAGAAGGGGCTTGGGACTTATACCTACGTGGAGGCCCGTGGTATATTGAAAAGTTTTGTATAATTTGAAGTTTTTGAAAACGATTTGTGTTTTGAAAAACGTTTTCTGTTAAAAAAACTGTACAAAGAAAGACGAAAGGGACTTATACTCTCTAATATTCGAGAGGCCCCACATCGTTTTGAAAATCAATTGATCAATAAAAAAGATTTAATCAATAGTTTCCTTTGAGAATCAAAAAGAAATGGTTTATCGTTTTTTTGAAAAGAATCGCGATCGCTCGTTTTAAAACGATTTGAATTTTGAAAGGAATCAAATTAATCAAAATAAACAAAAAGGTTATCCTCAATTAACACTTAGATGATTAGGGTTTGCTCAAAAATATTTACAAGTGATTAAGTTTGAAAAATCAAGTGAAAAACAATATTTAAAAGTATTAAAAACATTTAAAACATGTCATTTTAAACTCAATTAAAAATATATTAAATGAATCCTTTTTTTGTGATTTTTTTTAATATTATCAAAATATGTATATTAAATAAAGAGTGTAAAAAAAATGAAGTGAAAATAATGAATTTTGATTGGTTAAATTAATTGGTGAAGTTTGTTAAAAAATGAAAGAAAATAGGTTGCAAAAAATTGGTTTTGTCTCCACTAGGGCTTGAACTCACGCCCTCTCTCTCACCAGCCAAAACATGGACCAACTGAGCCACGCTTGTGGCTTGTTAAACATACGCGTTTGATAAAATGTATTTTAAATCAAGAATTTGAATTTCCCAAACCAAATCTGGCGCCAAGAACACAACCCTAACTGATTTTCAAAATTCTTCAAAACTGTGTTGTTTTGCTCGATCAAAGGGTCTATCTCACTCGGTTTTGGACGAGGAACATGATGATGACCTTTAATTTCATTTATTTTTGCTCTAAGATGATTAATCCTCTAATGAAAACGAAGAACCCTAATATGAAAAATCTTTGTGAAATCGTGTATGATCATGATATGATGCAATTGATTGAGGGTTATTATTCAGTGATGGTGCAGAAACAAGATGGTAACTCAGTTTTGCATTTATGATGCATGTATGATAGAGTTTGAAGTTCATGAACACTTACCTCAAAAACGGCCAAGCTGGAGATTGAATTTTGCGAAGGAGGTGTTACAGGTGTTGTTGCTTGATCTGGACAGCTTCAATGAACCATATGGAAGGTGTCTGGATGCTTGGAGTGGATTGAAAACACCTGGAGTAGTTGGAGGTACCCGATCTGCAGTTAAGCCTAAGTGTGAATCGAGCTCTATGATTCTGATGTTTCAGGTTGGTGATGAGTGTTTAGATAGCTTATATGTGATATATGTGAGGTGTGGGAAGTGTTAATTTGGACAGAAATGATCTGGAATGAAAATGGGCATGATAAGGCTCTTTATGTGTTCATATGGAGGTTGAAGAGTGAATCTGAGTTTTGGGGTGATTTGGGGTGTGTGAGTGGTTCAAACACATCCCATATGATGTTTATGAGTTGCTAGAACCATCACTTTGGCCATAACTTCAAGGGTTTGGAGGTTGAGTTTTCTACCTCCTTGAAAACTATGAATCTTGCAATTCAAGAAAGAAGAGAGAAAACCTATAATTGTGAGGTTTTGGTGTGATTTTGAATGAGGTAAGGACCTCTATTTATAGGCCAAAGTTTCTGAATACAAAGCTCTTGCAAGTTGATCAAGAATGATGATTTGGCTTAAGAGATAAAAAGGAATCTTTCACATTAAATGCAAATGGTTAAAAGTGACTTAACCATGGTTATTTCTCAAGCTTCTTATCCTCTTCCATTCTGATCTTCTAATCAGAAAATATCTCTCAATTATTGCTCCTATGCATCATTGCTTGGATTATAGGTCATGTAGTCTTGAAACTTAGTGAAAAATGGTGAAAATTCAAGTGAAAAAGATCACTAAATGCATAATTCAAAACCATAGCTACACTCCATATTTTTTCTTGCTCTTGGACATTTTAGAAAGCTCATATTACACACTTCAAAACCCTAGTTGAAAGTTTCTTCAAGATCCTTAAGGAAGTGGGTGAAAAAGATCCATGAACTTTGAAGAAAATGAAGTTTTAAGTGAAATTTTCAAAAGATACCAACTTTGAAGCTCCATATCTCTTAAATGGTTGATCTTATGGAAAAAATTTATATGTGTCAAAGTTGTTTATTGGATCAAAATCTTCAACTTTCATGTTGGAAGTTTTTTTCAGTTTGTAGGTGAAATTTTGAGAAATTCCCTTCCAAAGTTTGGAAAAAACCATGAAAAACACTTAGAAATTTTTCTAAGTATGAAAAGTCAAACTTTTGACTTTTTGATTCTTGATTGATTTTCTTGATTTTTCTTGATCAAATGACTTCATATATCATATATTGATGATTCAAAACTTCAAAAGTCATGATTGACCAAAATTCCCCAAAAGTCAATGGTGATCTTGTACAGTTGACTTTTTCAGACGAATCGCGTTTCTGGAGATTTCAAATGAAACAGGCTATCCTCACCATATGAATGGTATGAATGGATCATATTGAAGCATTAGAGGATATTGAGCCATGGTTTAAGTTGTGGCACCATGTCCTGATTAAAAAGTCAATGGTTTAGTGAATTAGGTCAAAAACCCTAATTGTCGACCTGATGAAATTGATGACTGTGGATCTTGAATTGAGATGTAATTTCCATTGGATATTGTCATAGGGATTATTTGAGGATGATTGAAACCTTTGATTGACTTCCTTGGGATTTTTAGGGTTTCCCAAATATGATCCCTGATTTCAGTCCTTGATAGTTCAAAAATCCTAATCTGATAATCTGAGATTTCACTGTTGATCAATCCTTGTGTAGGAGATGTCTTGAGCCAATAGATTAGGCCAAAATGATGTACTTGGGGTCTTGAGGTCATGTCCCAAGTCATTAGGTCAAATCTTGAGCAGAAGTCAGGAGTATGCTATCTTCAGTCAAAACCCTAATCTGGTTGGTTCAGAGCCTTTGAGCTTGTTGAAATGAATCTCTGAGGACCAAATGTTGATTGTTGATGAAGATGATTCATTTGAGATGAAGGGAGAACAAAACCCTAGTTGATTGTTACTTGTACTGATGAGTGATTTCTTGATTAAATCCTGCTGAGTCACAAGTAGCAAACACAAGCTATGCAATTTGTTAGAGATGCAAATGATGCATATGCAAATGATATGAGGTGGTATCTTAGGTCAAAAATTGGGGTATGACAGATGCCCCTATTTAAGTTTCTTCAACCTGAGACATGAAGATTGAAAATCTTCGTTTTGATAGGGTGGAAGAGACTTAAATATCAGAAGACGCAAATTTTGGACCTAAGATACCAAAATTGCGAATGATGCAAGGACATCTTTACCGAGGGGATATCAAAAACTGACTCCGCTGGGGAAAAGAGATCGGGAAGGATGTCTCAATCCGTTTTAGGAAGAGAATCCGTTTTGTCTTTTCGGGAAAGCAAGTGTATGCTTCACCGGGGAATGATAGCTTTGTAAGAAAAGCTTACCTATCGACATTACCGACTATCTGCATGGTGACAGACTTGACAAGGTAAAAAGAGTTTCAAAGGTTCGGTTAATATTACCGACTATCAACATGGTGATAGACATGTTTAATAATATAACCAGAACAAAAGGTTACCGACTACCAGCCTTGTGATAGTGGTTTTGAAGACATGATCAATTATCAGCCGAGTGATAAAATGATTTTGGAGACTTTGATAGGGGAATTACTGGATATTCAGCCTTGTGAACAGTAATAAGGCCCTGATTTGTCAAATGATCTTCATGATTGATTTCCTTGAGAGGAAATTTTTGAAAGAAACATAAACTGCTCAGATGACGAGGCGATTGTTTATGGTTCAATTTTTTCACGACTCTATTTGGGGAATCGGAATTTGGATCTTTGGTAAAGACAAGGTTCTAACCAAGAATGAATTGGAAAGAGACAGTCAAACAAGACTTTGTACCCATGAGGAATGAACTCGAATGGGTATTTTCTCCTTTGTTTTGAGAGGAGAAACTAAAGCAACCTTCTTCCACGAGGAATGATCTCAGTGGGGAACTGGAGAAAGAAAGGATGTTATTTCTGCTTATGGGTGACAGCCTACTGGAGAGATGACACGCCCATACTTGTTTCCTTTTTTTTCTTTTTTTTTCTCTTCTTTTTGGGATAGATATATCCTGAACGAATGATTTCGAAGCAATCATTAAAAAATGCAAGAATGCATAAATGATGCAAATATGTATGAATGATGAATGTCATGAATGTCGCATGCATGCTAACAATACTGACAGATAATGAAGTATATACTGGAGACGGACCAACGTCGCAACACAACCAGATACTTGGTAAATGTTCTTCAACACGGTGTAGATAACACAGGTGATGAATGATGTTGTGTGCTTTAAACTTCTCTGGGGAAGATAAGCATCTTTTCTTATTGAGATGGAAGAACTTCTTCACTGGAGATGGAAAATCTTCGTCACTGAGGATAGAAGAGCTTCTTTACTGGGGATAGAAGAGCTTCTTCACTGGGGATAGAAGAGCTTCTTTACCTCGAGGGATAATTGCTTCAGGAATTCTTTTCTGGGACCAGAATACCGTTGTCTCAACAATTTTTCCGGGAGAATCCTTTTGTTCATCCTATGGAGACGACTGCTGATGTTCCTTCCGTTGCTCACAACTCAAAGGAAAATTTCGCTTTTATTTTGAAAAAGAAAAAATGAGGTAAATTCATTTAAAACTTATTTTTATTTTTGTTTCAAAAGTGAATAACACAATTAAAGTGTCATTTTGCAAGCTGAAAGAAATTAGAAATTGCAAACAAATGGGCACAAGGCTCAAATTTATTTAATAGGATGGCAATCAGCTAAAGGCGTGATTCCATAGAGTATTTACAAAAGTTGGAAATGGTAATTATGCGGAAAAGGCTACATTGAAAGCAATAACCACTATTCCCCCCAACAACTTTGAGTTCCAACTGTGCTTGTTGCTTCAGATTGGCGATGATTTGATTGAAGATCCTTTGATGAAGTACAGACTCCTCAGGTGACGAAGTACAGACTGATGCAGTTACTTTGTCATAAATCCCTAATTTTTGCCTAGATTGCCCTTTCAGGTTTTCAATCTACCAGGATGTATTTTTCTGTTTATTGTCTCTAATTTTTGCCTGGACCGCCCTTTCGGGTTTTCAGTCCACCGAGACGCTCATTTTTGCCTAAGTCGCCCTTTGCGGGTTTTCGACTTACCGAGCTGTTCTTTTGTTCTTTTTTAGACAAAGTATTTCTTGACTGCATCAGCATTCACAGGATGTGGGAGTTCATCACCATCCATGGTTGCAAGAATCATGGCGCCGCCAGAAAATGTTCTTTTGACAACATACGGGCCTTCGTAATTAGGAGACCATTTGCCCCTAGAATCTGGTTGAAAAGACAAGATCTTTTTAAGCACGAGGCCGCCTTCTTGAAATTCACGAGGTCGAACCTTTTTGTTGAAGGCTTGTTTCATCCTTGCTTGGTATAACTGTCCATGGCATAGAGCAGTCATACGTTTTTCTTCTATTAAGTTCAACTGATCGTATCTGTTTTGACACCATTCAGCCTCTGATAACTTAGTCTCCATGAGGACTCTCATTGATGGGATTTCAACTTCTACGGGGAGCACAGCTTCCATGCCGTATACTAGAGAAAAGGGAGTTGCCCCTGTTGAAGTACGCACTGAAGTACGATACCCATGTAAAGCAAATGGCAGCATTTCATGCCAGTCTTTGTAAGTGACGACCATTTTCTGGACGATTTTCTTAATGTTCTTGTTGGCAGCTTCGACGGCGCCGTTCATTTTTGGTCTATAAGGAGAAGAGTTATGATGCTCAATCTTGAATTCCTCACATAATTCTTTCATCATCTTGTTATTCAAGTTTGAACCATTGTCAGTAATGATCTTGCTGGGAACACCATATCGGCAAATGATGTTGTTCTTGATAAACCTCACAACCACTTGTCTTGTAACATTGGCGTAAGATGCTGCTTCAACCCATTTGGTGAAGTAATCAATTGCTACCAAGATGAAACGATGACCATTTGAAGCTTTCGGCTCGATCATTCCAATCATGTCAATACCCCACATGGAGAAAGGCCATGGAGATGAGAGAACGTTGAGTAGAGTCGGCGGTACATGGATCTTATCTGCGTAGATCTGGCACTTGTGACATCTCTTCACGTGTTTGTAACAGTCAGATTCCATTGTCAACCAATAGTATCCTGCTCTTAAGATCTTTTTGGACATTGCATGCCCATTTGAATGAGTTCCAAAGGACCCTTCATGCACTTCATGCATTAACATGTCTGCTTCGTGTCTATCCACGCATCTGAGCAAAACCATGTCGAAGTTTCTTTTGTATAGCACATTTCCATTCAGGAGGAAACTGCCAGAAAGCCTCCTTAGAGTTTTCTTATCTTTGTTCGATGCCCCAAGCGGGTACTCTTGAGTTTGAAGGAAGCGTTTGATGTTGTGGAACCACGGTTTATCATCGATGACTGCTTCAGTTGCAAACACATAGGCAGGCCTTTCAAGGCGCGTAATTCTGACTTTAGGCACATCATTCCAGTGACTGACTTTGAACATGGAAGATAGAGTAGCCAAGGCGTCTGCCATTCGATTCTGATCTCGAGGTATATGATGCAATTCAACCTTGTTGAAGAAAGTCAAAAGACGTCTTGCATAGTCTCTGTAAGGAATCAAGCCAGGGTGGAAAGTTTCCCATTTGTCTTTGAATTGGTTGATCACGAGGGCTGAATCTCCATATATGTCAAGGATCTTGATCCTTAAGTCAATGGCTTCTTCGAGACCCAGGATACAAGCTTCGTATTCTGCGATGTTGTTGGTGCAATCAAATAGTAATCTGGCGGAGAATGCGATATGAGTACCCTTGGGAGTGATGATGATTGCCCCAGTTCCATTGCCAAAAGCGTTTACTGCTCCATCGAAAATTAGGCCCCATATTGATCCAGGCTCAGGACCTTCTTCGGGTAATGATTCGTCACAATCTTTCATCTTCAAGTACATGATATCTTCATCAGGAAAGTCAAACTTGAGAGATTGATATTCATTAATTGGTTGATGCGCCAAGTGATCGGCGAGAATGCTTCCTTTGACTGCTTTTTGAGCACGGTATTCAATGTCATATTCGGATAACAACATTTGCCATCGTGCAATCCTTCCTGTTAAGGCAGGCTTTTCAAAGACATACTTGATCGGATCCATTTTGGAGATTAACCAAGTAGTATTGTTGATCATGTATTGGCGGAGACGTTTTGAAGCCCAAGCCAAAGCACAACATGTTTTTTCGAGCATGGAGTAACGAGACTCACAATCTGTGAATTTCTTACTCAAGTAATAGATGGCATGCTCCTTCTTACCAGTTTCATCTTGCTGTCCAAGCATACAGCCCATGGATTCTTCCAACACAGTAAGGTACATGATTAATGGTCTTCCTTCAACTGGAGGAATCAATATTGGTGGTTCTAACAGGTATTCCTTGATACTGTCGAACGCTTTCTGGCAATCTTCAGTCCATACAACCCCTTGATCTTTGCGGAGAAGCTTGAAAATTGGCCCACAAGTAGCAGTCATTTGAGAGATGAATCTGGAGATATAGTTTAATCGTCCGAGAAATCCTCTTACTTGCTTTTCAGTTTTTGGTGCAGGCATCTCTTGAATAGCTCTGACTTTGTCGGGATCTACTTCAATACCTCTTTGGCTGACAATGAAACCCAAAAGTTTTCCAGATCTAACCCCAAAAGTACATTTGTTAGGATTCAAGCGAAGCTGATATTTCCTTAGTCGTTGAAACAACTTCAAAAGGTATTCAATATGTTCTTCTTCTGTGCTGGACTTGGCTATCATGTCGTCCACATATACTTCAATTTCTTTATGCATCATGTCATGGAAGAGAGTAGTCATTGCCCTTTGGTAAGTTGCGCCTGCATTCTTTAATCCAAACGGCATCACTTTGTAGCAAAAGGTACCCCATGGGGTGACGAAAGATGTCTTCTCCATGTCTTCAGGAGCCATCTTGATTTGATTATAACCGGAGAACCCGTCCATGAAAGAAAAGACGTTGAACTTAGCAGTGTTATCAACCAACATGTCGATATGTGGTAATGGAAAGTCATCTTTTGGACTGGCCTTGTTCAAGTCACGGTAGTCAACACACATTCTGACTTTGCCATCTTTCTTCGGAACTGGCACTATGTTGGCCAACCATTGAGGATACTCAGAGGTGACTAGAAAACCTGCGTCGAGCTGCTTTTGAACTTCCACTTTGATCTTGTTAGCCATGTCAGGGTGAGTCCTTCGCAATTTCTGCTTAACTGGCGGACATTCTGGCTTCAATGGCAAGTAATGCTGAACAATATTGGTATCCAACCCAGGCATGTCTTGGTAGGACCAGGCAAACACGTCAACATATTCTTTGAGAAGGTCTGTTAACTTACTCTTGACATCAGCATCAAGCAGCGATCCAATGGTCACTTCTTTTTTGTCTTCTTCAGAACCCAAGTTGATCTTTTCTAAAGACTCTTTGTGAGGCAGAATGGCTCTTTCCTCGTGCTTAAGTAATCGAGAGATCTCGTCCGGGATCTCCTCTTCTTCCTCTTCTTCGGCTTCGAACACAGGAAACTCAAAGTTGGGAGAGGGCATAGGGTTATTGCATTCAATGGGTTTATCAATAGTAAATCTGCACATGTGATTTATATTTATTTCAGAAAATTTATGAATGCAGGAGTGTATGCAGATTTTTTTTTAAAAAAGTTTTTTTTTTTTTTTAATTTTATTTTGGTTTTTTAGGATTACCATTTCCAAAAAAAGCAAAAATAAAACATATAATGTAGGGAATTCAAAATGACACTTTATTTATGATTCATTTTTGAAACAAAGCCCTAAACACAAACTCATTTGCCTTGGGCAGGACAAAGAGGGAAACTTTTAAAACAAAGCCCTATACACAAAGTTATTTGGGCGGAATATTTAAAAGCAAAGCCCTATAAAACATCTCTCTGCTTTGGGCAAGGCAGGAGGTCAAAATAACAGCGAGGTGATTACTTTGAGCGGCGAACAACATTCGGAACGTCGACAGCTTTCCAGTAGCAACGAACCCCTCGGTGTATTATGTATTCAGGAAAATTCTCCTCAGAATTATCTTCAGTATTGACATTGACCGCTGGTCGAGCAGGATTTGAAGGTCCTGGTTTGTCAACCTTGTTCTTTGTAGAGTTGAAATGGTCTTCTTCCACTTCTTGAAGAGCATAAGACGAGTCACAATCTTCAGAATTTTCAGGATGTATTTCCCAGTCTTCAGGATGAAGAGACTCATTGTCAGCGACACTTTCTGAGTCAGTTGCGGGACCATCTTCCCCTTCATCTTCAAAAATGGCATTTATGTGATAATAACCATCTTCAGGATTATAAACCTTGGCAGATGCATTGAAGCTGAAATCTTTAGTAACTTCAGGCTGCTGAGAAAATTGAGAGGGCTGATAAGCCTCTCCTGGTTGACTATTTTATTCAAAGGAATCTCCCCATCCAGTTGGCTGGATATTTTCAATCGCAATCTTTGAACTTTCAGGTGCAGTGTATTTCACCATATAATCAAATTTTCCACTTGGTTGTCCCAAGGTGTCCCAAACCTCTGCAGGAATAGGCGGAATTTCTTTAGCACTTGTTTTCTCTGAAGGAGGATATGGTTCTTCCTGAGATATATATCCCGAGTCATTGAGATAACATTTCCATTCTTCTTCAGTATCAGGTAGACCTTCCTCGATGCATTCTTCGATAAGGACATTAACCTCTTGAGGAATTGGGTTAAGGAATCCTCCACTAATGAATGTTTCTTTGATCGGACGAAGGGTTTCATCCTTCTTGGTGCAGTTTGAGAATGTTGGTGAACATCCGAGACCTGCTCTAGTTTCATTCTTGGTCGGGATCACAACTTGCCCCCAGCCAGTTGTAGTTCCATCTTTCACTACTTTTACTGCCTCTTTGTAAGAAGAGATCGATGCTTTCTTCTTGGAAGATTCGTCTTCTAAAGAGAGACCTTGGAACTGAGTTCCTTCCACATCATCAGCATTGATGAAAGAGAAATTGGATAAATGGCTCACCATCAAGGCTTGTTCTCCACTTATTGTTACCAATTTTCCATTTGTTACAAATTTTAACTTTTGATGGAGCGTAGAAGTTACTGCCCCTGCTTCATGGATCCATGGTCGTCCTAACAAACAGCTATAAGAAGCTTGAATGTCCATGACCTGGAAAGTGATTTGGAATGTATGTGGACCAATTGTCATGGGAAGGTTGACTTCGCCGATAACAGACTTTCGCGATCCATCAAATGCTTTGACAACTACACCACTGAACTTCATAGGCATTCCTTGGTAAGACAAGCGAGCAAGAGTCGTCTTTGGCATCACATTCAAGGAAGATCCGGTGTCTACCAACACATTGGACAAAGAGTCTGACTGACAGTTCATAGAAATGTGCAAAGCAAGATTGTGATTTCTGCCCTCCTCGGGGAGTTCTTCATCACAGAAGCTTAAATTGTTGCAAGCAGTTATGTTGGCTATTATCCCATCAAAATGGTCAACAGTCACATCATGATCTACAAAAGCTTGATCTAAGACCTTCATCAGGGCTTCTCTGTGGGCTTCTAAATTCAACAGTAATGAAAGTATTGAGATTTTTGAAGGAGTCTGCATAAGCTGATCCACAATCTTGTATTCACTTCTTTTGATAAGCTTCAAAATTTCATCAAAATCAGGATTGACATTGGTTCCACTGGACTGACCAACATCAGTATTTGTATTACTGACAGGAGTTTCCACAGGATTCCCCACTGGTGTATTAACAGGATTTTGCCCAGTTACAGGAGCAACAGGCTCCTTTGGAGGTAGTGGAGTATACACACGTCCACTTCTTGCTACTCGACTCACATCAGCGATGTTTACGACAGATGAGAGAGTTGGTAAAGGAACTTCTTGTCCATCCTTTATCATTGTTGCATTGTAGTTGTATGGAACTGCCTTGTCAGAGTCATAAGGAACAGGTCTAGGTAGACAAATGATCAAAGGAGCAACAGGAACCCTTGGCTTGTTGTAAGTAACTTCCATGCACTCAGGCATGTTGAAATGAGGAACGATGACGTTAACTGTAGGCATTTCCGAGTTGATATCTGAGACTAAAAGCTCATGCGGATAACATCCTATCATGTTAACTTCATTTTCATCCCTATTTCTGTAGATCTGAAGAGTACCATTATCTAACAGCACTTGGAGATCTCTTCTCACAATCGAACATCCGTGAGGATCTACACAACATATGCTACAGGAACCGTATTGATGCTGGCGAAAATTCTGCCCTCGACAGAGAGTGGCATGCATTTGTACCAAATCGGCTCTTGAGTAATTGATATTATAGACCCGGTATGGACCAGGACATCCGTACACCATGTTTACAACATGCCCTCCATGATTGGGCAGTGGATTTGCTTGCACATTTGGATTCAAATTTCTGAAAGAGAGGAGATTAGACCTAACCAACCTCTGAACTTCATATTTCAAAGCTATGCAATGCTCAAGATCATGGCCAGGTGCTCCTTGATGATAAGGGCATGAGACCTCAGCTTTGTACCACCATGGGAGTTTCTCAGGTACTGGTGGTGGTGCTTTAGTTTGAACAAGACCTCTTTCAACCAACGCAGGGTACAATTCTGTGTAGGTCATTGGAATCGGATCAAACTGTGGAGCTCTTTGCACACGATTCTGATTATTGTTAAGCTGCCGAGCCTGTGGTCGAGGCTGTTGTTGCTGAAACTGCGGGGTAAATCCCGGATTCGGCGCTGTATTAACGACTGGCGCAATAGCTGAAACCTGTTGTTGACGACTGACATTTCCTCTTGGCCTCCCTTGGGATACCATGTCAACACTTTGTTCCTTCTTCTTTGGGAAACCACTTCCGAACTTTTTGGTTCCGCTTGAAGATCCACCTTCTTTAGTTAGACGTTCGGTTCGGACTCCTTCTTCTAGACGCATCCCCATGTTTACCATTTCGGTGAAATCACTTGGAGCACTAGCAATCATGCGTTCATAATAAAACGGACTGAGAGTATTCAAGAAGATCTTTGTCATCTCTTTCTCTTTTAATGGTGGATTAATCTGAGCAGCAGTTTCTCTCCATCGTTGGGCATATTCTTTGAAAGCTTCATGGTCTTTCTGAGCCATGGATCGAAGCTGATCTCTGTCTGGAGCCATATCCGAGTTATACTTGTATTGTCGGACAAAGGCCTCGCCTAGGTCATTGAAAGTCCGAATATTAGTGCTGTCCAAGCCTGTGTACCACTTCAGTGCGGCACCAGTCAAACTGTCTTGAAAGTAATGGATAAGCAACTGATGATTATCTGCATAAGTAGACATCTTTCTGGCATACATCACAAGATGGCTTTGTGGACAAGAACTTCCTTTGTACTTCTCAAAGTCAGGGACCTTGAATTTAGCAGGTATTTGTACACTGGGAACCAAACATAGCTCCTGGGCATTCTTTCCAAACAAATCTTTGCCACGAATAGCTTTGACTTCCAGTTGAATCTTGTTGAACTGTTCTTAGAGATCTTCCACAAGGTTACGCTGATTTGTGCTATCACCTTGATCATGATAAATCTCATTGCCATCATAAGGAACAGTGTGAACCGTAGGGGTCGGAACTGTCATAGTGGGTTGAGAAAGTGCCATAGTGATTTGGGAAAAAGTTACCCCTGAATGCGGAATAAACGCCGAACCTTGCGCAGCAGGCGCTTCAGTTGTAGTTGTTTGAACCCCAGAGAAATTATGGCGGAAACCTGTACCAAAGCTGAAAGGCGGGCCCCAACCTTCTGGCATAGAGAAAGATGGAATACCGAATGCAACTGTAGAAACTGGAGTAGTGACTTCAGATGGTACCGTTGCTTGACTGTTGGGTGGTGGCGGCTGATTCCGTGCGGCCATTAAAGAGTCAACCAGAGTAGTGAGACTTTCCAACTTTTCCTGAAGGGTGGTCACTGTACCTCGGAGCTCAATATTCTCTTGTTTAGAGTGTTCCATTACTCTTCTTCTGCTTGAACGAGTATTGTATCTGTGATCTGATTGCGAACGCGGTCGAGAAACTTTGAGACGCGACAGCTTGACGATCTATTGGAGAAAGATCCAAAAGATGAGACTCTATACAACAGACTCGATATGCAGAATGATGTATGCAAAAAGAAATTTATGATTTTTCCAAACATTTTAAAGATTATTTCCTTGCAAACATTTGAACACAAACTATTCTTTTATGGGAAAATGTTACAACATTGGAGCGTAGCTCCTTACAAAAGCAAATGATAAATGAAAATCTAAACAAATCCTAAGCATCCTCATCGGACGAGGAACCAAATGCGTTGTGCAGTTTGAGCTTCATGATTTCCTTCCCATAGTAAGCTTTTAACTCGGCCTTTTCAGCCCTCAGCTTGTCAACCACATTCTTCCAGTCGCCAGGCATCGGAGCGTTGCTTGTTGAACCTTCAAGATTTCTCTTGCTTTCTTTGATGTATCTTCTGATTGCAGCATCTTTCTGACGAATCTTCTCATCTTTACTCATGAGCCATCCATCTTGATAATAGAGAGTTTCTTCGTGATCTTTCACTCTTTTATTCAACTTTCTATTTTCCTCATCAGTTTTACGAAACTTTTCTTCCCAAGCGTCTTTTTCTGACCTCATCTTGGCTAAAATCTCTTGGTATTCTTCCGTAGTGTTAATGGGAATGTTGGGTAGTTGAGACACCACAGGGAACATGGGTTTTTCATAATCATAAGGCATTTGAAACTCCTTTGCTCTTTTCTTCACCCTGCTGGTGTAGGCGTTCGTAGCAATGCAGTTTCTTTCCCCACCTTTTTCTTTTCTTCGGACGTCGTACCAAGCTCTCACCATTCTTGTCTTCAACCTTTGAGGATCCTCCCCTTCTCGGTAAAAATAGCATTCCACTGCGAGACCCATTGGTTTAACTGAATTTGCATACCCGAGTTGTCGTCGGGCTAGGACCGGATTATAGTTAATTCCTCCTTGTGTGCCAATGAGAGGTACGTTGGCGAACTTTCCACAACTATCAATGGTTTCTGTACCACAGCGAGCCAAGGTATACCAATGAATATCATTATTAGTAAGTGACATAAGTCTTCGAGGCCAACGTAAGCCTTCTCGGTTTTTCGTGAAAGTAGGAGACTTAGGTAAGTGTGAAACAATCCATTTGTACAAAAGAGGTGCACAACATACAATGATTCCACCGCCTTGGCGATTCCTATGATGGACAGAGAAATACATGTCACCAAGCAAAGTCGGAACGGGATTTCCAATCAGAAAGATCTTTATGGCGTTGATATCAACAAAGTCGTTGACGTTGGGAAACAGAACCAACCCATAGATGAGCAAGGCTAGTACAGCTTCAAAAGCTATCATGCTACCAGTGTCAATGAAATCAAAGGCTTTCTTTATTAGAAACTGCGAAGTTAAACCCGGAAAGTTTCCTTTAGTAGTCCAATTACTTTCTATTTCAGATTTCTTCAAGTGGATACTTGCTGCAATGACTGGTGACTTAGGAATGGCTTCCAAACCATTGAAAGGTATTTTGTCAGATACAGGAATACCCAAAAGATCGGCATATTCTTCCAAGGTTGGTACCAACTGATAGTCTGGAAAGGTAAAACACCGGTAGACGGGATCATAAAACTGAACCAGAGTTTTGAGAAGTCCTTCATCAACATGAGTGTTCAAGATAGGCAAAAGCTTTCCATGGCTTTTCCTAAAATCAGAAGGATCTTGTACAGAAGATGCTAACTCTTTCAGCCTTTCCACATTAGGCATTTTGAAATCGTACTTTTTGGTATGCCTTTTTACCCACTCCATAACTTAATCCTATAATGTTTGCAAAGGAAATTCTCTAAAATTTTTGGAAAAATCATGCTTTTATGGGAAAAGATGGATTTTTTATGAATGCATGGATGCATGAATGCCACATATTCAAACATGGTAAGGCAAACACGGTGATGCAAACATGGTAACGCAAACATGGTACTACAAACATGGTAATTCAAAACATAGTACACACAGGTTCAAAAGTCCAGCGTCACGAGCATGAGGTCAGAGAACCAAACATGGGATAGTACTAGGGTTTATCACCTGCAAAACATGTTCTACTGATACGTCAGAGTCTACATTTTTCTTTCGGATATTACCGACTTGCACAACTGAACTTGTGAGCTAGAAATATTCTCAAGAAAAACTCGTCTGAGTGTGGTTCTCCGCATGACAACTATCCAAGTCTTCACCTGGATCGTTTCTGCACCACGTCCTAATAAGGCCAGGATGGGTTGGGGTTCTACAGCCAACTCAGCTTCTACAGTTCAATGAAAGCAATAATGTCTTCGCAACTGAACTTGCTAAACATATACTACAAACAAGGAACCTCCACTGAGCGGAAGGATTCTCATGCTGACTTTTTAAGGACTAACTCCTTGTATGCCATACATGACTATACCCTCCACCTAATTCTTATGTGTACTTAATCCGGGTTAGGATTTGTCCATAATGTATCACTTGTAACAGAATCACACCAGTAACAGAACCAAGGAACCACACATGTAACAAGAATAAAATAAAAACATAACAAATAGAAATAACCCTTTCTTTGGAAACAATAAAAAGATGGTTCCCCGGTGAAGTCGCCATTTTTCTGTCGCGGGGAAAAATCGTTGTCTTTTTCTAAATGAGACACCTGATGCCTTCTTTGGGCTCGAGTGCTCAAAAAAATGATTTTTCTTTTGTACGGACCAAACTTTTTATTATTTCCAAAGTAGGAAAAGGAAAAAAGCTGCAATAACCTAAAAAATGGGGAGAGATCTTGGGTAAGAGGGTTGGTTATACGAAGGGAAGGTATTAGCACCCAACGTATCTATAGTACTCTATAGGTTTCTTTGTTTTGTTTATTCCATTCTTGTTGTGGTGGAGGTTCTTGTGAAATAGGTGGGACCTAAGGTGTTTGTTTGATTATGCTCGCAAAGATCATCGCGATCCTCTGCATACATATCCCTTAGACGGAATCAGAGCATCAGTAGCTCGGGGTCTACGGGTGCTAAGGTTTGAATGGTTTTTTTTGTTTTGTTTTGCTCGCCAAGGATCGACCTTGTGCCTACGTATTCTCAAAGGGATGTTGAGAAAGTCAGAGCAATCGTAGTTCCCACTTATGCTAGTGGAAGCAAAGGAAAAGAGACAAATGTCATCTAAATGTTCGATGTATCTAATCTATATCATCACATACATCTGTTTGATTTTTGTTTGAAAATCTTTTCATTATAAGCCCGGGGCCATGCCACTTATGGTGCTTAGAATGATAAAGATGTTTTTTGTTTAACCAGCCTTGTGGCAAAAGTTTCAATGAAGTCAGCCTTGTGACAAAAACTTTGATTAATCAGCCAGCCTTGTGGCAAAAGTTTCAATGAAGTCAGCCTTGTGACAAAAACTTTGATTAATCATCCAGTACGGTGGTAAAACAGTTTGATTGATTAGCCAGCCTTGTGGCAAAAAAAAGAAATTTGATTGATTGATTGTTTGTGATGATATAGATGAGATACTCCTATCATAGAGATGATAAATGTTTAATCTCCTAGGGTATTTTGATTTGGATATTGGGGGATGCTTATAAGAAGCCCGTGGGTCCTTGTACGAAGCCCAAGAGGAGGCTATCCGAGGGTCCTTGCATTGTAAGCCCAAGAGGAGGCTATGGGAGGGACAATCCAGGGTCCTTGCATTGTAAGCCCAAGAGGAGGCTATGGGAGGGTCACTCGTTTGTACAAAGCCCAAGGGGAGGCATGGTATAGTTGGTTTGAGCTCTTAGAGCGATTTCACCGGGAAACCATACTCTATGTCCTAACCTAAACTAGGGAGATTCTTTGTACGAAGCCCAATAGGAGGCTATGGGGAACCTAGTGTTGTACTAAGTTGAATAAGCATATAACACAATCACAAGTATGAACAAGTACGAACAAATATGAACAAGTACATGAACAAATATGAACAGTTATATATATATGACAAAGTGTGTGTATATAATGGAGTTTATGAAGGAAATATACCTGTAAGCATGATCCATTTGTATACACGGGGGCTCGGGACTCATACTCGGGGAGAGGCCCACTTGAGTTTATTCAAAGCTATGTAAACAGGTATTTACAAAGGGGCTTGGGACTTATACCTACATGGAGGCCCATGGTATATTTTTGGGAAGATTTAAAGAAAACCTTCATTTTTTGGTTTGTTATTCAAAGTTTAAAAAAAACACATTGATTGAGATATGTACAAAAGGCGTACAATGAAATACCTAATTTCATGTACTGGAATGGGTATGTACAGAAGGGGCTTGGGACTTATACCTACGTGGAGGCCCGTGGTATATTGAAAAGTTTTGTATAATTTGAAGTTTTTGAAAACGATTTGTGTTTTGAAAAACGTTTTCTGTTAAAAAAACGGTACAAAGAAAGACGAAAGGGACTTATACTCTCTAATATTCGAGAGGCCCCACATCGTTTTGAAAATCAATTGATCAATAAAAAAGATTTAATCAATAGTTTCCTTTGAGAATCAAAAAGAAATGGTTTATCGTTTTTTTGAAAAGAATCGCGATCGCTCGTTTTAAAACGATTTGAATTTTGAAAGGAATCAAATTAATCAAAATAAACAAAAAGGTTATCCTCAATTAACACTTAGATGATTAGGGTTTGCTCAAAAATATTTACAAGTGATTAAGTTTGAAAAATCAAGTGAAAAACAATATTTAAAAGTATTAAAAACATTTAAAACATGTCATTTTAAACTCAATTAAAAATATATTAAATGAATCCTTTTTTTGTGATTTTTTTTAATATTATCAAAATATGTATATTAAATAAAGAGTGTAAAAAAAATGAAGTGAAAATAATGAATTTTGATTGGTTAAATTAATTGGTGAAGTTTGTTAAAAAATGAAAGAAAATAGGTTGCAAAAAATTGGTTTTGTCTCCACTAGGGCTTGAACTCACGCCCTCTATCTCACCAGCCAAAACATGGACCAACTGAGCCACGCTTGTGGCTTGTTAAACATACGCGTTTGATAAAATATATTTTAAATCAAGAATTTGAATTTCCCAAACCAAATCTGGTGCCAAGAACACAACCCTAACTGATTTTCAAAATTCTTCAAAACTGTGTTGTTTTGATCGATCAAAGGGTCTATCTCACTCGGTTTTGGACGAGGAACATGATGATGACCTTTAATTTCATTTATTTTTGCTCTAAGATGATTAATCCTCTGATGAACACGAAGAACCCTAATATGAAATTTTTTTGTGAAATCGTGTATGATCATGATATGATGCAATTGATTGAGGGTTATTATTCAGTGATGGTGCAGAAACAAGATGGTAACTCAGTTTTGCATTTATGATGCATGTATGATAGAGTTTGAAGTTCATGAACACTTACCTCAAAAACGGCCAAGCTGGAGATTGAATTTTGCGAAGGAGGTGTTACAGATGTTGTTGCTTGATCTGGACAGCTTCAATGAACCATATGGAAGGTGTCTGGATGCTTGGAGTGGATTGAAAACACCTGGAGTAGTTGGAGGTACCCGATCTGCAGTTAAGCCTAAGTGTGAATCGAGCTCTATGATTCTGATGTTTCAGGTTGGTGATGAGTGTTTAGATAGCTTATATGTGATATATGTGAGGTGTGGGAAGTGTTAATTTGGACAGAAATGATCTGGAATGAAAATGGGCATGATAAGGCTCTTTATGTGTTCATATGGAGGTTGAAGAGTGAATCTGAGTTTTGGGGTGATTTGGGGTGTGTGAGTGGTTCAAACACATCCCATATGATGTTTATGAGTTGCTAGAACCATCACTTTGGCCATAACTTCAAGGGTTTGGAGGTTGAGTTTTCTACCTCCTTGAAAACTATGAATCTTGCAATTCAAGAAAGAAGAGAGAAAACCTATAATTGTGAGGTTTTGGTGTGATTTTGAATGAGGTAAGGACCTCTATTTATAGGCCAAAGTTTCTGAATACAAAGCTCTTGCAAGTTGATCAAGAATGATGATTTGGCTTAAGAGATAAAAAGGAATCTTTCACATTAAATGCAAATGGTTAAAAGTGACTTAACCATGGTTATTTCTCAAGCTTCTTATCCTCTTCCATTCTGATCTTCTAATCAGAAAATATCTCTCAATTATTGCTCCTATGCATCATTGCTTGGATTATAGGTCATGTAGTCTTGAAACTTAGTGAAAAATGGTGAAAATTCAAGTGAAAAAGATCACTAAATGCATAATTCAAAACCATAGCTACACTCCATATTTTTTCTTGCTCTTGGACATTTTAGAAAGCTCATATTACACACTTCAAAACCCTAGTTGAAAGTTTCTTCAAGATCCTTAAGGAAGTGGGTGAAAAAGATCCATGAACTTTGAAGAAAATGAAGTTTTAAGTGAAATTTTCAAAAGATACCAACTTTGAAGCTCCATATCTCTTAAATGGTTGATCTTATGGAAAAAATTTATATGTGTCAAAGTTGTTTATTGGATCAAAATCTTCAACTTTCATGTTGGAAGTTTTTTTCAGTTTGTAGGTGAAATTTTGAGAAATTCCCTTCCAAAGTTTGGAAAAAACCATGAAAAACACTTAGAAATTTTTCTAAGTATGAAAAGTCAAACTTTTGACTTTTTGATTCTTGATTGATTTTCTTGATTTTTCTTGATCAAATGACTTCATATATCATATATTGATGATTCAAAACTTCAAAAGTCATGATTGACCAAAATTCCCCAAAAGTCAATGGTGATCTTGTACAGTTGACTTTTTCAGACGAATCGCGTTTCTGGAGATTTCAAATGAAACAGGCTATCCTCACCATATGAATGGTATGAATGGATCATATTGAAGCATTAGAGGATATTGAGCCATGGTTTAAGTTGTGGCACCATGTCCTGATTAAAAAGTCAATGGTTTAGTGAATTAGGTCAAAAACCCTAATTGTCGACCTGATGAAATTGATGACTGTGGATCTTGAATTGAGATGTAATTTCCATTGGATATTGTCATAGGGATTATTTGAGGATGATTGAAACCTTTGATTGACTTCCTGGGGATTTTTAGGGTTTCCCAAATATGATCCCTGATTTCAGTCCTTGATAGTTCAAAAATCCTAATCTGATAATCTGAGATTTCACTGTTGATCAATCCTTGTGTAGGAGATGTCTTGAGCCAATAGATTAGGCCAAAATGATGTACTTGGGGTCTTGAGGTCATGTCCCAAGTCATTAGGTCAAATCTTGAGCAGAAGTCAGGAGTATGCTATCTTCAGTCAAAACCCTAATCTGGTTGGTTCAGAGCCTTTGAGCTTGTTGAAATGAATCTCTGAGGACCAAATGTTGATTGTTGATGAAGATGATTCATTTGAGATGAAGGGAGAACAAAACCCTAGTTGATTGTTACTTGTACTGATGAGTGATTTCTTGATTAAATCCTGCTGAGTCACAAGTAGCAAACACAAGCTATGCAATTTGTTAGAGATGCAAATGATGCATATGCAAATGATATGAGGTGGTATCTTAGGTCAAAAATTGGGGTATGACAAAGCCCAAGAGGAGGCTATGGGAGGGACAATCGAGGGTCCTTGCATTGTAAGCCCAAGAGGAGGCTATGGGAGGGACAAGTCGTTTATACGAAGCCCAAGAGGAGGCGTGGTATAGTTGGTTTGAGCTCTTAGAGCGATTTCACCGGGAAACCATACTCTATGTCCTAACCTAAACTAGGGAGATTCTCTGCACGAAGCCCAATAGGAGGCTATGGGGAACCTAGTGTTGTACTAACTTGAACAAGCATATATAACATGAACAAACACATGAACAAGTATGAACAAATATGAACAAGTACATGAACAAATATGAACAGTTATACATATATGTCAAGGTGTGTGTATATAATGGAGTTTATGAAGGAAATATACCTGTAAGCATGATCCATTTGTATACACGGGGGCTCGGGACTTATACTCGGGGAGAGGCCCACTTGAGTTTATTCAAATCTATGTAAACAAATATTTACAAAAGGGGATTGCGACTTATACCTACATGGAGGCCCATGGTATTTTTGGGAAGATTTAAAGAAAACCTTCATTTTTGATTTGTTGAAGTTAAAAAACAAACTGATCGAGGTATGTACGAAAAGTTGTATGTACAATGAAATACCTAATTTCATCTAAAGGAATGGGACTTATACCTATGTGGAGGCCCAGATTGATTGATGAGAAACCCTAATTTTGATCTTGTTATTCGAGGGTTTAAATTAATTCGATCAAAGTATAAAAGATAGGCGTATATATAATGAAAAAAACCTAAATTTATACAAAGGAATGGGGCTTATACCATAAGGGATGCCCAGGTGGTTTTGAAAATCAATTGATTAATCCAAAAAGATTTAATCAAGAGTTTTTGAAAGGAGAACCAAAAAGAAATGATTTATCGTTTTGAAAAAAACTGTGATCGTTTGTTTTAAAACAGTTTGAAATATTGAAGGAAATCAAATTAATTAAGATAAACACATAGATTATACTTAATTAACACCTAAATGATTAGGGTTTGATCACAAAATATTTACAAATGATTAAGTTTGAAAAATCAAATGAAAAACAATATTTAAAGTATTTAAAAACACTTAAAAACATGTCATTTTAAACCTATTTAAAAATGTATTAAATAAATGTTTTTTTGTGATTTTTTTTATATTCATAAAATACATATATAAAATAAGAAGTGTGTAAAAAATGAATAAAAAATGAATTGATTTGATTGGTTAAATTAATTGATGGAGTTGTGAAGAAAAATAAGAAAAATAGTGTTTAAAAAAAGGTTTTGGTCCCTAAGGGTGTTGAACCCACGACCTTATGCTCACCACTCAAAAACATAACCAACTGGACCACGCGCATGGTCTGATTAACAAAGGCAATGATCTGATTATATTTCAAACCCAATATTTAAATTTCCTTCGCAAAAATGGCGCCAAGAACACCATCCCCATTTGAATTTGAAAATCTTTAAAACTGAACCAAATTGATCAAATGAAGGGTCTATCTTACTCGTTTTTTCATAAGGAACATGATGGTACCATTTAATTTCATTTATTTTTACTCTAAGATCATTAATTTTCTGGAAATCGTGAAGAACCCTAATTCTGAGATTGATCATGAAATTGTGTATGATTGATGAATTATGAAATTGATTGAGGGTTAATGATCAGTGATAGTGCATAAACAATATGGCAAGGCAATATTTCATTTATGATGCAAGATTCATGGAGTTTGAAGTTCAAGTGTACTTACCTCAAAAATGGCCAAACTGGGAATTGAATTCTGCTCTGGAGGTGTTACAGATGCTTTGTAACGATCTGAATAGCTTCAATGATGATTATGGAAGGTGTCTAGATGCTTGGAGTGAATTGAAAATACCTGGAGCAGTTGGTGATACTCAATTTGCAGTCACTTGGAGCATGAATCGAATCTGGTGATTTTGATGTTACAGGTCATGGATGATGACTAGGATAGCTCACATATGGTATATGGAATGAGTTTGGATGATTAGCTTAGACAGAATTGGCCTAGAATTGATTTTGGCATGATAAGGCTAGTGTTATGCATATTTGGAGGTGAGATGATGATTCTGAGTTTGGGGTGTTTTTGGGGTGGGTGAATGATTCAAACACATCCCAAATGATGTTTATGAGATGTTAGAACCATCACTTTGGCCATAACTTCAAGGATTTGGAGGTTGAGTTTTCTACCTCTTTGAAAACTATGAAACTTGCAATTCAAGAAAGAAGAGAGAAAACCTATAATTGCGAGGTTTTGGTGTGTTTGGAAGAGTGATTTGAACCTCTATTTATAGGCCAAGAGTTCTGAACTCAGACCTTTGCAAGTTGATCAAGAAGTGATGATTTGGCTTAAGAGATAAAAAGGAATCTTTTACATTTAATGCAAAATGGTTAAAGTAACTTAACCATGGTCATTCTTCCAAGCTTCTTATCCTCTTCCATTCTGATCTTCAAATCAGAAAATATCTTTCAATTATTGCTTCTATGCATCATTACTTGGATTATAGGTCATGTAGTGTAAGAACTTTGTGAAAATGGCTTGAAATTTCATGCATAATGACCTCTAATGACAAAATTCAAAACCATGGCTACACTCCATATTTTTTCATGCTCTTGGACATTTTGGAAAGCTCATATTACACACTTCAAAACCCTAGTTGAAAGTTTCTTCAAGACCTTTAAGGAAATGGGTGAAAAAGATCCATGAATTTTGAAGAAAGTGAGATTTTAAGTGAAATTTTCAAAAGATACCAACTTTGAAGCTCCATATCTCTTAAATGGTTGATCTTTTGGAAAATCATTTTATGTGACAAAGTTGTTTATTGGATCAAAATCTACAACTTTCATGTTGGAAGTTTTTTTCAGTTTGTAGGTGAAATTTTGAGTTATTCCCTTCCAAAGTTTGGAAAAAATCATTGAAAAACACTTAGAAAATTTGTCTAAGTATAAAAGTCAAACTTTGACTTTTTGATTCTTGATTGATCTTCTTGATTTTTCTTGATCAAATGACTTCATATATCATATATTGATGATTTAAAACTTCAAAATTCATGGTTGACCAAAATTCCCCAAAAGTCAATGGTGATTTTGTACAGTTGACTTTTTCAGACGAATCGCGTTTCTGGAGATTTCAAATGAACCAGGCTATCCTCACCAAATGAATGGTATGAATGGATCATATTGAGTTATTGGAGGACCATGAGCCATGGTTTAAGTTGTGGCACCATGTTCTGATTAAAAAGTCAGTTGTTCAGGTGAATTAGGTCAAAACCCTAATTGTCGACCTGATGAAATTGATGACTGTGGATCTTGAATTGAGACACAATTTCCATTGGATGTTGTCATAGGGATTATTTGAAGATGATTGAAACCTTTGATTGACTTCCTGGGGATTTTTAGGGTTTCCCAAATGTGATCCCTGATTTCAGTCCCTGATAGTTTAAAACCCTATTCTGATGATTTGAAATTTCACTGTTGATCAATCCTTGTGTAGGAGATGTCTTGAGTCAATAGATTAGGACAAAATGATGCACTCGGGGTCTTGAGGTCATGTCCCAAGTCATTAGGTCAAATCCTGAGCAAAAGTCAGGAGTATGCTATCTTCAATCAAAACCCTAATCTGGTTGGTTCAGAGCCTTTGAGCTTGTTGAAATGAATCTCCAAGGACCAAATGTTGATTGTTGATGAAGATAATTCATTTGAAATGAAGGGGGAACAAAACCCTAATTGATTGTTGCTTGTACTGATGAGTGATTTCTTGTTTAAATCCTGCCGAGTCACAAGTAACAAACGCAAGCTATGCAATTTGATAGAGATGCAAATGATGTATATGCAAATGATATGAGGTGGTATCTTAGGTCAAAAATTGGGGTATGACAGATGCCCCTATTTAAGTTTCTTCAACCTGAGACATGAAGATTGAAAATCTTCGTTTTCATAGGGTGGAAGAGACTTAAATATCAGAAGACACGAATTTTGGACCTAAGATACCAAAATTGCGAATGATGCAAGGATATTTTTACCGAGGGATATCAAAACTGACTCCACTGGGGACAAGAGATTGAGAAGGATGTCTCAATCCGTTTTAGGAAGAGAATCCGTTTTTTTCTTTTCGGGAAAGCAAGTGTATGCTTCACCGGGGAATGATAGCTTTGTAAGAAAAGCTTACCTATCGACATTACCGACTATCAGCATAGGGATAGACTTGTTAATAATGTGAAGGTGAAAGGTGTGAAACCGTATTACCGACTATCAGCATTGTGATAGACTTGACAAGGTAAAAAGAGTTTCAAAGGTTCGGTTAATATTACCGACTATCAGCCTTGTGATAGACATGTTAAATAATATAACCAGAACAAGAGGTTACCGACTATCAGCCTCGTGATAGCGGTTCTGAAGACAAGATCAATTATCAGCCGAGTGATAAAATGATCCTGGAGACTTTGTTAGGGAAATTACTGGTTATTCAGCCTTGTGAACAGTAATAAGGCCCTGATTGTCAAATGGTCTTCATGATTGATTTCCTTGAGAGGAAAAATCTTTTGGAAGAGACATAAGCTGCTTGGATGATGAGGCTATTGCTTATTGTCTGTTTTTCACGACTCTGTTTGGGGAATCCAAATTTGAATCTCTTGTAAAGACAAGGTTCTAACAAAGAATGAATTGGAAAGAAATAGTCAAACAAGACTTTGTACCCATGAGGAATGAACTCAAATGGGAATTTTCTCCTTTGTTTTGAGAGGAGAAGACTGAAGCAACCTTCTTCCACGAGGAATGATCTCAGTGGGGAACTGGAGAAAGAAGATATTATTTCTGCTTATGGGTGACAACCTACTGGAGAGATGACACGCCCATACCTGCTTCTTTTCTTCTTTTTTCTTTTCTTCTTTTTTTGCTTTTTTCTTTTTTTTTTTGGGATAGATATATTCCGAACAAGTGATTTCGAAGCAAACATTGAAAAATGCAAGAATTATAAATGATGCAAATATGTATGAATGATGAATGTCATGAATGTTGCATGCATGCTAACGATACTGACAGACAATGAAGTGTGTACTGGAGAAGGACCGACGTCACAATACAACCAGATACTTGGCAAATGTTCTTCAACACGGTGTAGATATCACGGGTGATGAATGGTGCTGCATGTTTTAAACTTCTCTGGGGAAGACAAGCGTCTTTTCTCACTAAGATGGAAGAACTTCTTCACTGGAGATAGAAAATCTTCGTTACTGGGGATAAAAGACCTTCTGCACTAGGGATAGAAGAGCTTTTCCTATCATAATCTTTGATTCATCCTATGGAGATAGCTGTTGATGTTCCTTCTGTTGTTCACAACTCAAAAGAAAATTTCGCTTTTATTTTGAAAAAGTGAAGTAAATTCATTTAAAACTTTTTTTCTTCTTTTTTTTTCAAAAGTGAATAACACAATTAAAGCGTCATTTTGCAAACTAAAAGAAATTAGAGATTGCAAACAAATGGGCACAAGGCTCAAATTTATTTAATAGGATGGTAATCAGCTAAAGGCGTGATTCCATGGAGTATTTACAAAAGTTGGAAATGGTAATTATGCGAAAAAGGCTACATTGAAAGCAATAACCACTATTCTCCCTAACAATTTTGAGTTCCAACTGTGCTTGTCGCTTCAGATTGGCGATGATTTGATTGAAGATCCTTTGATGAAAAAGACTCCTCAGGTGACGAAGTACGGACTGATGCAGTTACTTTGTCATAAATCCTTAATTTTTGCCTAGATTGCCCTTTCAGGTTTTCAATCTACCAGGATGAATTTTTTCTGTTTATTGTCTCTAATTTTTGCCTGGACCGCCCTTTCGGGTTTTCAGTCCACCGAGACGCTTATTTTTACCTAAGTCGCCCTTTGCGGGTTTTCGACTTACCGAGCTGTTCTTTTGTCTTTTTTAGACAAAGTATTTCTTGACTGCATCAGCATTCACAGGATATGGGAGTTCATCACCATCCATGGTTGTAAGAGTCATGGCGCCGCCAGAAAATGTTCTTTTGACAACATACGAGCCTTCGTAATTAGGAGACCATTTGCCCCTTGAATCTGGTTGAAAAGACAAGATCTTCTTAAGCACGAGGTCGCCTTCTTGAAATTCACGAGGTCGAACCTTTTTGTTGAAAGCTTGTTTCATCCTTGCTTGGTATAACTGTCCATGACATAGAGCAGTCATACGTTTTTCTTCGATTAAGTTCAACTGATCGCATCTGCTTTGACACCATTCAGCCTCTGATAACTTAGTCTCCATGAGGACTCTCATTGATGGGATTTCAACTTCTACGGGGAGTACAGCTTCCATGCCGTATACTAGAGAAAAGGGAGTTGCCCCTGTTGAAGTATGCACTGAAGTACGGTACCCATGTAAAGCAAATGGCAGCATTTCATGCCAATCTTTGTAAGTGACGACCATCTTCTGGACGATCTTCTTAATGTTCTTGTTGGCGGCTTCGACGGCGCCATTCATTTTTGGTCTGTAAGGAGAAGAGTTATGATGCTCAATCTTGAATTCCTCACACAGTTCTTTCATCATCTTGTTGTTCAAGTTTGAACCATTGTCAGTAATGATCTTGCTGGGAATACCATATCGGCAAATGATGTTATTCTTGATAAACCTCACAACCACTTGTCTTGTAACATTGGCGTAAGATGCTGCTTCGACCCATTTGGTGAAGTAATCAATAGCTACCAAGATGAAACGATGACCGTTTGAAGCTTTCGGCTCGATCATTCCAATCATGTCGATACCCCACATGGAGAAAGGCCACGGAGATGAGAGAACGTTGAGTAGAGTCGGTGGCACATGGATCTTATCTGCGTAGATCTGGCACTTGTGACATCTTTTCACGTGTTTATAACAGTCAGATTCCATTGTCAACCAATAGTATCCTGCTCTTAAGATCTTCTTGGACATTGCATGCCCATTTGAATGAGTTCCAAAGGACCCTTCATGCACTTCATGCATTAACATGTCTGCTTCGTGTCTATCCACGCATCTGAGCAAAACCATGTCGAAGTTTCTTTTGTATAGCACATCTCCGTTCAGGAAGAAACTGCCAGAAAGCCTCCTTAGAGTTTTCTTATCTTTGTTTGATGCCCCAAGCGGGTACTCTTGAGTTTGAAGGAAGCGTTTGATGTCGTGGAACCACGGTTTATCATCGATGACTGCTTTAGTTGCAAACACATAGGCGGGCCTTTCAAGGCGCGTAATTCTGACTTTAGGCATATCGTTCCAATGACTGACTTTGAACATGGAAGATAGAGTAGCCAAGGCGTCTGCCATTCGATTCTGATCTCGAGGTATATGATGCAACTCAACCTTGTTGAAGAAAGTCAACAGACGTCTTGCATAATCTCTGTAAGGAATCAAGCCAGGGTGGTAAGTTTCCCACTTGTCTTTGATTTGGTTGATCACAAGGGCTGAATCTCCATATATGTCGAGGATCTTGATCCTTAAGTCAATGGCTTCTTCGAGACCCATGATACAAGCTTCATATTCTGCGATATTGTTGGTGCAATCAAATAGCAATCTGGCGGAGAACGGGATATGAGTACCCTTGGGAGTGATGATGACTGCCCCAATTCCATTGCCAAAAGCGTTTACTGCTCCATCAAAAATTAGGCCCCATCTTGATCCAGGATCACGACCTTCTTCAGGTAATGGTTCGTCATAATCTTTCATCTTCAAGTACAAGACATCTTCATCAGGAAAGTCAAACTTGAGAGATTGATATTCATTGATTGGCTGATGCGCCAAGTGATCGGCGAGAATGCTTCCTTTGACTGCTTTTTGAGCACGGTATTCAATGTCATATTCGGATAGCAGCATTTGCCACCGGGCAACCCTTCTTGTTAAGGCAGGCTTTTCAAAGACGTACTTGATCGGATCCATTTTGGAGATTAACCAAGTAGTATTGTTGATCATGTATTGGCGGAGACGTTTTGAAGCCCAGGCCAAAGCACAACATGTTTTTTCGAGCATGGAGTAACGAGACTCACAGTCTGTGAATTTCTTACTCAAGTAATAGATGGCATGCTCCTTCTTACCGGTTTCATCTTGCTGTCCAAGCATACAACCCTTGGATTCTTCTAACACAGTAAGGTACATGATTAATGGTCTTCCTTCAACTGGAGGAATCAATATTGGTGGTTCTAACAGGTATTCCTTGATACTGTCGAACGCTTTCTGGCAATCTTCAGTCCATACAACCCCTTGATCTTTGCGGAGAAGCTTGAAAATTGGCCCACAAGTAGCAGTCATTTGAGAGATAAATCTGGAGATATAGTTCAATCGTCCGAGAAATCCTCTTACTTGCTTTTCAGTCTTTGGTGCAGGCATCTCTTGAATAGCTCTGACTTTGTCGGGATCTACTTCAATACCTCTTTGGCTGACAATGAAACCCAAGAGTTTTCCAGATCTAACCCCAAAAGTACATTTGTTAGGATTCAAGCGAAGCTGATATTTCCTTAATCGTTGAAACAACTTCAAAAGGTATTCAATATGTTCTTCTTCTGTGCTGGACTTGGCTATCATGTCGTCCACATAAACTTCAATTTCTTTATGCATCATGTCATGAAAGAGAGTAGTCATTGCCCTTTGGTAAGTTGCGCCTGCATTCTTTAATCCAAATGGCATCACTTTGTAGCAAAAGGTACCCCATGGGGTGATGAAAGATGTCTTCTCCATGTCTTCAGGAGCCATCTTGATCTGATTATAACCGGAGAACCCGTCCATGAAGGAAAACACGTTGAACTTAGCGGTGTTATCAACCAGCATGTCGATATGTGGTAATGGAAAGTCATCTTTTGGACTGGCCTTGTTCAAGTCACGATAGTCAACACACATTCTGACTTTACCATCTTTCTTCGGAACTGGCACTATGTTGGCCAACCATTGAGGATACTCTGAGGTGACAAGAAAACCTGCGTCGAGTTGTTTTTGAACTTCCACTTTGATCTTGTTAGCCATATCAGGGTGAGTCCTTCGCAATTTCTGCTTAACTGGCGGACATTCTGGCTTCAATGGCAAGTAATGCTGAACAATATTGGTATCCAACCCAGGCATGTCTTGGTAGGACCAGGCAAACACGTCAACATATTCTTTGAGAAGGTCTGTCAACTTACTCTTGATATCAGTATCAAGCAGCGATCCAATGGTCACTTCTTTTTTGTCTTCTTCAGAACCCAAGTTAATCTTTTCTAAAGGCTCTTTGCGAGGCAGAATGGCTCTTTCCTCGTGCTTAAGTAATCGAGAGATCTCGTCCGGGATCTCCTCTTCTTCCTCTTCTTCGGCTTCGAACACAGGAAACTCAAAGTTGGGAGAGGGCATAGGGTTATTGCATTCAATGGGTTTATCAATAGTAAATCTGCACATGTGATTTATATTTATTTCAGAAAATTTATAAATGCAGGAGTGTATGCAGATTTTTTTTGAAAAAGTTTTTTTTTTATTTGGTTTTTTAGGATTACCATTTCCAGAAAAAAAAAAAAGCAAAAATAAAACATATAATGTAGGGAATTCAAAATGACACTTTATTTATGATTCATTTTTGAAACAAAGCCCTAAATACAAACTCATTTGTCTTGGGCAGGACAAAGAGGGAAACTTTTAAAAACAAAGCCCTATACACAAAGTTATTTGGGCGGAACATTTAAAAGCAAAGCCCTATAAAACATCTCTCTGCTTTGGGCCAGGCAGGAGGTCAAAATAACAGCGAGGTGATTACTTTGAGCGGCGAACAACATTCGGAACGTCGACAGCTTTCCAGTAGCAACGAACTCCTCTGTGTATTATGTATTCAGGAAAATTCTCCTCAGAATTATCTTCAGTATTGACATTGACCGCTGGTCGAGCAGGATTTGAAGGTCCTGGTTTGTCAACCTTGTTCTTTGTAGAGTTGAAACGGTCTTCTTCCACTTCTTGAAGAGCATAAGATGAGTCACAATCTTCAGAATTTTCAGGATGTAATTCCCAATCTTCAGGATGAAGAGACTCATTGTCATAGACACTTTCCGAGTCAACTGCGGGGCCATCTTCCCCTTCATCTTCAAAAATTGCATTTATGTGATAATAACCATCTTCAGGATTATAAGTCTCGGTAGATGCGTTGAAGCCGAAATCTTCAGTAATTTCAGGCTGCTGAGAAAATTGACAGGGCTGATAAGCCTCTTCTGGTTGACTATTATATTCAAAGGAATCTCCCCATCCAGTTGGTTGGATATCTTCAATCGCAATCTTTGAACTTTCAGGTGCAGTATATTTCACCATATAATCATATTTTCCACTTGGTTGTCCCAAGGTGTCCCAGATTTCTGCAGGAACAGGCTCAGTTTCTTTGCCTTTAGATTTCTCTGAAGGAGGATGGAACGGTGCATGTGGTTCTTCCTGAGATATATATCCCGAGTCATTGAGATAACATTTCCATTCTTCTTCAGGATCGGGTAGACCTTCTTCGATGCATTCTTCGATAAGGACATTAACCTCTTGAGGAATTGGGTTAAGGAATCCTCCACTAATGAATGTTTCTTTGATCGGACGAAGGGTTTCATCCTTCTTGGTGCAGTTTGAGAATGTTGGTGAACATCCGAGACCTGCTATAGTTTCATTCTTGGCAGGGATCACAACTTGCCCCCAGCCAGTGGTAGTTCCATCTTTTACTACTTTCAGTGCCTCTTTGTAAGAAGAGATTGATGCTTTCTTCTTGGAAGATTCGTCTTCTAAAGAGAGACCTTGGAACTGAGTTCCTTCCACATCATCAGCACCAATGAAAGAGAAATTGGATAAATGACTCACCATCAGGGCTTGTTCTCCACTTATTGTTACCAATTTTCCATTTGTTACAAATTTTAACTTTTGATGGAGCGTAGAAGTTACTGCCCCTGCTTCATGGATCCATGGTCGTCCCAAAAGACAGCTATAAGCAGCTTGAATGTCCATGACCTGGAAGGTGATTTGAAATGTATGTGGACCAATTGTCATGGGAAGGTTAACTTCACCGATAAGAGATTTTCGCGAACCATCAAATGCTTTGACTACTACACCACTGAACTTCATAGGCATTCCTTGGTAAGACAAGCAAGCAAGAGTCGTTTTTGGCATCACATTCAAGGAAGATCCGGTGTGTACCAGCACATTGGACAAAGAGTCTGACTGACAGTTCATAGAAATGTGTAGAGCAAGGTTATGATTTCTGCCCTCCTCAGGGAGTTCTTCATCACAGAAGCTTAAATTGTTGCAAGCTGTTATGTTAGCTATTATCCCATCAAAATGATCAACAGTCACATCATGATCTACAAAAGCTTGATCCAAGACTCTCATCAGGGTTTCCCTGTGGGCTTCAGAGTTTAAAAGCAATGAAAGTATTGAGATCTTTGAAGGAGTCTGCATAAGCTGATCCACAATTTTGTATTCACTTCTTTTGATAAGCTTCAAAATTTCATCAAAGACAGGATTGACATTGGTTCCACTGGATTGGTCAACATCAGTATTTGTATTACTGACAGGAGTTTCCTCAGGATTCCCCACTGGTGTATTGATAGGATTTTATCCGGTTGCAGGAGCAACAGACTGCTTTGGAGGTAGTGGAGTATGCACACGTCCACTTCTTGTTACTCGACTCACATCAGCGATGTTCACGACAGATGAAAGAGTAGGTAAAGGAACTTCTTGTCCATTCTTTATCATTGTTGCATTGTAGTTGTATGGAACTGCCTTGTCAGAGTCATAAGGAACAGGTCCAGGTAGACAAATGATCAAAGGAGCAATAGGAACCTTTGGCTTGTTGTAGGTAACTTCTATGCGCTCGGGCATGTTGAAATGCGGAACGATGACATTAACTTTAGGCATTTCCGAGTTGATATCTGAGACTAAAAGCTCATGCAGATAACATCCTATCATGTTAACTTCATCTTCATTCCTATTTCTGTAGATCTGAATAGTACCATTATCCAACAGAACTTTGAGATCTCTTCTCACAATCGAACATCCGTGAGGATCTACACAACATATGCTACAGGAACCGTAGTGATGCTGGCAAAAATTCTGCCCTCGACAGAGAGTGGCGTGCATTTGTACCAAATCTGCTCTTGAGAAATTGATAATATAGACTCGGTATGGACCAGGACATTCATACACCATGTTTACAACATGCCCTCCATGATTGGGCAGCGGATTTGCTTGCACATTTGGATTCAAATTTCAGAAAGTGAGGAGATTAGATCTAACCAACCTCTGAAAATCATATTTCAAAGCTATGCAATGCTCAAGATCATGGCCAAGTGCTCCTTGATGATAAGGGCATGAGACCTCAGCTTTGTACCACTATGGTAGTTTCTCAGGTACTGGTGGTGGTGCTTTAGTTTGAACAAGACCTCTTTCAATCAAAGCAGGGTACAACTATGTGTAGGTCATTGGAATCAGATCACACTGTGGAGCTCTTTGTACACGATTCTGATTGTTGTTAAACTGCTGAGCCTGTTGTCGAGGCTGTTGTTGTTGAAACTGCAGTGTAAATCCCGGATTCGGTGCTGTATTAACGACTGGCGCAATAGCAACAATCTGTCGTTGACGATTGACATTTCCTCTTGGCCTCCCTTGGGATACCATGTCAACACTTTGTTCTTTCTTCTTTTGGAAACCACTTCCGAACTTTTTGGTTCCGCTTGAAGATCCACCTTCTTTAGTTAGACGTCCGGTTCGGACTCCTTCTTCTAGACGCATCCCCATGTTTACCATTTCGGTGAAATCACTTGGAGCACTAGCAATCATGCGTTCATAATAAAACGGGCCAAGAGTATTCAAGAAGATCTTTGTCATCTCTTTCTCTTTTAACGGTGGATTAATCTGAGCAGCAGTTTCTCTCCATCGTTGGGCATACTCTTTGAAAGCTTCATGATCTTTCTGAGCCATGGATCGGAGCTGATCTCTGTCTGGAGCCATATCTGAGTTGTATTTGTATTGTCGGACAAAGGCCTCGCCTAAGTCATTGAAAGTCCGAATATTGGTGCTATCCAAACCTGTGTACCACTTCAGTGCGGCACCAGTCAAACTGTCTTGAAAGTAATGGATAAGCAACTGATGATTATCTGCATAAGTAGACATCTTCCTGGCATACATCACAAGATGGCTTTATGGACAAGAACTACCTTTGTACTTCTCAAAGTCAGGGACCTTGAATTTAGCTGGTATTTGTACACTAGGAACCAAACATAGCTCCTGGGCATTCTTTCCAAACAAATCTTTCCCACGGATAGCTTTAACTTCTAGCTGTATCTTGTTAAACTGCTCTTGGAGATCTCCCACAAGATTACGCTGATTTATGCTATCATCCTGATCATGATAAATCTCATTGCCACCATAAGGAACTGTTTGAACCGTAGGGGTCGGAACCGTCATAGTGGGTTGAGAAAGTGCCATAGTGATTTGGGAAAAAGTTACCCCTGAATGTGGAGTAAAAGCCGAACCCTGTGTAGCAGGCGCTTCAGTTGTAGCTGTTTGAACCCCAGAGAAATTATGGCGAAAACCTGCACCAAAGCTGAAAGGCGTGCCCCAACCTTCTGGCATGGAGAACGATGGAATGCTGAATGCAACTGTAGAAACTGGAGTAGTGACTTCAGATGTTACTGTTGCTTGACTGTTGGGTGGCGGCGGCTGATTCTGTGCGGCCATTGAGGAGTCAACCAGAGTAGTGAGACTTTCCAATTTTTCCTGAAGGGTGGTCACTGTACCACGGAGCTCAATATTCTCTTGTTCATAGTGTTCCATTACTCTTCTTCTACTTGAACGAGTATTGTATCTGTGATCTGATTGCGAGCGCGGTCGAGAAACTTTGAGACGCGACAGCTTGACGATCTAATGGAGAAAGATCCAAAAGATGAGACTCTATACAACAGACTCGATATGCATAATGATGTATGCAAAAAGAAATTTATGATTTTTCCAAACATTTTAAAGATTATTTTCTTGCAAACATTTGAACACAAACTATTCTTTTATTGAAATAATGGGAAATGTTACAACATTGGAGCGTAGCTCCTTACAAAAGCAAATGATAAGTAAAAAGCTAAACAATCCTAAGCATCTTCATCAGACGAAGAACCAAATGCGTTGTGCAGCTTGAGCTTAAGGATTTCTTTCCCATAGTGAGCGTTCAATTCGGCCTTTTCGGTCCTTAGCTTGTTAACAACATTCTTCCCATCGGACGTCGTACCAAGCTCTCACCATTCTTGTTTTCAACCTTTGAGGATCATCCCCTTCTTGATAGAAGTCGCTTTCCACTGTAGGACCAATGGGTTTAGTTGAATTTGCATACCCGAATTGTCGTCGGGCTAAGACCGGATTGTAGTTAATTCCTCCTTGTGTACCAATGAGGGGTACATTGGCGAACTCTCCACAAACTGTCAATGGTTTCCGTACCACAGCGAGCCAAGGTATACCAATGAATATCATTATTAGTAAGAAACATAAGTCTTCGAGGCCAACGCAAACCTTCTCGGTTTTCCGTGAAAATAGGAGACTCAGGTAAGTGTGAAACAATCCATTTGAACAACAGAGGTGCACAACATACAATGATTCCACCGCCTTGGCGATTCCTGTGATGGACAGAGAAATACATGTCACCAAGCAAAGTCGGAACAGGATTTCCAATCAGAAAGATCTTTATGGCGTTGATATCGACAAAGTCGTTGACATTGGGAAACAGAACCAACCCATAGATGAGCAAGGCTAGTATAGCTTCAAAAGCTATCATGCTACCAGTTTCGATGAAATCAAAGGCTTTCTTTATTAGGAAGTGCGAAGTCAAACCCGGGAGGTTTCCTTTGGTAGTCCAATTACTCTCTACTTCAGATTTCTTCAAGTGGACACTTGCTGCAATGACGTGTGACTTAGGAATGGCTTCCAAACCATTGAAGGGCATTTTGTCAGACACAGTAATACCCAAAAGATTGGCATATTCTTCCAAGTTCGGTACCAACTGGTAGTCTGGAAAGGTGAAACATCGGTAGACGGGATCATAGAACTGAACCAGAGTTTTGAGAAGTCCTTCATCAACATGAGTGTTCAAGATAGGTAAAAGCTTTCCATAGATTTTCCTAAAATCGGAAGGATCTTGTACAAAAGATGCTAACTCTCTCAGTTTTTCCACATCAGGCGCTTTGAAACCGTACTTTTTGGTATGCCTTTTTACCCCTTCCATAACTTAATCCTATAATGTTTGCAAAGAAAATTCGCTAAATTTTTTTTGGAAAAATCATGTTTTTATGGAATAAGATGGGTTTGTTAATGAATGTATGAATGCATGGATGCATGGATGCCACATATTCAAACATGGTAAAGCAAACATGGTAATGCGAACATGGTAACGCAAACATGGTAACGCAAACATGGTAACGCAAACATGGTAATTCACACAGGTTCAAAGGTCCAGCGTCACGAGCATGAGGTCAGAGAACCAAACATGGGATAGTACTAGGGTTTATCACCTGCACAACATGTTCTATTGATACGTCAGAGTCTACATTTTTCTTTCGAATATTACCGGCTTGCACAATTAAACTTGTGAGCTAGAAATATTCTCAAGAAAAACTCGTCTGAGTGTGGCTCTCCGCATGACAACTAATCCAAGTCTACACCTGAATAGTTTCTGCGCCACAACCTAATAAGGCCAGGATGGGTTGGGGTTCTACAGCCAACTCAGCTTCTACAGTTCAATGAAAGTAATAATGTCTTCGCTACGAAACATGCTAAACATATATTACCAACAAGGAACTTCCACTAAGCGGAAGGATTCTCACGTACGCTTGTACATGACTATACCCTCCACCTAATTCTTATGTGTACTTAATCCGGGTTAGGATTTGTCCATAATGTATCACTTGTAACAGAACCACACATGTAACAGAACCAGAACCACACATGTAACACAAATAAAAACATAACAATTAGAATTAACCCTTCCTTTGGAAACAATAAAAAGATGGTCCCCAGTGAAGTCACCATTTTTCTGTCGCGGGGAAAAATCGTATCTTTTTCGAGATGAGACACCTGATGCCTTCTTTGGGCTTGAGTGCTCAAAAAAATGATTTTTCTTTTGTTCCGACCAAACTTTTTATTGTTTCCAAAGTAGGAAAAGGAAAAAAGCTGCAATAACCTTAAAAGTGGGGGAGAGATCGTAGTTCCCACTTATGCTAGTGGAAGCAAAGGATAAGAGACAAATGTCATCTCAATGTTCGATGTATCTAATCTATATCATCACATACATCTGTTTGATTTTGTTTGAAATCTTTTCATTATAAGCCCTGAGCCGTGCCACTTATGGTGCTTAGAATGATAAAGATGTTTTTTAGCCAGCCTTGTGGCAAAAACTTTCAATGAAGTCAGCCTTGTGACAAAAAGTTTTGATTAATCAGCCAGTCTTGTGGCAAAAGTTTCAATGAGGTCAGCCTTGTGACAAAAACTTTGATTAATCAGCCAGTATAGTGGCAAAAAGGTTTGATTGATTAGCCAGCCTTGTGGCAAAAAGAGTTATTTGATTGATTGATTGTTTGTGATGATATAGAAGAGATACTCCTATCATAGAGATGATAAATGTCTAATCTCCTAGGGTATTTGATTTGGATATTGGGGATGCTTATAAGAAGCCCGTGGGTCCTTGTATGAAGCCCAAGAGGAGGCTATCCGAGGGTCCTTGCATTGTAAGCCCAAGAGGAGGCTATGGGAGGGACAATCGAGGGTCCTTGCATTGTAAGCCCAAGAGGAGGCTATGGGAGGGACAAGTCGTTTGTACGAAGCCCAAGAGGAGGCGTGGTATAGTTGGTTTGAGCTCTTAGAGTTATTTCACCAGGAAACTATACTCTATGTCCTAACCTAAACTAGGGAGATTCTTTGCACGAAGCCCAATAGGAGGCTATGGGGAACCTAGTGTTGTACTAAGTTGAACAAGCATATATAACATGAACAAACACATGAACAAGTATGAACAAATATGAACAAGTACATGAACAAATATGAACAGTTATACATATATGTCAAGGTGTGTGTATATAATGGAGTTTATGAAGGAAATATACCTGTAAGCATGATCCATTTGTATACACGGGGGCTCGGGACTTATATTCGGGGAGAGGCCCACTTGAGTTTATTCAAAGCTATGTAAACAAATATTTACAAAAGGGGCTTGGGACTTATACCTACATGGAGGCCCATGGTATTTTTGGGAAGATTTAAAGAAAACCTTCATTTTTGATTTGTTGAAGTTAAAAAACAAACTGATCGAGGTATGTACAAAAAGTTGTATGTACAATGAAATACCTAATTTCATGTAAAGGAATGGGACTTATACCTATGTGGCGGCCCAGATTGATTGATGAGAAACCCTAATTTTGATCTTGTTATTCGAGGGTTTAAATTAATTCGATCAAAGTATAAAAGATAGGCGTATATATAATGAAAAAAACCTAAATTTATACAAAGGAATGGGGCTTATACCATAAGGGATGCCCAGGAGGTTTTGAAAATCAATTGATTAATCCAAAAAGATTTAATCAAGAGTTTTTGAAAGGAGAACCAAAAAGAAATGATTTATCGTTTTGAAAAAAACTGTGATCGTTTGTTTTAAAACAGTTTGAAATTTTGAAAGAAATCAAATTAATTAAGATAAATACAAAGATTATACTTAATTAACACCTAAATGATTAGGGTTTGATCACAAAATATTTACAAATGATTAAGTTTGAAAAATCAAATGAAAAACAATATTTAAAGTATTTAAAAACACTTAAAAACATGTCATTTTAAACCTATTTAAAAATGTATTAAGTAAATGTTTTTTTGTGATTTTTTTTATATTCATAAAATACATATATAAAATAAGAAGTGTGTAAAAAATGAATAAAAAATGAATTGATTTGATTGGTTAAATTAATTGATGGAGTTGTGAAGAAAAATAAGAAAAATAGTGTTTAAAAAAAGGTTTTGGTCCCTAAGGGTGTTGAACCCACGACCTTATGCTCACCACTCAAAAACATAACCAACTGGACCACGCGCGTGGTCTGATTAACAAAGGCAATGATCTGATTATATTTCAAACCCAATATTTAAATTTCCTTCGCAAAAATGGCGCCAAGAACACCATCCCCATTTGAATTTGAAAATCTTTAAAACTGAACCAAATTGATCAAATGAAGGGTCTATCTTACTCGTTTTTTCATAAGGAACATGATGGTACCATTTAATTTCATTTATTTTTACTCTAAGATCATTAATTTTCTGGAAATCGTGAAGAACCCTAATTCTGAGATTGATCATGAAATTGTGTATGATTGATGAATTATGAAATTGATTGAGGGTTAATGATCAATGATAGTGCAGAAACAAGATGGCAAGGCAATATTTCATTTATGATGCATGATTCATGGAGTTTGAAGTTCAAGTGTACTTACCTCAAAAACGGCCAAACTGGGAATTGAATTCTGCTCTGGAGGTGTTACAGATGCTTTGTAACGATCTGAATAGCTTCAATGATGATTATGGAAGGTGTATGGATGCTTGGAGTGAATTGAAAATACCTGGAGCAGTTGGTGGTACTCAATTTGCAGTCACTTGGAGCATGAATCGAATCTGGTGATTTTGATGTTACAGGTCATGGATGATGATTGGGATAGCTCACATATGGTATATGGAATGTGTTTGGATGATTAGCTTAGACAGAATTGGTCTGGAATTGATTTTGGCATGATAAGGCTAGTGTTATGCATATTTGGAGGTGAGATGATGATTCTGAGTTTGGGGTGTTTTTGGGGTGGGTGAATGATTCAAACACATCCCAAATGATGTTTATGAGATGTTAGAACCATCACTTTGGCCATAACTTCAAGGATTTGGAGGTTGATTTTTCTTCCTCTTTGAAAACTATGAAACTTGCAATTCAAGAAAGAAGAGAGAAAACCTATAATTGCGAGGTTTTGGTGTGTTTGGAAGAGTGATTTGAACCTCTATTTATAGGCCAAGAGTTCTGAACTCAGACCTTTGCAAGTTGATCAAGAAGTGATGATTTGGCTTAAGAGATAAAAAGGAATCTTTTACATTTAATGCAAAATGGTTAAAGTAACTTAACCATGGTCATTCTTCCAAGCTTCTTATCCTCTTCCATTCTGATCTTCAAATCAGAAAATATCTTTCAATTATTGCTTCTATGCATCATTACTTGGATTATAGGTCATGTAGTGTAAGAACTTTGTGAAAATGGCTTGAAATTTCATGCATAATGACCTCTAATGACAAAATTCAAAACCATGGCTACACTCCATATTTTTTCATGCTCTTGGACATTTTGGAAAGCTCATATTACACACTTCAAAACCCTAGTTGAAAGTTTCTTCAAGACCTTTAAGGAAATGGGTGAAAAAGATCCATGAATTTTGAAGAAAGTGAGATTTTAAGTGAAATTTTCAAAAGATACCAACTTTGAAGCTCCATATCTCTTAAATGGTTGATCTTTTGGAAAATCATTTTATGTGACAAAGTTGTTTATTGGATCAAAATCTACAACTTTCATGTTGGAAGTTTTTTTCAGTTTGTAGGTGAAATTTTGAGTTATTCCCTTCCAAAGTTTGGAAAAAATCATTGAAAAACACTTAGAAAATTTGTTTAAGTATAAAAGTCAAACTTTGACTTTTTGATTCTTGATTGATCTTCTTGATTTTTCTTGATCAAATGACTTCATATATCATATATTGATGATTTAAAACTTCAAAAGTCATGGTTGACCAAAATTCCCCAAAAGTCAATGGTGATTTTGTACAGTTGACTTTTTCAGACGAATCGCGTTTCTGGAGATTTCAAATGAACCAGGCTATCCTCACCAAATGAATGGTATGAATGGATCATATTGAGTTATTGGAGGACCTTGAGCCATGGTTTAAGTTATGGCACCATGTTCTGATTAAAAAGTCAGTTGTTCAAGTGAATTAGGTCAAAACCCTAATTGTCGACCTGATGAAATTGATGACTGTGGATCTTGAATTGAGACACAATTTCCATTGGATGTTGTCATAGGGATTATTTGAAGATGATTGAAACCTTTGATTGACTTCCTGGGGATTTTTAGGGTTTCCCAAATGTGATCCCTGATTTCAGTCCCTGATAGTTTAAAACCCTATTCTAATGATTTGAAATTTCACTGTTGATCAATCCTTGTGTAGGAGATGTCTTGAGTCAATAGATTAGGACAAAATGATGCACTTGGGGTCTTGAGGACATGTCCCAAGTCATTAGGTCAAATCCTGAGCAAAAGTCAGGAGTATGCTATCTTCAATCAAAACCCTAATCTGGTTGGTTCAGAGCCTTTGAGCTTGTTGAAATGAATCTCCAAGGACCAAATGTTGATTGTTGATGAAGATAATTCATTTGAAATGAAGGGGGAACAAAACCCTAATTGATTGTTGCTTGTACTGATGAGTGATTTCTTGTTTAAATCCTGCCGAGTCACAAGTAACAAACGCAAGCTATGCAATTTGTTAGAGATGCAAATGATGTATATGCAAATGATATGAGGTGGTATCTTAGGTCAAAAATTGGGGTATGACAGTATCCCATGAGGGTTAAGGTTGTTTGGGAGAAGTCTTGAGACTGTTGCATGTGGATGTAGGGCAAATTATCAAGCTTCATGCCGAAATGGTTCACGATTGTTTGAATGATTGAACCATAACATATTGCAGTATTTTTCTGCTGTACTTCATGGAACTTGGCAGCTAGAAAGTGTGGCCAGTGTACACGCGTTCTGTTTTGCAGCAGATACATTAACACAACTTCATTGCGTTCAATTCTTGAGAATCCTCCTGCTCTTGGTCGAATGACTCTTGAGATGATCCAATTTAGGAGCCTAGGATCTCTCTTTAAGTGACCAGCTGTGATTGTTTCATGTAGGCCACATGATCATAGTTGCCCGGTATTTCACCGTCTTCCATACAGAATTCATCTCCTACAAGTGTGAGACCAAAAATGCTTATCCAAGCCCGTTTGGCAACAACATGCGACCTGGATCCCATCTTAAATCGGAAATTACAACCGTCCCCTTTTTGGAAGCCTGCATAGAAAGCCCTAACAGTATTTTTGTAGTACGGAGTGTCACATTGCACCAATGGATGAATAGTTTGGTGTTCAGTCAGATTTGCAACATCGGGAATATGCATACGTTTGACAACATGTGGGTTATAGATATATTGCCAAACAATTTTCCTTTTCATTTGCCACTTCTCAAAATTTTCCCTACAATCAGGATGAACAAGAGCTATAGCACTTACCGGTTGAGAAGATGAACCAGATGCGATTTCCTTTCCCTTTCTTGATTTTGGTGCCATGGTTGGAGGAAATTTGTGTGAGAAAGAGGATGATTTGAGAGGTTTGTTGTAGGGGAATTAGGGTTGGTCGTACACAAGTGTTTGGGAATGAGGAGGAATGAAAATTGGATGCATAATGATGAATGAAGATGGGCTGGGTCGACCAACAGGCCCAATTTTGGAAATTTTGTATCAGTAGGTCGACCTAAAGGGAGGCTGGGTCGACCTAGCAGAAGGACCCTAAAAAAATTTCAGATTAGGTCGACCTAAAAGAGGGGTAGGTCGACGTAACTGAGCATGATTTTGTTAATTGGGGAAAAAAATTCTATAGGTCGACGCAGAGACGAATTAGGTCGACCTAAATTGTCTCAAATGCTTGAAATGCAGTGATATGCTTATGAATGTTGTTGATATGCTTATTCTACATGCTTGTATGTCCAAAACGTGATATGTTATGTAGAATGATGATCAACATATGTGTGTAAATGAGATATGGAAAGGCATGTATAATGTCACTATAAGCATGTTAATTGATATCATATTATAGTATCAATAAAATTTTTGGAAGTGAACAACTAACATGTTACCACTTTCTCAATTGTAGGTATCTTGTCATCATTTCGTAGAATGAAGTATAATCCTCTAGTCAATGTGGAATGATGCTTGATTTGATGATGAACTACCTTCATACTAAAAGAGATGTTAGCTTGAGCATAATCAATATATATAAAGTAAAGGAATAAAATTAAGAAAACAAACGTATTTTAGCTCAAATTAGAGATATCTAATATCCCTAATTCCCTACGAATGTTGAAGAACTGCTCCGTTGCTCGAGGTTTGGTGAAAATGTCAGCTAGTTGCTTCTTACTCTCTATGTGTTCAAATATAACTTCTCCTTTCTCTACATGATCTCTTGGGAAGTGATGCCTTATCTCAATATGCTTGGTTCGTGAGTGTAAAACAGGAATCTTGCCCAAGTTTATGGAACTTGTGTTGTCGCACATGATAGGTATACGATCAAGCTTAATACCAAAGTCAATGAGTTGTTGCTTGAGCCATAATATCTAAGCACAGCAGCTTCCGGCAGCTACGTATTCTGCCTCAGCGGTAGATAATGCAACTGATACTTGTTTCTTGCTATGCCAGCTTATCAATGAATTTGAGAATAGATGACATGTTCCACTGGTGCTCTTTCTGTCGGATTTGCATCCAGCAAAGTCTGAGTCGGAGAATCCCACCAAATGACATTCATTTCCTTTAGGATACCATAGGCCATATGTAGTAGTTCCATGTAGATATCGTAGAATTCTTTTTACAGCTTTTAAGTGTGATTCCTTTGGACAAGATTGGTATCTTGCACACATACATACACTAAACATGATGTCTGGTCTTGAAGCTGTGAGATATAATAGCAAACCTATCATACCTCGGTACAATTTCACATCAACCTCTTTACCTTTCTCATCTTTGTCTAGGTTACTATTTGTTGCCATAGGTTTGTCAATCTCCTTTGCCTCACTCATTCCAAATCTGTTAAGCAACTCCGTACAGTACTTGGTTTGACTTACGAACGTTCCATGACTAAGTTGCTTGATTTGTAGGCCAAGGAAGAAATTCAGCTCTCCCATGAGACTCATCTCAAATTCACTCTGCATAAGCTTAGAAAATTCTTTGACAAGTTTTGCATTAGTCGGCCCAAATATAATATCATCTACATAAACTTGAACTAAGAGTATATCTTTATCTTTTATTTTAATGAAGAGAGTAGTCTCAACTTTAACCCTAAAGTATCCTTGACTAAGTAGAAATTTGCTCAAACGTTCGTACCAAGCCCTAGGGGCTTGTTTGAGACCGTATAAAGCACGTTTCAACTTATAAACATGAGTTGGATACATGTAATTCTCAAAGCCGAGTGGCTGAGCGACATAGACCTCTTTATTTATATAGCCATTTAGAAAGGCACTTTTAACATCCATTTGAAATAGTTTAAAGTCTTTTGAACAAGCATAGGCAAGTAAGAGACGAATAGCTTCGAGACGTGCTACGGGAGTGTATGTCTCTTCATAATCAATACATTCCTCTTGATTGTAACCTTGAGCAACTAATCTAGCTTTGTTTCTAGTAATAACTCCGTTTTCATCAAGTTTGTTACGAAAAACCCATCTAGTGCCGATTACTTGATGATCTCTCGGATGAGGGACTAGGTCCCAAACATCATTCCGTTTAAATTGGTTTAATTCTTCTTGCATGGCCATTAGCCAATGCTCATCAAGTAATGCGTCCGTAGCATTTTTTGGCTCAACTTGTGAAACGAAAGCAAAATGATGACAAAAGTTACTTATCTTGGAGCGTGTTGTAACGCCCTTTGAGATGTCCCCTATTATGTTGTCAATTGGATGATCTTTTACATTTTTCCAGGCCTTAGGAAGTTCTTCATTGTTTGAGATGCTTTCTTTTTCATCATCATCATGAAACTCATCTTTCTCTTTTTCAGCACCTTTCTTCACAATAATTTCACTCTCGTCTTCCTTATCTTCGACAATGTCTTCAGTAGATGGACCTGCACTATCAAAAGATATACCTACACTTCCTTTACCAAGTATAGCTCCCCGATTGTTGTCTCCATAGGTGACATACCCCTTTTTCTTTGCGTGAAACTCAACGAAAAGTGATATGTCTCCCGTCATGTGTCTTGAGCATCCGCTATCAAGGAACCACAACCTTTCGGCAATCTCAAGACACTTTTCCTGCAAAATTAATTTAGAGAGGGAGGTCCCCAATTTTCATTGGGTCCTTGGTAGTGAGTACATAATTTGTTGCACTTGGGCAGCCATTGAAATACTCCTTTAGGAACCAAAATCCTCCTAAATTTGCATTTTTCAATGGTATGACCCTTTTTGCAACAATAGTGACAGGTAATATGATGAGAATATGCTGTTTTGCTAGTTGATACTTTTGGTACAAAAGTGTATTTACTATATAAAGGAGTATACGATCTTTTGAACTTATTCGGATCAACCGCAAACGTCACTTTTGGTTGTAGAGCCTTGTCTAATTTAGCTTTTAGATCTCTTACTTCTTTTTGCCAAATATGACATGTCTCACAACCAAACCATGATGTAGGATCTATCTCAACTTTATCTTTTTGAATATCTAGCATAGATTGTTTTAAAGCTTCCATATCCTTTTCGGTTTTCTCAACTTTTGATTCAAGATATGAAGAGATTTTCTTATTTGAGGCTAAAAGTTTGAAAGCTTCAATTGCGTCTCTATGTAATTTTTCAAAAGCAAGTTTTAATTGAGAAAGAGATACTTTATCTACAAGTTCAAGTTTAAGATGACTTACACGTTTCTTTTTCTTGTGTTGATGAGCCATAAGACATAAGTTTGCCAATTCTTCTTCATCGCTTGATGAGCTTTCACTAGATGAATCACTTTCCCATGCTATGTAGGCTCTTCTAGATTTGTTGTGACCTTTGCTTTGGTTCTTCTCTTTCTCCTTCTTAAGGTATGGACAATCCGGTTTGTTGTGACCGACTTTACCACAATTGAAGCAAGGACCTTTGATTTTTCCTTTGTTATTTTCATCTTGTTTGAACTTGTTTGATTGCTTTCTATAGTTGATCAAGCCTTTGTCGGAATGTTTTGCTCCATTTTTCTTTAGATATTTGTTGTATCTTCGCACAAACAGTCCCATTTCCTCATCATCGGAGTCTTCATCATCACTTGTATCACTATCCTCTAGCTCTTGCCTTGAGGTCTTGGAGCTTGAAGCTTTTAGAGCTATTGACTTGATCTCTACCTCTTTCTCCATGTTCTTATCTTTCTTTGCCCTTTTCTCATGCATGTCAAGGCATTTAAGATGTTGTTCATGTTCTTCTAGTTTACCAAAGAGAGTGGTGATGTCTAAGGTATTTAGATCATTTGCTTCCTTTATTGCCGTAACCTTGGGTTGCCATTCCCTGTTCAAACATCTCAAGATTTTGTTAGTAGCAACTGCATTGGAAACAAGTCTATCAAGAGAATTTAAACGATTTTTGAAATGTACGAATCTCTTTTGCATATTTTCGATGGATTCACCATCTTCCATGTGAAAGAGTTCGAACTCTTGAGTTAACGTATTGATTCTAGCTAGTTTGACATCATTCGTTCCCTCATGGGCAACTTGCAATGTGTCCCACATAGCTTTAGCGGATCTACAATGGGAAACGCAATAGTATTCATCAACTCCTAGAGCTGAGATTATAAGGTTTCTTGCTTTCCAATCGTATTTTCTGGCTTTGGAACAACGGCACCAGCTGCATTTGTCATGGTGATCTGAAAGGGACCATTGACAATTGCTGTCCAGATGTTCCTATCAACACACATACAATCCTTCCAATAGCCATAGTTTTCACCGTTGAAAACTGGAGTTCTATTGTGAGCCCCTTTAGGTCCGGAAGCCATCTTTCCAATAAGTTTTTCACGTAGCACGGAATAGACCAGAGCTCTTGATGCCACTTGTTAGACGCTAGGCTTAAGGATCTAGAGGGGGGGTGAATAGATCTCTCAGAGTTTTTCGGAATTATTTCAAACTTAAGCAAAAGCGGTTCAGGATCGACTCGCGTCTATTCCGGACCGCTATTGAAAAGGTTGTATATGTGATAAAACCACAAGATAATTGGGATTAACAATGAAAGGATAGGTTAGCTTCTGATTTGATAAACTTTGTTTGCAATGCTTTGATAGTGGATGAAGCAAAAGCACAAACACTTGGTGATAATATCCAAATTGATTGTGATTCAATATGTGGTGAATTGTGATGTTTACGAAGATTCTTAATACACAATTTTAACACTTCAATCGTTGATCAATTTGCTATTATAACCAAGTACGAACAGAACGTAAATGAAAAGACAAAAGCGATAACAACACGATATTTGTTCAGGCAGTTCGTCGATCGTCCTCGCTACGACTACATCTGCCCCGAATTCCAATCGGGAATTGGGATGTCTTTCATTATTATTGAAAACAGTTTATACAAAGAAGATAACAAAGCGATAAACGATAAACCAATTATGTTGATCCTTTGAATCTTCTTCCCCCTTAATCTTGAGCCAGATCAAGGTCTTCCAAGAGCTTCACTTTGATTTCCTTGTTGCAGTGTATTGAATTCCTTGAACCCTTGTTCTTCAATCTTCACACTCAGCTGAATCTTTGATAAAGCCTCTTGATAAAAACCCCCAAAATTCACCAATCTTGGAGGAAAAAATCCGCAGATTTTATTCACCAAAACCCCACAAATCTTCACCCACTAGGAATCTTCAATTCAGTTCCATGGACGTTATCGTTCTTGAACGCAAACCCTCGACGCAAAAATGATTGTGTGTAGTTGTGTTGGAGTTGTGTCGATAATCGAAGATGAGAAGCCTTTGTGTATCTTTCAGTTGTTGGTGTTGATGTGCAATAAATGACATGAAAGAATATATAAAGGAGCAGGATCTGTGTATCAGCAAAACACACTGAGTTTGGCAGATTTTGAGCAGATAGGTCGACCTACTTTGTTGGTTAGGTCGACCTAACAGAGCTGGATTTGGCTAAGTTGTAATTACTTCCAATTGAGTCGACCTGTTGGTAGGTTAGGTCGACCTAAAGTCAGTTAAATTGCATTCTTGAGACTTTTCTTCAGTTTAGGTTAACCTAGGACGGAGGATGAGTCGACCTAACAGAGACATGTTGTTTTTGGTTCACTTTGAGTCGACCTGCTGAAGCTCTAGGTCGACCTAACAGAAGTATGTAATTTTTGCTTCAGTTTGGGTCGACCTGATTGTGTACTAGGTCGACCTGTCAGATGCAAAGATGGTCAAAACTTCATTTTCTTAGAGTCATTCACTTGTGCTCTTGTATTTGTTTGCTTGTGATGTTTGCCATGAATCAAAAACTCATTTGTGAGTGTATGCTTGTTCTTACAATTTCGTGGGCGAAAGTTGGCCACTAGAAGTGATGCCAAATCCTATAGAGGAGGGCGTTGAAGGGATCGTTAGCCATGATGGTCCTTAAAACGGAAGAGGTTCTCATGGTGAAGGAGTTGTCAACAAAAACTTCTCCAAAGTTCTCACATCTCAGCACTTCAGAGATGAATGATGGAGAGATGGTAATGCGGGATCCACGAAATTGGGAAACGATGGTGGTTTTCCCTTCTGAATCTATCCGAAGGGATGCAAACATCCAGAAATCCGCCAGCATGTTTGGGTAAACAGACCCTTCCAGGATTCCTTGGTAAACTTGTAAGTTTTGGGAGGCAAACAGTGCATCAACGTTAATGCCATTTTGATCGAACTCTTCGGCAGAGAGTTTGAACTCTTTCTTGATAACAGATTTGATATTGTTATAAGATAGAGGTGTCATTTTTGCAAGAAGGTACAAGAAAGAGAAAACCTTGATGAAAATATGGAAGAGGATGAATAAACAATTAGAATGGCAAGGTTTATATAGAGGATGTTGGTCTTAAAGAGTGGTTACGCTTTAAATTCTGATTGGACCGTGTGTGGCTTCCCCGAGGGAAGATATGGAGTCCTCTGTTTCTGGCCTTGGAAGTTGGAATGTAATCATATTAGAAACTGATACACGAACGTCTTAATTAGACGTTTTAAAAAATTGATGTCATTATTAAATGATTGTTACGGCTAGTGGAGTAGAAATGTCAAATCAAAACTAAGTGGTTGGGAAGAGTAATCATGTCACGTATATACGCTATCGAGGTCATTATGATAGTTGAAAAATAGATTTTCTTTTGACAATTTAAGAATTGTTAAAATTTTATTTGTGACATTGCATGATAGAATATATGGATAATTGAAAGATAAATCATACATATATCCATTAACTAGTCTGATTACAAGAGGTGGAACAAGTGCAAAATGAAAAGGCATTACAAAGGTTATCACAATTAATTGAAGTCTTCAGGAAGATTATTCTTCATTTTGGAATATTGGGATGCCCATAGTGACAGACGGCGTTCGATTAGTGCTTGCTGCTTTTTCAGCTCTTCGATTTCTGGTACTAATTTCTGCGCCGTTTCGAGATGTTGAATCCCCGTTTGCACCACTTCATCCAATTCGTTCTGCTTGGATTGTTTGATTTCCCCTTGACGAGACTTGGCAGTTTTAATCATCGCTTCGAGACATTCAATTTCTTGTTCCCGAGATTTGATGTCTGCTCCATAAGTTTCATACTCCTTTTGGCGCTTTGCATGCTCAAGCTCAAAGGCACCAGCTTTGGTTGTTGCTTCATTAGCAACATTCCACAAAGAACTATGAGAAGTTACTTTCGTGTTGAGTTTTTGGTCAACGTCTCGCTTTCGAAGGTTATCAGCTTGAAGTTGATCAAGCAAAGAAGTTAGTGAAACGATAACTTGTGAGACTTCGTCAGAAACCTAGAGTAGATCCACCTTCTTTAAAAGATTGTTTAAACCAAAACAGCTGGTGGAATCTTTCCTCAGAACTTCGATAAGGTTGGTTTCAAAGAATTTTTTCTTTATCTGGCGAAGGAGGTTTGGAATATCATTTCCCTTAGCACTTTCCGCCAAAATGTTCGAAGAAGACTCAACTATGATAGGCGAAACATTTTTGGCATTCATCATAGCCTTGAGGAAACTTACAGGGTCAGTATTCTTAAGTCGTTCTAGTTAAGCAAGAGTGAGCGCAATAGGAATTTGTTTCTAGGTAGTCGCAGGGGAAACTATAGTCCCAAAGGTCGAAGTTTCATTATTTCCTGGTGGAGGCAAACTAGAAGCTTCATCCATATTCTTGTGTTCAGGGATGGTATCTTCACTCCCAGTCAGCTGCTCAACTACATCACCTCTATTAGAATGTTGAGGGTTTTCTTCCATGTCTTTGCCTTGATTGGTAGGTGGAGAAGCGTCGTTTGAATGACTTTCCTCAGCATTTGCAGGTGAAACGATAGTCGTAATGGGTTGAATATCTTCGAGAACTGGAGAAAGGATAGGAGATTTTCGTCGAGGAATACCTGTTACATAAATCAAAATTTATTAAGACCGGAAGTTGCGAAAAAAAACTTGTTCGTCGATTAAAAGACAAATGTATACCATGAAGATTGTCAAGATCAATGTTGAGATCTGAAGCTTTGAGGTCAGAAGTAGCTGTACCTACATCGTCCAACATACACGAGGTAAAACGTAAACTTAGCAATAAAAGTTAAGTATGAAGGATTGTTATAGTATAAGGTTCAGTACCTTGGTTGGGACATTATCTAGGCTCGAGTTATGACTTTCGACGACTGGGACATTAATAGTGATCTTTAAAGGTAGTTCATCAGAGGATACCTTATCACTCGATGAAGTAAGCTTTAAATTCCCAGATCCTTTTTCTTTGGCTAGAGAAATAGTGGCCTTTTGTCTTTTCTTCACAGCTTGCCTGGTACAAGGAGGAGATTTGTCCTCATCATCTGAAGCACTAGTGTTTGAAAGTTTCCATTTCGGAGGTGTCGGAGGCTTCAAATTCTGAGAATATTCATATTGAGAAAAATGAATAATATTCAGAATAAACGCACAAGTTAAAGTATAAAAAACGTATACGTACTGTTGGTTTTTTGCCAGTGGTGGAAGAATCACTCCCACTTTCTTTGTTGCTTCTCGAAGCTTCAGCATCCTTTTGTGCAGCTGCCTCTTTAATAACTCTCTCTCGACCTACAGCTGTGAACAAAATAGAAGTCAGTATATAGGTAAGGAAAGAAGGTTAACCAAAGGATAGTCCAAACCCTAACCTTCATGTATTGGAGTCAAAACACGAACGTGTTCAAGACCTATATGAAGATGTCCCTTAAAAATATCCAAGGTATTCTTAGTCAGAACCACTCGTTCAGCGCATTTTTTGGATTGTTCGCAAAGGATTTTGGGGACATTCCCACACACAAAGTCTAGAAAAGGAGGACTTAGAGCCACACCAAAATCAGCACTAGGTAGTGGAGGAAATTTTGGAGGATTATGTTTGAAAGCCACTTCATATTGTTGTTCAGGTCGAACATACGTGGGCAATTTCAACTTATCCAGTTTAGTAGAAATTTTTTCACGCAAAGTGACCGCAGCTTTACGAATGGTCCGACTAAGGTCATCAGACCTGTAGATAGTTTCAAAGAATTTTTGAAAGGCTTGGATTTCTTTAATATGAGTCGAAGCACCTTTTTTGAAGTTCGCTTGCACATCAGCAAAAGCTTTAGTTGGTTCCTGAGAAAGGATTTCAGCATCAAAGATTTGCTTAGTATAATACTCTGTCCACCATTGATGGAAATCTATGGTAGAATAGAAGGTAGGCTCGAAGGAGATGGGAGAGAGGGTCGTGATGCCGACATATTTGGATATTTTGGATTCATATTCCTCTTCAGATAAATGCATAGTGTGCATACACATGTGATTTCTCTTGTCATACATGCATTTTGGTTTAAGCTGAACCAATCCAAATTGCCTTGATACAAGATTTGGTTGGTAACAAAGGAGACAGCAATGACTCTTGGGGATCGTAATTGATGGTACAACAGTTTAGGTGTTAGAAAAGCCTCCCAGATAACCATGGATTCAGCTTGTTGATCTGGAGAAGTTGATGGAAATTCTCGAGTCAACCATTCAGGACCTACTTCTCTTTTTACAAATGGAGCCATAGAAGGACTAAACTGGTAACGTTTAGCGAACATCATCATGTATGCTCGAAAAGTCTCGTGAAGCTTTCCTGGTTCTTCTTTGGGAGTTAGGTGAGCTAGTCTAGTCCATTCGACTGTTCGATTTCTGATTGCCGTATCTTCTTCATCCACGATACCTCTGCGTGGGAGATAAGCTTCGAAAGTAGCATTGAGCCATAGATGCAATAACTAGAAGGGGCCAACAAAGAAGAGAGATCCTTTTTTGTAATCTTTGACGAGATCTGTTGCTTCGCCAAGATTTTCGTAAAGGAGCCCTAAAATTAACTGGCTTAAGTTTAACCTTTTTCCAGCATTTATCTGGTTAGCCGTGCAAAGATACCTCTTTGCTACTTGGAGGGACCTAGAACAAAAACGCATCTCGAAAGCCAGAGTGCTAGAAATGCGATATGTTCTTCATCTGTGACTTCAGTAGTCGTTTGGACATGGTATCTCTGGATGAAAGCAGTGTAGGTGGCTTTGACTTCGTTAAACTGGATGGTATCAATATCCATGAAGTTGGGATCGAAGATCTCCCCAATTGGTCGAAGCCCTATGATAGAAGCTATGTCGAAGAGAGTGGGGGTAATCATTCCACAAGGAAGGTGAAAGGTATTGTGAGAAGCATCCCAAAAATATACTGATACTACTAACATCGTTTGGTTGTATTCTAAACCTGTTTTGGATAATTGAATTAGATCATAAATCCCTAGTTCTTTCCAAAACGAAGCCTTTTTGTTTTCCACCTTAGTCAACCAAGCATAATACAGGTCAGGATCTTTTGCTAAGGAGATTGATCTAAATACTTTTAGGAAATTGGTCGCATAATTAAACCTAAGTTTCTCTAAGGCTACGGTGGCTTCAGTCGAAGCGTCATCTACATTGGCAGTTTCAGCTAAGATTAGGTTACCATCTTCGTCTATTTTGTTCTTGCTAACTAAGGGCCTAGTCTTTTAATAAGCAGGAAAGAATTTACCCAGAGAAGAACTACTTCCTCTAGGTAAGGGACCCATCAAATCATGAGTTTTTCAAAAAAGAACAAAGGGAATGATTACCTGATAAGCGTAGATAGCGCGAGTTTCTGCTACGTTTGGGTCTGGAATGTATTGGTGGTTACCTATCTGTGTAGGGTGTTGAAACTGTTGAACGGGTTGGAGAGCAGTTGAAGTTTCCGATGTGGAAGTTTGAATGGTAGAAGACGCCATGCATGTGTTTGTTTCAAGAATTAGGTTAAAAAACCAAATAGGGTTTTTTTTGTGTTTAGTCGTAGAAGAATGAAAGATGAAGTTGTGTGAAGGCTAAAGGTTTAAGTATTTAAAGGTTTAGTAAGAACCTTTTCAAATCTTTTGAATAAAGGTCAAAAGGACACGCGACAAGAGATGATTTAATCTAACGGCGGTCGAACAGTTGTTAGCCTTACTCCTAGTATCTAGGAGCAATGATCACAAGTAATGACAAAACGTGGGAATGCACGTTTTGAAGAGACGTTTTTGAAAATGACAAGATGTTTTGAAAGATAAGTCATAAATAATTATGACGGTAGTCAGGTGTCTTGGAACTCTAAAATATGAGTAAAACGAAATCTCATCATGACAAGAAATGCCTATTTCTCTTGTTTTTCGAAACAGACATTTATTGGGGGCAATTTGTTAGCTAGAGATTTCGATTGAAGAAAATGTTCTTTGAAGAAATTAGAGTTCGAAGAGAAATGGCTTCTGATGGGCATTCCCGAGAATTAATGGCTCCTGATGGCCATGTTCGAGGATGTTATTTAAGTTGAGATGAAGATGATTGAAATCGAAGCTGAATTGAGATAGATTGTTTTTGGGACTTAAGCGTTTTTCTCGAAATACAAAGAGTATTGAAGCTTGGCGTATTTCGTGGCATTCTCGTTAAAGATCACGTTGCCACGTATCGAAAGAGAAGTCAGGTGGGAGGATTTGAATTTTGAAACATTCTGTATAACCGAACAAGGACAGATGGCGCCCCAGGGATTCGAAGCGTATGCATGTGAGCAACGTGGCATTTCGTTACTGTAGGTTTGTTAGGATCGAATTAGTATAAATAAGGGTCTTAGTATCAGGATCCAAGGTGTTCATTTTGTACAAATTACTCATAAAATTACTCAAGTATCAAGTGTTAAGAGAAAGAGTTCGCTGAGAAATGTACGTATGACACCAACACCACTTTAAATACGTTTGTATTTTTCTTTATTAAGTATCTTTCAAATATCTTCGTCTTTCGTCTAATTTTAATTCGAAGCTTTTTCATTCACCATTATTTTACATTCTTGTATTTTACATTCCTGTACTTTACATTCTTGTACTTCACATTTCTGCAATTTACATTTCTTTTACATTTTGTCAAAGTTATATTTACGTGTATAACAAGTCTATTTCGCAATATTATTTACATGATCACACCATAAACAAGTTTCGAAGCAAAAACCAACAAATAGGAACCAAATTATATCAAAAGACAACTATTTGACTCTGTCCTAGGATCAATCTAGTCGATCCTGCGAGTAACCAAAGTATAAATTATAGTTTAGAGGACTAGCGGTTGTTTACCGGAAAACACCGTAAACAACTCCCGGAATTTTCCTGCTGGCACTTTGTAGTCTTTAGGATCTCGACCTTTATCTTCTTTCTTCTTATCGGATCCTCAGCGAGAGTCGTCTTGGCGGGCACCTTTGGTACTTTCTTCCTGTCTTGAGTTGCGGACCGCGTGAGCGGCTTCTTTCTCCTCGTATTGTATGTATGCTTGGGCCTTGAGGAAAAATTCGTCCAGAGTGGCGGGCGTCTCGATCCCAATAGCTTTGGCAAAATCTGAACGTGGTCGGAGACCCCTCTCGAGCAAGAACTTCTTCATTTGGGCGGTTGTGGACACCTGTACGGCCTCTTTGTTGAATCTTTCGATGTAGACCCTAAGGGATTCATCTTTTCCCTGGATGATGGCCTCGAGGGAGGCTTCCGATTTCGGGTGTCTTCGGGAGGCCGTAAAGTTTCTGGAGAAAATCTTTCCGAGTACTTTCCATGATGTGATGGATTCATCGGGCAGACTCTTGTACCATGTCATGGCTCCTTTGCGTAGAGTGGTCGGAAACAACCGGCGCTTGATTGCGCCTGGAACCCCTCTATAATCCAGGAGGGCGTTGATGTTTTCGATGTGTTCGTCTGGATCGGTTGTCCCGTCATATGTGCCCAGCGACGGGGGCTTTTCAAGGCCGGTCGGTAGGGGTGCCTCTAAGATTGCGTGGGACAGAGGGCCCCGGCGTTCCTCCTCATCGTCGCTGGCGGAAGGAGTGGTGGACCTGCTGAGACTTCTTCTGTGCCGCCTACGATCGTCGCCGTGCTTTGTAGGAGGTGACTTGGATCTTGTCTTCGGTACAGGAGAGTGTGAACGGTGTTGGGAACGGTGGTCGCCCGATCCCTTCTTGGAAATGGGACCCGCGTTTTCCCTAGGGGAGGGTGAGTGAGGGCGTTTCTTGGGGATCGTATCGCGCTACGAGCGCGTTTTGTGACCGGGGGGAGTTTTTGAGTGACGCTTCTGCTCAAGTGCCCCGATCCTGTCGTTCTACTGCTAGATAAGGGCGTTAGTCTGCGCGAGGGCGGCCAGAACGGCAGCCATAGTTTGGTCCTGGAAAGTGGGACCCTTGGAAGAGAATGGGTTCTCTAGAACTTCTTCGTGACTGTCTTTGCCACTGGTATCTCCAAGGTGATGGACGATACTGTCGCGGAAGTCCTTCGGGGAAGGAGATGCCGTGAGGCCGTCTCGAGGGACGATATTTTTGGGTGGGTGAATGACGACAGAGATGTCGTTCTTCTTGATCATTGTAGTGTCCAGAGAAGAGGAGTCTTCGTTATTGCTAGCCATGGGTGATGGTTGAGCTAGAGCTTTGGTTTCTGAATTCTTGAAGAGAACAAGAATGGATCAAGAAGTGCAAGAAAAGGAAACGGGGGAGCTGAGATTTCCCACAGATGGCGCCACTGATCTTACCGAGCAGATCAGATGGCCAGCAACAAAGAAGGCTTGAAATCCGGAGCGGTTGAGAGGGGAAAAAATGGTTGTACCTTCAAGGCACTCCGATGCCAAAGTAAGTATGTGATCAACAGGGTACAACAAAGTGAGAGATTTAGGGGGTAAGAAAAGGTTACCTTGCCCTCAGGGTTTAGAGGGCTATTTATAAGAGTATTTCGTGCGAGAAAAGCTCCATTTTACCAGGCGCTAGGCCAACTATTAAGCAGGCTGTCTGCTACCGGGCACGAGGCTGTTGCATGCTCGGTTATATCTAGCGTTTGCCTGGAGGGAGAGGCTGTTGCGCACGCGGCCAAGGTGCCTTGGGCTGAAGGTTGGATTGGCCCAATTGAGTTAATTGGGCCGGTCCAGAATAATTATTATTATGATTTTTATCAAAAATCACATGTATTAAATATTCTATGTATTGAGCTTCGTCGCCTATATCTAAGCAAGTAAAAGCCATGAGATTATGATGAAAAACTCCATTGATGGAGAAAGATGAAAAACTCCATTGAGCTTGGTCGCCTATAATATGTTACTTTGGTGATTTAAGTGACATTTCGATGAATTTTGGTGGGGCATAGGTGTTGTAAGGATTACTGAGGATTAGATGTATTTTAGAATAATTAGTTGGGACTATTTTAATTAGATAAATAGAATAATATTGGTGTTAAAAGTAATAAGGGTGAGATGGTTAAATCAAGAGAGTTAAGTGGAAAAAAAAATAGAAAAGAAGAAAAAAGGGTTTCCATTCGTACGTGAAAGCTTGGGAGAACGTGGAAGAGATGAGAGTCAGGGAATTTGAGAACTCTTAAAGTTTTTGCAGAAACCCGAAGAGGAATTAGAATCAAGCTTTAATCTGAGGTAAGGGGAGTCTATCATGGTTATTATAATTGGCTTAAGTGATTGATAACTGTGAGATCGGTTTGGGTTTTTATAGTTGTGAATAGATAGTGATGTAATGAGTTTTTATGAATTAGATGTATTAAGTTGCAATAAAATGATGCCTATAATTGAGATATATGGAGTTGTGATTGTATGATAAAAACTTCAGTTTAGATGACAACTTAGGGTCTGTAATGTGTAGGAATCGTAGGAATTTGGAATGCATTATCCAGGAAATCGCATCAGGAAATTCCTGATCGCATAGCTTTGTCAGGCGAGCCGTTTGTATTTTTGGAACGCGCTGGGCAAGTGGCGTGGGCAAGAGGGAGTGTTGGCTACTGCCTTGTCTCGCCGGGCGAGTGAAGTGGCTCTTCGGGCGAGAGACCTGAGATATTGAGAAGTTTCCTAAAAATTTAGGAGCATCTAAAGCCTTACATGATCTACGACGATCATAAAAATACCAGGCCGGATATTAACTTAACATGAAAAGTGTTGACAAATAAATTCAGGATCCCATCGGGGCTCTCTGACTTATTCAAAATCTGGGATCAATCGAGTTCTACAAACGACCCAAGATCACAAACCTACTCAGAATTCCCAACTTAATTCGCATGGATCAAACTCCCATCACACACCATTAATTTGTAAAGATCTCAACTGAGAAGGAAATAAGAAAATTCTGGGATTCTTTGTCTGAACTCTTCAACCCTATGGGTCTCGAGATCGTGGGGCTTGTACATATTCCATAATTCTCAAGGTCGGGTCCCTAAGTCGGGTGTATCGAGTAGTGCTAAGGAGTAATAGTAGCAACCGAGATGCTGCTGAAACCTCAAGAAGTCGGATTATACTTGGTTAACGAAGACGTTTCAAGCACTTATGGACGGTTACAAGCGTTACGAAGCTGATTAATGGTAATTAGACCATGAACTTCACTATAAATGGGGCTCCCGGCCGAGGGAAAAGCAAGACACTTCATACTCTTGAGCTCGTATCAACTACGCTGCTCAAATCTCTAAAGCAAATACTTACAAACTCTTGTGAGACTTCGTCGAAATCTTCTTCCAAAAACTAATAAAAATGTTACGCAGAAACAAAATAAAAAGAATTGTTAAGCTTTTTAAACTTAATCTTTCAAGAAATATTATTCATGAAGTAATTTAGAACTTTTTAAAACTATAATTCAATTTAGAACTTAAGCCTTAAAATAATACAAATTTCCTACAGTTTTTGATGTAAATAAATACGTAAATAAAATATTTAAACATGCATTTCCATCAATCAAATTATACATCATTACCAATCCAAAACTTTTCATGATGTCTTGAGGAATTTTTTATCAATATAATGTCCGAATTCGTATTATTAATAACTTAAAAGTCACATATAAAGAAATCAAAGTTAATGAAGTATGCAACATTTGAAAGTTAAATTTTATCCTACAAAACACTCCATTAATAATGAATTTATAAACATGTTTTCTTACAACATTAATTTGTATTCAGGTGATTTGGTTTGAAACATCAAATTGTTAGTGTAGAGATGGTCTTTTTGTAGAGAGATTATTTATTTCAATTATTTTAAGAACCGTTGCGGTTCTTGTCGTAATATTAATTGGTATGTAAAATTTCTTTGTCGGATTTGCGTCTCTCTTTTGTAAATAAGTTGGAGAATCCTTAATTCTCTAGTTTAATATATCTTGTTTACTAAAAAAAATTGTGTTTTACTCTTTGATATCAAGAAAGGTTTGCACTATTTAATAAAATTCCTTATTTTCTTAATCTAAAATGACTATTAAATGTGCTAGAGGGACAAATGTATTTGAATTTTTTTAAATAATTATTCTAATTTTAAAAACGATTTTTTTTAAAATTTATAAATATAATGTACAATATTATTTTAATTTATATAAAGAGAGTTGGAACTTTAAAAGATATAAATTGATATAACCATATCTATATTACAGAGAAAACAAATATGGCTGAAGTTATGAAATTTGTTTATATTATAATTCTCTTTATTTCTATATTTTTGGTGCAATTCAACCATGGAAGTAATAGATTTGGACGTAATACATTTATTAATACTTACAATTTCTTTGTTACTTTGTGCACAAGGTTTATCAACTATTATCTAATATTTTCTCTCATTTTTCCATATAGAAACTGGTAAATGTGTAAAAGATGCTGATTGTACAAGTTTTTTTGTGCGGTGCCCACCACCACGGGTAGTGAAGTGTAATACTAAACGATGCAGATGTGTTAGATTGGTGTCTCTTATTAATAATGTTCACATATGATTCTAAATTTAATTTGGTATTCAAGAGAGTATACAAATTCTCTTCAAGAATAATTAATAATCTTCAAAAATATATTAGGAAGGTTCATGATTCACTGAAACAAATTATATTTATGATTCTGTTTAATTTACAATAATGACTTCAATAAAAATTTAGTTAGCTGTTAAAATGGTTTTCATTTGATTTAAAATTAGTTTAAAATCAATTTATATTTACAACTTAATCTTTCAAAAAATCTTATTCATCAAATAATTTATTATAGAATTATAATTCAATTCTATTCAATTTAGAATTATAATTCAATTCAATTCAATTTAGAATTTATAATTCAATTCAATTCAATTTATAATTTAGAATTATATTTACAACATTATTTAAATTTCTTTTATATCACGAAAGGTTTGCACTATTTAGAAAAATCGGTTATTTTCTTTGGGTTTTTCTAACCTATGCAACATTGTATAGGATAAGGGAAATTAATACATTATTTCTTTCTATATGAATTATCATATTAATTATTTTTCTTTTAAAAAGTAATCTTTTATATTTTCTCTCTCCTATCCAATTAATGGATCAACATAAATAATAATAAATATGGTAATTTATATTTAAAAAATGGTGTATTAATTGTCTCTTATCTTATGCAAGGTTGTATAGGTTAGAAAAACCCATTTTCTTAATCTAAAATGATAATTAAATATGCTAGAGGAATTAATTTAGAAACTTGTCTTCTTACAACATTATTTAAATTTCTTTCATATCATGAAAGGTTTGCACTATTTAGAAAAATCGGTTATTTTCTTAATTTAAAATGATTATTAAATATGCTAGAGGGCCAAATGTATTTGAATTTTTTTTTAATAGTTATTCTAATTTTAAGAACGGCTTCTTAAAAGTTTATAAACATAATGTACAATATTATTTTAATTTATGTAAAGAGAGTTGGAACTTAAAAAGATATAAATTGATATATCATGAAAGGTTTGCACTATTTAGAAAAATTGGTTATTTTCTTAATCTAAAATGATTATTAAATATGCTAGAGGGACAAATGTATTTGAATTTTTTTTTTAATAATTATTCTAATTTTAACAACGACTTCTTAAAAGTTTATAAACATAATGTACAATATTATTTTAATTTATGTAAAGAGATTTGGAACTTAAAAAGATATAAATTGATATATCATGAAAGGTTTGCACTATTTAGAAAAATCGGTTATTTTCTTAATCTAAAATGATTATTAAATATGCTAGAGGGACAAATGTATTTGAATTTTTTTTTAATAATTATTCTAATTTTAAGAACGACTTTTTAAAAGTTTATAAACATAATGTACAATATTATTTTAATTTATGTAAAGAGAGTTGGAACTTTAAAAGATATAAATTGATAAGAACCATTTCTGTATTACAAAGAAAAAAATATGGCTCAAGTTATGAAGTTTGTTTATATTATAATGATTTTTATTTCTATATTTCTGGTGCAATTCAACCATGGAAGTAATAACTTGGGAAGTAATACTTTCAATAATACTACAATTTTTTTGTTACTTTGTGCACAACGTTTACCAACTATTATCTAATATTTTCTCTCATTTTTTGATATAGGAGCTGATAAATGTGAAAAAGATTCTGATTGTACAAGTTATTTTGTGCGGTGCCCACCACCACGGATAGTGAAGTGTAATAATAAACGATGCAGATGTGATAGTATTATATCTCTTATTAGAAATGTTCACATATAATTCTAATAAATTTAATTTGGTAATCAAGAGAGTATACAAATTCTCTTCAAGAATAATGAATACTTTTTGAGAGTAAACTATTGTCATACCCGTGCGAAAGCACGAATACCTGTTTTGTCACGTTTATTTTGTTTAATATTGTATTTTCTTTAATAGAAAAAGGATATTTTGATTCATCAATCAATAATTTCATATTCTCATTATCATTTGATATTTTGATCAATAATTTTAAATTACCGTTAATATCCAATATTTTGATCTCTAACTTCTATTCCCGTTAATATTTAATATTATGATCAATAAACATCACTTTTCCGTTAACATTCATTATTTCGATCAATAACTTTATGTTCCCGTTAATATTCAATATTTTGATCAGTAATTCATGTTCTCGTTAATATTCAACATTTTATTCAGTAACTTCTTGTTTTCGTTAATATTCAATATTTTTATCAGTAATTTCATATTTTGCTAATATTCATTATTTTGAGCAGTAATTTCGTATTCCAGTTAATATTTCAAATTTGTTCACGTTAATATTCAATATTTTGATCAGTAACTTCATGTTCCCGTTAACATTCATTATTTTGACCAGTAACTCCGTGTTCCCGTTAATATTCATTATTTTGATCAATAACTTTGTGTTCCCGTTAATATTCCAAATTTGTTCCCGTTAATATTCAAAAAAATTATCTTTAACTTAATGTTTATGTTAATATTCAAAATAATTATCAGTAACTTCGTGTTCTCGTTAATATTCAATATTTGTCAATAACTCCGTGTTCCCGTTATATTTATTATTTTGATCAGTAACTTCGTGCTCCCCTTAATATTCAAAATTTGTTCCCATTAATATTCAAATTTTGGATCAGTAACTTAATGTTTCCGATAATATTCAAAATTTTGATCAATAACTTCGTGCTCTCGTTATATTTAATATTTTAATCAATAAATTTCAAAATGTTGATTAGTAAATTTCAAAATGTTGTAGTGTAACATTCAATATTTTGATCAGTAAATTTCAAAATATTGTAGTGTAACTTAAAATGTTTATTGTCTTGTTGTTTAAATATACATAGACAATTCCACCGAAAACTCTCATACAACCTCCACTTAAAAAAAACTACCACTGTTAATAACAAAAGTAAAAGAAATTCTATACGTGCCACGATGATGACTAAGTGATCAAAATCCCATGAAAAAGGTGTTAGATACTCGATTAATTTTTGTCCAAGAATTGATAGGGTTTACGGTGAAAATGTTGTTAGTTTTAGGAGTTATGTGGCTATACAAGGTAGAAATAAATTTAACATTTTCATAGATGATTGGAGTGAAGTTTCTTGTGAATTAAAAGCTCAATATGGACCAATATTACGATTTTTTTTTTAAATTTTATGATTTGTTTAACAAGTATATATGGCCATTTAATTTTTTGGTTTAATACTATCAATTTTATTATGTAAACATAATAAGTGTCATTGTTATAGACAATGATAAGTTGAAAAAGAAATGGATTGCATGTGCTAGTGAGTAAGAGATATGAACAAATGTGTCGCACTCGTATCAATGATAAAAATCAAAGAGACATCATTATTGAAATACATACCTCAAATAAAATCATCGGATCCCGAGACACCCATGCCACTAAGGGCAAAAACTTTTCCATTATCCGTCGCTTTATTGGGCTTCTGATATTGTGTATTAATATGAATTGGCTCTCCACAGTTGAAATAAGCCACAACTGCTTTTTTGCATTTCGTAGCACAATGTCTTGATTTTCCATACTTGAATCACTTCAGAATTCTAGTGTGTAAAGAAGAGGAGAGGCGCTTGCTTTATGTAGGAGAATAATTTGCTAAAAAAGTAAACGATAGATGCACAAAACTATTTGTCCAATCAATTGGACAAGAGATATGTTCAAATTTTGGTAAGTTTGGATAGAAAGTTGTTACCAATCATTAAGACACTATTGAAAACTGATAATATAATCATTTTTCTCTGTCCACTAGATTGGCTTTAGGCCCCAATCGATCGGAGAGCTCAAAATATGCTTTAAATGAAGTTGATATTTTTCTAATCAAATGGCTAAGACTTGAAATTATTTTAGGTGTTTTGTTCATTAAGAAGGAGGTTAAAAAGGCTTTTATGTGTTTGTGTGAGTTTCTTTAATTATTGTCTTAGGAGTTACTTCATCTCTTTCACAACTTGAAGGGTTTCAAGATCCTTTGTCAAATACATCAATCATATAATCAATTAAATTGAATCTTGAGCTTCATAATAAACATTAACTTTAATTCTAAAAATATTTCCATTATCATTTGACTTATTCTTGTAAATTTATTTTGTGCCAATGATATTTGTAGAAGTGGGTTTAAGAACAATTTACCACACTTCATTTATATTATCTCTTTATAATTAACTAATTCTTCATGATCTCAATAGGATAATTATTCTCAATCCTTCATGATGGTTCCTTCTTCTGAAACAAAATCTTCATCATCATATGAATATCCATTTTCTTAAGCAGAATGCAAGTTGTATTTCTTATTGTCTGGAACATCTTCCTCAACACTTTTACTAGTGAGAGCAAAATCTTTGTCTTCTTGAGGAATCCCTTCAATTTTTTCATCATTAACAATGAAATTTATTGATTCCATTATAGGTTGGTATGCTACATAAGTAATCTATATGCCTTATTTTTAATGTAATACCTTAGAAAGATGCCTTCAGTTTCTTAGGATCAAGCTTCTATCGTTGTTCCATATCAGCAAGAATATAACAAATACTGCCAAACACATAAAAATATTTAACATTTGTCTTCCTCCCTCTCCATAGTTCGTAATTAATATGTTGCCTCAACAACATTGGTGAAATTAGTATGAAATCAAAATTTACACCTTCCTTTAACTTTGAATGAGGGACAACACTTTAGACTCACTCAAGTATTCTTATAATACTTAGAATCAAATATATATATATATATATATATATATATATATATATATATATATATATATATATATATATATATATATATATATATATGAGGAGGGATCAAATTACACCCGAAGAGTTACACCACGAGTTACACTCGTTCAATAACTACATCTCGAATTAATATTTTTTAAATTCAACCGTTGGATTGAAACATAATATCATATAGATCATACCTATAAAGTTTGAGCTTAATCTATAATGATTTACTATATCATCAAGATATCCAAAGATTAACGTCAAAATGAGCTTTTATATAACGTTAATTTTGATGTGATTCAATGACATAGTAAATCATTATAGATTAAGCTCAAACTTTATAGGTATGATCTATATGATATTATGTTTCAATCCAACGGTTGAATTTAAAAAATATTAATTCGAGATGTAGTTATTGAACGAGTGTAACTCGTGGTGTAACTCTTCGGGTGTAATTTGATCCCTCCTCTATATATATATATATATATATATATATATATATATATATATATATATATATATATATATATATATATATATATATATATATATATATATATATATATATATATATATATAAAATAATTGGTTAACATTATAATTATATATATTAGTTGGATGATTGGCAAGTCACTGTCAGTTTGGGTAAATAAAATTAATCTATTTGTTTAATGCTATAAAAACATATTAAGAAAAAACATATGTTTAATGGTTATAATTGATATAAAACATATTTAGAAAAAACTATAACAAACAAATATGTTCCTTAAAATATAATTATTATTAGATATTTGTTTAACGGTTATAATTGATAATTTTCTTTTCTCATAAAATTCAAATTCAAACTAAAAGAAAAAATATTTCATAAAAACTTTGAGAAATATAATGATGCTATAAAAACATATTTAGAAAAAACTATAACAAACAAATATGTTTCTTAAAATACAATTATTATTAGATATTTGTTTAACCGTTATAATTGATAGTTTTCTTTTCTCATAAAATTCAAATTCAAATTAAAAGAAAAAATATTTCATAAAAACTTTGAGAAATATAATGATGCTATAAAAATATATTTAGAAAAGACTAAAACAAACAAATATGTTCCTTAAAATACAATTATTATTAGATATTTGTTTAATGGTTATAATTGATAGTTTTTTTTTCTCATAAAATTCAAATTCAAACTAAAAGAAAAAATATTCATAAAAATTTTGAAAAATATTATTTTGTTGGAACTAAATCATCACTCAAATAGAGTAATGAAAAATATTATTTTGTTGGAACTAAATCATCACCCAAATAGAGTAAAAACACTAGGATACTTCTTTTAGGTTTGAATTTAGTAGTAGACTAGATTCGAATATAGCCTAATAATCTGAGTCGATCAAATTAAAATTAGGAAATAAAAATAAAAATTGAGTTTTAATAACTACTAATAGATTCATCATCTTGGTATCAAATGAAAAAAAATTACTACATAGTCACTATTAGATTCATCATCTTGGTATCAAATGAAGAAAAATCAAAATCACTACTAATATCTAATGAAGCTTACCGGAGTGGAAGTCTGGCCGCGGAGGAGGAAGGATGCCCGTGAAATCAGTGGTGGCGGACGGCAACGCCGGCTGGGCGCAAAATTAGTGGAGGCGTGGCGGCTGATGACGAAAACGTTAAAAGGCATACGACAACGGCGGCTGGGAGCAAAAATCCGTGAAGGCGGACAACAGCGGCGGCTTGGAGCGAAATTCTATGGAGGCGGACAGCGGCTGGTCGCGAGAACGACGAGGAAGGACGGAGGCTGGTCGCGGGTTGAAGGAAGGAGAAACTGTCGCGTGAGAGAGAGGCTACACGTGGGAACGGAGAAGAGAAAAGAAATATTATGTTTTGTGTGGAAAAGGGGGGCTAGGGTTTTAGTGGGGAATGACACTTTTCCCATCGGGTTTGTACATGGGCTGATGGAAAAGTTCCAGTTAGTGCACTACTTTTCTCCCATCGGTGCCTTTATGGCTCGATGTAAAAACACATTTAGTAAATCTTTTCCCATTGGTGACTACTTGGGCCAATGTAAAAGCCCATTTAGTTCACCTTTTCCCATCGGTTCTAAATTACACCGATGTAAAAGCCCTTATAAACCATTTTCGTTTTAATTACAAGTTTGCCACCGTGATTTTTTTCCATCATTTGAATTAAATGTCTGATGTAAAATTACTAAATTAAATCTTTTTTCACATCAGTTTGTTATAAAATCTGATGTAAAATCCTTTGACAAATATTTTTCACATCAGTTATCTTGATACTTGATGTAAAATCTTGAAACCAAATGTCTTATTTTTAGTAGTGATAACCTTAATACCTAATTGAATTGTTATTCGATTGAGTATAATAACCCGATCACTTCTAAAAGATGGAAAAAGTGATGTTTTCTTTATAGTTTTGAAAATACAAAAATATTGTATATTGAGATCAAACCCATGACCATTTCAAAATTTTCCCATGATTGGCAAATAAATTGAAGGAAAAAGTAATGCACTTTTTATGAAAGAGTTATTACACTACTAGAAATACTCAAATTTCCTGTAGATTTACCTGCGAATTTTAGTTAAATTTCCGCAGGAAACACTTTACCTGCGGATTTTCCTGCGGTTTCTTGTCCCCAGCTAAAACCTTCGTGGGTAATATCTTCGGCAGGAAGTTCCGCAGGTAACTCCGCATCTAAATCCGCAGGTAAATCCGCAGGTACATTATTTAAAAAATAAAAAAAAAAATAATTTTATTCAGTCTCTAGATATGTATTGCTTCTACTAAATACTAAACAATATATATAATCACGAAAAGGAAATTTAATCCTTTTAAAAGTGCTAAAAAGTCCAAATAAAAAACAAAAAGGTTAGTAAGAAACCATTTTCACAATAAGCAGTGCTAGCTCAGTCCAAATTCATCAATAGTCAGTGACTCAATATAAAAATCTATAAGCATGCTTACTTTGGTATCTAGTATGAAGTATCAATTTATATAAGATCCAAAATTGGTCAAAGAGTATATGTTGGCAATGGCATCTAGTATGTGACATCAATTTTTAAAAGAATTTGGAAGAGATATTCAGCTGGTCAGGAGTTATGATTTCTTCTTCCTTCATATAAAATTTAGCTTGGAACAGCATTTTACATAGGCTATATCACATATACAGCTTGCTAATTCTTGAACTAGTGTGTATCATTAAATTGATCATTTTCATCACCATTAATTAAAGCAGCCTAAAAGTGACTAAAATAAACCATATGATTGATTGTAATATAAAGTCAGTGTATAACTCCCGAGAGTTTTTAGTCGGGCCTAAGAAAATCTGAACCCTACATGGGCCGGGCGCGACAGAAGCCCACTCCAGCTTTGGTTATTCTTGTAGTTCTTTCTGACATATTCCTATGTATAGTTTTGTCATTTTATTATAAAACATCACTATTGATATTGGTTATTCCACATAGATTTCAGTTACACTAACAATTCTCCAATCTAATAGACTAATAAATTAGAAGCAACTAACTAACTAACCCAATCGTTGCGCCTCCTGTATTTCTTAACGCCACAGCATCACCAACGAATTATTCTGTTTGGCGATTCATTGATACTTACATGTAGCATTAATAAGAGAATCAGTTTGTATGGCTGGTTACGCACCATTTGTGCATTAATAAGAAAATCAAAAGATCCTTTAAGTTCCCTCGATTCTTCTTTTGAGAAATTTGGTAGCCTTTTTCCCACCAAAGTTTGCATGCATTTTGGAATATTTGCCTCTTGTGAGTGGATTCATATACCTGAGGTAAAATGTAGATGTAGATTTTAGTAGCCTTTTTCCCACCAAAGATTGCAAATTTCATATGTTAATCATTTATATATAGAGTCATTAACAATCTATTTGATCTATGATCTATCATGCATGATTTATATCAAGTTTCTACTTCCTACAATTTCATTATTAGACAATCCTTGTTATAAGAAAGCTTCCTACAATTTCATTATTAGACAATCATTATTAGAGAAAAATGATTAAAAATAATATGTAATTCATTCAGAATATTCAATGCAATTTATCCAAAAATGAAGATAACAAATGAAAAACAGAAGTAGAAGAATCAGTGGATAAACCTGAAATGACGTGCAGAAACGGAATCACAAAACGGAGAAACTGAAAGGCGGTGACTGTGAAACAGTGAGCGAGACCGGGCTAGTAGTTAACAGCGGTAATTGAAGGTTCCTACGAAACTCACCATTCACTATCACAATGCCTAAAAGTATATTAACAAGTTAGAGAGTTACTTGTGATGTAGAAGCACACCATACATCCCATCAGGCCTCATAGCATGAGATAATATGTATCTTGAATGTTAAAATAAAGTACAGGCAAGATGTGGGGATGGGGAAAGCAATCAAATGGGAACATCTTCATGTAGACGGTAAACCAACTGATAATTTTCTTACTTTATCTTTGAGTTGAAGTGATGACTAGTAAATTCAGATTGTGCTCCAACAGAATTCTGAATGTACACATCAAATTGTTTGCACTCAATTCCTCAACAAAATGCACAAGTATTCAAAACCAACATACTGTAACAGTAAACAGCCAGCAAAAAACATTTCACTTACATCCCATGTGAAAAGCAAGGTGACATCTGTTGTTGTTTTGCCCAAATTATTCAGCTGTATCAAATAAAATTGACTGATTACCATTAACTTTATATATTTAAAGCTATAACCTAGATTCTAATGAAGTGACTTTTGCCTACCGTGAAAGTAAAAACTGACACAGGATAGTTACTCTCCTTGTAGTTATGGGGTATCACAGGCGAAATCTGGCGACAAACTATTTTCAATGTTGGATCAGGTTCTGCATTTGAACAATAGAGATGATCAATGTAAGAGATGCAATGCAGTATAATTCATAAATCTTGTAATGGACTTGGAAGTGAGCCAATTAACGTAGCTTACGCTCATATATTGTCCAAGCTCTTGGGTATAATGCGTGATATGTGGAACTTGTTCCATTCAAATTCCAATCCCATGATTTAATCCCTGATGCTGGATTTTCTCTAAATATAAATAAGATTTCTTATTTAAAATTAAATTTAGAGATTCTAAATCTGGCATTAACAGTGATGAATTAGTGAGTGTAAAATTAAAAGACAATCTATAATAACTCACTTCAATATATTCGGATTCCCTGAGCATAGTACAATTGAATATTTTTCAGCATTTGAATAGGAAAGCGATAAATAGCGAACTAAATTTATCATATATATAGACAAGGGTGGATTGCAGTGGTCATACATTGTGGCATACCTATCAAATAATGGACCTAACATTGTATCCATGCATCATCTCAACATGGAACAACTCACAAAGACATTATCTTCTTTATTTAATATGTATAAACTTGTTTTATATAATTTAATTCAACAAATTATCATCAATAATAATCCATTCAATAATTTAATAGATTCTACCCAAATTAACATCATAGTAGAATATCAAATTATTTGTAATCATGCATGACCAATGTAAAAAGAAAAATCAATGTCACTTTGACCCCTGTTTTTTTGCCAATTTCCCTATCGTAATTTATTTTCTTATACATCTTTTTTCCTCCATTTAATATATCATTATCTCTCCTATTTTACTTCAAAGTCATACATCTAATCCAATTAGTCCATGGAAAAAGAATAAATAAAAAATTGCAGCTGGTCATTTGGTACAGGAAAGCTGCGATAGACTTTCACATGAGACCAAACCGTTTCAACTTTGTATGCGATTAACATCAATATTGGAGTACTCTAAATGTTTAGCAGCTGTTGTAGGCATAGTTTATCATATAATAGGAAAGCGATAAAGAGCGAACTAAATTTATCATATGCTAAAATACTTGCAAGACAAGTGATCAAGTGGTATATTATGGGTTCATCAACCTAAAATACAGTTAATAGGAACAAAAGGTTTTGCAATATCACCTTTGCCACTATTTTTGAATCTTTCTTTCCTTTGAGAATCTTTTCCAATATGATGTGAAAGTAGTGTCCAAACTCCAAAGGGTCCAAGATAAGCCTCTCCAAGAAATAGCATGCAATAGAATATTTATAAATAAGACTCCTATAGTGATATATATAGTATATAACAGAAGACAAAAGACAATCAAAACTGCAGTAGCAAAATCGTGTGAAAAAGTCAAAGCTCAAAAGAGCTCAAAAAATGACCTTCAACATATTTATAAGTTCAACAATAAATAAATGATCTCTTACTTTTAAACCCTTTATAAAAATGATTCCAAATGCAACCATTTGTTTTCAAAGGTTGTTTTAGTAATTAACGAATTATAAGCTCTTTTGCTCTCCCACCATCCAAAGCATTGCAAGGTAATTAACGAGATAATAAGAAAAACATATAGTGCGGGCATGTAGTAGAAAATTCGAAGATTTAAAAGCTTCCATGCTGGTTTTTCTTATGCAGAATTCCAAACACAAATGCTGACAACAATATGAAAGAAAATGTGTTATGAGTTATGACGAATATGCTTTTTGAATTCATGTGTGTGAAAACATTAACACTAAATCTTCCTAAAAACAGAATAGTAAGGGAAAGCTCAAATCTTCAAGTGTTCCATCACAGGTCCTAAAACTACATCAACAATAGTAAGCAAAATTGAAAAAGATAGCAATACTCAAACTACCATGTTCACGACCGGTTCAAGAGTGGACATGTTTAAATATCAACCAAAATAACACTAAATTTGAAAAACATAATGATAAGTAAACTAACTTCTAATAACTGGCTTGTCAAATAGCATGATCAGGATCTCATGCAGTATCACCAAAACTCATCAATGAACAAACATAACTTCACATGATATGGAATGGAATAAACCACCATGTATTCTATCTGATACGATAACTACCAAGACCTATCCACTATATACATCAAATTATTGTTGTTTTCCTCAATTATATAAACCTAAAACTGTTCTAATTCCAAATTTTCACAGAAGCCAAATAATTGATTTAAACATAGCAGCTTCATCATTAATTTCCAAGTTAGAATACTTCTACAATTAACACAAGAAAGGAAACACCATTTATACCCTACATTCCTTCTAAGAATTTCCTCTGTTACTTCAAAAGAGAACACAGTTTAAATGAAAAAATATCTATAAGAGTAGCATACTCAAATGCATCGCCACCTCTTAATTTCTATACCTGTGTCCGCAACAAAACCCAAACAACCCCAACAACAATGAGATTTTCAATCAATATAAAAACAAGGAACAACGAGAAGAAAATCAAATACTGAAGTCGAAATTTTCAAAAAACAAATGAAATTCGAGAAGGAGAAACAAATGTGTGGAAAAAAGATTAGGAACTGATAAATCTTACAGAGATTATGAAAAGGTGATTGCGTTTCTAGGTCAGAAGAACGGTGAGACAATGGAGCGCCGGTGGTAGTGATTGCGTGTAAGAACGGCGAGACAATCGGTGGAGCGTTTTGAGATATGAGAAATGCTAACAACACTCTCTTTTGAACACTCTCTCAAACACTCACTTTCTTATTGGTTGAAACATATGTGGGTCCTACTACTTTATGTGGGACCTATTTTCAAAATGAGGGGACCACACATATTTTAACCAATAAGAAAGTGAGTGCTTGAGAGAGTGTTCAAAAAAGAGTGTTCAAAAAAGAGTGTTTCTAGGGTTTTCAATTTTGTTTGAAGGAGCTACTATCACGTTGTTAGTGTCTTAGTGGTTTCATTCTCACTAATTTTGGTTTAACAAAAAGATTGAAATATATGATTACTAAAGTATAAATAACCTTTGTTTCAATTGAATTTAGTGTCTTGCTGGTTGATACTTAACTCAACATGAGTTGAAACTAAGGTTCAATTCCCAGTCTTAGCTTCATAAAAAAAGCCACTTCAAACTTTTAAATTTTCTAATTTTAATCTTTATCAGATTTTTTTAATGATTGTTTAAATTTATTTTTTAAAACTTTCGTAACTACTTTTAAAATATACGTTGAATAATTAAATAATATATATCAAAGTTCGCAAACATTTATTTTTTTAAAAACTAAAATCAAAATTAAATTAAAAATTAATTAAAATATATCATAAAATTAAATAATAACATAGATAAAATAATAATTAAAAATTAATTAAAATATATCATAAAAATAAATAATAACATAGATAAAATAATAATTAAAAATTAAAATTAAACTAAATAAAAAATATCATAAAAATAATTAGTAAAATAGAAAAAAAATAATGATAAATTTTTTTATTGTAAAATATAAACAAAATTTACAATTATTTTTAGAAAAAAATTTAAAAATGTCAAATTTGCAGCAAAATCCGCAGGAAACTTTCCTGCGGATTTTGTATTGTGGTTTTGTTTCATTAAAATCATTTTCCGCAGCAAAATTCGCAGAAACATTTCCTGGGAATTTACCTGCGGATTCTATATTGTAGTTTGATAATTTGTTGGAAATATATATTCCGCAGCAAAAACCGCAGGTATTTCTGCGGAATTTTCTGCCAGTCTTATTTCGCAGGAAAATTTATTTTATTTCATAAAGTCCCAGGAAAATCCGCAGGTAAACTTGCGTAAATATTTCCGCAGGAAATTCCGCAGGTAAATCGAGTATTTCAGTAGCCTTACCCAATAGGAAATCATTATATGTAATAGTTAAGAATACCTCCGAAATCATATTCACATGAATCTTATGACAAATTATAACCTTACATAATGATTAAGAAATCGAGTCTTTTAAATCATATTTATTTTAGATTACACATATATCTTACGATAATATATAACCTTACATAATCTTCTTCACTTTTTTTTTTAAGCCAATAATCTCCTTCACCTTAGTTATGCAGCATTTATTTTGAAATTAATAAAAATATATTTGTCACACATTATAAGTTTTTTAAAGAAACCAATACAAATTTCTTAATTAATATACAATTATTGCAGTAAATTTTTACATTTTTTTGTAGCGAATTTAGTGAATAAAAAAAAGAGTGAAGACTCATTTTGGTCCCTCACAAAAATTATATGATCCAAATTAGTCCTCCACAAAAAATAGGACCCGATTTAATCCCATACAAAATATAACCAGGTCATATTAGACCGCCAAGTCGTATTTATATTAGTCCTTCTGGGGATATTTTTTTCTAACCGGTTTTTTCTTCTACTTTTAAACCGTGACTGGACCGCCAAGTCGTATTTTATTTTTCATTTTTATTTTTTAAATACTAAATAAATATAAAAAAAATAAGATTTGTTTTGAGAAGGAATAGAACTCAAGACATTTATGTCACATCCTATGCCTTTACCACTATGTCAACATACATTTGTGATAAATAATTGACATGATTTATAGTAATATTAAACAATTCTGAATTTAAAACAAAAAATATAAATTTTGATACCTACGGGGTCTCAAACCCAAGTCCCTTCAAATTAAATGGTAGTCACTTTATTTTAAATATGAAAAGTAATCTAAGAGGGGTTGCATGAATTAGATTAATTGATATTAGTGAATTTTTCTCGATAATGAATGTTAACAATGTTTTGATTTTTTTGAAACTATAATAACAATTTCGAAAAAATTAGAACAATATTGCTAACATTCATAATCGAGAAAAATTCACTAATACCGATTAATCTAACTGAATCACCCGCTCTTAAATCATTTTTCATATTTACAGTAAAGTGAAGTGACTATCATTAAATTTGAAGGGACTTGAGTTTGAGACCTCATGGGTACAAATTTTATATTTTATATTTTAAATTTAGAATTGTTTAATATTACTATAAATCATGCGAATTATTTGTCACAAGTGTATGTTGGCATAATGGTAAAGGCATAGGATGTGACCTAAATGTCTTAAGTTCGATTCCTTTTCAGAACAAATCTTATCTTCTTTTTTGTATTTTAAAATCTGAATTGTTTAAAAATAAAATTAAAAATAAAAATCAATTTAGTATTTAAAATATGAAAAATGAAAAATAAAATACGACTTAGCGGTGCAGTCACGGTTTAAAAGTAGAAGAAAAAATTGATTTGAAAAAAATATTTCTAGAAGGACTAATATAACCCGGTTATATTTTGTAAGGGATTAAATCGGATCCTATTTTTTGTGGAGGACTAATTTGGGTTCTGTAATTTTTGTGAGGGACCAAAATGGGTCTTCACTCTAAAAAAAATTAAAGTATTTAGTGAAATATCAGTAGATAGTGCGAAAGATCACAAGATTATTGATACTATGACATATAAAATTAAAAGCTTAGAAGAGCATTCGAAGAGTATTAATTATTCTTGAAGAGAACTTGTATACTCTCTTGGATACCAAATTAAATTTAGAATCATATGTGAACATTATTAACTAAATGCTATCACATCAGCACATTTGCATTGTCTATTATTACACTTCACTATCAGTGGGGGTGTGCACCACACAAGAAAACTTGTACAATCTGTATCTTTTCCACATGTAGCAACTCCTATATTGAAAAATGTGAACAAATATTAGATAATATATTGTTGATAAACATTGTGCACAAAGTAACAAAAAAAAATTGTAAACAAATATTAATAAAAGTATTACTTCCATTGTTGAATTGCACAAGAAAGATAGAAATAAAGATAATCATAATATATACAAATTTCATAACTTCAGCCATATATCTTTCTCTGAAATAAAGAAATGGTTTTATCAATTTAAATCTTTTAAAATTTGAACTCTCCTTACATAAATTAAAATAATATTATAATTTATAAACTTTTAAAAAGTTGTTCTTAAAATTAAAATAATTATTAAAAAAATTTCAACTACATAAGTTAATTGTATTTGTCTCTCTAGCACATTTTATAATCATTTTAGATTAAAAAAATAATTTTACTAAATAGTTTAAACTTTTCATGATATGAAAGAGTAAAACACAAAACTTAAATGAAATTTAAATAGTGTTGTAAGAAAACATGTTTATAAATTAATTAATTGAGTGTTTTTAGAGATAGATTTAACTTTCAAATGTTGCATACTCATTAGTTTTGATTTCTTTATATTTGACCTTTATGTTATTAGTAATATGAATTTCGGACATTATATTGATGAATAATTCCACAATATATTATAAAAAGTTTTGGTAATATTAATAGTGTATATTTTGATTAATGGAAATGCATGTCCTAAACATTTTATTTACATAACTAATTACATAAAAAAAAAAGTTGTAGAAAATGTGAATTATTTTAAGGATTAAGTTCTAAAGTGAATTAGAGTTATCGCAGTACGTGGAAACGTAAGGTATGACATTAGTTTCTAGTAGAAAACCCATATATCTCGGGATTCTTTTTTTTAATAGGCAAAGGAATTTCATTCAAAGGAGCACTAGGGGTGCTCAAACCCGATACAAAAGTTACGAAAACAGCTTTCTAAAATTATAAACGAGTTATCAACGGCGCAATATACCATTCGTAATAGCTGCAGCAGTATGGGGTGCTAAATCTACCCGAGTTTATCCACTTCCAAGAGACGAATTTTATGGAAGATAAGTTGTCTTCAAAGCTCACCGCTGCATCTTCAAATATTGCTGCATTCCTCGAAAACCATAGTGTCCTAGCAACTGCCAACCTGACTAAATATATCAGCTCTCGTGTCTCTTTCCTTTTATTCTTCTTAATGTTGTTTGGATAGTCCACAAAATCTTTCTCTGCTAACCAACAAGGGCTGCCTAGCCAAGTGTAAACAGCTTCCCATATACGTAGGCTAAACGAACATTCGAAGAAGAGGTGGTACCTGGTTTCAGTGATGTTTCCGCATTGCTCGCAACCTTTCTTCGTTTCTTCTATGTCAATTCCTCTATCTATTAATTTATCCTTTGTTGGCAGTCTGTTGAGAATGAATCTCCACCCAAAAATAAGAACGCTGGTCGGAGCTCTCACCTTCCATAAACTTGCTAGCGCTTCTTTCATATTCATTGTGATCCAAGGAGATGCTGTCTTTTTTGTGAACGCTTTGTAACAAGATTTGACGGTGAAGTTGCCATCATTCTCCTGCGTCCATCTATACATGTCGCTGCCGTTTGCCTTCGGTTCTGTGCCATTTAGGAGTTCTGTCAGCTCTTCCACTAAATGATTGTTTTCCTCTCCTGCATTTCTTATGATTTTCTGCATGGACCAATGCCATTTATCTTCCTCCCACTTTCCTGCTTCAGCGACGCTCATCGATTTGTCAGTTGCTATGGAATAGAGTTCAGGAAACGCTTCCATCAACAACTGGTTTCCTGTCCATATGCTGCTCCAAAGGGGGATGCCAACTCCTTCTTGCAACCTGCATAAAACATTGTTAGTAAAACTGTTTTCAGTGGCAGCTCCTTTGTAATTAAGGGTGATGAGATCTTTCCACCAAGCTGAATCGGTTCTGCTTATATCAATGTCAACATAGGAGAGCACTTTTGTTTGTGGATTGGTGTATCTATGCTTCAAAATCCCACTCCACAAAGCATGCTTTTCATTTAAAATTCTCCATCTCCACTTTGTTAACAGGGCCTTGTTGACAGCTTCTATATCTTTTATCCCGAGACCTCCTTCATCCTTGGTCCTGCACACATCCTCCCAGCTGACCCAGTGAATGGTTTTACGGTTTTCCTTCCGCTCCAAAGAAACCTACTTTGGATTCCTCGAAGCTCTCTGACCACCTTCTTTGGCATTTTGTAGAAGGAGATAGCATATATCGGAATTGCATTTAATACTGAGTTTATCAGTACCACTCTTCCTCCCACTGACAGATGCCTACCCCTCCAGATTGCCAGCTTTTTCCTGCACATATTGATGACATCTTTCCACGAACTGCTTCTTCTTGGGCTGTTACCCACCTTTACTCCAAGAAACTTAAAAGGGAAGTCCCCAATTCTGCATGACAGAAAGTTTGATGCCACTTCCATATTCCATTCTCCCATGTTGATGCCGTATACTTGACTTTTATACAGATTTACCTTCATCCCCGACATCAGTTCGAAACCTCTGAAAATGGTGTTCAAGCACCAAAGATTTTCATTGCTACCATTACCAATGACGATGGTATCATCCGCGAATTGTAGCATATCAATGGACTCCTCGTCGTTTATCTGAAAACCGTGATAATCTCCTTGAAAAACTGCTTTCTGCATCATAGCGGTTAGTCCTTCCATTGCCATGACAAAAAGGAAAGGCGATAGAGGGTCGCCTTGCCTGAGACCTCTCTCCACCATAAAGTCTTTCGTCGTGCTTCCGTTAATCAGAATAGACATTGAGCTTTTAAAAATGCAGGCTTCCATCCATTTGCACCATAATTTTCTGAATCCCATACGTGACATCAGAACTTTGAGATAATCCCAGTATACACTGTCATACGCCTTCTCGTAATCCACCTTTGTTATCAGACATCTCCTTTTTTCCTTTTTTGCCAAATCAATAACTTCGCTTACCACTAGAACACTGTCTAAAATGTTAAGTCCCGTGACGAATGCCGTTTGCTTTGGAGATATTAACGTACCTATCACTCTTTTGATCCTATATGCAAGTAGTTTTGAAATGATTTTGTAGAGTGAACTCACCAAACAGATTGGTCTGTATTCCAAGACTGATTGTGGATTATTCGTCTTTGGGACTAGAGCTATGAACGAAGCCGTTACTGCCTTTACGAGTTTCCCAGTAGTGTGGAAGTCCTTGATCATTTTGTGCACATCCTCCTTGACCACCTCCCAGTTTTTCTTGTAGAAGTCCATCGTAAACCCGTCTGGACCTGCACTTTTTTCTCCGTCACAGCTCCAAACTGCTCTCCTGATCTCCTCCTCTGTGAAAGGATCTTCCAATTCTTTTTTATCTTCCTCTGATAATCTTCTAAAATGGAGTCCTTCTGGCGTGGGTCTCCTTCTGTTGCTCTCTTTGAAAAAGTTTTCGAAATGATCTATTATTTCCTTCTTTATTTCAGCCACGCCCTCTATTTGTCCTCTCTCTGTTTCTATGTAACTGATGTGATTTCTTCTGTTTCTCTCTTTTAACGCCTTGTGAAAAAACCGAGTATTTTGGTCGCCTTCTTTCAGCCAAGTCTGTCTTGATTTCAATCGTAACATTTTTTCCTTGATTTCTAGATTCTTCCAAAAATCAGAAGTTGCTCTTCTCCTTTCTTCCACCGTGTCTTCCCCATTTGCATCTCTCTGATTACTCAGAAGGTTATCCAGCTGGTTGATGTTGTTTACCGCCTCTTCCATTTTTAAATCTACCCAGCCAAAAACGTTTTTGTTCCACCATTTCAGTCTAGTCCTGATCCCTTTCAGCTTTTCTGATAAACTGAAATCTCCTCTGCCACTAATACTCAGCTTGTTCCATTCTTCTTTGACAAAGCCTAAGAAAGACTCATTACCGGACCACATGAAATTCTGGTAAGACAGACCCCAGATGTTATATACGATGTTGTGACATCTGGTCTGTCATCAGCTTGGCTGAGGCAGTACATACAGATCCCTCAATTATTTATTACATCTAACATCCAGAAGTCTGGAAGTGTTGGGATCCCATATCAGTTCAGTTAACATTAACAAATCTGCTTAGCAGAGATTCTGTGTTAGCACAGTCATTAAATCACACACTGATGTCGTGCACGATGTTATGACATCCAAACTGAACTTACAAATAAACAATGAAGAAACATAAACAACACAACAGAATTGTTCACCCAGTTCGGTTCAATCAACCTACTCTGGGGGCATACCAAGCCAGGGATGAAGTCCACTATTAGCAGTATCAATTCAGAGCTAAACTCCCAGTTTACAACTCCTCACTTAATCACTACCCAATGACCCTTCTACCTAGGTTCTCCCTAGATATGGAATATCTCCATTCCACTCCCAATCATCGCAACGATGTCTAGCAGTCAACAACTCAGCCACTGCATCGACGGCTTAATCACCAACAACTTAAATATACATAATAGCGTAGTTCCAAGAACACAATTTTCACTCATTGCTTCACAGCTTCTGAGTGAATAAAACAAACCTCTTACCTACAGGCTTCGAGGCACAAATCAGTGACCATCCCACAACCTGGGTGGTTCACTTAAACAACAAACCCTAATGACTACATTATGATCGTTAGGTTTACAAGGCTACAAAGATTCCTATATATAACCTGATCCTAGTTGGACTTGGGCTTAAAATCGCAGCACTCCATGCTGTTACAAATCAGCAGATTTCTTCTGCTACAAACAAGGTCTTCAATCATAAGTTTCCTAATTTATCTTCATAATTAGAAACTGCATAATTCTCGAATATTCTAATCTTGATTCTCTTGACCTTTAAACCTGCGCCACATAGGATTGCATAATATTCCATAGAATATTCTGCATCTTTTGAGTACTTACTGAATCTTTATATTCCAGCTCAGCAGGCGCGTGACAGCTAAATATAACAGTAACTGCTGTCAAATACTGATGTCACAGAGCATGCCGTGACATTCCATAGAACATCTTGATGCTGTACCTGTTCTGCATAAATCACAGCAAACAGTATTCTTCACTTCAATTCTCTGCTTCTCACATATCAGGATGCCAAAAAGACAGCCCATGATTTGTTCTATTACTGATGTACAATCAACATAATCTTTAGTTTCCCAAAATAAAGACTAAGATAAATAAGGAAACATAATAGAAACAGAATAGAAACTGTAGCAGCTACTGCTGTCAAACACTGATGTCATGATGTCGAGCATGACATCCAACTCACAGCATGTATTAGCTTACACAACCAGAACCTGCATAACCTTTAACACTACACACCACATGTCATGACCTTAGTCAAGACAACAGAATACACATGAATATTTTACCACAAAATGCAGCCAATCAAAACATCTACAATCTCCCCCTTTGGCAAATTTTTGGCTAAAACATTCTGTCACCACAGCAGCACAAAAACAACTAGCAAACTACCAGTTATGCAGAATTGCTAAAGCACATCAAAACATCAGACCTGCTGAATAAGTTCCACAAGCTACACTATCACATACCATGAATAGAAATAACTTGTTCAATATGATCTGGGGTGACAATCTCTTCTCCCCCTGTTTGGCCATAAATGTTGCCAAAGCAACGTACAGCTCCCCCTTAAAAGTTACTCTGCATGACATGACCACGACACACAAAAAAAAAGCACCATCTGATAATCCTTAGATACCACTTCGCCACCAGCTTGATTAGGATACAATAAGTCACCCACAATAGGAGATCTATATTACAAGATGCACTCTTTCATAGATAGCTCATAACTTCTACCACAAGCTCCAAGAGGTGAGTAGAAAACACCTCCTTTTTGTCTTCAACTTATTACTCTTCTGCCCAAAAGTAATTTGTCTAAGACTATCCTCAAGAATAATCAGCTGCCATATGTTGATTATCTTGATCCTTCGAACCCACTTCTGAGATGAACCAAATGTCAACACATTGTGTTTTAACATCTAGCTGTTGAATTCAGCTCCTTCTTCTGCCACTTGAAAGAACTTCCTCCCTTTACAGAACCAGAGTTATATGCTCTCATAGACCTGATTGTGAAACCAAGTTTGAGTACGCAACCTCCATCCTGCAGTTATGCAGTTATGTCATCCAAGCTCACACTTTTATGAATCCCTGCTTCTTTTCCAACAACATCAGACACTCTGATGCATGAGTCATCAGAAGGACTAGTTAGAGACTAATCCTCTAGCTGTACCAAGGATGCCACTTCCTTGAGCAAAGCTATTTCCATGATGTCAAGAATACTGCCACTTGTTCTTGACTTCACAGTGTGCATTAGCCAATGCACTTCCTTACCTAGATCAGAAATAAACTGATCCAAGTAACCACCATCAAGATTATGATGTCTTCTTCTTCTTGTGCACTCCAAAACCGAACATGTTTCTTGCCAGGAAACCTTTTTCAGTGATCATATGCTTCTGCTGCCATCAAAGAGATAGATCTTAAAACAATTGCACTATCCTTCCTGTACATGGTCTTGAAGAAGAGATGTTCCAACATCTTTAAGAACATCAGTTATCTTGAACTTCCAAGGATAATCAATTAAATACTTGTACTTTGCACAAATAACAATTGATCTTAAATCCTTTCCCAGTTAGATTCGCCCTTAGGAAAGAGAGAGATGAATCTTTCCTTACAAATGTGTCACACAACAACCAGAACCCATGTGACACCGTCCAGTAGCCAACTAAACACAAGGCTGAATCAGACGTGGGGAGGTTAACCAAATCTCCCCCTCAAACAAACAATCATGGAAACTCCACACCGCTTATCCATGCATTGTACATAAAAGTCTCATTATACAACATCCCTACTAGAGGCAACTAACTCCATGAGTTATACCTATACATACTTCATACACCAGTTGAGGATACTATACTTACATAAACCATGGTTAATAGAGATACCATACAGCGGAAACCAACTAAAATTTATCCTCAATAAACCTCAGGCCTAAAACAATAACCTTTGCATCAGTCAGCTACACATCATTCATGATTAAGGGATAATATATGCCATATCTCAACAAGGTTTCTGGAACAGATTCACTTATGACATAACTCCTGAAAATACCTCAGATTCCACACAGTAATCTGACTCCCTTGAATCATCACACAATATTCAAAACCATATTTCACTATGCACGATACACAGTATTCAGTTTTCAACACTAACTGTTCTATGGTTAAGAAAACAATTCACACATCTGGTTCCTTTGATCAAAAGAACATACCAGATATAAGCTCATCTTGAATTTTCATAGAGGTCTTGAAAAGAAAACCTGAATGAATCCTTTCACTTGCACTGAGCTCTACTTCCAACTCCCATAAGCTTATGCCTGAAATAAACTGACATTTGGGATGGAAGGTTCAGTTGATTGTATTCTGACCAATCAACACAAAAAGCAGATGTCTCCTCTTCCAGATCAGGAGTAGGTTCCAAACAAATGTACTCACACTACATAAGTTTAGCACCAGAACATCTGTTCTTCAACTGGTAGCTGCATACCAGTATGCCATCAGTTCCTTCTTCTTGGAACACACAATTCTTGACAATCTTGAGGATTATCAAACAACTTTGCAGATGAACATGAGGAACACTGATCATATGAACCTCTTCAACCTCAATAACCATGCCTTTATGAGTGGACTTGAGAAAAAATCTCAAGTATCTTTGACACTTGTACTAAAGTTGAAAACAATCTGCTACAAATTCTGTTGAAAACCATATAACCCTAGAGATCTTCTTTCAAAGATAGGATTATGCATCAGATGCTATGCAGCAGAAAATAGCCATATATCAATAGAGATTACACAATGCTTACTCCCAGAACCAGTTGTAAGCATGACATCCAAGAATTGCAGCTGAACAATCCAACAATATGCTTGCTTCTTCTTCAAGCAACACAACAAGACCTAACCAATATTCTGACCAGAAAGAAACAGATAAGCACAAAGAATACCTTATCATTAACTTCACTCCCGCATGAAGGTTTTGACAATCTTCTTCTCTGTACCTTGCTATATGCTGAATAAAACACCCCAAATTCTTCACTCCCGCATGAATCATTTGGATATCCTTGAAACCAGTAACACCATTTTCCCTTGCCAAGAGAATACACCTGTTTTGGTCAGTTTGGTCCAGTCTTCCACACATAGGTCCATCCTCCACTTCTAGGGACCATTCAATATGAACATGAATGTTCAAACAATCAACTACCTCCAACAACCAGAAAGTATCTCCCATGGATCTCATCCAGAAACAGACAGGATGCCTGCTCTGATACCAATTGAAATTCTGGTAAGACAGACCCCAGATGTCATATACGATGTTGTGACATCTGGTCTGTCATCAGCTTGGCTGAGGCAGTACATACAGATCCCTCAATTATTTATTACATCTAACATCCAGAAGTCTGGAAGTGTTGGGATCCCATATCAGTTCAGTTAACATTAACAAATCTGCTTAGCAGAGATTCTGTGTTAGCACAGTCATTAAATCACACACTGATGTCGTGCACGATGTTATGACATCCAAACTGAACTTACAAATAAACAATGCAGAAACATAAACAACACAACAGAATTGTTCACCCAGTTCGGTTCAATCAACCTACTCTGGGGGCATACCAAGCCAGGGATGAAGTCCACTATTAGCAGTATCAATTCAGAGCTAAACTCCCAGTTTACAACTCCTCACTTAATCACTACCCAATGACCCTTCTACCTAGGTTCTCCCTAGATATGGAATATCTCCATTCCACTCCCAATCATCGCAACGATGTCTAGCAGTCAACAACTCAGCCACTGTATCGACGGCTTAATCACCAACAACTTAAATATACATAATAGCGTAGTTCCAAGAACACAATTTTCACTCATTGCTTCACAGCTTCTGAGTGAATAAAACAAACCTCTTACCTACAGGCTTCGAGGCACAAATCAGTGACCATCCCACAACCTGGGTGGTTCACTTAAACAACAAACCCTAATGACTACATTATGATCGTTAGGTTTACAAGGCTACAAAGATTCCTATATATAACCTGATCCTAGTTGGACTTGGGCTTAAAATCGCAGCACTCCATGCTGTTACAAATCAGCAGATTTCTTCTGCTACAAACAAGGTCTTCAATCATAAGTTTCCTAATTTATCTTCATAATTAGAAACTGCATAATTCTCGAATATTCTAATCTTGATTCTCTTGACCTTTAAACCTGCGCCACATAGGATTGCATAATATTCCATAGAATATTCTGCATCTTTTGAGTACTTACTGAATCTTTATATTCCAGCTCAGCAGGCGCGTGACAGCTAAATATAACAGTAACTGCTGTCAAATACTGATGTCACAGAGCATGCCGTGACATTCCATAGAACATCTTGATGTTGTACCTGTTCTGCATAAATCACAGCAAACAGTATTCTTCACTTCAATTCTCTGCTTCTCACATATCAGGATGCCAAAAAGACAGCCCATGATTTGTTCTATTACTGATGTACAATCAACATAATCTTTAGTTTCCCAAAATAAAGACTAAGATAAATAAGGAAACATAATAGAAACAGAATAGAAACTGTAGCAGCTACTGCTGTCAAACACTGATGTCATGACGTCGAGCATGACATCCAACTCACAGCATGTATTAGCTTACACAACCAAAACCTGCATAACCTTTAACACTACACACCACATGTCATGACCTTAGTCAAGACAACAGAATACACATGAATGTTTTACCACAAAATGCAGCCAATCAAAACATCTACACCACACATTGTTGTAACGGAAAGGCTTCGGCCCCCAGTCCACTTCCCCTTCTATTAACCAAATGGGGCAGTGGTCCGAGATGTCTCGATTCCCAATTTTCTGATTAACAATCTTCCAAGAGTTAATTATGTTTTCGGATACGAGAAACCTGTCTAACCTGCTCATTGCCGCTCCGTTGCTACTGAACCAAGAATATTTTCCTCCGATACATGGCAGGTCTATCAAATCAGCTTCCTCAATGAAAGTTTTGAAATCCTCCATATCTCGTTCCTTTCCTCCCTCCATTCTTCCTGTTCTTTCCTCCTTACATGTGACTGCATTAAAATCTCCTCCTAAGCACCAATCCCTTCTCTAAACACTCCTTTCATCCTTTTGATCTCCCTCCACATATCCCTTCTCTTCCTTGCATCACATGATGCATAGATGTTTACAAAGTAGTACAAACTTCCTTTCCATTCTACATGAATTCCGACAAATCCTTGTCCTTTAAAGCTGAACAATAAATTGAGCTGATTTCTTCTCCACAAAATCAACATTCCTCCTGACGCTCCATTTGAGAGTGAGCTGGTCCACTCAACGTCACTATTCCCCCAGAGTTCCTTAATATTTCTTTCGTCATTACTGGTGTATTTTGTTTCCTGCAAGAAACACAGATCCGCCTTACCCGAGTTGATGATATAGCTAATTCGTTTTCTCTTATTTCGGCAACCTCCTCCTCTGATATTTAGGGATAATAAAATCATTGGTCCTTCTTGGTGTCCGCCTTCAGTGATCTCTTTCCCTCTTTGTCTCTGATCTCCATTTGTTCAATTGCTTCTAACTCTTCCTCTTCATGGCCAATTGTAATGACGCTCGAGCAAAAATTCTCGGGACTCAACCCTAGTTCCCAAATCTGTGATTGACTTCAATTTCTTCTTTTTTAATATTTTTCCCCCCGATTCGTTGGATGCTTCTCCGATAGAACTGAAAAGGGCTTAGAAGCCTTTTGGTGTCTGGGCCCCTCTACACATGAAGGCCCAAACAAAGTAAGTTGGTTATCCCCATAATTTGAAATTCCTTTGTTGCCCAACACAAGAGTTTTTTTCTTTTGACCTCCATCCTCTTTCCACGTGTCTTGAGACCTCACACTAACTTCGCTTTCATCTGTTTTGCTGTTTGGGGTTGAAACGTCTATATTCTCAAATAGTCCACGTATATCCCTTGAAGACACCTCAACATTTTGCAACGATTCTGTAGACGTGTCGCTTACTTTTTCTTCACAAACAATTAATTCCTTTTTGCTAGCTTCCTCCAAACTATTAGCGGCTACTTTGTCCCTACTAACTGCCAACGAATCATAATGTTCCTCGAAATTCCCACTATCTTCACGCTTCCCTGTGTCGTCATCTTCCGAGGTTGATTCGTCTTCCCCCTCCATTGTTTCATCTGAGTCCGAAGCTGAGCCAGTTTTGATGTGTTTTCCGATCGTCTCACCTATGTATCCCTGGGCTTCCTCCATGATTTTGATACGGTAAACATTACCATTTATCCTGATAGGAAAGATTTCATTGATCACCGTTGCGCACCTCGTTCTGATCATTAGTCTAGCCACATCCATCGTCCTATTTTGGCCTGTATTATCATCACTGCAGATATAGGTCCCCAAAACTGAGACTAAGTATTCAAAAAATCTTGTATTCCATACGAAGCATGGGAGACCGTAACATCTTATCCACGTAACTCTTTCTGGATCCACTTCCAAGGGGCTCCATTCTCTGACTTCCTTCAGCCATTGCCCTAGCCATTTCCCCACGTTTTCCAGAAGAGCTTTAACCTCTCCTTCTACCACATCTTCTAGGAGACATAGTTTCGCACCTAAAGGAGTCACCTTGGCTGAAAAATAGCCTTCAGATTGAAAGATATTTTGTAACGTGTATGTCAGACCATAATTTTCCACCTCTCCCACATAAGCTTTTTTGAATCTGTGTAATTCTTCTTCCGAAGCGTCGAAATTCAAAAACACTTTTTGGGCTGTATGGTTAGGTACAGATCCACTTTGTTTCAATACTTCTGCATAAGAAGCTCGATAGGAGTTCCTATGCTCCCCTCCCCCTTCTCCGTATGTTGCGAAAGCTCCGCCTCGCTCATTTATGATTCTCTGCCTCCCCTCCTCGCCTTTCTTCCCTTTGTATGAATAGTTCCGTTGTCCCCTCTCTATTTCTTTATCGTTTCTTCTGAATCTTGGAATGTTGACATGTAACTTTCTACCGTGTAGAAAAGTGTTGTCCAGCTTTGTCGCCATTATTCTCTCATCAGTGACGTTGAAAAACCGTATGAAACCGTATCTCCTTCCTCTCTTGTCTCTTTTAGCTGCTATGATAACTTCATCCAAATCTCCAAATTCTTTGAATTTTTGATACAGATCCCTTGCCCTCCATTCTTCTCCAAATTCTGTCATGAAGAAAGTTGAGATCCTGCTGCTTTCTGGTCTACTCCTTGATCTTTCTGCATCCCATTTCCTAGTGCGATGGTCTCCTCTCCTATTTCTTGTTTTCGCCTTTGTCCATTCGCCTCCTCCCTTGCCTTCCATTAGCTTATATGTCGGGATTCTGATTGTAGATAATATTAAAGTCATGGAGAAATAAATAAAAAGAATTTGTGGACATTTCTTTTATTACTAATGAGTTAAAGAGGTTATTTGGAATACAAAGTGAATATGATGATATTTTTTTCAATAAGCAATTGATATATAGAAATCGCACTAGGAGTGTAACCCATACAAAAAGAACGACCTTAAAACGGATCAAAAGCCATCTAAGGGAGCCTTGTACCAATCGTAAAAACCGAAATTGGACAAAGCTTGACTTGAGAACAACCACCTCCAAGAAGAAAAAATAACACTGTTATAGATCCAATCAAAACTATAAGGAATATTATCAAACACCATGGTGTTTCTCATACACCAAAGACTCCATGTTGTTGCTATCCAAATGGTGGAAATCTTAGCTTTGATGCTAACCCTTTTTACCTGTTCAGGAATGGGACCAAAATCTATGAACTCTGCTAAAGATAACAGAGAATCAGCCCCCATCCAAACAAAATTTTTACGCCAGACTGTTCTTGCCACCGAGCATTCGAATAACATGTGATTTAGAGACTCCGGATGTTCCTCACAAAACAAGCAAGGGGGCGAAGAAATGTTAGGGACTCCCCTACGGATCAACTGGTCTTTAGCAGGAAGTTTCCCAGCCAATAGTCTCCAAGAATAAACCTGGATTCAGATTGGAATTTTAAGAGTCCAAACAGCTTTCATCCATCCGAAAGTGTTTGGAGGCCAAGCAGATTCTTTGGCTTCCTCCACCTGCATAGTAACATTAGACACCTTAAACTCTCCATTGGCGTTCAAATTCCAAACGTGCTCGTCCTCTTCCTCGGTGTCCAAGATAACCGGCTGCAACCTTGCTTGAAGCTCCCTCCACTGACGCTGCACGGGATCCCTACTGAGAGCAGCCGCGGACAGAATCGATCCCTACACAAAGTCACAATAAGATCCAAACAGCCACTGCGTGTTCCAGCGAAGGTCGTCTCCCTGAGCCTACAAAAAATCCTCAACCGAAGATAGTTTTTTGGTTGATAAATCATACAAATCTGGAAATGAGACCCGAATTGTTTGATTTCCCAACCAAATACTATCCCAAAAAAGGATGTTTTTACCATTTCTCAATCAACAATTAACAAAACTTGAGAAGCCTTCCTCTAAACCTCCTATATTCACATTGTTAGTCATGACATCTCTTCACCATATAGAATCGTTTTGACTAAGAATATCTCCGGTATTCGCTTGCACCTTGAGTTTTGGATTATAGTACCTTAAGTCAATGAATCGCCTCCAAATAGCTTCTTTCTCCGTAAGAATACGCCATTTCCATTTACGTAGAAGCGCTTTGTTCATGCCACTCACATACCTAATCCCCAAACCTCCTTTATCCTTTGACTTGCACAGTATCTCCCACCTAACTCAATGGATACTCCTTTTATTCGCGTTATCGCTCCACAAAAAATTGCTTTGGATCTCTCTTATCTCTTGAATGATCTTCTTCGGGGCTTTAAAGAAAGATAAGGAGAAAGTAGGGATAGCGTTAAGAACCGAAATGATTAGGGTCAACCTTCCCCCAATAGAAATGTTCCTCCCTTTCCAAGATAATAATCTGTTCTTGATGTTGGAAATAAGATCCTTCCAAGTCTTTTTTCTTCTAGGATTAGCACCCACCAAAATGCCTAGGAATTTAAAAGGGAAATTTCCTTTTTTGCAAGTGAGGAACGAAGTAGCCGAATGCATAATCCAATCACTCACATTAACTCATAAAACGTTGCTTTTGTGGAAATTGTTTTTTAGCCCCGACACAAGTTCAAAAGCTCTCAAAATCACTTTCAAGCTCCAAAGATTATCACATGATGGCTCCCCTAAGATGACGGTATCGTCCGCAAATTGAAGAATGTCGACTGCCTCTACCTCCGCTCCAGCGTATCTAAAAGGTTTAAAATCCCCCACTTCAATCGATTTATTGACGATAGAAGTTAATCCTTCCATAACCATAACGAAAAGGAAAGGCGAGAACGGATCTCCTTGGCGCAAACCTCTTTGAGCCGAAAATTACTTAGTAGCGCTCCCGTTAACCAAAATGGACATATGGCTCGAGAACACGCAAGCTTCCATCCAAGACATCCACTTCTTGCCAAAACCCATCCTCTTCATAAGATACCTAAGGTAGTTCCAAGAGACGAATCATAGGCTTTCTCAAAATCGACCTTTAACAAAAGGCAACTTCTTTTCTTTCTTTTCGACCAATCTAAAATCTCGTTGACCAAAAGCACTCCGTCCATCATGTTTCTATGCGGAACGAACGCGGTTTGATTAGGAGAAATCAAATTACCAATCACACCTTTTAATCTATTAGCTAAAAGCTTAGCCAATATCTTGTAAATACTCCCAACCAAACATATGGGGCGGTATTTACTTAGCTCTTGGGGGTTTTTGTTCTTAAGGATCAAGGTTAGAAAAGAAGATGTTATGGCTTTAACAAGTTTCCCTTTGGTGTGGAAATCATTGCACATAGCCATTAAATCCCCTTTTAGAAGAGACCAAAACTTCTTGAAGAACTCTAAAGAGTAACCGTCCGGACCCGGGCTTTTGTTGCCATCACACGACCAAATTGCCTCCTTTACTTCATCTCTCGAAAATAGCCTTTCTACATCCAAAGATTCCTGGGGCAGCAGTGCTTTCAAACTGGTACCGGAGAGCTACGACCTACATTGAACATCCTCCGAGAAGAAATCACTAAAATGAGCATGAATAAAATCCTTAATCTTATTCACAACTTCCAGTCTCCCTCTGTTGGATCTAATTGAGCACAAAGAATTTCTCCTCCTTCTCTCCCTTATGAAATTATGAAAAAAAACGGGTGTTTCCGTCTCCTTCGGATAGCCAAAGTTTCCTCGATTTGAAACGAAGAAGACTTTCTTTTTTATTAAGATTAAACCAAAAGTCCGCCATCGCCTTTGATCTTTTAATCACCACCTCTTCCGAAACTTTTCCTACAAAATGAACAAACATGTTATCTGAAAAATTCATTTCCTCCCCGACCTTCTCTATGTTAAGGTCAATCCACCCATAAACCTCCTTGTTCCACCAAGCAAGTCTCTTCTTTAGAATTCTCAACTTCTCTACCAAGAAAAAATCACCTCTCCCTTTTATGTCAATGATGTTCCACTCCTTTTTAACAAATGAGTTAAAATCTACATGATCAAACCATGAACTGTTGAATCTAAAGGGTTTTGGGCCCCAATTTTGTCTATTATCTTTCAACCAAATCAAAGCATGATCTGAAACGTCTCTTTCACCAATGAATTGACCTTCCACCTTCCAATCTTCAATAAAGTCTTCTGATAGGAGGAATCTATCGATCCGGCTCATGGCTTTACCGTTACTATTGAACAAGTGAATTTTCCTCCAATTGTTGGAAGATCCACCAAATCCATTTCTTCTATAAAGGCATTGAACTCCGACATCTCCCTTCTATAGCTCCTTCCTAATTTACCAACCCTTTCCTCCAAAGATGAAATAGAGTTGAAGTCACCTCCTAAGCACCAAGCTCCCTTCTCATTTTTCATCTTGAACTCTATCAATCTCTTCCAGGATTCCATTCTACGGTTAATATCACACGAAGCGTAAACGTTGACAAAATAAATCAACTTTCCGTTCTTTTCCACACAAAGGCCAAGGTAACCTTGCCCTTTAAAACTAAAAACCAGATTGAAAAGGTCCTTCTTCCACATAGTTAACAAACCTCCCGACGCCCCAACCGCTTCCGAAAAGGACCATTCCACCATATCATCTCCCCACAGATCTCTAACGATACCACTGTCCATTTTACTCATTTTGATCTCCTGAATAAAGCTAATATCTACCTCCCCTTTCCTGTTGAAATGGCCAACTCTCTTTCTTTTAGCACTGTTTCCACCTCCTCTCATGTTTAATGAAAATACTATCATTTAACAACCAAACTATTTTTCCCCTTTGACTGTAACTCCTCTTTTTTCTCTCGTTTCTCTAACTCCCCTAGCTTACTTATAGGGTCAAAGTCCGAAGACACATTAGAAATTCACAACCTGATCATAGGGTTCCATAATCCCGTCGAAGCTTTACATAAAACACCATTAACTATCCTAGAGTTGCAATTTCTAATATCAGAATGATTCAGAGATTCACTGGAAAGAGGTAGAGCCCCATAAAGATATTTTTTTTTGTAAATGAATTAGAACCTGGAATGGAACCTAGAAGAGAGGTACGCAGCTCCTGCCTAGTAGGTTCGCAAATCTCCGCCGGATATACAAAATCCTCCACCACCGAACCTAGATTAAGAACTTCTCTCATCTTTTTGCGCACCTTTCTGGAATTCTTCGTTTTACCGATTTTCTCCGCTTCCCCTGTCTCCGTAAGAGTCTCACGATCTGGGATAGAGGCAATTTGGGACTTCTTCCTAATGACTCTTTCAGTTGAAACCCGGATTGGGCTGAAAAGACCTCTGTACGGTACTTCTAAAGGATCAAAAGCTAGACTATGCCCAACCGCTACAGATGGGCCATTCCTCTCTTCTTATTTTGGGCCTTTGGTGAAGAAACAGACTTTATTGTTGGAAGGCCCATTAGAGAGAATAGGTGAGGATTCCACCTCAAAAGGAACAATGACAAAAATACCCGCGGGCCCCTCCCTTTTCAGAATCGTCACTTCATCCTCGCTAGGATGAAGATCTGCCTTCTCTAGGCTATAGTCTACATGACTCAAAGAAAGAGAGGGTGTACTGTCTATGTTGCTTAATCTCTCAGAGCAAAGCGGTGAAGATTCCTTAATAAATGCCCTCTTCACATTCGGAAGCTGGGCAATCTTTTGCCGTCTTCTTGGGTAATTCCTTATCAAACTTTTGAAAGTCAGAGTTGTCCTTTTCAGAGATATCACCTGATTCTGTGCCTCGAACCTCCCCCACAACCTCCAACCCTTCAGCTCCCTTTTTTCCCAACTCAGATGAAGAATCACTACCTGAATAATCCGATGAAGCGTATGAGGCACCGCCAGAATTATCAGGCTCCTCCAAAAGAACCTGAGATTCCTCTGTCAGCATAATGTTGGACCAATTGCCGTCAATACAAACACAAACATTGCTCCTGGTCAGATCTACAGAGTTAGTAAAAACCGTTAACTTCAAAACATCTATTCTGGCCGGTTTTTGTCTAATGCAATCGAAACTCGCTACGCCGCCGATGTTTGATAACAAAGAATCCAAGAATTTTTCATTTCTCACATGACAAGGAATACCGTAACATGAAATCCACACTGCTCTAGCACATTCCACGTCTGATTCCTTCCATATCCTAATTTCTTTAAAACAAAAGAAGCTAGCTATTTAGCAAAAGGAAATATGTAATTAAATGTAAAAAAAAATGGCAAACTTAGCTTTGATTCGGGTGTGGTACGTCCCAGAAGGTGTACCGTAGACTGGCACTTCCTACACGTTAGATCTTGCATGGCTGGGCATCTGGTGGTGAGAATTTGAGGCTGTACAGTATGGGAGCTTGGGCGTCACACTGGATCTGTGGGTGAAACTTCATAAAAATATGAATGGCCTCAGTAGGACTCGAACCCAAGTCTGGTGCATTACTTCCTCCCCTTCTTGCCATTCAAACTGCGCGCTCATTCATTAAACATACGCATTCAGAATTAACAAATATAAATATAAAATACAAAACCAAAATATTCAAATGAAAATTCAGAGTGGGCCCCCCTGCTCGCCAATGCAGCCAATTAGAGAAAGAAAGAGATTCTGATTTTTGTTGACCGGCCAATGAGGTTATGGCGCGCGTGGAGAGAGAGGAAGTTCCTTTGATCAGCCATTAATGGTGAGACACGCGTGGCTCACTTGCCCCTGATACTATTCATCTCCTTCATCCCATGCACCTGCGGATTTAGTTGCGGACGTAGTTGCAGAATTACCTTCGGATTTCCCACGAATCCGAAGCTAACCATTGCTACGATCCTGAATCTGCAAAACAATGATCTAACGAAACAGGAAACAACATATACCCACTAATTAAAGGTCTGCGAATTGGTCAGTGCCGTTGGTTTGGCCTAAATCTCCCTGGAACATGGAAAATGAAGAGATTCATTCTTGGTTCCTCAACAATGGCAACCTTCGATTTAAGACTTCAAAATCATTAACGAGCGTTCTAAACACTCACAAACATTAGCATGAACACAAATATATGCATCACCATCATTTATATGGCCTAACACGAAGGTCTGAGTTTCAAGAAAATTACCAAGTGGTGCAGCTTCGTGAATCCGATTCCAGATGTGTTCTTGTACATTTAAAGGTTTGAACCAGATGTTGGACGTCTGGAGAGGAGGACTTGACCCTTAGAACTGATTAAAAGTGGCAGCCACGAAAACTTTATCTTTCCCTAGTTTTTTTGTGTTTTTCGTAAGCTTAAAACCCTAGTTTCTTGGCCAGCTTTTTCGTCCTCCTTTGTGTATGGCATAAGGTGTTTATAAAGGTGAAGATTAGGGTTTCAAATGGGCTTGGACTTGAGTGGTTTTGAGAAGGTTTGACTCTTGATTGAAAATATGCATGAAACTCTCTATTTTTGCATAAAATCTTGATTTAATTCTTTCAATCCCATTTACCACGAATTTTCACTTAAATGGGGAGTATTTGGACGATTGGATTTGATTACAAAATCAAATCCTTGATTTAAACTTAATTATTTCATATTTATATGATTTAATAATATTTAAATGAATTAAAATTCAAATAAATATAATAAATACCATAAAAATAAAATAATTAGTCTAGGGGTGCCAAAAGAGTCCATGGACACGTTTAGAATCTATGTGTTAGGCCCATTAGTCCAAAAATGCCAAATTGTACAGTTAGGGTTTTGCATTTTCCTTGGAAATCGACCAATTTCTGAGCCTCGTATCTCCTTCAATTTTTATCATATGACCATGTTCTAGGACTTTTTGGCAAGCCCAAGATGTCCTCTATAAGCCACTTTGGAACATATTTTTCATTTGGAGATTTTATCTTGATGATATGGCTTTTGAGAAAAAACTGCTTCTTGCGAGCTCCTAGAAGGACCTGTAATGTATTGGCTCATATCTCTCAAATGGTGCATTTCTTGACTTTGGACCTGTCGCACGCTCGCGAAAAATGAACAGAGTCGCCACCAATATATTTATCCCATAAGGGAAAGGAATATCAGAAAACCTAACAAAGGAAGGAACAGGGTCTTGCGACCAGAGAATCAAGGTACGGGAGTCGGTTACGCAAGGGGAAGGTATTAGCACCCCTCGCGCCCATCGTACTCGATGGTATCCACCTATGTCTGTTTCTATCTAAAGGGTGTGTACTATGTCTATGTCTAAATGCGGGATGAATGCAAAATGTAGGGAAAATAAAGAATTGTACTCGCACGGGCCCTACCCCGCTGCCTACGTATCCTTTTCAGGAATCAGAGTTACCGTAGCTCGGCTAAAGATTTTCTGTTTGTTTTTGTGTTTTTTAGTTGGGCGGCGTTAACGCTCGCGCTCTTGCATAAGGGATCGACCTAGGATGCAATAGAGCGGAGATAACAATGCCCTTAAGAAAGGAGAGAAGAGAGAGAGTTTGAGCGTTTCGAGGAAATCCCTTAAGCAAGGGAAACTCGAGTTACTCTTTGGTTTGTGTTTTTTTAGAAGGTGGGAACTTACGCCTGAATGGGACCCTTAAGCAAGGGAGATCCAAGCACTCGAACATCCCTTAAGCAAAGGACGTTCAAGGTTCCATTCCCCTTTTTAAGAATTTTCACTTTGATTATTAGCGTTTTAAGTGTTTTCTTTGTATTTTTTATGGGGATTTTATTTGAATATTTTTATTAGATGTTTTATGTTGTAAAAGAAAAAGAATGAGGAAAGGGAACTATTCCTAATTTCTACATCTATGTTATTGATTATTTCCTAAAAAGAAAAATATGAAATATTAAAAGTATTCACAAAAGGAAAAGAATTAAAATCTAAACTATTTATGAAAACCCATACACAAACAATTGCATTTTTATTCACACTCTAAAGCTATTTTGAATTAACAAAGAAACTATTTATTATTTTTTTATGGTTTATCAACCAATCAAAATTCAAGGAGACAACAATTAAAAACAATTAAAGAAAGTAAAAACTCTAAAAAGTCTAATTGAGTGAAAATGTTTTTAGTCAATTTTTATTTAAGAAAAGAATTACTAATTGCAAAAAGAATTTAAAAGAAAAAATCAAATTTTATTATGTTTTATGATAGCAAAGGGGGGCAGCAGTAATTAAAATGAACTAAAAACAATTAGAAGTGAAACTGGGCCAGAAAAAGGGGTGGCAATAGCAATAGCACTCAGGGCCCAATCTAGTAGCAGGCGGTGTATTTAGCAAAGCATGGGTGCGATTCAAAAATGTTTCTAGGCCCAAAATCTCGTGTAGCCCGAATAGCAGTTATCAATCTGGTCCTCATCTTTATTTCACACTCATTCCACTTTGCATGTGTATCATTTTTACACTATGTTTCTTTATTAAAAAGGACGTGACATTAAATAGACGCAGTATCAATTGGTCAATTCTTTTTTAACCAGATAAGACAAAAACAACATCTGGCCAATCACGCTTCAACACACCTCATTCCAATCATACGCATGAAGGCAACAATGAAGAGAAAGTAGGAGAGTGAGCCAACACATGCATGCCACGTCACCTCGCCTGAGTGCAACACTCAAATAACAACCCTCGCCGGCGTGCCCTTCCGGTCATCTTCCCCGGCGAGGTCCGCCACCAGAACCGTTCAAAACGCCCAGAAAATCACCGAACCACCGCCATCTTACTCGGTTTCTCGTCCTGAACTCAGATCCGGGCTCTATTTCTCCTGAATCTTCCTCTATCTTCCCAAACAGTGAACGTTTTAAAAGCCCTAACTAACAGCAACCTCACTAAAATGAAACCTGAACGTATCAATCTAATTATGAACATTCATGGAACTTGATTCACGACGTAAACATATAAACAGCATGCATTTCACATAAAATCAAACATACTCAAGAATTACAGAGATAGAACGTGAATGAATCAAGGACATGTTGTTAAGATGCTCAAGAAAGGTCAAAACACTTACCTGTTGCAATTGTGAAGATCTTGAATCTTAAGGATGAAGAGAGTTTTGTGAATCTGAGTCTTCAAGATGCAATCGCGTAATGCAGATCCTTCTGAGTAGGTCTTCCGTTGAGAAATAAACTCGGCTTGTTGAACTCTTGAGCTTGAAATAATGATGACGATGCTTTCGCGATTTGGATGAAAAGGATGGTGATGAGATTTGAAAGAGGACGTGAGGGTGGTTGTGGTGGTGGAAAGGTTGTGGATGATAGTGATGATAGGTGAAGGTGATGATGGAAGTTGAAGGTTGATCTGAAAGAGCAGTTATGGTGGCCGGAGTTAGTTGTTGTAGTTGGTTAGGGTGGTTGGAGGTGGTCGGAGTTGGTTAAGAGGGGAGATTAGGGTGGCCGGAGTTGGTTGAGGGAGAAGAGAGAGAACTGAGAGAGAGGGAGAATGTGGAGAGAAAGAGTGTAGAATGGGAAGAAAAGAGAAGAGAGTGTGTGAGTTTGTGAATCGTGAGAGAATAAAGTGAGGGTTGTATATGCTTTTATAGGGCAAGTGTGAGGTGAATAGAATAGTTCTCTTGAGTGTGGGATTCCAATGAGTGAGCAACTTGCAGCAACTTTCCACTCCTCTTGAATGTGGGACTTTAACAAATATGGCATGGTCTTCATATGGCTTTAACGTTTCAGAATTTGCATGGGTTATTATGGAAATGAATGATGGTGGCTTGCTAGCAACATGCTTACAAAACACATTCCTAAGACACCCCTTTTGCTCGTGTGAAGCTATGGCTATGGCTCACTATTTTATCCAAACTTGGAGTCAACTTGAAGAGCTCATGGCACAGAACAAACTTGGAGTTGGGAGCTTCTTAAAATGATGCTTGGGAATAAAGAAAAGTGAGCTAGAATATGGTGTGTCATTGCTGCACGCGCGTGACCTGGCTCTGGAACTGTGCTCTTGGCAAAAGTATGGCTTGGTTGAGGAGTGACTTTGCAGCCTCGTAACTTGCTCCACACATGTCCAAAATTGATGATACTGGGCTCAATAGATAGAGGACATGGCAAGGAATGGTTTAGAACCAAGCTTGTTCAAGATGGTGACTTGTGGAGGAAGAAACATGCATTGACATTTGGCACACCATGTGTTTGCTGAAATGCATGCGTGTGCCTTAAGAATCTGCCTGGGCTGCCTGCAGGATTTGACCAGTGTTGGGGCACTACTTTGAAGGCTTGCATATCACTCAATACTTGTTCAATTGACCCAATTCTTGTTTCAATGGATAGAGGGGATGGCAAGGAAGAGAATGATACCAAGTTTGCATTCATGGCACTTCTGTAGAGCTCTAAAAATGGCTGGAGATTTGGCATGCCATGTGTTTGTTAAAATGCCAGGTCATGACCTGACTTATGACCTGGAATATGACTTGGTTCAAATGAGTTTCCAGCAACTTCACGCCACTTTAACTCTTCATACAAGCTTCAAATGAAAAAGTGTCCAACTACAAAGTTGTTCTCCTCCATGAGAGGAACAACTTTGATGTTGGGAATTTTCCCAAAAAATGTCATTTGCCACGTGTAAACTGATGGTGAAGTGGACTGCTCAACTAGATTTCCAATGCCAAAATTTTTCTAAGTGTTGAAACTTTCTATTTTTGTCATTTTTCTATTTTCGGCAACTTTTTGACAAACTCCTGATTTTATCCATTCTTCGACTTTTCTTAATTAATTTTCCACCAAAAGTCAATATTTGAATAATTTTCCCAATTTTGACCCAAAAGTCAACTGTTCCGATTTTTCCGACTATTGATGAAATTCCCGATTAAATCTCTCCCAATCAAATCCAGTCACACAAACACCCCCACATGGTCAGCATGAGAAGTTTTCCACACATAGAAGCCATTCCCGATTAAATGTTGACCAGAAGGTCAACTGGTTGACTTTGGTCAAAGAAACCCTGATTTAAGGAACCAGATGATTTGCAAGCTTGCACTCTTCAATCAATGCCCTAATTTGAAGCGGAGAGACACCCCAATCCAGGAGGACTTCAATGAACATAGAACCACATGATTATACCTCAGTCTCCTTATTCTCCTATCAAAATTCTTTGCAACAGAGCTTTTCTTGCTAGCCTTTGAACAACACCAATGATATGCATGCATGGGTATGGATTATGAGCTAGGTGATGTATGTACATGAATGCAAAGCCTAAGCCAGTTAGAAGTAAAGGGTAGGACAAATTTGGGGTATGACAGGACCCAACATAAAAGTTGTAGAGAATCAAATTTCCTTGTGAATGAGCTTTGTTTGAGGAATTTATGTAAAAGTATGAGAGAGTTATGGCTGGTCAAAGTTCAGTTGACTTTAGGTCAAAAACCCTAAATTAGAAACTTTGAGTTTTGTTGATTCCTGAACCTCCCTTGATGAATCATGATCAATCCTTAATCAAATGATGAATGATACTTCAAAATGAGGATGTTGACAAAAAATCAGGAATTTTGACTGTGGTTTGACCATAGTTTGACTTTTAGGTCAACTAGTCGACTGTTGACTTTCTGAGCAATTGAGTGACCAATCTTTTGAATCGAGGCTTGAAACTTGGAATGAGGTTACTTTGAATCATGTGAGAGACCATGGAATCCACTTGAGGTATCATAAGTTCAGATTCCTTGATTAAATCAGAAACCCTAATTTAGAGGCTGTTGTTTAGGAGAGAGACTGCATGTTGCCTTCTTATGTATCTTTGAGCTTTTGAACGTCGGGTGGGGCTGAAATATAAATAAATATGTTGGGCAAATTTTGGGGTATGACAGCTGCCCCTGTTCAATCTTCTTATACCTGAGGATGCAGATTGGCATGTGTGCCTGTTGGTCTATGAAGGTAGAAGAGGATTGAACACTAGAATACCCAAGAAATTTGCCCTTGCTGAGATAGGGACTTTTCTAGGAGATGGGCTTGAAGATGCCATCCAGGCCTTGGAGAAGATATATGATTGAGATGGGCTTGAAGATGCCATTCAACTTGATAGATTTGTAGAGTCAGAATACGTCGTACGTTAGGCCATTTCTGGAGAATAGACTTAGGTTGAGTCGTACGTTAGACTGGGTCTTGTTTGCATCAGCAAATGTCTAGAAAATCGTGCGTTAGGCTGAAGGATGTGTCGTACGTTAGATCATATCCAATTTGCATCCGTAGATGTCTGGAAAACTGTGCGTTAGGTTGAAGGATAAGTCGTGCGTTAGACTACCCAATTTGCATCCGTAGATGTCTGGAAAACCGTGCGTTAGGTTGAAGGATGAGTCGTGCGTTAGACTAAATCCAATTTGCATCCGTAGATGTCTGGAAAACTGTGTGTTAGGTTGAAGGATGAGTCGTGCGTTAGACTAATCCAATTTGCATCCGTATATGTCTGGAAAACCGTGCGTTAGGTTGAAGGATGAGTCGTGCGTTAGACTAATCCAATTTGCATCCGTAGATGTCTTGAAAAACGTGCGTTAGGTTGAAGGATGAGTCGTACGTTAGACTAATCCAATTTGCGTTAGACCAGATCCTTTGTATTAAGAAGTATTTGTTAGAGGTCGATCACACCAGCACTGTTCGTAGTGACAGAATTAGATCTAAGTCTCTTGATTATCTTTGAACTATACATAGAGAATACCCGAAATTAAGTATCAGAACTAAATCATCGTCTTGATTATGTGTCAAGATTAAATCATTGACTTTGGAACTTGTGTCGGGGATGGGCTTATAGATGCCATCAGCAGAGAATATGAAGTGGATTGATTGTAGTGACTCTATTATTGTGACTCCATTGTCGTATTCTTTTCTGAGTTGAGTGTCATGATTAAGTCTGTCTCTTTTTTTGATCGTGTCAGTACCGTTCGTAGTAACCGAATTAGATCTTTGAAGGATGATCGTGTCTACACCGTTCGTGATGATAGAATTAGATATTGGAATATTGATCGTGTCAGCACCATTCGTAGTAACTGAATTAGACTTTGGAAAAGTTGATCGTGTCCACACTGTTCGTGATGATGGAATTAGATCTCTTGTCGTGTCAGCACCGTTCGTAGTAACTGAATTAGGTCGGAGATATGACCGTGTCTACACCGTTCGTGATGATAGAATTAGATCTTTTGTCGTGTCAGCACCGTTCGTAGTAACTGAATTAGACTTTGGAAGGTTGATCGTGTCCACAACGTTCGTGGTTAATAGAATTAGATCTTGGAATATTAATCGTGTCAGTACCGTTCGTAGTAACTGAATTAGATCTTGGAAGATGATCGTGTCTACACCGTTCGTGATGATAGAATTAGATCCTTGTAGGTTGATCGTTACGAAACCGTCCGAGGTTACCGCTTTTAGATTTTGAAAGTTGATCGTTATGGAACCGTCCGAGGTGTCCGCTTTAGATTTTGAATGTTGATTGTTATGGAACCGTCCGAGGTGTCCGCTTTAGATTTTGAATGTTGATCGTTATGGAACCGTCCGAGGTTTCCGCTTTAGATTTTGAAAAGTTGATTGTTTAAGGAACCGTCCGAGGTATCAACTTAAATCTGAAGGTAGATTGTTTAAGGAACCGTCCGAGGTATCGACTTAAATCTGAGGGTAGATTATTTAAGGAACCGTCTGAGGTATCGACTTTAAATCTGAAGGTAGATCATTTAAGGAACCGTCTGAGGTATCGACTTAGATCCGAGGGTAGATCATTAAGGAACCGTCCAAGGTATCGACTTAGATCCAAAGGTAGATCATTATGGAACCGTCCGAGGTATCGACTTAGATCCGAAGGTAGATCATTAAGGAACCGTCCAAGGTATCGACTTAGATCCGAAGGTAGATCATTAAGGAACCGTCCAAGGTATCGACTTAGATCCAAAGGTAGATCATTAAGGAACCGTCCAAGGTATCGACTTAGATCTGAAAGGTTTTGAAGTTGTTTATTTGACTGCAGCAGTAACCCGAAAAAGGCAAAGTTAGTTTTTTTATTCCATGTCATGATGCATGTAATGCGTTTATGTGACGGGACTCTCAAAATAAATATGAGAACCTTGCATGTTATGTACGCATTTGTCGCGATGCATCATGTATTATGTATGAACATGTATGCAATTGTATGATGTATGGTGTAATGAGTCCCTCAAAATAAATGAGAAACTTTGTATGAAATGTATGCGATGTATGAATATGCTTATGATTTATGACGTATGACTATGATTTATGCTATTTGACACATCTTGATTGAGAAGGTGGATCTCCGTGTCATTGTAATTTTGATGTTTGATCCTATCTTGAAGATGCTCAGCTGGGGATTTATGATTTCTGCTTGGGGATGATCAGTAACTTGATGTACCCTGATTGGGGATTAGAGATATTAACACACCATGTTGGAGAAGACCAAAGTGTTGGAGAACCAGTAGTGTTGAAGGTGTAAACTCGGTTGGGGAGTCATGTCTTTGTCGGGAGTATTTGAAGATATCTTTTTGAGAATTGCTCTGTGGGGATATGATCTTGTGAAATCGGAGCTGTGGGAAGGCATGGATGCCTTGAACATTGCCCCCAGTATTATAGTAACTACCATTCCTGGATTTGATTAGGACACACCGCTGAGTATTGATCAAGATGTCAAACTGGACTTGCATAGATTTTCCCCCGCTAGTAGGGACTTTGGAAAGATTCGCCTCGCGAGGACTTTATGAGATGTGCACTATGGGCGTCATGCCCCTCGTAATCATAGGCCCAGGATAATGCCCTATGTTGATTGGAAATAGATTCAGATTTACTTGGATGCATGCCCCTGATTGTTTTTGGCATCTTTGAGAGATTCTCGGAATCTTGACTTGGTTGCCCCGGATTGATCGGGACATAGTTTGAAACCCACATGGGCTGTGACTTTGACTGTTTGGCATTTGAGAGATTCTTCGAATCTTGACTTGATTTCCCCAGATTGATTGGACAAAGCATGTCATGCCCCTTTTATTCATTGACTTCTAGTCAACTGAGTCAGTTATAAGGGATGTTGCTGCTGAAAGAGTTCCGTCTGTCGGGATGACTTTTAGTCATTAGTCGTACCCTATGCAGATTCTTTCTGATGCCAACATTTGAAATTATGTAGCAAAATATGTTTAATAATGAATTCATGAGATGTAATGCATATGTCTGTCTTGAGTTCGTTGAAAAACATTAAAACTGGGTATGTAAAAGCATGATGTTTATAAAAACGTGATGTTTGTAAAAAACGAAGTGTCAACTCAGCATTTATGGTAAACCTTTAAGGAGTCAGGATACCTTTTTGGTGACAGTATGCTTTCAAACTAACCATGCTTCAGTTAGGACTTTTAAGGGTTGTAACGTGGCTCGGTTCACGGTTTAGGAAACAAAGGATAAAGGCTCAAAATTTGATTGTACCCACCCCTCTTCGTGATGATCTTCAATCCTAAGCTCAGTTAATTCAACTTATGCATTCAGTTTCCAAGAGACTTTTGGATTTGCACCTTTGATAATGATGATGGTTCACAAGCAAAGAGAACCTTTGAGATGGCAGTCACTTCTTCCTTTTGGTAGTCACAACATTGTGTTGTTCAGGAATTTATTGACTTCTCTTTTTTCATCTTTTTGATATCCCTAACTTTTGCCTGAACTGTCTATTTTGAGCTTACAGTCAGCGGGATGCCTTGATTTTTGCCTAAGTCTTCTTTTTGATTTTTTGACTTAGCAGGCTTTTCTTTGTATGTATGTTTTTCATCATTTTTTTGAAAGATATTGACTGCCTTACTTAATGATTGATGAACCATCATTGGCTTTTGATCGACATCTCCAACACTTTTTTGATGTGTGCGGATGAACGCTTGTGATTCAAACCTTTGTTGAAAGGTGTACTGAATGATTCTCTTAAAATAGAATGCACAACCAAATTAACTGAGAACTACCCTGCCCCAAGTTACGATCAAGGGTTTTAATTAGTACAAGAAAGAAACTTCTACTTCTTAGGCTCAAAGGGGTTGACGAGGGACTAACATCCTTATATCTCCACTGTTTAGGAATTGAAAAAATGCCTGTACATCGTCAGCATAGTCCGCTCAAAAGCATATTGTATGAGGTTGCGGTATCGTTTTCGTCATCCTCCCTCAAAAGGTATTCAGCTTTAGCAGGAGTTGAGTTTCATACAACATATGCAAAGTAAAGATACAGTTTAGATGAGTGATAGCGAAATAATTTATTCAAGACAAACATATGCAATGCACTGATGATGATTATTAAAATAGATAATGTCTATCATAAGCCGAATGTTTAAACAAACAGAATAGGAATTGCGCATGAAAGTAGATCTAATGATCCAAAAGTTCGTCCGTCTAGATGTCAATCAGTCTTGTCATGACTAGTCATAGGAGCGGTGATTATCACAGGAGTTTTCAGGAGGGTTGAATTTGATTTCCCCGTCATCGATCAGATCTTGAATCTTATTCTAGCAATTGTTTGTGTAATGTCCATGACTGTTGGAATGGTATGCGCACCTCGCATTGAGTTCATAGCCAGGAGTGGAGGTGTTAAAATTCTTAAGAGGGTCCCTCAGAGTAATCAATCTGATCTTCAACAGATGTTGTAATGCTTGAGCCAATGACATATTGATCTTGGTGAATTGACGCTTAGGTACGTCTGGCTTTCGTCATTATTGTAGAACTGGTATAGAGATCAGAATTGTCCCCACAAATTGGTTGCGTTCATTAAGGCCTTTTTGGTTATGTGCAACATCAGTCGTATGAGGTTCCTCAGGGGATTTGAAATCAGTGATCTTGTCATCGATTAAATCTTGAATACTATGCGTCCATGGTCCACAATCTTCGGTATCATGGCCAGGACTATTCGACTGATAAGCACATCTTGCATTGTATTTGTACCCAGGAGCAGGCTTGGCAGCAACGGAATACGGAGGCAATAGAGTTATCAAGCTCCGACTGAGCAATTGTTGTAGAACTTGAGACAGCGGCATGTGCCACGGAATAAACTTTGTTGCGTATGCTGATCCTTTTTCTTCTAGGTTAACAAGGTTTTTCAACTCGTCTTGCCCCTTGGCTAATTCAGAATCAAAACTTGGAACCGGATATTCTGAGCCTGAAGATTTTTGACCGGTTGCTCGAAATCCATTTGTGCCAAAATAAACAGCGAGAGAGAACGGGAAGCCTATTGCGGAAACCTATTATGCAATGTTTATGAATGTATATGCAATGTTCAAGGATCGTTAGGAAATTTAGTTTGCGACATTAGGAAATGACTGGTCACCGCTTCGTCTGAAGAGTCTAGGTCTTTGTCTTTAAATGCCCTTCTTTGAGAATGAAGCTCATCATATCGAGTGGGTCATCGCCTCTGATTCTGGATACTTCTGAATTTGAAGACACATGGCTAGAGGAAAATAAATCCTCTTGCCCCTTGACAGGTGCTAAGCCTTTGGATTGGAAGGTATGTGGCTAGAGGAAAATAAATCCTCTTGCCCCTTGATAGGTACGGTGTCTTTGATTTGGAAGACAAATGGCCAGAGGAAAATAAACCCTCTTGCCCCTTGATAGAACTTAGTCCTTGATAAGGGCACCTGAAATCGTGCGCCCTAAATTCCTAAGATACTTGATTAATCATGCTACGTTATGCTGTCATGATGTCATGCAGATGCAATGCATTAAGTAAAGCATAAGGACAAATTGTCCTACAGGCAAATCTTGCAAGGAAATAGAAGGTTAAAGCATAAGGTAGTGAGGACGAAATGTCCTACAAGCAAATCCTGCAAGGAAATAGAAAGGGTTAGTAGCACACACAAGCAAGTCACACAAATGTCCTTAGGTTTAAAGGCTTGCATGGAGTTTGACTAGGTAACTACCCTTCCCCAAAGGTACTTCTAAGGATAAGGATGATATCAGCAACGGGTTCTACCAAGTTACTCAGAATTGTCAGCCCCTCTAAAGCACCCTCGAACATGGTACATGCATACCACGCAATGATACTTTGAGAAAGAACCTATCTGAGTGGTAGTATCGGGTAGCGACTATGCCCTTAACATACATCAAGAGTAGTCCCCCCACTACGTTCCTAAAGGCCAAGATGGGTTAAAGGTGACTAAAGGTCCTTAAGCTCCGACTCACCGACAGATATCCACACGAACTTCTCTCATGCAAAAGTGGCATGCGAACACCCATAGAGGCCTAACTTAAGTGTGAACTCTCATATTGACCAATCCCAAGCATACACAAGGGAGGTCGCCATGACTATGCCACTCCTATCTTAAGGTGCACTCGAATCCGGGAATAGGATTCATCTTCCATTCAATACCCAAAACAACCTTGAAAAATAAAGCAAGCAAAGCAAACATTAAGTGATCCTAAACTTTAAGGTAACCCCTCTTTTAATCGAATAAATCCCCAGCAGAGTCGCCAGTTCTGTAATACGGTTAACTGACTTTTATATCGAAATATCGCGGTTAAGCATGAATCGCCACCGACTTTTATTTTATCCAATTGGAAAGGAAAAAAGAACAGGAAAGACCTTTGAAAGATTTTGAGTTCGGGGGGTAAGTTATACAAAGGGAAGGTGTAAGGCACCCTTTGCATCCATGGTTATCCATGGGCTCTTAATTGCTTAGCTCACTTGTTTGTTTGAATTGTTTGAAAAGTGTCGTGTGTGAATAGTAAAAGATTTAAATAAGGACTTTAGCTTGTAAATAAGCGTAGCCTTTTGGAAATCGTTTTGAAAAAGAGGTGTGAAAAGCATTTGATTTTGATTTGAATGAAGCAAGCAATTAAGAACTACCTACCCTAAGATTATGGTCTTTCTTGTTCTTTAAGTCTTTCGGGCGAAAGGGTCTATCCCTACCATGAGAGGGCAGGAAGTCTTTCAATTGGATGTTGAAAGGGTCATCGAGTAATCGTTCGCCATAAGACTGTCCCTTGCCATAAAGAGGGCAGGTAGTCTAAGGGAAGGATATAATAGTCATTTAGGCAACAGTAAGGATACCTTAGCATTCGAAGGGACTATCACCATTTAATCGAGGGACGAGATCATATTTATCGTAGGCAACTCGAAGGGACTATGATCTTTTATCGGAGGGACGTGGTGATTTAGAATCGAAGGCAGCAAGCTAAGGTATCCCTATATTCGGAGGGACTTGACTATTTTATCGAGAAGGCAGCATAAGAGGATGTTACCTTAGAGGTGAGTGTGTGTAGCAATCATGTGGTTAATTCAGATATATTTGATCTTGGATTAGTGAGCTATCGTTCAGTTAATTAGTGTTGTCACTCCCTATTTTACTAACCACGCAATTGATATCATGCAGGAATTAAAGTGCGGAAAGTAAAGACCTACGCTATTACAAGTTTAGGGATGGGGGATTTACAATAAACACCTGTAGGGGGTACGCGGAAAGTAAAGACGAAAATAAAAAAACCTAATTAACTATTACATTAAAAATATTTAAATAAACTTGAATCGTCTTCGAATCTTCGATAAATCCTGAAAATCAAGAATGAAAAGAAAAGAAAAAGAAAGAAAAAAAGATTAGTGTATGGAGGATCTATTTATTATAAACTCGATTAATCACAAAAATCATAATTAAATGGTTGATTTAAAATTATGTCCGAAGGTGATTAATTTAGATGTTTTAAATCAATTATTTAATTGAAAAAAATACGCAAAACAATTAATTTTTAATTGTTAAAAGAAACATTTTTTGATGAAATTAAAACAAGAGTTTTCGATTAAAATTAATAATTAAAATAAAAAATTATTTTTGGTTGATATGTTTTTAGAAAAGAAAACAATAATTAATAGTTATTAAAACAAAAGAAGCTAGCTATTTAGCAAAAGGAAATATGTAATTAAATGTAAAAAAAAATGGCAAACTTAGCTTTGATTCGGGTGTGGTACGTCCCAGAAGGTGTACCGTAGACTGGCACTTCCTACACGTTAGATCTTGCATGGCTGGACATCTGGTGGTGAGAATTTGAGGCTGTACAGTATGGGAGCGTGGGCGTCACACTGGATCTGTGGGTGAAACTTCATAAAAATATGAATGGCCTCAGTAGGACTCGAACCCAGGTCTGGTGCATTACTTCCTCCCCTTCTTGCCATTCAAACAGCGCGCTCATTCATTAAACATACGCATTCAGAATTAACAAATATAAATATAAAATACAAAACCAAAATATTCAAATGCAAATTCAGAGTGGGCCCCCCTGCTCGCCAATGCAGCCAATTAGAGAAAGAAAGAGATTCTGATTTTTGTTGACCGGCCAATGAGGTTATGGCGCGCGTGGAGAGAGAGGAAGTTCCTTTGATCAGCCATTAATGGTGAGACACGCGTGGCTCACTTGCCCCTGATACTATTCATCTCCTTCATCCCATGCACCTGCGGATTTAGTTGCGGACGTAGTTGCAGAATTACCTCGGATTTCCCACAAATCCGAAGCTAACCATTGCTACGATCCTGAATCTGAAAAACAATGATCTAACGAAACAGGAAACAACATATACCCACTAATTAAAGGTCTGCGAATTGGTCAGTGCCGTTGGTTTGGCCTAAATCTCCCTGGAACATGGAAAATGAAGAGATCCATTCTTGGTTCCTCAACAATGGCAACCTTCGATTTAAGACTTCAAAATCATTAACGAGCGTTCTAAACACTCACAAACATTAGCATGAACACAAATATATGCATCACCATCATTTATATGGCCTAACACGAAGGTTTGAGTTTCAAGAAAATTACCAAGTGGTGCAGCTTCGTGAATCCGATTCCAGATGTGTTCTTGTACATTTAAAGGTTTGAACCAGATGTTGGACGTCTGGAGAGGAGGACTTGACCCTTAGAAGTGATTAAAAGTGGCAGCCACGAAAACTTTATCTTGCCCTAGTTTTTTTTTTTGTGTTTTTCGTAAGCTTAAAACCCTAGTTTCTTGGCCAGCTTTTTCGTCCTCCTTTGTGTATGGCATAAGGTGTTTATAAAGGTGAAGACTAGGGTTTCAAATGGGCTTGGACTTGAGTGGTTTTGAGAAGGTTTGACTCTTGATTGAAAATATGCATGAAACTCTCTATTTTTGCATTAAATCTTGATTTAATTCTTTCAATCCCATTTACCACGAATTTTCACTTAAATGGGGAGTATTTGGACGATTGGATTTGATTACAAAATCAAATCCTTGATTTAAACTTAATTATTTCATATTTATATGATTTAATAATATTTAAATGAATTAAAATTCAAATAAATATAATAAATACCATAAAAATAAAATAACTAGTCTAGGGGTGCCAAAAGAGTCCATGGACACGTTTAGAATCTATGTGTTAGGCCCATTAGTCCAAAAATGCCAAATTGTACAATTAGGGTTTTGCATTTTCCTTGGAAATCGACCAATTTCTGAGCCTCGTATCTCCTTCAATTTTTATCATATGACCATGTTCTAGGACTTTTTGGAAAGCCCAAGATGTCATCTATAATCCACTTTGGAACATATTTTTCATTTGGAGATTTTATCTTGATGATATGGCTTTTGAGAAAAAACTGCTTCTTGCGAGCTCCTAGAAGGACCTGTAATGTATTGGCTCATATCTCTCAAATGGTGCATTTCTTGACTTTGGACCCAACATAAAAGTTGTAGAGAATCAAATTTCCTTGTGAATGAGCTTTGGTTGAGGAATTTATGAAAAAGTATGAGAGAGTTATGGTTGGTCAAAGTTCAGTTGACTTTAGGTCAAAAACCCTAAATTAGAAACTTTGAGTTTTGTTGATTCCTGAACCTCCCTTAATGAATCATGATCAATCCTTGATCAAATGATGAATGATACTTCAAAATGAGGATGTTGACAAGAAATCAGGAATTTTGACTGTGGTTTGACCATAGTTTGACTTTTAGGTCAACTAGTCGACGGTTGACTTTCTGAGCAATTGAGTGACCAATCTTTTGAATCGAGGCTTGAAACTTGGCATGAGGTTACTTTGAATCATTTGAGAGACCATGGAATCCACTTGAGGTATCAGAAGTTCAGATTCCATGATTAAATCAGAAACCCTAATTTAGAGGCTGTTGTTTAGGAGAGAGACTGCATGCTGCCTTCTTATGTATCTTTGAGCTTTTAAACGTCAGGTGGGGCTGAAATATAAATAAATATGTTGGGCAAATTTTGGGGTATGACAGTAACCATTTTCATCACTGATTTCGGGGTTAGATGGAGTGCTAGGGACCTGTACATAGAATTCAATGAGCTAGGAACGATTAGAGAAATCGTGATACCCCCGAAAAGAGATTGGAGAGGACAAAGATTCGGTTTGTTAGATTTCTCAATGTGACAAATGAGAAGAACCTGGAGACAAAAATGAACAACATTTGGCTTGAAGGTGTTAAGCTGAGTGCCAATATTTCTAAAATAAAAAGGAAAGAGCTGAAGAATAACCACAATCTAGTCAAGACAACAACTTACGTGAAACCACAGACCACTGACCGGGGGTTTTGTCCTGAGAATAACCATAGACACAAGGTAGTGGCAGCAGAGATTGGGGGAGGAGCGGGTTCTTCGAAAATCTATGCGGATATCATCAAAGGGGACAAAGTGAAGGCTACTGAGGAGGTACACGAAGCTTGTAAATCGATGTTCTTTTCAGCATATGAATCAGAGAAGCAGAGATTTACCAAGGCTAAGGTAGGAGTAGCTAGAAGGATGGGAGATGCATATGCAGTGGCTAACAGTCTGTTGGAAGAAGGCATCTTCTCTATTTCAGCTACAGCTTTGGGCCCGACTTTGTGCCTTCTTGAGGAGAGCTCTGAAGGAGATCTTGAGACGCTACTTAAGGAAGGGGGAGAGTGGCTGAATCTTTGGTTCAAAGAAGTCAGGGCTTGGAGGACTACGGACGTCGAATGCGCAAGAGTGGCTTCAGTCTCCATTTACGGCGCTCCCTGCTTCACCAGAAACGAAAGGTTCATGGATTTATTGTTAGCGGACATCGGGAAAATAATGAATCGACACATTCTGAATCTAAATTCTAACAGATTGGATGTAACAAAATTAATGATATTCACTAATCACTTGGAATCCATCAGAAACAGAGTTAGGGTTTCTATTGAGGGAGTTTGGCACAACATCCTCATCATCGAAGAACAGCTTGTGGACTATGGAGAAATGGATGAAGATCGATCCATCACTAGCATGTCGTCAGACGGGGAAAGCGACTTCTCTTCTCAAGGTTCGCACGGCAGAGATGACGCTCCGTCAAGGAGCCGGTTGAACCGAATTTCAAAATCGCCTGGGAATCTGCACCAAAGACTTAATTGTGATGTTGACAGCGGAGCGACTACTCTGGAACCTGATGCCGACGGAACAAGAAAGGAGAATGGTTCTGAATCCTTCATTAAATGCAAAGAACAATTGGGGGAAAAAAAGAGCTTTTCAGATTCTCACAGTTCTTCAGACCCTATATCAACGAATTCAATTAGCAGAGCAGAGGAAGAATACAAGGGGGTAGCGTGAAGTGTCTACGAAATAAGAATGTTGAGATGGTGGGGCCAGCAGGACTATTAATTCTAAATAATTCTCAATTTAATTCTCCTTCAAATAGTGATGAGGTGGCGGTGGAAAAACATCAAAAAGAGGACGAGGAGAGAGTGTATGGCTTTTCTTTGGAAAAGGACAATCAAGTGGACCCCTTTGTTGCTATTAAAACGACAAACAATGATATTTTAGTTGAAGTTTCAAATGCTTATTCTTTATTAGAGGAGGTGGGCCACATTTCCAACCAAGTGGGCCAAGAAGTGTGTAACATAAAGAATGTTATGGAAAAAGGAGATACATGCTATCCAGGGACGCACCAAACATCAAAAAGCAACGTAAAAGCCATGCAAAAATTTGTCGTGCCGGTCAAGAAAGTGGTAAAAAATTTTAAGAAGAAGGAAGCGAACACCAAAGGTAAACAGTTTTTATGCTTTGATGACCAATGTCAACGAGTGAAAAACTCAAAAAAAGCAAGGACGAAAATTAGAGAGGTGTTGGATTTAGGAGACCAAGCTTTAAATTTCATCTACCCGGTAGAGACTAGACTCCAAGAAGGGAAGGAGTCATCCTTGAAGGGAGCATCGTCCCACTCCAACCTGAACAAGCTTTACGTAAAGTCGAACTATTTGTCAGGAGGAATACCACTATCTTGTGAATCAATCTCTAGTGCCGATATCACAAACTGTAACAAGAGACTAACTGATGGAGTGCTGAATAAGGCGGCTGAGGGGCTGTGGAATTCTATGGTCAAGTTGGGCATCAAGAACATTTCTGACAAATTTGATCCAATAGCAAAACTGAAGGAAATGGATTCTAGGGAAAACAAAGGGGAGTCGGCGACGACGGGGATCAATAAACATGCACCCCCATGATTATTTTTTCCTTAAACATTAGAGGAGGAGGTAGCCGAGCCAAGAGGAAAAGAGTCGGTTACCACATTCAAAAAGGAGAGGTTGATATATGTTTTGTCCAAGAAACAAAGTTAAGTGGCATAGATGTTAATATAGTCAAGGAATTGTGGGGTCATAATCAAGTTGAGTGGTCGCATTTGGATGCCAACGGGGCGTCGGGAGGCATTCTTACGATGTGGAAAAAGGATTTCTTTAATCTAATCTTTAGTTTCCGTGGTGAAGGTTTTTTGGGTCTTTGCGTGGAGAAGGATGGCAAACACATTTACTTCGTGAATGTCTATGCTTCATGTGACTTAAACACTAGAAAAAGAACTTGGGATAGATTACATGAATTCAAAAACAACAACTTTAAAGGCTCTTGGTGCATTGGAGGAGACTTCAATTCTATCTCTTCTTTGGAAGAATGAATTGGGATGTAAAATCGTAGTTATAGGAGGGAGATAACTATATTCAAAGAGTTCATAGAAGAAATGGAGTTGGTGGATCTACCTACCATAGGAGGAAAGTTTACTTGGATAAAAAGTAATGGAAAGACTATGAGTAGGTTAGATAGATTTCTCCTATCGGAAAGTTTTATTGAAGAGTGGAAGGTGGATGGTCAACATATTGGAGAGAGGGATGTGTCCGACCATGCTTCAATTTGGTTAAAAGACAATAGAAAGGATTGGGGCCCAAAACCTTTCAAGTTCAATAATATGTGGTTCAAACATGAGGATTTTGATTTATTTGTGGAGGAGGAGTGGAAAAGGATTAATTTCAAAGGAAGAGGTGACTTTTGCTTGAACGAAAAGTTGAAAACTCTCAAAAACCGGATATCTTGGTGGAACAAAAATGTTTATGGGTGGATAGATCTCAAAATTAACAATGATGGGAAAGAGTTGCACTCTTTAGATAACATGTTTGTTCATTTTGCAGGTAACGTTCCGGATGAAGTGGTCTTGAAAAGATCAAAAGTGGCAGAGGATTTTTGGGATAACATAAATAAGAGAGAAGGCCTCCTTAGATTAAAGTCGAGACAACTTTGGCTTTCCGAAGGTGATGACAACACTCGCTTCTTTCACAACTCACTAAAAGATAGAAGAAGGAGAAATTCTATTTGCTCCATTGATACAACGGCGGGTAGAATGGAAGGGGTTGAAGAAATCAAAGAAGTCACTTTCAAGCATTTCGAAAACTTCTTTAAAGAAGACGTTCCCTTTAGGCCGGAGCCTATTGGGATCAATGTGAAATCTTGATCAACGGATGAATCTACGGATCTAGAGAAACCTTTCGCGGAAGAAGAAGTGAAGGAAGCCATTTGGTCGTGTGATGGTAACAAAAGCCCGGGCCCGGACGGATTCTCTTTGGAGTTTTACAAAAGGTATTGGTACCTCCTAAAAGAAGATGTGATGAAGTGTTGCAATGACTTCTACCACAAAGGCACTCTTGTTAAATCCATAACTTCCTCTTTTCTCGCTCTCATCCCTAAAAATAAGAACCCACAAGACTTGTTCGAATACTGTCCCATTTGTCTAGTTGGAAGTATTTATAAGATTATTGCAAAGATGTTAGCGGCTAGAATGAGAGGTGTCGTGGACAAGTTGGTCTCATCTAATTAAACCGCTTTTGTTCCGGGTAGAAGTATGATGGATGGGGTTTTAATGGTTAATGAAATTCTAGATTGGGCTAAAAGGAAGAAGAAGGGGTGCTTATTACTCAAAGTGGATTTTGAAAAAGCGTATGACTCGATTTCTTGGAATTACCTTAGGTGGATTTTGGCGAAAATGGGATTTGGCAAAAGATGGATGAAATGGATGGAGTCTTGTGTTTTTTCTAGCTATATGTCCGTGTTGGTTAACGGAAGTGCAACAAAAGACTTCAAGGTTCAAAGAGGATTACGTCAAGGAGACCCCATGTCACCTTTCTTATTCGTTCTAGCCATGGAAGGTTTAACCGCCTTAACTAAGAATTCGGTGGAGGTGGGAGATTTCAAACCGTTCAAGTATGGAGAAAATGATTTTGTGGACATCCTTCAATTTGCGGATGATACCAATATTCTAGAAGAACCCACTTATGATAATCTATGGAGCTTGAAAGTGTTGTTGAGAGGTTTTGAATTTGTTTCCGGATTGAAAATCAACTTCTACAAAAGCAACTTCTTTGGAACTCACATAGGAGAGTGGTTTTTCAAGTCGGCCACAACGTTTATAGCTTGAAAAAAAGGATCCTTTCCATTTAAATTCCTTGGTGTTTGGGTGGGTGAAGGCGCTTAGAAGAAAAGGGTGTGGAAAGAGGTGGTTGACAACATTAAATCAAGATTGTCAAAGTGGAAGGGAAGAAACATATCAATTGGTGGGAGGGTGACCCTTATAGGATCCGTTCTTAATGCTATTCCGATTTTTACTCTATCTTTCTATAAAGCTCCGAGTAAAACTATTCAAGAGATAAGAAGCATTTTAGCAATTTTTTGTGGTGTGGGAATGTGAAGACAAAATGCATCCATTGGGTAAAGTGGGAAAATGTTTGCAAGCCCAAAGGGAAAGGAGGTCTAGGCATAAGAGATGTGGGTGAGATGAACAAATCTCTTCTTCTAAAATGGAAGTGGAGAATCTTAAAGGAAGACAAGGAAATATGGAGTAGATTTTTACTTTTGAGATATCATAAACCAAAACTTAAAGTGTTAGCCGCTTGCAAGGACGCTTTAAACCGGGATGATTCTAGATGGTGGAGAGACATTATTCTTAACGATTTCAAAGAGGAGGATTTGGTTGACGGTTTTATTGATTGGGTAAAATGTGATCTCAAGAAAGGTAACAACATTCTTTTTTGGCATAGTCGTAGGTTGGGTGATCAAACTCTCCGCGTTTCTTTTCCGCATTTGTTTGATTGCACAACCAACAATTTATGCGCGGTGGGAGACCTCATTATTTGGAACAACGGTGCCTTCTCTTGGAACTTGGAAGCCATATTTGGAAGTGATATTTTGATTCCCTCGGCTCCTAATACCTCCACCTTCATATTTATCGGTATGGGCTCGGTTCTTGATGAAGAACTAAGGGACTTAAAGATGCTTCTAGAAGGAGTGGAGCCGGACATTTCCGCAACGGATGAATTCCATTGGAACCTAACCGCTACCGGAGCTTTCACGGTGTCTAGCGTTTCGCATTTGGTGGCTAATGCAAAGGATCTAGCTTGGCCTATTCACACCATCAAGTTGTTGGAAGTTATTTGGAAGTCAACCATCTCGGCAAAGATCAGGACTTTTTCTTGGAGATTTCTTACCAATAGGTTACCGCTAAAAGTTCAACTAGCCAATAGAGGTGTGGCTAGTTTCACTTCCATTGATTGCCCTTTTTGCTCTAACCATCCGGAATCTTTGGATCATCTTTTCTATCAATGCCATGTCTCAAACGCGGTATGGAATAGAATCTTTATTTGGTTGGGCGATGATGTTAACCTTTCTATAGAAGAGTTCAAGAGTTTTGGGTCCATTCAAGAAAAGGTGAAAAACACCAAAATTAAAGTTAATCTAAATTCAATTTGGATGGCTTTAATATGGTGCACGTGGTATATGAGAAATACCATAATTTTTGACAACGCCATTTTTAGCTTTGACGAGGTGATATCTAATATAATGTTTTTTTCGTGGAGATGGGTTAGCAATAGGGAATCTCCGAGTAGGATTAATTTTTATGATTGGTATAAAGTACCACTTTCTTTTACCAACACTTTCTAATGCTTCCTTGTTGTAAGGGTTGCACCCCTAGTGCGATATCTTATAATCAATTGCTTATTAAAAAAAAAAACATTTGTTTTCCTCCAATAGTATAATTGAGAGAACCACCCCAAAGGCTTCCATCAAAATCCACCTGAGAATACCATTGTAGATGAAGTCACATTCTACAATTAATAATTTTACCTTGATTATTATCATCTAGTAACCGGCAACAAATGCAACCGTAACTTCCACATATATTAGGGGTCTCGTAATTTTCCACTCAAATCCCTACATATATAAACAATAATATAGGGCGAGGATGCAAATTTTTCTTAGCTTTCAGTATGTTTAACCATAAATAATATCACATGGGTTCCCCTTGTCCAACAACATGCATCAAACATGACTCCCAACCATCATCACGTTGATAATAAAGGGTGCAAGATGATTTGGGACACTGTTAAATAGTTCTTTATCATTGAAAGAAAGTTGGGGTCTATCACTAGAATGAGCATTTTTTCTGGGTGTACGGGGAAATCTTTGATGACTAGTAACTGAAGTTGGTCCATTTTCTTTCTGAACAGTATATTTTTCATGCTAAGGGGAGATGAATCATCGTGGGTATGTATACCCACCGATTGAGTGTCTAGCTAATTAGGAAGCTATACAAGAACTCTTTTTCTTAACTACTTGAAACCCCCAAAATTTGGGGAAGCAATATCTTATCATAAAAGAAAGAGAATGACACATCAAGCAGTTGTCATTACACGAGCCAATGATCTTACCAAGATTATGACATCTTTATTGTGAGTTAGAGATTACTAAGATGACTAGTTCGAATGGTGTGTCAGTTTTGCTAACTCTTTCTCAATTCAAAGGTGTGAAATAGAATGGTACCTATAAAAACACTATGACGCCCAATTAAGTGGACGAACAATAAAGAGTGTTTTTTTTTCAATTGTGTATACAAGAATTTGATGTATGTATTTCATTTAATAGGTACGTTTTATAAGTTTTGGAAGATGGCATGGTATAATTGAAAAAATTTCTTTAGCCACCTCCCTATGGGGTTCACCCCAGCGAAAATCCCAAAATACCCCTGCTTCGGAAATGAACTTCCGAAGCGTTTTTTTTTTTTTAAAAAATTTCCACAATTCGGAAGTGCATCTCCGAAAACACCTCATGGGGGGTCTTCGGAGATGAAGTTCCGAAAACACCTCATGGGGGGTGAATTCGGAAATGAACTTCCGAATTTTGCAGAAACTGTGTTTTTTTTTAATGTTTTTTCTTAAACTGTCTCGCATTTTAATTAAACGCAAACGCCAAATAAAATAAGCAACAGATAAACTGAAAATACTAATATGATAAATCCAATCCAAAAACACTGTGCGAAAGATACAATCCGAAATCAAAACAAAACAAAACAAAACACGTCAAACAAAACAAAAACACGTTATTCTGCCCGACGAGCGTTACAAAATACACATCAAACAAAACAAAAACACGTTATTCTGCCCGACGAGCGAACTCCTCCGAATGAAGATAATGATACCAATCCTCATCCCACTCAGTCTCAGAACCATCAGCGTTGATCATGACTCTCACGCCTGAAGACTGAGCCTGCACGTCCGAGCCATGGACCTCCAGGGGACGAGAAGCAGAACCGGTCAAAACCTTCTTCTTCTCCTTCACCTCCTTCACTCCGCGAGAGCACGAGGTTGAAGAACCCTTTCTTCCCTTAGCGCCACCCATTCCTGCGTAAAAATGAAGAAAGAAAGGTCCATGAGACCTCCATTTATAAAAGAAGAAAGGGGACAAAAACGCTTGGGAAACGGACAAGTCATTAAAGAACAAAGACGTTGGAAACCAGCGACACGCCGTCAAAGAAGTCAGAACGCAAGCACACAAACTTCAAAGAAACAGGCACAATAAACAGAGGCGTTAAAAATAAAGTACTTGCAAATTAAAACGGACACTCCCTACCCTGTCTAGCCGACGCAGTCTGGGTCTCCCTACCCTGTCTGATGCGTGCTGGTTGGTTGCCTGACATGTTCCTGTAAACAATTGAAATCGATTAATATGCGAGACAAAATAAAAAACTAAAAAATTTGAACTTCTGATACAATTCGGAAGTTCATTTCCGAAAACTGGGATGGAGGTGTTTTCGGAAATGAACTTCCGAAACATCCCTGCGATGGAGTTTTCTGCAACTTCCATGGCAGACCCCAAAATCAATCATAAAACCAATTCAAAAAGCTTCTAAACAACCTAAATACTACTAACAACCAGTCCATATATCATTTATGCAATTGAAACCCTAAATAACATGCATTTGAATAATGAATCTAACAAATTTAAAACTTACAAATTGAGTGATTTGTGGGCTTTTGAATGTTGTATTGCAATGTGATTGGAGCTTGATGCAGCCTTGGAAGTGTGTTTGCACAAATTTTCGCCTTTGCTTGTTTTTTATTTGAGTTAGGGTAAATGAATGGGGGAGGGGGAGTGTTTTGATAAATCTGCAGAACGCGCAGTATTTCGGAAGTGAACTTCCGAAATGCTGTTTTCGGAAATGAACATCCGAAATAAGACAATTTTTTCAAAAAAAAAGGCGTTTTCGGAGTTGCATCTCCGAAAACACCTTTTTCTTGCATTTCGGAAATGCATTTCCGAAGTCAGGGGTAGTATGGGGTTTTCACCAGAGGTGGACTAGAAGGTAGAGAGGTTGGCAAAGAAATTTTCATAATTGATTATGTTATCTAACGCCTTGATATTTTGCTTAGATTACGTACTTTTTAGGACAAATCTATACCAGCTACGAATGCCTTAAATTTTTTTTCTTTGTATTAGATTCCTAACTTAATTAGTCTTGTGTTATCCTTGTCATAAATATATATGACTTTAGGGTTAAATGATTAAGTTGATCTTTCACATGATAAGTAGATAGATGAATGAGCTAGTTGTGACTCAAGCCCATGGTTTATTACATTAATAAACGAATTTCTAACCTGTTATGCTTTGGGTAGGAAAAGAGCCGACCAATTTAAAAATAAAAAGAATTATTAAGCTTTTTTAAACTTAACCTTTCAAGAAATATTATCATGAATTTTGTTTAAGAAGAAATACTTTAAACTTTAATTCATATCTGTCTTTATTCCTTTTTTCAGATATATTTATTGTTTTTTTTTATCATGATTTTTGTTTATTTTTATATTGCACTCATTCAAATGATCGATACACATTTTTCCAAAATAAATATTTCCTACATTTAGTTATGTAAATAAAATGTTTAAACATTCATTTCTATTGATTCAAATATACATTAATACGAATCATGAACATTTCATGTTACACTAAAGAATTATTGAACAACTTAAAGTCCTAAATTCATATGATCAATAATCTATAGGGGTCACATATGACTCAATCAAAACTAATGAATTGGGCCTGACAATTGCATTTGAAAGTTAAATTTTATCCAATAATATACTTCATTAATTCTTAAATACGTTTTCTAATAATATTAGATATCTTTTGTTTTTTAATCTTTCATATCATGAAAGGTTTGAATTATTTAAGAATTTGTTTGCTTACTTAATATGTTAGAGGGACAAATACAAAACATTGATATATTTGTAAAAATTTTAATAGTTATTTTAATTTTAAGATGCATTTTTTACAACCATATAAAAGACAATAATATGTAATTGATATAAGGAGAAATCCAGCTTTAATTGATATAAATTGATTAAACCATTTCTTAATATACAAAAGAAGAAATATGGCTGCAATTGTCAAATTTATTTGTACAATGATTATCTTTACTTTCATATTCTTGGTGCCATCCAACCATGGAAGTAATTATTTTTTAATATTTAAAAGTTTTCTTTGTTATTTTCTACATAATATTTTATCAAATATTATCTAAATTTTTATTATATTCTTCAATATAGGGATTTCTAGATGTAAAAACGATAGTGATTGTTTTAATCGTGCATGCCAGCCCCCAAGGATAGTGAGATGTGACAAGAAACAATGCGCATGTCTTGAAGTGAACTCACTCTTTCATTATGTTCCCATATGATGATGTACTATGATATAGTTATTCAAAAGAGTACACAAATGCTCTCCAAGAATAAATTATGAACCATAATATAGTTGTTGTATGTTCGAAGCATAATTTGTTTATTTTTCTTTTTCATTTCAAGAACATTGTATTCTTCTTAATTAATCTAATTCGTGTTTCTCTCTCTCATATTCAAAGTAATTTTGTGGCTTTCAATTCAGGTATTCTTCATATTCATAGAAATTTTACTTTTAAAATGATAAAAAAAAGTGCTTTTCATTATTATATTTATAAATTTTGAAATACTATATCTTGAAATGTATCTTCTTATAGGGAATCTAAACTTAGTGCATGTTGCTTATCATATTTGTCTACCTCCAATAGTGCAATTTTGTCTTTTAGAATGGAATTTGATTTTTAGGTGTACAATTGAGGTAACCATCCGAAAGGTTTCCATCAAAAGCCGCCTGAGAATAGCGTTGTAGATGAAGTCACATTCTACAATTAATAATTTTATCTTGATTATTCTCATCTAGTAACCGACCCCAAATACAACAGTAACTTCCATGTATATTAGGGGTCTCGTGATTTCCCCCTCGAAGCCCTGCATATATCAACAATAATATAGCGCGAGGATGGAATAAAGTTTGCTTTCAGTGTGTTTCACGTAAAATATATCACATGGGTTCCCCTTGTTCACCGACATGCATCAAATGTCACATCCAACCATCATCATGTTAATAATGAAGGGTACTGGATGATTTGGGATACCGATGACTAGTTTTTTATCGATGAAAGAAAATGAGCATTATTTTTTATTTGTGTGCCCCTTGTGAAAGGAGACAACAACTCTTACTAAGTGCGGGAAAATCATCGATGACTAGTAATTGAAGTTGGTCCATTGTCTTTTTGAATAGTAAATCATCCATGCTAAGGGAAGATAAACCATGGTGGGTAGGTATTCCCACTGATCGCGTGTCTAGGTAATAAGAAAGCTATACAAGAATTATTTTTCTTAACTTCTAGAAACAACTGAAATTTTGGGAAGCAATATGTTATCGTAGAAGATAGAGAATGACACATAAAGTGATTGCCATTACACAAGGCAATGATCTTGCCAAGACTAAAACATATTAATTTGAGATAGAGATCGCTAATATGAATAGTTCGAATGGTGTGTAAGTTTTGTAAGCTCTTTCTCGGTTCAGAAGTGTGAGAGAGTGGTACCTATAAAAACACTGACGCATAATTTAGTTAATGAACAAAATAAAGGGTGAATTTATTTTTTGATTTTCAATTGTATATTTGATTTTCAATTGTATATACAATAATTGGTAGATGGTGGGGTATAACTCATTATATTATCTAACGACCATGTCTTAATATTTTGCTTAGTTCACATGATTTTTAGAAAAAGTTTATACCTGCTCTCAATGCCTTAAAACCCTTTTTCTTTGTATTATATTCCTAACTTAATTAGTCTTGTGTTATTCTTGTCATAAGTATCTATGAGTTGGTTTCTTCTACAATATGTCTTAGGCGAGTCTTCCTTTTTCTGGGTTTCTATGGCTTGGCAACAAGCTAGTAAGAAGGTGTTTAGAGGGTTGAATAATAGATGGGATTCTTATCCAGCAAGAGAAAAGTTACTGGAGGAAGAGCTAAGGAAACTTTCTTCTTTTTTCTTCTCGGAATTTCTGGATAGGGTGGAATTTCTGGATAGGGTCAGGGCGGAGGAGTTTTTTGAGCTCTTTAGTTGTATAGGAGAGGTTGTTGAGGTGGTTATTCCACCAAAAAGAAACAAGATAGGGAAACAATTTGGGTTTTCTAGATTTAGAAATGTGGAGGACGAGAGGTTATTTACAATCAAACTGGACAATGTGATGATAAATGGGAAGAAGATTCATGCAAACTTGCCCAAATTCTTGAAGAAGGAACATTATAATGGTAGAAGAGTTGAAGTTCCCACTATTAGGGTTCCAGGTACTGAGAAGGGGAAAGGTTTGGAGAAAGATTGTTGGAGGGGAAATTTGTCTTTTGCTGAGGTTTTCAATAAAAGGAGTCCCTCGTATTCCGAAGATGTTGGGAAGACTCATTGTTTCATGAAATACTCCTCTGATCCGGAGGTCCTGGCGAAGTGTAAAAGGGCTTTTGTCAGAGTGGTGGTGAATCCTGGTATGTCTTACAATATTCAGAATAGTTTTGAGCTAGAGGGTTTCTTTTCAATTAAAGTTACCCCTTTAGGAGCTAACTTGTGTATGCTAGAAGAGTTTAAGGAAAGAATTATTGATAATCTGATTAAGGAGGGAAAGAGTTGGTGGTCGCAATGGTTCTCCGAAATCAGAGCGTGAAGAGAGGAAGACATTGACAAAGAGAGGGCAACTTGGATCAGAGTATATGGGATTCCATGTCATGCTTGGAAGTTTGAATTCTTTGAAATGATCGCAAACATGGTGGATACGTACGTCTGTTGTGATGATAACACTATGAAATCGAGAAGCTTGGATATAGCCAGAATATTAGTTTGATCAACTTGTGCTAGCGTTTTGAATGAGTCTTTCAATGTAAACATAAATGGAAAGATTTTCAGGATTAAGATGTCTGAAGATTCTCATGTGACCCTTTGTTTGGCACTAAACATTACGAGTAGGGAGGAGGTTTCATTGGATTCTTCCTCAGAGCTAGATAAGGTTTGGAACAATATTGACGAAGGAAACAGTAGTGAGGTGAAGTAAGAGGAGTTATTTGTATCATCATCGGATTCTGAGGTTGGGACGCATCTTGTAGAAGCTAATAAGGAAGCGGAGAGTACTGAAAATCAGTTTGTCTTTGTAGATGAGTTGAGGAAGTGTGGTAAATTGGGAAGTTTCGACCCTGCGATAGCAACGACTAAGGCTTCAGGCGGAGGTAATCTAATTCAAGGTGAGGTTCGTTTGCAAGTTTCAGATACAGATGGAAAAGAGGACGATTATTCTGTAGACACTTTCTTTAAAGAGAAGGCTCAGGTTAAGTCTAAGACAAAGAATAGGGATGTTAAGCTGAGAAATGTATATGAGTTCAGTTGGCCTCGTTTGGTGAAGAAGAAAAGGTGGAAAAAACGGTTGTTACATAATGCGATTGTTGAGGCTGGAACTTCTTAGGGGACTCAAAAGAATCAAGTCGGGGCCTCCTCGGCCAAGTACAAGGAAGAGGGAAGTAAGGAGGTTGTGGAGGAACTTTCTGTCTCAAAAGGTTTAAATGAGGTTAACAATTTTTCTGCAGGAGAAGTTTTGTCTTGTGATCATCTGGGTGACTCAGATATGGTGCATTGTAATAATAGGTTTTGGGAGCAAATTGACTCTAATGTTGGAAAGAAAGTGTGGGATGTTTTGTCTAAACTAGGAGTTGTTTCTATTGGCCGGGAGGAGGAGTATATGAAGAAGCTTAATGAAATGGAATTCAGGGACAGAGAGAAACATATGTCAAAGAAGGTAGAACACAATCAGGGACAATGATTATTGGATTTATGAACATAAGAGGGGGAGGTTGCAGAGCTAAAAGGAGTAAGATTAGCCAAATTATCAATAAGGGGAAGGTTGATATTTTCTTTTATCCAGGAATCCAAGTTCTCTAGTGCTGCAGGAGCTTCTGGAGGTCTTATTATTTTGTGGAAGGAGGGTTTGATTGACGTCTTAGCTAGTTTCAAAGGTGGAGGTTTTTTGGGCATTAAGATATTATAGAAGGGAGATATTTATTACACTGTCAATGTCTATTCTCCATGGTCGTATAAGCATAAACGGAAACTGTGGAGTGATTTAGTAGCTTGTAAGACAAAGTTTAACGATGGAGAATGGTGCGTCGGAGACGATTTTACTTCTTTCTTCCATTAGAGGAAAGAAAAGGTTCTGTTTCAGCTAATAAGAATTTAGAACTAAGTAACTTCTTGAGGTTTGTTGAAGAGATGGATTTGATTGATGTTCCTTGTAAAGGTAAGAGGTTTAGTTGGTTCAAAGGTGACGGAAGGGCGATGAGCAGGATTGATAGATTCCTTCTTTCTGAAAACATGGTTGATAAGTGGGGTATTGTGGGTCAATTGATAGGAGAGAGGGATATATCTGATCACTGCTCTATTTAGCTTATCTTAGATCGTTTCGATTGGGGTCCAAAAACGTTCAGAGTTAACAGTGGTTGGTTTGAAGATAAAGATTTTCTGTCTTTCATTCAGAATGAGTGGGGAAACTTAGTGTGTCGGGGAGAGGCAATCATGTTATGAAGGAGAAACTGAGACAGTTGAAGGCGAGTCTTAGAAGATGGAATTTTGAAATCTTCGCTAAGATAGAATTGGAAATGAATAACAATGTCGACATTCTAAATTCTTCTGACCTTCTGTTGGAAAGATGCAGGGACTGTTTGGTGGAGCAGGTTGTGGCGGATAGGAGCAAAGCTATTAAGGGTATGTGGGATAAGGTTAGACTCAAAGAAAACATGTTGCTGCAAAAATCTAAGATGAAGTTGGAGAAAGACGGAGATTCTAACTCGATATTTTTTCATAGTGTAATGAAGGAGAGGAGGCGGAACAATTTTATTGGTTCCATTGTGTCGGAAGGTGTGTTTAAGGAATCTGTGGGAGATGTTAAGGCGGAAGTTAGGAGGTTTTTCTCAGAGAAATTTGTGGAGACGGATTTTAACCGTCCCTGTCTTGAAGACATCCTTTTCTCAAAAATATATGTGGAGGAGAATTTATCTCTTTCAAGTATACCATGTCAGCGCAGTGGCGGATCTAGCCAAGCGAGAGATCCTCATTCCCCAGCTGAGTGCATCCAAAGGAGGGTTTTCTTCTTCCAAAGATTCTCATCTCCTCAGCAAAGCACATCTCAATGCAATCTCCGTGTTTTAGAAGCCCTTTTCCCCGGTGGAATGTCTTCTCCCTAGTTGAATCACGATTGAATGGTATCTGATTCCCTAGCAAGCTCTTAATGAGGTTCCTTGCCCGAATGCCTCATTTTCCCAGTAGAGCGCTTCTCTCTCCAACAGGTTGACCTGTTTTCCCCAGGAGAGTCATCTTATTCCCCAGTGGAGTGATCTTAACAAGAGGTTCTTATGCTAAGTTCCTTATCCCCAGCGGATCTCTCATCTCCTCAGTGGATCGTTATGCAAAAGTATTCATCTTCCCCACTGAATCTTTCCTCAGCAGAGGTTCACATGTATCCTCAGCATAATCTGTTCCCGTCAAGGATTTCCCCAGCGGAATGCGTTCTACGCAAGCAAGTTTGTTACTCCTCATCAGAGTTGTCTTCATGACTTGCCCTTATCTTCACATCCCCAGTGTGTCGAGAATTTGCTTCTCCAGTGAAGTTGCCAGGGTATTCCCTAAGCAGTTAATCAGGATGTTCTAATCCCCAAGCAGGAATTATCCCCCAATCAGAGCTCACGTCTAGATTTGATCATCTCCAGCAGATTTCCGATCCATCTTTGTCAGCTCGCAGTTTGTGACCCTTGGTCACTCATCTTGTCCTCCCCGCAGAGTTCTATACTCTCTCCAAGACTGCTTCAGCAATTCAGTGCTCATCCGTTGTCTCCCCAAGCAACATTCGAATCATGCGTCATTTGCATAGCATTCTCAAAAGCGTATAACGTCTTCTTTCTCGAGAACGTTATTCTATAAACATTCATACATGCATCATGCATAAATCATATCATATTTGTTTCTTTCTGCAGGAAAGTTATCCAGATACGAATGCTCCCAGAGAGCAATACTCGCCTAATCATTACGGGCGTTATCCTGATGTTGAGATCAGAAGAGGAATGTCATTTCATCCGTTGAAGACATTTCGTTTCCGGCGCACACAGTTTGGATGAGATATCTGTCCTTATTCTTGATATTCAGATCGGTTAAAGGGACCGCCTCCGGATCTCCCAAGATCTTCCTAAGGAGCCAGCCACTGATATCTAGATCAGATGGAGATGTCTGCCTGGTTGACTTTGTCATTCAGAAGAGGATTGTTCTACTTATTTTCTGGCGCCGTTCAGATCAGTTCAAAGACATTCCTATTCCCGATGCCCCCAGATCGGTGGAAGATATTTGTTCCTATCCTGATATTCAGATTAGTTGAAGGAACCGCCTCCGGATGTCTATAGATCTTCCGAAGGAGCAAGCCCTCTGATACATCAGATCAGTTGGAAATATCTACTCCCTGACGATTTAGTTCGTTCAGAAGAAGAAATTCGTTTGCCCAGTCCTGATGCCTAACCATCAGTTGAGGACGTTTTCTTTACCCGGCGTACACAGTTCGGAAGAAACATCTGTTCCTATCCTAATATTCAGATTCAGATTAGTTGAAGGAACCGCCTCCGGATCTCCTGTGATCTTACTAAGGAGCAAGCCACTGATATCATCAGATCAGATGGAGATGTTTGCCTGATCGACTTTGTCTTTCAGATGAAGATTGTCCTACTTATTTTCTAGCATCATGTCTAGATCAGTTTAAAGGCATTCTTTCCCCGGCGTACACAGTTCGGAAGAGATATTGTTCCTATCCTGATTACTAGTTCAGTTGAAGGACCCGCCTCCAGATCCCCGTGGTCTTACGAAGGAGCTAGCCGCTAATTCCCAGATTAGTAGGAATATCTACCTGATGATTTAATTGCATCAGAAGAGATGTCTGCCCAGATTCCCAGATCATGATTCCCAGATCAGAGATACCTATTACCCGTTGATGTCCGATTCAACCGATGTATCTCCCTCGATTCCCAGATCGACCTAAGACATCTATCCCGATGCAAGTTCGGAGACATCTGCTACGTCTGATATTCAGATCAGTCGAGATGTTCCTTCTCTTGATGCCCAGATCATTTGAAGTGTTTCCCCTGCCCGTGGGTGCCCGTTCCTTCTTATCGCAAGTTGGAACTTATTTAATTGTCCAGGTCAATTGAAGTTTTTCTCCTCGCCTACGGGGTGGTACATTCCTTCTTCATGCAAGATGGAATCTTCTATTGATCAAGAGTGCAAATTTTCGAGTTCATTCTGGTATTCAATCTCCTTCCACCTCAACGGTTCGAAACTTTCGTTTTTCACTCGTCAGGTTCAAGAAGTTTGAATAGGGGCAGCTGTTGCACCCCAAAATTTGCCCTCTTTCTCTGTGCTATAAGTTATGGAAGACGTTTATTTCGTCAGTCAAAAATCAAGAAAAAATAATAAAGAGTTTCTTATAGGTGGTGGCCGCAATCGTTAATTCAACTGAGATTCATTGGATTGCATGTCGAGATGTTCTTATGTGCTTCAATTCTCATCTGCTCCAAATATTCCTTAAGGTTTTATTGTTATGTGAGATTGAAGTTAGAATGCGAATCATGGCATAAAGAAATAAAGTGACAATCTAGGCAATTGTTTTTCTCTCAGTCGTTTATGACTTGTTGCTTATAATGTGAGGTAGCTTGAGATTGAAGCTAGGGGTTCATCATTGTGATTGCAATTATCCGGTGAGTTCAAAATATTCAAGGTCACAAGTTGAAGTGGAAAAGACTTAAATTTTAAGTTGAAATATGTTGGAGAAAAAGGAGAAATTCAAGTTTCTTAAAAAAAGATATTACATTCCGAAGGCTACAAAATTTCATTCACCATGGAATATATTACAAAAGTTCTCAACAAATATCCATCCATACATTGTTCAAAGTCCATACCATTTATTACAAAAAAATTGAATTGTAAAAGAAAAAGCCCATTATAATTTAGAAGCCCAAGTTTCTTTCATCATTCATGTGTGTGCACCATGGACTTCAACAAGAACCGAGCCAACACCCTGCATAACAAAAACGGAATCCGGTTCAACAAAAAATGAGGGGAAGAGGAACATAACAAGAAAATTGATAACAGAATTTCAGAGAGAAAAAAAGGCATAACAGAAAAGTGGTAGCAGAATTGGGACTCAGAACTGAAACGTAACAAACTTTCAGTCTCTCTTCGATCATCTCTCCCATCTTCATCAAACTTCAACACAACCTTCATTCACCGATTCACCAACACCTTCAATTCACAGAAAACTCTCTCCATTCATCTTCATCCTGATTCATCACCAATTGAAAAATCTTCAACTCACTCTTTAACAGAACCGTAACAAATTCACGACCGAAAGAACTCTCTCGGAACCTATTGAATCTTCATCCACCTCTCTTCACGATTTCTCCAGAAATTCACGATAAACTTCAGTGCTCATCTTCAACCTTATCCATCACCTTGAATCCTCAACATCACCATTGACTCACTGATAACAGAAGAACGAAGAATCGCAGAACAGAAAAAAGAGAACAAAGGAAAATCTCCAAGAAATCGGTAACAAACTTTTCAAACCTTCTTCAATCTTCAACACACTTCAAGAACCTCTTCAGTCTTCTCGGCACTTCTCCAATTTGACTCTTCTACAACTTCAGCGATGTTTAACACGTAACTTTGTCATCAATCAGTATCTTCGAATCAAACCGGCACCATCACAAACAACAGCAACGCACAACATCATCATCCCTACAATTGCACCGAGAAAAGATTCCAGAAGAAAGCAATTGGAGGAAAAAGCAGATAAACGCGAGGAGATTGAAACGAGAAAAGCGAGAGAAAGATTGAATCGGCGAGGACGGAGGGGAGATCGAGACAGAGCGGAGATGATGAAATCGAGAGAGCGAGACTGAGAACGAACGGAGAGAGGTTGAGATGTAGGAGGACGGTCGGTGTATTGCCTTGTTCATGGCGGCGCAAGAAAAGAATTCCCGTCGGAGATTTGCGGTGCCGTTCACGTTTTGAGAAGGGGGAAGATGAAGTTCAGATAATTTCAATGGTCACTACACACGTAAACCTAATTTCTCTGTTTTAATTCTTTGATTAACATTAATTTCAATTGTTAATAACCATAATTTGGAGCAATTAATAAATCTGAATAAGCTGTTAATGGACCTTTATTTGAATCATGAAACTGGATCAACTGAAAATGCATTAGGCCCACACAGAATTGCTGCTAGCACGCCACCCCCTTTGAAGCCCATTGTCACGTTTTTTTTTTGCTATTGATGAACCTTGAACAAACCTTGGGCCAGCAACATGGGCCCTGCGCCCTTATCACCTGCATACACTCTTTTCTGGCACTGAACCCCCCTGTGTACATAGTATTTCATGTTAAACTAGTTACTTTTATTAGTTTGTTTCCTATTATATTTTGACAGACTTTTGCATGATAAAAAAATGAATAAAAACATGTATTCTTTGTCTTGATAGAATTTAATTGTTTTGTACTTAGTTTTATTCCGTTGCTTTTTAGATGAAAATGTCATAAAAACAATTTAAACTTTTTAGACTTTTGTTTAGGATTTGTTTAGAATTTAATTTCTCTTATTTTTTTTGGCTAGCGGATGTCTACTTTCCTTGTTATTACTGATTTGGTTGTTGAGATGTGCGAGGTGCTTCGAGAGAGCCTTTGATTGCGATTCGACTTGCTTCGTGTTCCACTTTATTTGTGGGACACAAATTCGCCTCCAGTGTGATTGATTTGAGTCGTGTTCCACTTTATTTGTGGGATACGAACTTCTTCCCGACGGGATTTATCTGATCTCTCATTCATTGAGATGTATATTCCTGCATTGTCTGGCTTGTGTTCTCTTGCAGGTTGCTAACGTGGTTATGCTCGACGTGTACCACATGTCGCTTGTGATCTAGTTTCACGCCGACGCTTTCTGACTTGCTTTGCTTGATGATGGCTTGCGCGAAGTATTCCGGACTTCTCTGCTTACACTTGCTAGCTCATTGCGGATTTGCTATCCGTTCGGTATTGTCTCCCGTTTCATTTTATTTCTCTTGCACTTTATCGCTTTCTCGCATCATCCTTTAACATGAGAAGTAGGACTTAGACATGCATCTGGCCAAGCCCTCGAAAGAGGCTCTGTTTTTGTTGGTGTGTTTACATTTGTGCTTTGCGGCAGGGAGTCACGGTGTAATAAGTCCTATATGGCACTCCGTTAAGTCCTCATAGAAGGCATGCGGAAAGGGTTAGCAATTAACCCCCGCCTAGTCTCATCGAGTCTGTTCATTATGCGCACGCTTCGCGTCGCTTGCTTTTGAACCTGCACAAGATCTTGTTATCGAGTATGTCAGGAAAAGGGTTCATGTAGCCGGACCCCCGCCTTTCCTATAGCTCACGTCGCTCGACGTTGATGCTCGGTGTACGCACGCACCGTTTTCCTTTACGATCCGTGACGGCTTGGTTGCTGAGAGGGGTCCGCCCTCTTGTCTATGGCCCGATCATTTTCGCGAGGTCTAATGCTTGGTTGACTTGGGTTGAGCTGCTCCCCTTGGCTATGGCGGGACCGCTTTTCTACCACTCGGTCAGTACCGTTGGTTTGTTTGCTTTACGAGCGGATGCTCGTTTGTGTGCTCATTGTTTGCTTCCCTTTTCCCTCGTAGGTTGATTAGTTTAGTTTAGACTGATACCCTTTGTATGATAACATTAGGTAGCAAGCTTTCCCCCTTAGCTTAGGTCTTCCTCATGCATTCTTTAAAACACAAACCACACTCTTTGATTTTCTTTTCTTAAGAACTTGTTATTTCCGCTCCATTCCCAAGCATAAGTCTCCAAAGGTCGAGCAGCGGAGTGTGAATGTAACTCGTTCACCTAAAAAACACAAAACAAACAGAAATTAGTTAGCCGAGCTACGGTAGCTCTGATTCTGCAAAACAGATACATAGGCAGCGGGGTAGGGCCCGTGCGAGCACAATCCTTTCTTTTCCCTACATTCTGCATTCATTTTAGTCCAGATTAGCGTAGATTCCTCACACACCCATAGTTTTAGACACAGGCGTGGATACCATCGAGTACGATGGGCGTGAGGGGTGCTCATACCTTCCCCTCGCGTAACCGACTCCCTTACCCTTTTTCTCTGGTCGTGAGACCGTTGTTTTGTTTTGTGGTTTGCTGGCATTCCCTTCCTTTTCAGGATAAATATGTTAGTGGCGACTCTGTTAATTTTCGCGGTAGCGACAAGCGGACCTGCGTAAACCCAGAAAAACCAGTTCTGCAACAGACCGTCTCAGCTCCCTCTAAACCATTCAAAACCCATTTAAACCTTCATCCCAACACCAATACAACACAAACATGCTATATATACACCTAATCCATGATTATCATATGGTTGGATCATCACATATTATCTTTGACCTATATTTCTTCATAAGCAAGAAAACATGGAGAAATGAAAAACAAACATGATCCATGGGAATATCTATCATCATTGTACACATACACACCACAAAATCAAGTTTATATCTTCAAAACTCACAAAACACACAATTTGCCATTGTTGAGCAAGCTTGGAAAAGAGCAAGAACAAGAACTAAACACACAAAACTACAAGAATCATACAATCAAGATAAACTATATTCATCCCCCTTACCTTGGTTGGATTCTTGGCTCTAGCTTGGTTTGGATTCTACAACTCTCTTCTTCTCTTTGTTTTCCTCTTCTTTCTCTTCTCTTCCCAAGTTCTCTTTCTTTCTTTCTATCTCAAAATATCTCATTTTCTCTCTATATCAAAATATCTCTTTCTATTTCTCTACTTCTCATTTTCCCCCACTCAACTTTCATAAATTCTAATTTTGGCCCAAATGTCACTAAACATTAATTCTAACCAATTAACACCCAAAACATAATAATTACACACATGGAAAGTAATAAGTAAAATATTAACATAATTAATATTTACCAACTGACTCGACTCGAAAAACGGTAAAATTAGGAAAATGTAGCAAACATCACAATTAATCAGAAAAACACATTTACGGGCGTTACAACGAACAGTGTAGACACGATCGTCCTTCAAAGATCTAATTCAGTTACTACGAACGGTGCTGACACGATCATCTTTCCAAGATCTAATTCTATCATCACGAACAGTGTAGACACGATCGTCCTTCAAAGATCTAATTCAGTTACTACAAACGGTGCTGACACGATCAACATTCAAATATCTAATTCTATCATCACGAACGGTGTAGACACAGTCATTTTCGAAAGATCTAATTCGGTCGCCACTAACGGTACTGAAACGATCAATCTCCAAAAATAGATGGCATCTACAAGCCAATATATAACAAACACTTCTAAATACTTCGAGCTCGGATATAGTCTAACGTACGACTCATTCTGACTTTCATATTCTTAAAACTAAATGGCATCTTTAAAGCCTATCCCCGATATCTTTCTGTCAACATACGGACAACGTATTTAAGACCGTCTCCGACAGTACTTCACCAATGCTTGGATGGCATCTATAAGCCCATCTACGAAAAATTCCCTGCATCATCAAGGGCAAATTTCTTGGTTTTCTAGTGTTCAATCTTCTTCCACCTTCAGATTCCGACTAGAACACAAGCCAATCTACATCCTCAGGTTTAAGAAAATTGAACAGGGGCATCTATCATACCCCAATAGTTTCCCATCATATTTTGGCTCACATGACTCTCAACTGCTCAAGACTGTACGAGAATTGGGCACACTTACTTGTCTCCTAAGTAAACAAGCCCACAATTAGGGTTTTGCTTCCCTCAAGGTGAAATCCAGTTCTAAGACCTCAAATGGATCCCATGGCCTCCCATATGTCTCACAGAATCCCCATACAAATATTCAAGCCTGGATTTCAAAGATTGCTCACTCAAATGCTCTGAAGGTCAACAGTCGACATGTTTGACCTAAAAGTCAATGATGGTCAAATCATAGTCAAAACTCCTGATTTTTGGTCAAATTCAACATTTCGAAGTTGAATTCATCATTTGATCAAGGTTTGATCATAATTCATCAAGAAAAGCTTCAAAATCAACAAAACACAAAGTTTCTAAATAAGGGTTTTTGACCTAAAAGTAACTAAACTTTGACCAGCCATAACTTTCACATGGAACATCAAAAATTTCCCAACCAAATCCTATTTTTAAGTAAATTGAATTCTCTACTACTTTGTCTATCTAAAGCCAAGGCCAAAAATGCTTCATTTGAGATATATGAGCTAAAACATTACAGGTCCTTCTAGAAGATCGCAAAAAATGTTTTTTGTCAGGAGCTATATCTTCAAGATAAAATCCTCAAATTCAAAATATGTTCCAAAGTGGCTTGTAGAGGACATCTTGGGATTTCCAAAGAGTCCTATAACACCTTAATGTGATCATTATTGAGGGAGTTATGATTTGGGAAAGTTAGGCAATTTTGGAGCAATGCACAAAAGACAATAGGAGCAAAATGGATTTGTTGAACCAATGGGCTTAAGATATGGATCCCCGACGTGACCATGGACCATATAATGACCCTTAAACCTACTATTTTATTTTTATGATATTTATTTTTATTTATTTCAATCTTTATTCATTTAAACAGTAATAAATCATATAAAATATGGAATAAATGATTTAAAATCAAAGGTTAATTTTTTCAATCAATTCCAATTGATTAATATCTCAAATATATGCTTCAAATTTTTGCAAAGAAGATTGGAGAGAAGAATGAGATTGGAAACCAAAAATAGAAATATTTTATGTAATTTTCAACTCATTAAGAAACCCAAAGCCCAAGCCTATTTTTTGACCTAAATCCATCCCTTTATATATTCTGAACATGGGCAAGTCAAAAGGAGACGAAAAATGGAGGAAAATACTAGGGTTCCAAGGTGCAAAATATTCAAGAAAGGTGCAAAGTCTTCTTACAAGGCACAACCACTTTCAAACCAAAAGGGTCGTTCTAATCTTCTCCAAAGGTGGTAAAGAGTAAGTAGTGATAAAAACATATGCCCTCTAATGCCCATAAAGAACGTATGGTAATCATCATCTTCATCCATATTTGAAATCTTCTATATCTTCGTTATAATCGTGTTTTAACTTGAACTACTTGCTTGCATGAGTTTCTAATATGATTCAGGAGAGGAGTGGACTGTTGGCATGGAGGTTTGACGCCAACAACACTAGGCGCCATTGTTAGGCCTTTCAAGGTCCTATGCTTCAGACACCATGTACAGACGCTTTTAGGCCATATAAACCCCACCATCATGATCGTAAGCATCAAATTAGTAGGACCGGGTCCTTTGTGTGCACTCATATTTGATGTTTTGCAGGATCCAAACTCGTGCCATGGATGATGAAGAACTCGTAAGAATTTCTGCAGGAAAAGACGCAACTAATTCCGCAGGTAGTTCCGCAAGTCAGAAGGTTGAAGACGAAGACTGGATTGCCGGACTTTTGACCATGCGCGGCATAGGCTTATTGGATAGTCCGCTAAAATACTCTCTCTCCGCCCAGATGTCGCTGCTTAAATGGTCATTCAACGCGCATATGGGGACCACAAAGGGAAAACGTTGAATACCAAAGGTTTAACCTTCATAAATTTTTTTTGGGAATCGTTTACAAGCAAACCTAGGCAGAACAGATGGCGCGCTTGAGACTCCAATCACTCTAAGGGACTGAGTTCGATCCTGGTTCCCTTCTTTTTTTTTTCAGAAGTTTTTTTCACTTGAGTTCCTTTCATATCTTCCTTTTTATTATTAACTTAATATTACTGTAGTTTAATTATTAGTTTGATTAAGTAATTAAATTGACTAGTTAAGATTAAATAACTTAGAAATTAGGCTAATTATTTTAATTAACTTTTTTTTACTTTTACTTAATTAATAACCAATTAACTAATTAGGATGTAATTAGTTTAATTTAGATTAAAATAATTTAAAATCAACTAGTTAATTAAATTATGCATGCTTGCTTATTTATCGTTTTTATTTTGTTATTTATTTATTTTAATTCTAGAAAATGTGTATAGGTCACAAGGGTTTTTATGTAATAGTAATTAGGATTTGATTTCTGCTTTTAATTTCCATTTTTACTTTCCGCATCTCCCCGACAGGTTTTTATTGTAATCCCCTAAATCCCGAAGCCCTGTAATAGCGTAGGATTTATTTTCCGCACTTTGTTTTCCTGTAAATGTATTAATTGTGTGGTTAGTAAAATTGGGAGTGACAACAATTAAAATCAATCGCTAGCTAACAACTAACTACAAGATAAATATCTGAATTGAACTCACGTGATTGCTGCACACGCACACACCTTTAGGATAACCCCTCTTATGCTGCCTTTCGATCAAAATAGTCAAGTCCCTCGGATGTAGGGATACCTTAGCACCTGTTGGCTTCGATAAAATCGTCATATTCCCTCGATATAAAGATCATAGTCCCTTCGAGTTACCTACGATAAAATGATCTTGTCCCTCGATGTTGCCTCGATAAATGATGATCGTCCCTTCAAATGCTAAGGTATCCTTACTGGTTGCCTATAAATGACTATTCACATCCTTTCCTAAAGACTTCCTGCCTTTCTTATGGTATGGATAGCCTTATGACGAACGATGACCCTCGATGACCCGACACATCTAATGAAAGGACTACCAACCCTCCTTATGGTATGGATAGCCCTTTAAAATAAAATACTTAAAGAACAAGAAAGATCCACTCTTATGGTAGGTGCTCTTAGTTGCTTACTCAACATTCAAATCAAACTTTCAAATGCTTTTCACACCTCCTATTTCAAAACAATTTCCTAAAGGCTACACTTATTTACAAGTTAAAGTCCTTATTCAAAAATATTTTCTAATCACACACGACACTTTTCAAATATTTCAAACAATTCAAACAAAGTGAGCTAAGCAATTAAGAGCCCATGGATAACCATGGATACAAAGGGTGCTTACACCTTCCCTTTGTATAACCTACCCCCCGAACTCAAAATCTTTAAAAGGTCTTTCCTTTTCTTTTAGCCTTTCCAATTGGATAAAATAAAAGTCGGTGGCGACTCTTGCTATACGCACATTTCAAAAAAATTCAGTTCTCTCACCGTGGTACACCCGTTGTCAAAGTGCGTTTGTCCCGGGTAGGCAGCTTTTGGATGGGGGTGTTTGTGGCGAACGAGGTTGTGGACTACGCTAAGAAGGTCTCGGAAAGTTGCTTATTATTAAAGGTTGACTTCGAAAAAGCCTACAATAAAGTGAGTTGGAAATTTCTCGATTACATGATGAGACGGATGGGATTCAGGGAAGTTTGGCTGAGTTGGATGAAAGCTTTGGTTTTTTTAAGTCGGACGTCTATAATGGTGAATGGGAGCCCGACGAAAGAGTTCTCGGATGGTAGGGGTCTCAGACAGGGAGATCCTCTATCTCCCTTTCTTTTTGTGATAGTCGCAGAAGCTCTTTCGGCGTTAGTTAGAAAGGCCATAAGAATAAGAGAGTATGCAGCTTTTTTCGGTTGAAGGCAAGTGTGACGTGAACATATGGAAATTCACTGACGATGCGTTGTTCTTTGGTGAAGGGAGTTGGAGGCAGATTTGGGTTATTAAATCTGTCTTAAGAGGTTTCGAGTCGGTTTCACGGCTCGGATTTAATTTTCACAAAAGCCGAATTTTTGGTATTAATTTAAGTCCTAATTTTATTTCTGCGGCTGCTTGTTTCTTGAACTGTAGGATTGAAGAAAGTTCATTCTGTTTTCTTGGGATCGATATTGGCATCAACCCTAGGAAACTTTCTTCGTGGAAGGGTTTATTAACTAAGATAAAGAAGCGACTTCATAGTTGGAAAGGGAAATTTCTTAGCATGTGAGGGAGAATTACCTTGTTGAAATCTGTTCTTTCTAGTTTAGCTATTTTCCAGCTTTCCTTCTATAAAGCTCCAGTTAAGGTGTGTAGTGAGATTACGAAGATCCAGTCCTACTTCTTGTGGGGCGGAACTGCCGAGAAGTGAAGGATACACTAGGTTAGCTGGGAGAGGGTGTGTTCTCCTCTAGCGAGAGGAGGGTTCGGCTTGAAGAAAGTTAGTGATTTTAACATTGCTATTTTGTCAAAATGGAAGTGGAGGATCGTTCAATCGGAATCTACTTTGTGGAAGGATATTCTGACGGCAAAGTATGGCACCATTAACTATCATATTTTTCTGACAGTTTGCATACAGATTTGACTTCATCTTCGGCTTGGTGGAAGGAAATTCTTAAACTCGAAAAAGCTCTCCCCAATTCTATTTTCGCTAACAACATACGTTTCAAAGTCGATAACGGTTCGTAAGTGATGTCTTGGCATTGTTGATGGCTCAGAGGTAGCATCCTCTTGAAGAAGTTCCCGGATCTGTATTCGATCAATAACAGCAAAGCTGATACTGTTACTGATATAGGAGGCTGGGAGGGAGATAGTTGGGAGTGGGATGATTTAGGGATTTTGCATGGCTTGTTCGGTACTGATTGTGGTGTCGTTTTTTTACCTCCCTGTTTCACTTGGGAGGACGGCACGTCGGACCCTTCACGCGAAATTTGGAAGGAGAAAGGCGCCCTTGTGGGATGCCTTTTAATAATCCCCCCACGCCGGACCCTTTTAATTATCCTACAAGGAGGAAGGGGAAAATGATCTCAAATAAACCCTAAGAGCTTTCTAGGTGTGGGGATTTCACCTAATCAGAAGTTTTGGAGTCCGGGAGGTCGGTTATACATAGGGAAGGTTTTAAGCACCCTACATATCCGTAGTACTCTACGGGAGCCTTCTATGTGTCTATGTGTTTGTGTTTGCTAATTGATTGGGAAAGTTTCTCCATTGTGTTAGGAGAGAGAATTGAATTGATTTGAAATGAAAAATAGATGGACTAACTGTTTTTTTTGGTTTTTTATTAGCTCGCTGAGATTCTTTGTGAATGGAAGTCAGAGCTCTTTGTAGTTTGGGGAACTAATTAGGGAAATAAATTAATTTTTCTGGGTGCCTTTCTTGAAGCTTAAGGTTGAAGCTTGGAATTAAATCTCTTTTTACAGGAAAGAGACATGAAGTCATCTTTACAGAGAGGTATTTCTATTATTCCACCACAAACATTTAAAGTGACAAAAAAGCTGAGTTGATTTCATAAGAGAGGGACCTTACTTGGTTGTGTGCAAGTATGCTAGTCGCGTGTCTCTGGAATGAAAGAAAGATTCTCAACCAGTTTAGGGAAAGTTGTACAAGTCTGGGTGAGTGTGCCAGAGCATGCCTTACAGAGTCCTAAATGAGAGAATGTTTGAAATTGAAATTGAAATGTTTGTTTATTTATTTTGAATGTGGTGAAATAGGAGAAATATCTCTCTATAGAGATAAATCTTGTCTATCTACTATATGAAAGATTTGAAATTGACTGGCTTGTATGAGGCCCAAGCTTAAGGCTTAAAAGGTTTTTATTGACTCTGGGAGATGACTCCACTGGGAATTGACTTTTGACTGAATGATTTTGTGTTCTGTATGAAACCCAGAATTGAGGCTGACTCTAGTTGGAGAGTGTTTATTTTTCTTCCTTGTACGAAGCCCAAGGTTGTGGCTGAATACTGAGGAAACAGAGTTTGGAGACTATGGATGATTCTATTTTGTGCCTTGTACAAAGCTCAAGGTTGTGGCTTACTTAGTGGGGAAAAGATCCAAAAGGTTAGGAATCTTTTGACACAGGAAATGATGTTTATCTGCCTTGTACAAAGCCCAAGGTTGTGGCTACTTGATGAGGAAGGACTCGCTGTTGAGACTCTATTATATGCCTTGTACAGAGCCCAAGGTTGTGGCAGACTCTGGATAGGGGAATACCTATGAGTAGGATTTTTAACTCTGAGGGGAGTATCTGCCTTGTACAAAGCCCAAGGTTGTGGCTGACTTTACTGAGGATTACTTTGTTGTCTAGAGACTAAAGGTTGACCCTTCTAGGGACTGTGCTCTTATTAAGCAGGGATTGATGAATGAAAGCCCAGAGTTGAAGGTTGATCTTACTAGGGAATGTATTTGAGTGATTGAGACTGGCCCAGGGTTGACTCTACTGGGGAGTTTTGAAGGTTTGAAGAAAGTTGTTTTTGGAAGCTAACCCTTTCTAGAGAATTTGGATTTGAAGGATTGATTTTGGAGGCTGACCCTTTCCAGGGGATTTGTTGGAAATGAAGTAGTGTTTTTGGAGGCTAACCCTTTCCAGGGGTTTGTTGGAAATGAAAGATTGATTTTGGAGGCTAACCCTTTCTAGGGGATTTTGACTTTGAAAGATTGATTTTGAAGGCTGACCCTTTCCAAGGGTTTTGGATTAAATGAAGGAATTGTTTGAGACTTCTTGTTTAAAGCCCAAGATTAAGGCTGACTCTGATTGAGGATATTCCAGATGTGGAATCTAGACTCTACTAAGGAGAAGACTCATTGGAGATTGAGAATAAAGGTGACAGAGACTGTCCATGTCTCAAATTCCAAAAGGTGAACTCAATACTGAGATTGAGACATTCTTGGCTTATTTGAAGTCTGGTTTGAAGAATAGAAGAATCTCACCAAGGTAGGCTAAAAGGTGACTAAAGACCGGTTCCTATGTTTATAAGAAACCTGATGGGTCCTTGTATACAAGCTCAATAGAAAGCCGTGAATATGCTTTTAAGAAGCCTGTGGGTCCTTGTATTGTAAGCCCAAGAGGAGGCTAATCGAGGGTCATCGAGGGTCCTTGTTATAGCATAAGAGAAAGCTATGTTGATTTTGAACTTATTTGGCTCTAAGCAAATGGGTAAGAGGTTTCACCGGGAATAATTCCTCTTGGATGGATGTGCCCTATTTTTGTTCTAAGGCTTTTTTCAAGATGTTTCACCGGGAATAATTCATCTTGAGGTTTAAACTAAGGAATTCTAATTAGGAAAGAGCCTTCACCGGGAAGACATTCTCAATCCTAGGCCATAGTCCTATAATATATATATATAGTTTATTTGTCCTAAGGTTGTTCTCAGACGGAGTTCTAAACAATATATATATATACAGTTGATATTTGACAGTAATTTAAATGAAAGCTTGTAAATTGAAAGCTATAAAGCCTAACCTAGATGAAGAGGAGGCCTTTGAAAAATGTATGTACAAAGGGGGTTGGGTCTTAGACTCAGGGAGAGGCCCGAGTGCAATTGATTCGAAGTTGTTGTTGTTTGAAAAAAAAAGTTTGAGAGTTTGATTGAAAACAGTTTTGAAATGTTTTTGTTTTGAAAACAGAAGAAGTAAAGATGAACACTAGGTCACATAGGTATATGAAGAGTTTCACCGGGAATAATGCCCTTCAATATCGAGATGAAAGTTTTGAAAACAAATGAGAAGTTTTTCTGTTTAAAGATGAGTTTGAAAACAAACTATGAAAAAAAAAGATGTTGGGTCTTACACTCCATTAGAGGCATGTCTCTACCGCGAAAAATGGAATCAGAGTCGCCACTAATATATTTATCCCATAAGGGAAAGGGATACCAGGAAACCTAACTCAGAATAAGAACGAGGTCTTTCGACCAGAGAATAGGGTACGGGAGTCGGTTACGCAAGGGGAAGGTTCTAGCACCCCTCACGCCCATCGTACTCGATGGTATCCACCTATGTTTGTTTCTATCTAAAGGGTGTATCTATGTCTAAACCTAAATGCGAATGAATGCAAAAGAAATACGGGGAAAAGAAGGAATTATTTACAAGTGTGCTCGCTTAGGCCCCGCGACCCAGTGCCTACGTATCCTTTTCAGGAATCAGAGTGACCGTAGTTCGGCTCAAGATTTTCTATTTGTTTTTGTGTTTTTTAGTTGAACAAAGGCTAAAGTCGCACTCCACGATGCTCGACCTTTGGAGACTTATACGCCTAATTATGGAATGGATTCAACATGTTCTTAAGAATGCCACGAGGGCGAGAGACAGAAGAGAGTTTGGGTGTTTCGAATGGATCCCTTAAGCAAGGGAGATTCGAGTTACCCTTTGGTTTGTGTTTTTTAGAAATTGGGAACTTACGCTCGGATGGTTCCCTTAAGCAAGGGATATCCAAGCACTCGAATGATTCCCTTAAGCAAGGGATATTCAAGCTTCCATCCCCTATTTAATGATTTTCACTTTTTTATTAATTTTTTTAAGTGTTTTGTTTGTATTTTTTAAAGGGATTTTACTTTGAGTATTTATTAGGTGTTTTAATGTTGAAAAGAAAAAAGAATGAAAGAGGGGAGACTAACCTATTTTCTAGCCTAATTGTTATTCTAATTCCTATTTAAGATCCAAACTAAAATCTAAAGGGAAATAACTAAGAAGAAAGTTGTTTAAGTTGACCAAAGTCAACTTTAACAACTAGGGGTATTTTAGACATTTCACAAAATATGAAAATATTCACAAAAAAGAAAAAATTAAAAACTAAACTAACCATGAAAAATATTCCCAAGTAATTTGCATTTTTATTCATGTTTAAAACTATTTTCAAGAATTAAACTAAAACTATGTATTTTCATTATTAAGAACTAATCAAAAATAAAAAGAAAAAAAACAACAATTAAATTCTAAAAAGAAAGAAATAACAATCCCTAAAGTTCTAATTGGATAGAAACTTATTTTTTTGTCATTTTTGTTTCAAAGGAGAAAATGATTTATGAACCAAAAATTAGAAGGAAACAAATTGAATCACAAAAAATAAAATTGCATAAGTGGGGGTGAAGCAGCAAATTGATATGAACTGAAATTCTTTGCAAATGGTGCATTGGGCCTGAAAACGATGGTGTAGAAAGAAATAGGCGCTAGGCCCATGATCACGTATGGCCCAGACTGAACATTGTATATTCCACATTTCATTATTCATCATTTCCATTTTTTATTATCTTCTTTTATTCAGCATGTGGCTTTTGGTAGCGTGACAAAAAAGATCCCCACACATTTATCAACCGGTCATTTAGAATTTAAGTAAGAAAAAACAAAACTAAAGTTGAGCCAATCACAATGCAACACATCAAGTCCCAATGATTGAAGTAAGGATAAAAATGGCAATATTATGGGGACAACATCCAGTACATGCGCGCCACGTGTAAAAACGGAGAGAAAGAAAAAAAAAAGACTCAGACGCCGGAGACGGAGCTCCGGTCGTCTTCTCCGGTGGCTCCCATGGCGGAGATCCAACAATACACCCAGAAAATCATAAAACCACCACCGCCTAACTCGGTTTCTCACGCTAATTACAAATCCAACCTCAGTTTTTATTAATCTTCTCTCTAATGGCCTAATCGAAACAAAATATAAAGCCCTAACTCCTAAAAAACTCCATTAAAATGCAAAACTCAAGCATCAACATAATCTTTGCAACACATGGAACAAACATTCAAGCTAACATCCAAACCACGCGTTTCATACAAGAAAATTCAAGCTCAAGAATCACATTGAACTTCACACCAATATCACACATAGTAACACATGAAGAATACATGCTGATGCTAATTCCTTAACATGTTCATCTATCATGCTTATAAAGATCGGAAGACGTACCTGAAGCGTATTGAAAGATGGTGTGGACGACGATGATGAGGAACGGTCAGGAGAAGACTTCTAATCGAAGCTTGAAGATGAGGGATAAAAGATACTCCATGATTGTTTTTCGGCTTCGTTGTAACCGATTTCCCTAGTATTGTTATCTTTTGTCACGGTTCCTTTGGAGTGATACTGATGGCTGTTGTTCACGCTGAGAGAGGGAAGAGAGTGAATGGGAAGGTTGGTAGCGGTCGATGATGAAGATGAATGGAGGATGACGAAGGTTGTTGAAGGTGGTAAGGGATGAAGGTACGAAGATAGTTGAGATTTGGTGGTGGCCAGAGTTAGTTGGAGAAGTTTATTGCGGTGGTTTGAAGCGGTTAGAGGTTTGTTACGTGAAGATGAGGTGATAGAGAGAAGAGAATGAAGAGAGTTTGGAGAGTGAGGGGAGAAGAGAGTTTGAAACTGAAAAAAGAAAAATGGTTCCTCCCCCATTTGTGAAGGAGTTTTTTTGTTTATATAGTTGAGGTTGCATGGGCTTGTTAGAGTAAATTGCTACTGATGGGGTATGAAAATACTACAGCAGAAACACTATAGGTTCACGCGTGTGGCCATGCTGCAAGGACTTCGAGCATACGCTTTGTTCCGAGACCGACCTTCATGACCTCAACTTCGTACACGTGTAACTTATTCCCCTTATCACCATTTGACTCGAGCTTGGCAACATTGCGAAGAGGGAATGCAAGAGAAGAACATTGATGTTGGAAGGAATTTGAGCTGATGGCTGGAAGTGTAAGAAAATAGCCACAAACTTTTTGTACCACAACTGAAATTATACATGGGCCAAAACTGAGCATGCTTCGTCAATCAACCCATTTCAAACCCCTGACTTTAAAGCCTTCTAACTTTTCAACCATGGACTAGAATGACTTCTTTTTAATCTCATCATGAAGACAACATGTAATATGACATGTTTGATGTTGGATTTGATCTGAGAGGATTGCTTGTAATTCTTTCAAAATGGCTGGAAATATGATGATACACAATTGCAGGAGTGCTTGCGCGCGTGATACATTCTGGCCAGCCCATATACAATGTGTGTGTGTATGACTTTGAGGAATTATATCTTGCTCAATACACATCCGAAATTAATGATCTATGGCCCATTGGATAGAGGACATGGGAGACAGGAGATTTGTGTTATACTTTCCTCTAAGAGACATCTACAATTCGCTAAAACTTACTTTGGGTATGGCACGCCACCTGTTTGTTCTATTGCCTTGCGTGCCCCGCTATTTTGTGCCCAGCCACGCGCCACAGGATGACTTCGAATGATCCTGACTTTAAAGCCTTATCTATTGCTCCACATTCAACCAAAAGTCATGGTACTAGCATCAAATGAAAGAGGAAATGGAGGAGAATGGATTGACATTTGAGTTGATTCCATATGCCGCTTATTTTTCTTTGAAATTAGTTTCAAAGATGGCACACCAAGTGTCTGACCAAATGCTTGCGTCATACCCAGAAATTTACTCAGCAACTTGACTTGCATCAATGATGATTTACCAACTCCTCTCACTCATAACTCTTGATCCATGCCTCTAATAGAAAAACCCCCAACTACAAAGTTGTTCATCCCCATGAGATGAACAAATTTTATGTTGATAGTTTTCTGAAATATCACTTCCTAACACTTGTAATTAGGACATGAAGTGAGCTGCTCAGCCATTCACCCACCTTACCAAAATTATTCTAAGTGTAGAAACTTTCTTTTTTTGGCATTTCATTTCTTAACAACCTTCCATTTTTGGCAGTTTAGAGAAATCCTTGATTTTCTTTATTTCTTTGACTTTCATTGACCGATTTTCCACCAAAAGTCAGTATTTGAAACTTGACTTTGACTTTGACTCAAAAGTCAACATTTTCTGATTTTTCCGATTCTAGATGAATTTCCCGATTAATCCGTTTCCGATCTAATTCTCACTCAACTTTCAACCAAAGAAACTCCAATGAATGATATTTCTTCAAGGCAACCATACTTTGTACCCAAATATCATCTCCTGATTAAATTTTGGCCAAAAGGTCAACATGGTTGACTTTGGTAAAAACCCTAGTCTGAAAACCTTGAATTTGAGGATTGCATCTTTTGATCAAAGCTTTGGATTGGAGAGGATGAAACCCTGATTTTAGGAGGAATTTAATGGGAATGATGCCATACAATCAGACTTCAAATCTTCCCTTATTTTTTATCAAGAATTTCTTCTGCAGAAGCTCTTTTCTTATCAATTCTGGATAGTAACCATGATATGGATGAAGGTAATGGATGAATGGCCTAGATGAGGTATGCACATGAATGTAATGTGAAGGCCAATTGGGGAATAAATAAGTGGGCAAATTTTGGGGTGCAACAGCTGCCCCTATTCAATCTTCTTGAACCTGAATGTACAAAACATCTTGGGTTTCGTACATTTGAGGTGCGAGTGGATTGATTACCCAAAAGTACCATCAAAATTTGCATTCTATGGTATAACAAAGAGCATTGAATATTATCAAAGGATACCCACCTAAGGTGAATCTTAAACAAATTGCTAACCTTAGTTAGACTTTAAAAAAAAGGCACAACCGTAGCGTAGCTCTACAAGGAAGAACCATCCGTAGACGACTCTATCAGACTGCTAACCTTAGTTAGACTTTGAAAAAGAGACACAACCGTAGCGTGGCTCGACAAGGAAGAAACCATCCGTAGACGACTCTACCAATTTGCTAACCTTAGTTAGACTTTGAAAACGAGACACAACCGTAGCGTGGCTCCACAAGGAAGAAACCATTCGTAGATGACTCTATCAATCTGCTAACCTTAGTTAGACTTTGAAAAAGAAGACACAACCGAAGCGTGACTCCACCAGGAAGGAACCATCCGTAGACGACTCTACCAAATTGCTAACCTTAGTTAGACTTTGAAAAAGAAGACACAGCAGTAGCGTGACTCCACAAGGAATAAACCATCCGTAGACGACTCTACCAAATTGCTAACCTTAGTTAGACTTTGAAAAAGAATACACAACCGTAGCGTGACTCCACAAGGAAGAAACCATCCGTAGACGACTCTACCAAATTGCTAACCTTAGTTAGACTTTGAAAAAGAGAAGACACAATCGTAGCGTGGCTTCACAAGGAAGGAACCATCCGTAGATGACTCTACCAAATTGCTAACCTTAGTTAGACTTTGAAAAAGAAGACACAACCGTTGCGTGACTCCACAAGGAAGAAACCATCCGTAGACGACTCTACCAAATTGCTAACCTTAGTTAGACTTTGAAAAAGAGAAGACACAACCGTAACGTGGCTTCACAAGGAAGAAACCATCCGTAGACGACTCTTCCAAATTGCTAACCTTAGTTAGACTTCAAAAAGAGACACAACTGAAGGGTGACTCGATAAAGGATGAAACCAGCCGAAGGGGAATCCGATCCTAAATTGCTAACCTTAGTTAGACTTCAAAAAGAGACACAACTGAAGGGTGAATCGATAAAGGATAAAACCAGCCGAAGAGGAATCCGATCCTAATTTGTTAACCTTAGTTAGACTTGAACAAAGGATGCTAGCCGCAGGTGGCTCTAAAAGGAAGAAACCAGCCGAAGGGGAAAATTACCAAATTTGCTAACCTCAGTTAGACTTCAAAAAGAGACACAGCTGAAGGGTGACTCTAGATCTGAAAGGGTATGCCAATAATCATTGGACTTGACTGAAGAAGACTAGTAACAACCAGACTCTTATTGAAGATGTTGATGAGCACTGAATTTGAAGGCGATGCCAATAACCATTGGGCTTGACCGAAAGAAAGGCTAGTGACAACTAGAACCGATCAGGGAATGCCAGTAAACACTGGGCTTTCATGAAGATATTGATGCTTGCGAAGCATAAGAATTACATGGATCCCTCAGGCCAAAGGCGGGGTGTAATCTTTAAGAGAGGCATTCATTCGAATTGCCACACACATAGTATGGATTTCAAATGATTGAAAAATGAGATGGGTTGAATTCCCACCCTCGTTCGCACTCTATTATGCACGCGACATGCGGGAAAATAACCAAAACAAGACTAGTATCGACTAGACTCGACACGCGGATGACAGTAACCACTGAACATTCACAGAGATGATGATGCTTACGAAGCATAAAAGTTACATGGATCCCTCAGGCCAATACGCGGGGTGTACTCTTCAAGGGTGGCAATCATTCGAGTTGCCACACACCAAGTATGGATTTAAAATGATTGAAAAATGAGATGGGTTGAATGCCCACCCTCATTCGCACTCTAATCTACACGCAGCACACGGGAAAATAACCAAAACAAGACTTGCAAGAAGCAAGAGGTATCCCTTATGCAAAAGGCAGTAAGGGGACTCACAAAAAGTGAATACAAAGAGAGGACTGGTGACGACCAGACTCTATTAGATGATGCCAGTAAACACTGGTATTTGAAGGAAGTATTGTTACTTACGGGACATAAGAACTACATAGTTCCCTCAGGCCATAAGGCGGGGTGTAATTCTACAAGAGTGACAATAATTCGAATTGCCACACACAAAGTATGGGTTATCCAAACGATTGAGCTCAGCAAACGGGAAATAACCATAGAAACAATGATCTTGACGAAGATAGACTTTGTATCCATCCCACACTAGAGAGAGAAAGTGAGACTTCTTTTGGGGATATATTACCTTGTGCCTTTGAAGCACATACAAACTTGGCTTATGCAGTGATGCATGTTTGAATTTTTCCATGGCGTAATGCTCCATATTCATGGAAATGCTACGCGTTTTTGTAGATGCAATGTGAATACAATGATTACTATATGCAAGAGATGACGAGGGCCCTTTAAAGAATATTCTGCCGACTTGTCGATCGAGTTTCGTCTCTGACCTCGGGAGAGGTAAACACTAGGGAGAATCCCCTTAGTGTTAAGAACTTTGTGGGGGTGCCAATAGACATTGCACTTTAACTTGCAGGATATACTTATGATTGTTGACTTGAAGAATAATTTCTGACTTCTCACCATGTGCCATAGCTCGGAGAATTTTTAGCTTGAGGAGATTCCCTCAATTTACCATGTTAGGGATGAGAACCCTGACGAGGAACCATTATTGAGAGGATTGGAACAACTCCGAGGAGAAATAAACTCCTATACTTGGGGAGAGAAAGAATTCTCAGGAGAAATAAACTCCTATGCTCGGGGAGAGACTTTTCCAGGAGAAATAAACTCCTATGCTTGAAGAAAGGAATTAACTCTCAGGAGAAATAAACTCCTATACTTGGGGAGAGAGTAACTTTAGGCATCTTGCTGGGGAAAAGAATTATGATACTTCTCCTCTTTGTGATGGCCAACTACACTTTACAAGTGAATGACGGTTTCTTCAATATAAACCAAAAGAGTATGCCCCAGGCTGCCTGACTTGTGAAGAGATTTGGTTTACTAAGACATTTGCCTCGAAAGGATCCTTACACCGCAATTACTTGAGATAATTCTGTCCCGGCATATTCAAGCGTTTGAAATATTCTTTCTCTTGATTCACGGGTCCTTGAAGAGATTTGTCGAATCTCGACGTAACTGCCTCAGCTTGATTGAAATCAAGAGATAGATTTCTTGTCTTGATTAACCCTGATTGGTCGAATTTTGAGATGTCAAACCTCGATTTGATTTCCCCATATTGGTTAAACTCATGAGAGAGATTCCTCATCATGACTGCCCCTGATTATGTACATCTTATAAGAATCCTCAAGTTTACTTCTTTTGAAGTCAAACAAACTATGGAAGCAACTTTATCGCGCTCAATGGAGTCTTCAAACTCTTCCCCTCAGGGTACTTAATCAAAATGCGTCTACTCAACAGAGTATTCAGACTTCCCCCCTCAGGGTAATTAAACAAAGAAGGTATCAACTGATTTTCTCAATGGAGTCTTCAAGCAACATGCCACTTGATATCAGTCTATGAAATGATTTCTTTTTACTCTAAGGAGTTCTCAAGTCCTATTACTTTGACATGATCAAGCTATTCATGGATTCTCATCATGTAAACTTTCCTTGATGTTTAAGCAAATGTTTTGTATGCAAAATAGTGTTAATTCTGAGAATGATAATTCTAATGCAAGGCCTATGCTAGTCTTGAAGTTTAAAACTTTTTATGCAATGAGGTGGCCACTTCTTGTGAATGAAATGATAAAGTGGGCATACAATACCAACATAGATATGTGACGCGTCATTGGGAGTCAGCTAAACATTATCTCATGGGAGTGCATTTTCAAAACAAACCCTACTTCAATTAGGACTTTTAAGGGTTGTAACTTGGCCTGGTTCATGGTTTTCAGAAACAAAGGATTTTTAGGCTCAAAATTATTTGGTGCCCACCCCCTTCGTGATTTTCTCCATTCCTATATCCAGTTAACTCAACATGAGTGTTCGTCCCTCACAAGGAATTTTAAGATGGTTGAGGAATCAATGAGGTTTTTTCGGACATGGCAGTCGCTCACCTTTTATTCTTCTGATTCATTATCACACGACTTTGTTCTTACTTTCCTTTCACCGTCATTTTTCTATTTATTGCTATATTCTTTTCTTTCATCATTTCTTCTTTTCATTCATTTTTTTTTGAACAAGTCGTGTGACCTCGCATTGTCTTTGATTCGTTGGAAGTGCTTGCGACTGCCTCATTTCATGATGGATGAAGGATTACCATTGTGGTATTTTCATCCTTTTCCCTCTTTGTAGGTGAAGAATAACCATCACGGTTTTGAATTTCCTCAACCTTTTGAAGGATAACCATTGTTGTATCCTTAGATAAATATTCTTTATGAGTTTTGAACACTCAATCAAGTTAAATGAACACTACCTTGCCCCAGGGTTAAGATTAAGGGTTTTTTCTGATAAGAAAAGAAACTCCTACTTCAAGGTTCAAAGGGGTTAACGAGGGTCTATCTCCCTTATATCTTTGGTGTTTGGGGATTTGAAACAATGCCTGTACATCCTCAGCAGGATTTTATTCGAAAACACACGATTAGGGATTTTTGCATTTTTATTTTTCATCATTCTCCCTCCGCTCGTTGCCTAAGCAAAAGATAAGTAAAGTTGGTATCGTAATGCCAAAAACATTTTATGACTGAAAACGAATGGATTACTTCAAGACAAACATAAATAATGCATTATGGTTTTCATTCGAAAATTAACAAATTTTTACATGCAATCAATGCTTAAACAAACAATGAAATGTTACAAATGAGAATGCAATGAAGAACTGAATGGCTTCCATTGTTGAGGAGACTTGACTCCGTCTGGACTTATTTCTCTTGAATGCTTTTTGCAGTTTTGATACCCCATTGAGACTTCAATTTGTGCATAAACCTCTTAGAGTGGATGTGGTTGTTCTGAAATCAACGAGGACTTGACTTATGCCTTTAAATATACTACCACCTTCAGTTGAATGGCTAGGTTCCCCAGCATGGTAGCCACTTAGCATTATCATATGTTCCTTCCACACACTTTAGATTACTTCCCAGAAGAAAATTCCAACAAAGGCGTAAAAGAGTGGTGCATTTTTGCCTTAGTTTAGGGATTCGAGCAATGCAAATGATGCAATACTCAAGATAGACAATGTCTTGCTTATCCCTCGGTCGGGAGCCCCAAATATAGATGCTAGAACAGTAATCACCAATATAAATAGAAGAAGCTAGTATGATCATCAAACTCAAGAGAGCTATATGTGGTAAGGAATACCCACAACACAAATCTTAACCAACTGAGATTCTAACCAACAAGGAAGTGATTGGGCACAAGGGATTAGAGTTACCTCAGTTTATTTCTCATATTCTTTCTTTCTCTGTTGACGAGTAAATGCCACTGAGAAGAAAATTTCGGGAAGAAATGACTCATGATATGAAGCAACAGCTTGAGAACGAGAAATGCCTCTACAAAACACTCTTGATTACCACATGGAAAAAGATTCTGAAGAAGTTGCACAAGATTTTTTAAGGCTTTAGGGATTCGAGCAATGAAAATGGTGCAATGTTCAAGATAAGAATACGTCTTGCTTATCCCTCGATCGGGAGCCCCAAGCAACTTCCACATATGTACAACAGATGATTATCACTTTTACTTGCACGTCCAACCCATTCGGAGTGAGCATAAATGACCTTTGCAATTCTTAATATCAGGCACCAGGCACAAACCAACAATGTCTGAATCAACAGAGTCACAATCTTTTATGGCTTTCAACCTTGTCTTCAAGAGGTGGAATTTTTTTGTCAATTTCACTAATCGTGAACCTGAAGACTTCAAATTTTGAATTATTCTCATGATGCGAAGTCTCCTTAATAGGAATTGGAATCTCAACAGTATTTCTGACATTCTGATTCACAAGAGCTTCTCTCTTGAGGTGAGATTGACATTGTCATTTGGTCTCTAAGGAACTTGTCTCAATTCTTCTTGTCAAAGAGAAAAGGCTTGAATAACCTCCATAGACTGATTCACGTCAATCCCAATTTTTGTCCTCATCTCATTCAAGTCCTCACGGAGTTGTTCCATCATTAACTTTCGAGCAAGTAGCGGTGAGAAGTCAATTTGTTGTTGAAGTCAGAATTTGAGTAAAAAGGGCCCCCATAAGCTTCTGAGAGACATATGAAATGCATGATAGTATGAATGCATGTTTCATTTCTAAGGGATCCTAAAGTCTTTTCGTCAACTTTTGTTTCTGTTTTTCTTTTCTTTTTTTCTTTTTTTTTTGCATATAGTATCTTTTCTTTTTTCTTTTCCATCTTTTCTGTTTTTCTACTTTTTCGTTTCCTCCTTTTTTGGAAATAGACTTTAGAATCCCCCACAAATGAAGTGGATAAAGTAATGATATTATGCAATGCAAAGTGGTGACACTGAACGTCTCGCAAATCTGGATATCTGAATTATACTGATCTTTCTGAATGATGCAGGTTCAAAATTCGAACTTCAGATTGCAATATAGAAATCCGGGTATGGTGAAGGCTAGTATCCTATCCCACCCCAATCTCACGAGTATGTATTCTAGACACGGACAAGTGGTCCCTAATGGTCACCAGGATCTACAGTTCCCATGGGTCACAAAGTGTTTGAGGCAACAAGCGTGCCAGACACAGTGTTCCATGAAAGAACCTCGCCCAGCTGTGGTACCCCATGTCAAGCTCGATCATAGCAAGCGCTACGGGAGTCAACATGAGCATCCACGCTAATCCTATGTGTCATTGGCCTGAGTAGTGGGCCTTTTACCTCACACAAACCCCCCACCTGCAAAACAAAGCAGAAAAAATATGTGGTCCCCACGGGGACCCATAATATAGTCTAGATGCATGCGGAAAGTAAACATGATATGCAAACAGGAAATAGACATGATATACAAACATATATACAAGATGTAAAAACAAAAACAAACAAAGAAACACCCAATAAAAGAAACAAACAAAGGCTAGGATCGACTCGCTAGAAATGGACCACATAGGTCTATCAAGTCCTGATCGGTCACAATTCTCACTATGTCTTTGTCACTTTCCTGATGATAATCCAGGTATTTTGCACTGCTTAATGTCATAGTATAGTCTTTTTAAGCTGTTTAAGTAATTTTGTTTGTTTTTGCAAGTTTTATCCGTTTGTTAGTTTTCGAGTTTATTTTCCCATTTTATGCGTTGGTTTGGTTGTTTAATGGAATTTCAGATCTAGGAGATTCTTCACGCGACCCAGTGCAAGAAATGTCGGAGGTAAGGAGCAAGATAAAGAAGAAAAGATAAAGTCAGTGGTGCAACACGGGCGCCCGTGTTGAGTAACACGACCCGTGTTGTTGGGCATGCAAGGAAGAAGGAAAAGTGGAAAGCAGTGGTGCAACACGGGTACCCGTGTTGCCTAACACGACCCGTGTTGCTTCTACTGAGCGCAAGTTTGTTTTTTTAGAGATCCAGAGGACCAACACGGGCACCCGTGTTGCCCAACACGACCCGTGTTGGCTTGTTACGCAGATTTTCATGTTTTTATGATTTTCACTCAAAAAGTGATCCAGAAGGGCGTTTTGGTACTTTCCGACTTAAAAAGAAGGGTTTGCAATATATAATGGAGGATTGAGAAGAGAAGGGGTATCTTTTACACAACAAAAGGAATTGAATCTCAAGACCTCAAGACCCCAAGTACATCATTTTTACCTAATCCATTAGCTCAAGACATCTCCTACACAAAGATTGATCAGACAAATCCTCAGATCAGGGTTTTGAACTATCAGGGACTGAAATCAGGGATCACATTTGGGAAACCCTAAAAATCCCCAGGAAGTCAATCAAAAGTTTCAATCATCTTCAAATAATTCCTATGACAACATCCAATGGAAATTACATCTCAATTCAAGACCTACAGTCATCAATTTCATCTGGTCGACAATTAGGGTTTTTGACCTAATTCATCTGAACAACTGACTTTTTAATCAGGACAAGATGTCACAACTCAAACTATGATTCAATATCCTCTAATGCCTCAATATGATCCATTCATACCATCCATTTGGTGAGGATAGCCTGTTTCATTTGAAATCTCCAGAAACGCGATTCGTCTGAAAAAGTCAACTGTACAAGAACACCTTTGACTTTTGGGAATTTTGGTCAACCATGACTTTTGAAGTTGAAAATCATCAATATATGATATATGAAGTCATTTGATCAAGAAAAATCAAGAAAATCAATCAAGAATCAAAAAGTCAAAAGTTTGACTTTCCATACTTAGAAAATTTTCTAAGTGTTTTGCATGGTTTTTTCCAAACTATGGAAGGGAATTTCTTAAAATTTCACCTACAAACTGAAAAAAACTTCCAACATGAAAGTTGTAGATTTTGATCCAATAAACAACTTTGACACATATAATTTTTTTCCATAAGATCAACCATTTAAGAGATATGGTGCTTCAAAGTTGGCATCTTTGGAAAATTTCACTTAAAACTTCATTTTCTTCAAAGTTCATGGATCTTTTTCACCCATTTCCTTAAAGGTCTTGAAGAAACTTCCAACTAGGGTTTTGAAGTGTGTAACATGAGCTTTCCAAAATGTACAAGAGCATGAAAAAATATGGAGTGTAGCCATGGTTTTGAATTTTGACATTAGTGATCATTTTCACTTGAATTTTCACCATTTTTCACTAAGTTTCAAGACTACATGACCTATAATCCAAGTAATGATGCATAGAAGCAATAATTGAATGATATTTTCTGATTTGAAGATCAGAATGGAAGAGGATAGGAAGCTTGGAATTTAACCATGGTTTAGTAACTTTAACCATATGCATTTAATGTAAAAGATTCATTTCTATCCCTTAAGCCAAATCATCAAACTTTGAAGCAAGTTGCAAAGCTCTGAATTCAGAATCCATGGCCTATAAATAGAGATCATTTCCACTCTTCAAATCACACCAAAACCTCACAATTATAGGTTTTCTCTCTTCTTTCTTGAATTGCAAGTTTCATAGTTTTCAAAGAGGTAGAAAACTCAACCTCCAAACCCTTTGAGTTATGACCAAAGTGATGGTTCTAACATCTCATAAACATCATTTGGGATGTGTTTGAATCATTCACACACCCCAAAAACACATAAAACTCAGAATCACTCTTCAACCTCCATGTTTGCATATAATGAACCTTATCATGCCAATTTCCATTCCAGATCATTTCTGTCCAAACTATCACTTCTAACACCTTCCATATACTTCATATGAATGATCCAAACACTCACATATGACCTGTAACATCTCCATCATCAAATTCGATTCACTCTTGAAACTTCTGCAGATCGGGTACCATGGTCATGCTCAGATGAATCCAGGTGGTTCCAAGCATCCAGACATGTTCCATAATCATCATTGAAGCTATCCAGATCATTACAAAGCAGCTGCAACACCTCTAACTCAGAATTCGATTCCCAGTTTGGCCGTTTTTGAAGGTAAGCTACTTGAACTTCAAACTCTATTCTCCATGCATCATAAATGAAATATGAAAATACCATCTTGTTTCTGCACCTATGAGGATCATTAACCCTCAATCAATTGCATCATAACTTGCACATACACGATTTCACAATGATTTGTCATATTAGGGTTCTTCGTGTTCATCAGAAAATTAACCATCTTAGAGCAAAAATAAATGAAATTAAATGGCACCATCATGTTCCTTATGGAAAAACGAGTGAGATACACCCTTCACTTGATCAATTTGGTTCAGTTTTGAAGATTTTCAAATTCAAATGGGGATGGTGTTCTTGGCGCCATTTTTTGCGAAGGAAATTTAAATGTTGAGTTTGAAATATAATCAAATCTTTTGCCTTTGTTAATCAGACCACGCGCGTCGTCCAGTTGGTTATGCTTTTGAGTGGTGAGCATAAGGTCGTGGGTTCAACACCCTTAGGGACCAAAACCTTTTTTTTAACACTATTTTTCTTCAATTTTCTTAACAACTTTAACTAATTATTTAACTAATCAAATCAACTTATTTTTCCTTCATTTTTTACACACCTTTTATTTAATATACATATTTTAACAATATCAAAAAAAATCACAAAAAAAGATTTATTTAATATGCTTTTAATTAGGTTTAAAATGATACATTTTTAAGTGTTTTTAAATACTTTAAATATTGTTTTTCATTTAATTTTTAACCTAATCACTTGTAAATTTTTTTTTTGTGATCAAACCCTAATCATTTAGGTCTTAATTGAGTATTAAAACTTGTTTTAACTTAATTAAGTTGTTTTCTTTCAAATTCAAATCGTTTTAAGACGAGCGATCGCGTTTCTTTTTCAAAACGATAAACCACTTCTTTTTTAAATCCTTTTTGATTAATCAATTGATTTTCAAAATGAAGTGGGGCCTCTCGAATATTAGAGAGTGTAAGTCCCATTTCTTTTCTTTTTGTACAATTTTCAAAACAATAAAACTTCTTCAAAACAAAATCTTTTCAAAACAGTTTTCAAATCATTTTCAAAACAATAAAACTTCAAATTATTCAAAACTTTTCAAATATACCACGGGCCTCCATGTAGGTATAAGTCCCAAGCCCCTTTCATACCCTTTTCTTTTTCTTTGTACAAAAAAGAAAACTTCTTTCAAAACAACTTTCAAACGGTTTTTTTTCAAACGACGCGTCTGTAAATAAAACAATCAACCATGTTTTGCAAATAAAACATGGGCCTCCATGTAGGTATAAGTCCCAAGCCCCTTGTAAATACCTGTTTACATAGCTTTGAATAAATTCAAGTGGACCTCTCCTCGAGTATAAGTCCCGAGCCCCCGTGTATACAAATGGATCATGCTTACATGTATATTTCCTTCATAAACTCCATTATATACACACACTCTGTCATATATATATAATTGTTCATACCTGTTCATGTTTGTTCATACTTGTTCATGTTTGTTCATATGTGTGATATGTGTGCTTGTTCAACTTAGTACAACACTAGGTTCCCCATAGCCTCCTATTGGGCTTCGTGCAAAGAATTTCCCTAGTTTAGGTTAGGACATAGAGTATGGTTTCCCGGTGAAATCGCTCTAAGAGCTCAAACCAACTATACCACGCCTCCCCTTGGGCTTTGTACAAACGAGTGACCCTCCCATAGCCTCCTCTTGGGCTTACAATGCAAGGACCCTGGATTGTCCCTCTCATAGCCTCCTCTTGGGCTTACAATGCAAGGACCCTCGGATAGCCTCCTCTTGGGCTTCGTACAAGGACCCACGGGCTTCTTATAAGCATCCCCAATATCCAAATCAAATACCCTAGGAGATTAGACATTTATCATCTCTATGATAGGAGTATCTCTTCTATATCATCACAAACAATCAATCAATCAAACTTTTTTGCCACAAGGCTGGCTAATCAATCAAACTTTTTTTGCCACAAGGCTGGCTAATCAATCAAACCGTTTTGCCACCATACTGGCTGATTAATCAAAGTTTTTGTCACAAGGCTGACTTCATTGAAACTTTTGCCACAAGGCTGGCTGATTAATCAAAACTTTTTGTCACAAGGCTGACTTCATTGAAAGTTTTTGCCACAAGGCTGGTTAAACAAACAAAAAACATCTTTATCATTCTAAGCGCCATAAGTGGCATGGCCCAGGGCTTATAATGAAAAGATTTTCAAACAAAAACAAACAGATGTATGTGATGATATAGATTAGATACATCGAACATTGAGATGACATTTGTCTCTTTTCCCTTGCTTCCACTAGCATAAGTGGTAACTACGATTGCTCTGACTTTCTCAACATCCCTTTGAGAATACGTAGGCACAAGGTCGTATCCTTGGCGAGCAAAACTTCTCCCTCAAACCATTCAAACCTTAGCACCCGTAGACCCCGAGCTACAGATGCTCTGATTCCCTCTAAGGGATATGTATGCAGAGGATCGCGATGATCTTTGCGAGCATAATCAAACAAACACCTTAGGTCCCACCTATTTCACAACAGAACCTCCACCGTAACATGGAATGAAAAACAATAAAGAATCCTATAGAGTATATAGATACGTTGGGTGCTAATACCTTCCCTTCGTATAACCAACCCTCTTACCCAAGATCTCTCCCCCCACTTTTAGGTTATTGCAGCTTTTTTCCTTTTCCTCTTTTGGAAACAATAAAAAGTTTGGTCGAAACAAAGAAAAATCATTTTTTTTAGCACTCGTGCCCAAAGAAGGCATCAGGTGTCTCATCCCACAAAAAAGAGGGACAAACGATTTTTCGCCCGCGACAGAAAAATGGCGACTTCACTGGGGACCATCTTTTTATTGTTTCCAAAGGAAGGGTTATTTCTAATTATTGTTTTTATTTTAATTTTTGTTACATGTGTGATTCTTTGGTTCTGTTACTTGTGTGGTTCTGTTACAAGTGATACATTATGGACAAATCCTAACCCGGATTAAGTACACATAAGAAATTAGGTGGAGGGTATAGTCATGTACAGGCGTACGTGAGAATCCTTCCGCTCAGTGGAGGTTCCTTGTTGGTAATATATGTTTAGCATGTTTCGTAGCGAAAACATTATTGCTGCATTGAACTGTAGAAGCTGAGTTGGCCGTAGAACCCCAACCCATCCTGGCCTTATTAGGACGTGGTGCAGAAACGATCCAGGTGAAGACTTGGATAGTTGTCATGCGGAGAACCACACTCAGACGAGTTTTTCTTGAGAATATTACTGGCTCATGAGATGAATTGTGGAAAGCCGGTAATATCCGAAAGAAAAATGTAGACTCTGACGTATTAGTAGAACATGTTGTACAGGTGATTAACTAGAACTATCCCATTTTTGGTTCTCTGACCTTATGCTCGTGACGCTGGAGCTTTGAACCTATGTGTACCATGTTTGTGTTACCATGTTTGTGTACCATGTTTGCGTTACCATGTTCGTATTACCATGTCTGTTTTACCATGTTTGAATATGTGGCATTCATGCATCCACGCATTCATACATTCATTAAAAAAAAACCATCTTTTTTCCATAAAAACATGATTTTTCCAAAGATTTAGAGAAATTTTCTTTGCAAACATTAGGATTAAGTTATGGCAGAGGTAAAGAGGCATACCAAGAAATATGGTTTCAAAGCGCCTGATGTGGGAAAACTGATAGAGTTATCATCTTTTGTACAAGATCCTTCGGATTTTAGGGAAAGTTATGGAAAGCTTTTGCCTATCCTGAATACTCATGTTGATGAAGGACTTCTCAAAACTCTGGTTCAGTTCTATGATCCCGTCTACCGTTGTTTTACCTTTCCAGACTACCAGTTGGTACCGACCTTGGAAGAATATGCCAATCTTTTGGGTATTCCTGTGTTTGACAAAATACCCTACAATGGTTTGGAAGCCATTCCTAAGTCACACGTCATTGCAGCAAGTATCCACTTGAAGAAATCTGAAGTAGAGAGTAATTGGACTACCAAAGGAAACCTCCCGGGTCTAACTTCACACTTCCTAATAAAGAAAGCCTTTGATTTCATCGAAACTAGTAGCATGATAGCTTTTGAAGCTGTACTAGCCCTGCTCATCTATGGGTTAGTTCTGTTTCCCAACGTCAACGACTTTGTTGATATCAATGCCATAAAGGTCTTTCTGATTGGAAATCCTGTTCCGACTTTGCTTGGTGACATGTATTTCTCTGTTCATCATAGGAATCGCCAAGGCGGTGGAATCATTATTTGTTGTGCACCTCTGTTGTTCCAATGGATTGTTTCACACTTACCTGAGTCTCCTATTTTCACAGAAAACCGAGAAGGCTTGCGTTGGCCTCGAAGACTTATGTCTCTTACTAATAATGATATCCGTTGGTATACCTTGGCTCACTGTGGTACAGAAACCATTGAAAGTTGTGGAGAGTTCGCCAATGTACCCCTCATTGGTACACAAGGAGGAATTAACTACAATCCGATTTTAGCCCGACGACAACTCGGGTATGCAAATTCAACTAAACCCTTTGGTCTCGCAGTGGAATGCTACTTTTACAAAGAAGGGGATGATCCTCAAAGGTTGAAAACAAGAATGGTAAGAGCTTGGTACGATGTCCGATGGAAAGAAAAAGGTGAAGCGAGAAATTGCATTGCCGTGGACACCTACACCTGCTGGGTAAAGAAAAGAGCAAAGGAGTTTCAAATGCCTTATGTTTATGAAAAACCCATGTTCCCTGCAGTATCTCAATTACCCAACATTCCCACTATGGAGGAATACCAAGACACTTTAGCCAAGATGAGGATAGAGAAAGATGCTTGGGAAGAAAAGTTTCGTAAGACCGATGTGGAAAACAGAAGGTTGAAGAAACGAGTGAAAGATCACGAAGAAACTCTTTACCGTCAAGATGGATGGCTCATGAGCAAAGATGAGAAGATTCGTCAGAAAGACGCTGCAATCAAAAGGTACATCAAAGAAAGCAGGAGAAATCTTGAAGGTTCAACAAGCAACGCTCCAACTCCTGACGACTGGAAGAATGTGATTGACAAGCTGAGGACCGAAAAGGCCAAGTTGAAAGCTTATTATGGGAAAGAAATCATGAAACTCAAGCTGCACAATGCATTTGGTTCTTCGTCTGATGAAGATGCTTAGGATTGTTTAGATTTTCATTTATCATTTGCTTTTGTAAGGAGCTACGCTCCAATGTTGTAACATTTCCCATTTATTCAATAAAAGAATAGTTTGTGTTCCAATGTTTGCAAGGAAATAATCTTTAACATATTTGGAAAAAATAAACTTTTTTTGCATACATCATTCTGCATATCGAGTCTGTTGTATAGAGTCTTATCTTTTGGATCTTTCTCCATTAGATCGTCAAGCTGTCGCGTCTCAAAGTTTCTCGACCACGCTTGCAATCAGATCACAGATACAATACTCGTTCAAGCAGAAGAAGAATAATGGAAAGTTCTGAACAAGAGAATATTGAGCTTCGTGGTACAGTGACCACTCTTCAGGAAAAATTGGAAAGTCTCACTACTCTGGTTGACTCCTTAATGGCCGCACAGAATCAGCCTCCGCCACCCAACAGTCAAGCAACAGTGACATCTGAGGTCACTACTCCAGTTTCTACAGTCGCATTCAGCATTCCATCTTTCTCCATGCCAGAAGGTTGGGGCACGCCTTTCAGCTTCGGTACAGGTTTCCGCCATAATGTTTCTGGGGTTCAAACATCCACAACTGAAGCGCCTGCTGCACAAAGTTCACAGTTAACTCCAAATCAGGGGGTAACTTTTTCTCAAGTCACTATGGCACTTTCTCAACCCACTATGACAGTTCCGACCCCTACGGTTCACACTGTTCCTTATGATGGCAATGAGATTTATCATGATCAAGGTGATAGCACAAATCAGCGTAATCTTGTGGGAGATCTCCAAGAGCAGTTTAACAAGATGCAGTTGGAAGTTAAAGCTATCCGTGGAAAAGATTTGTTCGGAAAGAATGCCCAGGAGCTATGTTTGGTTCCCAGTGTACAAATACCTGCTAAATTCAAGGTCCCTGACTTTGAGAAGTACAAAGGTAGTTCTTGTCCACAAAGCCATCTTGTGATGTATGCCAGGAAGATGTCTACTTATGCAGATAATCATCAGTTGCTTATCCATTACTTTCAAGACAGTTTGACTGGTGCCGCACTGAAGTGGTACACAGGTCTGGATAGCACCAATATTCGGACTTTCAATGACCTAGGCGAGGCCTTTGTCCGACAATACAAGTATAACTCGGATATGGCTCCAGACAGAGATCAGCTTCGATCCATGGCTCAGAAAGACCATGAAGCTTTCAAAGAGTATGCCCAACGATGGAGAGAAACTGCTGCTCAGATTAATCCACCATTAAAAGAGAAAGAGATGACAAAGATCTTCTTGAATACTCTCAGTCCGTTTTATTATGAACGCATGATTGCTAGTGCTCCAAGTGATTTCACCGAAATGGTAAACATGGGGATGCGTCTAGAAGAAGGAGTCCGAACCGGACGTCTGACTAAAGAAGGTGGATCTTCAAGTGGAACCAAAAAGTTCGGAAGTGGTTTCCCAAAGAAGAAAGAACAAAGTGTTGACATGGTATCCCAAGGGAGGCCAAGAGGAAACGTCAATCGTCAACGACAGGTTGCTGCTATCACACCAGTCGTTAATACAACACCGAATCCGGGATTCACTCCTCAGTTTCAGCAACAACAGCCTCGACAACAGGCTCAGCAGCTTAACAATAATCAGAATCGTGTGCAAAGAGCTCCACAGTTTGATCCGATTCCAATGACCTACACAGAATTGTACCCTGCTTTGATTGAAAGAGGTCTTGTCCAAACTAAAGCACCACCACCAGTACCTGAGAAACTCCCATGGTGGTACAAAGCTGAGGTCTCATGCCCTTATCATCAAGGAGCACCTGGCCATGATCTTGAGCATTGCATAGCTTTGAAATATGAAGTTCAAAGGTTGGTTAGATCTAATCTTCTCTCTTTCAGAAATTTGAATCCAAATGTGCAAGCAAATCCGCTGCCCAATCATGGAGGGCATGTTGTAAACATGGTGTATGGATGTCCTGGTCCATACCGAGTCTATAATATCAATTTCTCAAGAGCAGATTTGGTACAAATGCACGCTACTCTCTGTCGAGGGCAGAATTTTCGCCAGCATCACTACGGTTCCTGTAGCATATGTTGTGTAGATCCTCACGGATGTTCGATTGTGAGAAGAGATCTCCAAGTTCTGTTGGATAATGGTAATATTCAGATCTACAGAAATAGGGATGAAAATGAAGTTAACATGATAGGATGTTATCCGCATGAGCTTTTAGTCTCAGATATCAACTCGGAAATGCCTAAAGTTAACATCATCGTTCCTCATTTCAACATGCCTGAGCGCATGGAAGTTACTTACAACAAGCCGAAGGTTCCTATTGCTCCTTTGATCATTTGTCTACCTGGACCTGTTCCTTATGACTCTGACAAGGCAGTTCCGTACAACTACAATGCAACATTGATAAAGAATGGACAAGAAGTTCCTTTACCTACTCTTTCATCTGTCGTGAATATCGCCGATGTGAGTCGAGTAACAAGAAGTGGACGTGTGTATACTCCACTACCTCCGAAGCAGCCTGTTGCTCCTGCAACCGGGCAAAATCCTGTCAATGTTCCAGTGGGAAATCCTGTGGAAACTCCTGTCAGTAATACAAACACTGATGTTGGTCAATCCAGTGGAACCAATGTCAATCCTGACTTTGACGAAATTTTGAAGCTTATCAAAAGAAGTGAATACAAGATTGTGGATCAGCTTATGCAGACTCCTTCAAAAATCTCAATACTTTCATTGTTGTTGAATTCAGAAGCCCACAGGGAAGCCCCTGATGAAGGTCTTAGATCAAGCTTTTGTAGACCATGATGTGACTGTTGATCACTTTGATGGGATAATAGCCAACATAACAGCTTGCAACAATTTAAGCTTCTGTGATGAAGAGCTCCCCGAGGAGGGTAAAAATCACAATCTTGCTTTGCACATTTCTATGAACTGTCAGTCAGACTCTTTGTCCAATGTGTTGGTAGACACTGGATCTTCCTTGAATGTGATGCCAAAGACGACTCTTGCTCGCTTGTCTTACCAAGGAATGCCTATGAAGTTCAGTGGTGTAGTTGTCAAAGCATTTGATGGATCGCGAAAATCTGTTATCGGCGAAGTCAACCTTCCCATGACAATTGGTCCACATACATTTCAAATCACTTTCCAAGTCATGGACATTCAAGCTGCTTATAGCTGTCTGTTAGGACGACCATGGATCCATGAAGCAGGGGCAGTGACTTCTACGCTCCATCAAAAGTTAAAATTTGTAACAAATGGAAAATTGGTAACGATAAGTGGAGAACAAGCCTTGATGGTGAGCCATTTGTCCAATTTCTCTTTCATAAGTGCCGATAATGAGGAAGGAACGCAGTTCCAAGGTCTCTCTTTAGAAGACGAATCTTCCAAAAAGAAAGCATCAATCTCTTCTTACAAAGAGGCAGTAAAAGTAGTGAAAGATGGAACTACTACTGGCTGGGGGCAAGTTGTGATCCCTACCAAGAATGAAACCAGAACAGGTCTCGGATGTTTACCAACATTCTAAAACTGCACCAAGAAGGATGAAACCCTTCGACCGATCAAAGAAACATTCATTAGTGGAGGATTCGTTAACCCAATTCCTCAAGAGGTTAATGTCCTTATCGAATAATGCATCGAAGAAGGTCTCTCCGATGATGAAGAAGAATGGAAATGTTATCTCAATGACTCGGGATACATATCTCAGGAAGAACCATATCCTCCTTCAGAGAAATCCAAAGGCAAAGAAACTGAGCCTGTTCCTGCAGAAATCTGGGACACCTTGGGACAACCAAGTGGAAAATTTGATTATATGGTGAAATATACTGCGCCTGAAAGTTCAAAGATTGCGATTGAAGATATCCAACCAACTGGATGGGGAGATTCCTTTGAATATAATAGTCAACCAGAAGAGGCTTATCAGCCCTGTCAATTTTCTCAGCAACCTGAAATTACTGGAGATTTCGGATTCAATGCATCTGCCAAGATTAACAATCCTGAAGATGGTTATTATCACATAAATGCCATTTTTGAAGATGAAGGGGAAGATGGTCCCGCAACTGACTCAGAAAGTGTCGCTGACAATGAGTCTCTTCATCCTGAAGACTGGGAAATACATCCTGAAGATTCTGAAGATTGTGACTCATCTTATGCTCTTCAAGAAGTAGAAGAAGACCATTTCAACTCTACAAAGAACAAGGTTGACAAACCAGGACCTTCAAATCCTGCTCGACCGGCGGTCAATACTGAAGATAATTCCGAGGGAAATTTTCCTGAATACATAATACACAGAGGAGTTCGTTGCTACTGGAAGGTTGTCGACGTTCCGAATGTTGTTCGCCGCTCAAAGTAATCACCTCGCTGTTATTTTGACCTCCTGCCTTGCCCAAAGCAGAGAGATGTTTTATAGGGCTTTGCTTTTAAATGTTCCGCCCAAATAACTTTGTGAATAGGGCTTTGTTTTTAAAAGTTTCCCTCTTTGTCCTGCCCAAGACAAATGAGTTTGTGTTTAGGGCTTTGTTTCAAAAATGAATCATAAATAAAGTGTCATTTTGAATTCCCTACATTATATGTTTTATTTTTGCTTTTTTCTGGAAATGGTAATCCTAAAAAACCAAAATAAAAAAAAAAATTTTCAAAAAAATCTGCATACACTCTTGCATTCATAAATTTTCTGAAATAAATGTAAATCACATGTGCAGATTTACTATTGATAAACCCATTGAATGCAATAACCCTATGCCCTCTCCCAACTTTGAGTTTCCTGTGTTCAATGCCAAAGAAGAGGAAGAAGAGGAGATCCCGGACGAGATCTCTCGATTACTTAAGCACGAGGAAAGAGCCATTCTGCCTCACAAAGAGCCTTTAGAAAAGATCAACTTGGGTTCTGAAGAAGACAAAAAAGAAGTGACAATTGGATCGCTGCTTGATGCTGATATCAAGAGTAAGTTGAAAGACCTTCTCAAAGAATATGTTGATGTGTTTGCCTGGTCCTACCAAGACATGCCTGGGTTGGATACAAATATTGTTCAGCATTACTTGCCATTGAAGCCAGAATGTCCGCCAGTTAAGCAGAAATTGCGAAGGACTCACCCTGATATGGCTAACAAGATCAAAGTAGAAGTTCAAAAACAGCTCGACGCAGGTTTTCTTGTCACCTCAGAATATCCTCAATGGTTGGCTAACATAGTGCCAGTTCCAAAGAAAGATGGCAAAGTCAGAATGTGTGTTGACTACCGTGACTTGAACAAGGCCAGTCCAAAAGATGACTTTCCATTACCACATATCGACATGCTGGTTGATAACACCGCTAAGTTCAACGTCTTTTCCTTCATGGACGGATTCTCCGGTTATAATCAGATCAAGATGGCTCCTGAAGACATGGAGAAGACATCTTTCATCACCCCATGGGGTACTTTTTGCTACAAAGTGATGCCGTTTGGATTAAAGAATGCCGACGCAACTTACCAAAGGGCAATGACTACTCTCTTTCATGACATGATGCATAAAGAAATTGAAGTTTATGTGGACGACATGATAGCCAAGTCCAGCACAGAAAAAGAACATATTGAATACCTTTTGAAGTTGTTTCAACGACTAAGGAAATATCAGCTTCGCTTGAATCCTAACAAATGTACTTTTGGGGTTAGATCTGGAAAACTCTTGGGTTTCATTGTCAGCCAAAGAGGTATTGAAGTAGATCCCGACAAAGTCAGAGCTATTCAAGAGATGCCTGCACCAAAGACTGAAAAGCAAGTAAGAGGATTTCTCGGACGATTGAACTATATCTCCAGATTCATCTCTCAAATGACTGCTACTTGTGGGCCAATTTTCAAGCTTCTCCGCAAAGATCAAGGGGTTGTATGGACTGAAGATTGCCAGAAAGCGTTCGACAGTATCAAAGAGTACCTGTTAGAACCACCAATATTGATTCCTCCAGTTGAAGGAAGACCACTAATCATGTACCTTACCGTGTTAGAAGAATCCATGGGTTGTATGCTTGGACAACAAGATGAAACCGGTAAGAAGGAGCATGCCATCTATTACTTGAGTAAGAAATTCACAGACTGTGAGTCTCATTACTCCATGCTCGAAAAAACGTGTTGTGCTTTGGCTTGGGCTTCAAAACGTCTCCGCCAATACATGATCAACAATACTACTTGGTTAATCTCCAAAATGGATCCAATCAAGTACGTCTTTGAAAAGCCTGCATTAACAGGAAGGATTGCCCGATGGCAAATGCTGTTATCTGAGTATGACATTGAGTACCGTGCCCAAAAAGCGGTCAAAGGAAGCATTCTCGCCGATCACTTGGCGCATCAACCAATTAATGAATATCAATCTCTCAAGTTTGACTTTCCTGATGAAGATGTCTTGTACTTGAAGATGAAAGATTGTGACGAACCGTTACCTGAAGAAGGTCCTGATCCTGGATCAAGATGGGGCCTAATTTTTGATGGAGCAGTAAACGCTTTTGGCAATGGAATTGGGGCAATCATCATCACTCCCAAGGGTACTCATATCCCGTTCTCTGCCAGACTGCTATTTGATTGTACCAACAACATCGCAGAATACGAAGCTTGTATCATGGGTCTCGAAGAAGCCATTGACTTAAGGATCAAGATCCTGAACATATATGGAGATTCAGCCCTTGTGATCAACCAAATCAAAGACAAGTGGGAAACTTATCACCCTGGTTTGATTCCTTACAGAGATTATGCAAGACGTCTGTTGACTTTCTTCAACAAGGTTGAATTGCATCATATACCTCGAGATCAGAATCAAATGGCAGACGCCTTGGCTACTCTATCTTCCATGTTCAAGGTCAGTCACTGGAATGATGTGCCTAAAGTTAGAATCACGCGCCTTGAAAGGCCCGCTTATGTGTTTGCAACTGAAGCAGTCATCGATGATAAACCGTGGTTCCACGACATCAAACGCTTCCTTCAAACTCAAGAGTACCCATTTGGGGCATCAATCAAACAAAGATAAGAAAACTCTAAGGAGACTTTCTGGCAGTTTCTTCCTGAATGGAGATGTGCTATACAAAAGAAACTTCGACATGGTTTTGCTCAGATGCGTGGATAGACACGAAGCAGACATGTTAATGCATGAAGTGCATGAAGGGTCCTTTGGAACTCATTCAAATGGGCATGCAATGTCCAAGAAGATCTTAAGAGCAGGATACTATTGGTTGACAATGGAATCAGACTGTTACAAACACGTGAAGAGATGTCACAAGTGCCAGATCTATGCAGATAAGATCCATGTGCCACCGACTCTACTCAACGTTCTCTCATCTCCATGGCCTTTTTCCATGTGGGGTATTGACATGATTGGAATGATCGAACCGAAAGCTTCAAACGGTCATTGTTTCATCTTAGTGGCAATTGATTACTTCACCAAATGGGTCGAAGCAGCATCTTATGCCAATGTTACAAGACAAGTGGTTGTGAGGTTTATCAAGAATAACATCATTTGTCGATATGGTGTTCCCAGCAAGATCATTACTGACAATGGTTCAAACTTGAATAACAAAATGATGAAAGAACTGTGTGAGGAATTCAAGATTGAGCATCATAACTCTTCTCCTTACAGACCAAAAATGAACGGCGCAGTTGAAGCTGCTAACAAGAACATTAAGAAGATCGTCCAGAAAATGGTCGTCACTTACAAAGACTAGCATGAAATGCTGCCATTTGCTTTACATGGGTACCGTACTTCAGTGCGTACTTCAACAGGGGCAACTCCCTTTTCTCTAGTATACGGCATGGAAGCTGTGCTCCCCGTAGAAGTTGAAATACCATCAATGAGAGTCCTCATGGAGACTAAGTTATCAGAGGCTGAATGGTGTCAAAACAGATACGATCAGTTGAACTTAATCGAAGAAAAACGTATGACTGCTCTATGCCATGGACAGTTATACCAAGCAAGGATGAAACAAGCCTTCAACAAAAAGGTTCGACCTCGTGAATTTCAAGAAGGCGACCTCGTGCTTAAAAAGATCTTGTCTTTTCAACCAGATTCTAGGGGCAAATGGTCTCCTAATTACGAAGGCCCGTATGTTGTCAAAAGAACATTTTCTGGCGGCGCCATGACTCTTGCAACCATGGATGGTGATGAACTCCCATATCCTGTGAATGCTGATGCAGTCAAGAAATACTTTGTCTAAAAAAGAACAAAAGAACAGCTCGCTAAGTCGAAAACCCGTAAAGGGCGACTTAGGCAAAAATGAGCGTCTCGGTGGACTGAAAACCCGAAAGGGCGGTCCAGGCAAAAATTAGAGACAATAAACAGACAAAAATTCATCCTGGTAGATTGAAAACCTGAAAGGGCAATCTAGGCAAAAATTAGGGATTCATGACAAAGTAACTGCATCAGTCCATGCTTCGTCACCTGAGGAGTCTTTCTCATCAAAGGATCTTCAATCAAATCATCGCCAATCTGAAGCGACAAGCACAGTTGTAACTCAAAGTTGTAAGGGAATAGTGGTTATTGCTTTCAATGTAGCCTTTTCCGCATAATTGCCATTTCCAACTTTTGTAAATACTCTATGGAATCACACCTTTAGCTGATTACCATCCTATTAAATAAATTTGAGCCTTGTGCCCATTTGTTTGCAATCTTTAATTTCTTTCAGTTTCAAAATGACGCTTTAATTGTGTTATTCACTTTTGAAACAAAAAAAGAAAAAAAATAAGTTTTAAATGAATTTACTTCACTTTTCTTTTTCAAAATAAAAGCGAAATTTTCCTTTGAGTTGTGAACAACGGAAGGAACATCAGCAGTCGTCTCCATAGGATGAACAAAAGGATTCTCCCTGAAAAATTGTTGAGACAACGGTATTCTTGTCCCAGAAAAGAATTCTTGAAGCAATTATCCCTCGAGGTAAAGAAGCTCTTCTATCCCCAGTGAAGAAGCTCTTCTATCCCCAGTGAAGAAGGTCTTTTATCCCCAGTAACGAAGATTTTCTATCTCCAGTGAAAAGGTTCTTCCATCTCAATAAGGAAAAATGCTTATCTTCCCCAGAGAAGTTTAAAGCACGCAACACCATTCATCACCTGTGTTATCTACACCGTGTTGAAGAACATTTGCCAAGTATCTGGTTGTATTGCAACGTCAGTCCTTCTCCAGTATATACTTCATTGTCTGTCAGTATTGTCAGTATGCATGCTACATTCATGACATTCATCATTCATACATATTTGCATCATTTATGCATTCTTGCATTTTTCAGGATATATCTATCCCAAAAAGTAGAAAAAAAAAAGAAAAGAAAAAAAGAAAAAGAAAAAAACAAAGCAGATATGGGCGTGTCATCTCTCCAGTAGGTTGTCACCCATAAGCAGAAAGAACATCTTCTTTCTCCAGTTCCCCACTGAGATCATTCCTCGTGGAAGAAGGTTGCTTTAGTTTTCTCCTCTCAAAACGAAGGAGAAAATCCCCATTTGAGTTCATTCCTCATGGGTACAAAGTCTTGTTTGACTGTTTCTTTCCAAGTTCATTCATGGATAGAGCCTTGTCTTTACCAAAAATTCAAAATTCCGATTCCTCAAACAGAGTCGTGAAAAAATAGACAATAAGCAATAGCCTCGTCATCTGAGCAGCTTATGTCTCTTTCAAAAGTTTTTCCTCTCAAGGAAATCAATCATGAAGACCATTTGACAATTAGGGCCTTATTACTGTTCACAAGGCTGAATAACCAGTAATTCCCCTAGCAAAGTCTCCAGGATCATTTTGTCACTTGGCTGATAATTGATCATGTCTTCAAAACCACTATCACGAGGCTGGTAGTCGGTAACTTTTTGTTCTGGTTATATTATTAAACATGTCTATCACCATGCTGATAGTCGGTAATATTAACCGAACCTTTGAAACTCTTTTACCTTGTCAAGTCTATCACCATGCTGATAGTCGGTAATACAGTTTCATACCTTTCACCTTCGCATTATTAAACAAGTCTATCCCTGTGCTGATAGTCGGTAATGTCGATAGGTAAGCTTTTCTTACAAAGCTATCATTCCCCGGTGAAGCATACACTTGCTTTCCCGAAAAAAAAAGAAAAAAACGGATTCTCTTCCTAAAACGGATTGAGACATCCTTCCCAACCTCTTTTCCCCATCGGAGTCAGTTTTGATATTCCCTCGGTAAAGATATCCTCGTATCATTCGCAATTTTGGTATCTTAGGTCCAAAATTTGCGTCTTCTGATATTTAAGTCTCTTCCACCCTATCAAAACGAAGATTTTCAATCTTCATGTCTCAGGTTGAAGAAACTTAAATAGGGGCATCTGTCATACCCCAATTTTTGACCTAAGATACCACCCCATATCATTGCATATGCATCATTTGCATCTCTAACAAATTGCATAGTTTGTGTTTGCTACTTGTGACTCAGCAGGGATTTAATCAAGAAATCACTCATCAGTACAAGCAACAATCAACTAGGGTTTTGTTCTCCCTTCATCTCAAATGAATCATCTTCATCAACAATCAACATTTGGTCCTCAGAGATTCATTTCAACAAGCTCAAAGGCTCTGAACCAACCAGATTAGGGTTTTGACTGAAGATAGCATACTCTTGACTTTTGCTCAGGATTTGACCCAATGACTTGGGACAAGACCTCAAGACCCCAAGTACATCATTTTGACCTAATCCATTAGCTCAAGACATCTCCTACAAAAAGATTGATCAGACAAATCCTCAGATCAGGGTTTTGAACTATCAGGGACTGAAATCAGGGATCACATTTGGGAAACCCTAAAAATCCCCAGGAAGTCAATCAAAAGTTTCAATCATCTTCAAATAATCCCTATGACAACATCCAATGGAAATTACATCTCAATTCAAGACCTACAGTCATCAATTTCATCTGGTCGACAATTAGGGTTTTTGACCTAATTCATCTGAACAACTGACTTTTTAATCAGGACAAGATGTCACAACTCAAACTATGATTCAATATCCTCTAATGCCTCAATATGATCCATTCATACCATCCATTTGGTGAGGATAGCCTGTTTCATTTGAAATCTCCAGAAACGCGATTCGTCTGAAAAAGTCAACTGTACAAGAACACCTTTGACTTTTGGGAATTTTGGTCAACCATGACTTTTGAAGTTGAAAATCATCAATATATGATATATGAAATCATTTGATCAAGAAAAATCAAGAAAATCAATCAAGAATCAAAAAGTCAAAAGTTTGACTTTCCATACTTAGAAAATTTTCTAAGTGTTTTGCATGGTTTTTTCCAAACTTTGGAAGGGAATTTCTCAAAATTTCACCTACAAACTGAAAAAAACTTCCAACATGAAAGTTGTAGATTTTGATCCAATAAACAACTTTGACACATATAATTTTTTTCCATAAGATCAACCATTTAAGAGATATGGTGCTTCAAAGTTGGCATCTTTGGAAAATTTCACTTAAAACTTCATTTTCTTCAAAGTTCATGGATCTTTTTCACCCATTTCCTTAAAGGTCTTGAAGAAACTTCCAACTAGGGTTTTGAAGTGTGTAACATGAGCTTTCCAAAATGTCCAAGAGCATGAAAAAATATGGAGTGTAGCCATGGTTTTGAATTTTGACATTAGTGATCATTTTCACTTGAATTTTCACCATTTTTCACTAAGTTTCAAGACTACATGACCTATAATCCAAGTAATGATGCATAGAAGCAATAATTGAATGATATTTTCTGATTTGAAGATCAGAATGGAAGAGGATAGGAAGCTTGGAATTTAACCATGGTTTAGTAACTTTAACCATATGCATTTAATGTAAAAGATTCCTTTCTATCCCTTAAGCTAAATCATCAAACTTTGAAGCAAGTTGCAAAGCTCTGAATTCAGAATCCATGGCCTATAAATAGAGATCATTTCCACTCTTCAAATCACACCAAAACCTCACAATTATAGGTTTTCTCTCTTCTTTCTTGAATTGCAAGTTTCATAGTTTTCAAAGAGGTAGAAAACTCAACCTCCAAACCCTTTGAGTTATGACCAAAGTGATGGTTCTAACATCTCATAAACATCATTTGGGATGTGTTTGAATCATTCACACACCCCAAAAACACATAAAACTCAGAATCACTCTTCAACCTCCATGTTTGCATATAATGAACCTTATCATGCCAATTTCCATTCCAGATCATTCCTGTCCAAACTATCACTTCTAACACCTTCCATATACTTCATATGAATGATCCAAACACTCACATATGACCTGTAACATCTCCATCATCAAATTCGATTCACTCTTGAAACTTATGCAGATCGGGTACCATGGTCATGCTCAGATGAATCCAGGTGGTTCCAAGCATCCAGACATGTTCCATAATCATCATTGAAGCTATCCAGATCATTACAAAGCAGCTGCAACACCTCTAACTCAGAATTCGATTCCCAGTTTGGCCGTTTTTGAAGGTAAGCTACTTGAACTTCAAACTCTATTCTCCATGCATCATAAATGAAATATGAACATACCATCTTGTTTCTGCACCTATGAGGATCATTAACCCTCAATCAATTGCATCATAACTTGCACATACACGATTTCACAATGATTTACATATTAGGGTTCTTCGTGTTCATCAGAAAATTAACCATCTTAGAGCAGAAATAAATGAAATTAAATGGCACCATCATGTTCCTTATGGAAAAACGAGTGAGATACACCCTTCACTTGATCAATTTGGTTCAGTTTTGAAGATTTTCAAATTCAAATGGGGATGGTGTTCTTGGCGCCATTTTTTGCGAAGGAAATTTAAATGTTGAGTTTGAAATATAATCAAATCTTTTGCCTTTGTTAATCAGACCACGCGCGTGGTCCAGTTGGTTATGCTTTTGAGTGGTGAGCATAAGGTCGTGGGTTCAACACCCTTAGGGACCAAAACCTTTTTTTTAACACTATTTTTCTTCAATTTTCTTAACAACTTTAACTAATTATTTAACTAATCAAATCAACTTATTTTTCCTTTATTTTTTACACACCTTTTATTTAATATACATATTTTAACAATATCAAAAAAAATCACAAAAAAAGATTTATTTAATATGCTTTTAATTAGGTTTAAAATGATACATTTTTAAGTGTTTTTAAATACTTTAAATATTGTTTTTCATTTAATTTTTAACCTAATCACTTGTAAATTTTTTTTTTGTGATCAAACCCTAATCATTTAGGTCTTAATTGAGTATTAAAACTTGTTTTAACTTAATTAAGTTGTTTTCTTTCAAATTCAAATCGTTTTAAGACGAGCGATCGCGTTTCTTTTTCAAAACGATAAACCACTTCTTTTTTAAATCCTTTTTCATTAATCAATCGATTTTCAAAATGAAGTGGGGCCTCTCGAATATTAGAGAGTGTAAGTCCCATTTCTTTTCTTTTTGTACAGTTTTCAAAACAATAAAACTTCTTCAAAACAAAATCTTTTCAAAACAGTTTTCAAATCATTTTCAAAACAACAAAACTTCAAATTATTCAAAACTTTTCAAATATACCATGGGCCTCCATGTAGGTATAAGTCCCAAGCCCCTTTCATACCCTTTTCTTTTTCTTTGTACAAAAAAGAAAACTTCTTTCAAAACAACTTTCAAACGGTTTTTTTTCAAACGACGCGTCTGTAAATAAAACAATCAACCATGTTTTGCAAATAAAACATGGGCCTCCATGTAGGTATAAGTCCCAAGCCCCTTGTAAATACCTGTTTACATAGCTTTGAATAAATTCAAGTGGACCTCTCCTCGAGTATAAGTCCCGAGCCCCCGTGTATACAAATGGATCATGCTTCCAGGTATATTTCCTTCATAAACTCCATTATATACACACACTCTGTCATATATATATAATTGTTCATACCTGTTCATGTTTGTTCATACTTGTTCATGTTTGTTCATATGTGTGATATGTGTGCTTGTTCAACTTAGTACAACACTAGGTTCCCCATAGCCTCCTATTGGGCTTCGTGCAAAGAATTTCCCTAGTTTAGGTTAGGACATAGAGTATGGTTTCCCGGTGAAATCGCTCTAAGAGCTCAAACCAACTATACCACGCCTCCCCTTGGGCTTTGTACAAACGAGTGACCCTCCCATAGCCTCCTCTTGGGCTTACAATGCAAGGACCCTCGGATAGCCTCCTCTTGGGCTTCGTACAAGGACCCACGGGCTTCTTATAAGCATCCCCAATATCCAAATCAAATACCCTAGGAGATTAGACATTTATCATCTCTATGATAGGAGTATCTCTTCTATATCATCACAAACAATCAATCAATCAAACTTTTTTGCCACAAGGCTAGCTAATCAATCAAACTTTTTTTGCCACAAGGCTGGCTAATCAATCAAACCGTTTTGCCACCATACTGGCTGATTAATCAAAGTTTTTGTCACAAGGCTGACTTCATTGAAACTTTTGCCACAAGGCTGGCTGATTAATCAAAACTTTTTGTCACAAGGCTGACTTCATTGAAAGTTTTTGCCACAAGGCTGGTTAAACAAACAAAAAACATCTTTATCATTCTAAGCGCCATAAGTGGCATGGCCCAGGGCTTATAATGAAAAGATTTTCAAACAAAAACAAACAGATGTATGTGATGATATAGATTAGATACATCGAACATTGAGATGACATTTGTCTCTTTTCCCTTGCTTCCACTAGCATAAGTGGGAACTACGATTGCTCTGACTTTCTCAACATCCCTTTGAGAATACGTAGGCATAAGGTCGTATCCTTGGCGAGCAAAACTTCTCCCTCAAACCATTCAAACCTTAGCACCCGTAGACCCCGAGCTACAGATGCTCTGATTCCCTCTAAGGGATATGTATGCAGAGGATCGCGATGATCTTTGCGAGCATAATCAAACAAACACCTTAGGTCCCACCTATTTCACAACAGAACCTCCACCGTAACATGGAATGAAAAACAATAAAGAATCCTATAGAGTACTATAGATACGTTAGGTGCTAATACCTTCCCTTCGTATAACCAACCCTCTTACCCAAGATCTCTCCCCCCACTTTTAGGTTATTGCAGCTTTTTTCCTTTTCCTCTTTTGGAAACAATAAAAAGTTTGGTCGAAACAAAGAAAAATCATTTTTTTTGAGCACTCGAGCCCAAAGAAGGCATCAGGTGTCTCATCCCACAAAAAAGAGGGACAAACGATTTTTCGCCCGCGACAGATATGAGGCCCCCCTCGATCCCTTCAATCACAACCAGTGATAAAAAATAGATGACAATAAGAACAGAGTGAAGTCACACTTCAAACACACCTTGATATTGCTTATCAGCTTCGATCAAGAGACACATATCACTCAACTCTTTCCTACAAGTTTTAGAGTGAGAGAAATACTTCTCTTCCTTACATATTAGAGAAGAACATGGCAGCCATCCCACAGCTCGGGTGATCTACCTTAACAAATTCTAATGTTTACATCTTTTCAATCCTCGGCTTGCTTAATAAACTAGGTTACAAAGCTTCCTATTTATAACCTATTCCCAACTGGACTTGGGCCTTCAATCACATCTTTATTTGTTGTTACAAATCAGCAGAAAACTTATGCTAAAAGAAAGGTCTTTAAATCATAAGTTTCGTAAATTGTCTCCATATTTAGAAACTACATAATCTTCAATATGCTGACTTGATTCTCTTCACCTTTAAAATAACGCCACATATGATTGTATAATATTCCATAGAATATTCTGCATCTGTTAATTACATCTAGAATCCTCATCTTTCAGCTTAGCAGGCACGATGTCACAGTTCATGTCTTAACATTCCTTAGAACATCTTGTTGTTATTGCATTTTAGCCAAACATAAATGCCAATCGCATAAATCAAGGCATTAACAATCTCCCCCTTTGGCTTATTTTGGCTAAAATTATACATCTTGGCATTAAAACAATTACACATAATTAGCAGCAATAGATAAGCTAAACAGAAAAATAACTTAAGAAGACCAGGTCTTTCACAAATTTGACAGAGACTCCAGAAATCCTCCAAGTCGTCATAACATCTTCAAACCACATCATAACATCTTCAATACACATTGTCTTTAAATAATCCTTTGTTTCTTTTGACAGTAGTGGACTTCAGAATACCTTCTGATATTTCTTCCCCTTTTTAGCCACAATATGACAAAGAATACATTGATGTCATATCATGAAGCTTGACATTAACATTTACTCCCTCTATGAAGTACACACATTGTGATGTACATGAGAAAGAAGATAGGGGATAGGTTCCTCTGCAAAGAGACCAGTTCTTGTCACTAAGGACCAATGGTGGAATAAGAGTACTCTTATACACTTGTTGAGGAGCATAAGAGAAAACTCAAGTTCATCACGTCCACCATTTCTTGTAACTCAGAACACAAATCACAATTGCGTTCATAACTCATATCACAAATCATAACTACACCAGTTCCTTCAAAAGTTATGAAAATGCATAAGGATGAACACTTGTTGGTGACCTCACACAATAATTCATGAGAGAATTGAACAACATCCCCAGCCCATATTTCTCTTTTTCGGGTTAGCACTTGGCATAGCACCCCATCACAATACCAAACCCAGACACAACTTATTTGAATGCAAACGAAAAACATACTGAGAGAAATTGATGTATGTTGAAAGTTGTCACTCAAGAGAATAATTAACACCTTTATATAGCCACTTGAATTCATAGAAATTAATGATGGTCATGGTCTTGGTCTTTGGTCAAACGCGTTTTAAGGAAACATCTCTAAAAGTAATTAATCTTTCCAAAGCAGTTTTTGACTATTTCTTCTGGAAAGAGTTATCTTTAAATCCAACGCACGCATAGTCATCATTTAAACTTTACACCGTCCACTGATGTGTACAGATAATATCCAAGAAAATTTCCTCGTCAGGCCCAGTAGATACTATGTCCTTAAACATGTCATAACATCCTGTCAGACATTGCAACCTTTTCACCCTTCATGCACCCAGACCAAGCTTCTTCAACTAACCTTGAGAAAAACACTCTATCGACCCAATTAAAGACCTCCCAAACACTATAATAACTCCCCCTGTCATAGTAACAGTACTCCAACTTTTCACATGATAAAAATCACATGTATCATCTCACATGCTAATACAAATAGATATATATTGTGTCTTCATGCATTAGATAATTAATCTTGCACTTAGGTTCTCCCTAGTCATTCACATCACCAAATAGACAGTTGTTCCCCCTTTATATCGTCATTAGAATACTCGTCAATTGATTAGAGAACCCTCGTCATTTAAGAAACATCTAGTTGCTGAATTCAACTTCTCATTTTAACTTAAGCAAAGAACACAAAACTATACCATATCACATGTGACATATAAACTTCTGGAGTTCTAACACATTCTGCCAAGACAAGTGAATTATCCCTTACACATAGATCCTCTTCACACCCTCCTGAGGAATCCAACAACACAAGTAAGCTTCACACATCTAGATCATCACATCTTCCATTGACACGAACAAACAATGCTCCTTCTGTAGTTGATCCTTACAGTAGAAGAACACTCCTTATCATCAGATCACATTATCATACATCAACCTCACTTGAAGACTTCACAATAATAGTAGTAATGTATATCCAGAACATACTACTATTCCTAGATCAGAATCTGCCCATTCTCATCCACATTATGTCAAAACTGCCACTTTAGACAATAATGTTGCTTTTTCAATCTTCATATGCGCATTCCTAGATAATCTTCCAGCACACAATTATGTTGTGACATCGTGTATAACATTGGCTTCACATTATAGACAAAGAGTCACACCTACTGCTTCTCAATCAATTTATCAACTACTGAATAGGAAGGCTAGAAAAACTTTCACACAATTTCTGAGACAGTCAGCTGATAAGATTACCTCTATTTGTCAAACTTCAGAGAACCACTTACAAACTTTTCAACCAAATAAAATCTAAGTACACTTTCAGAGTCAAACTATTCATACTACAGACATGAGTAACTTCTAGACAAATACACCAATAGACAAATACTTAGTCTCCTGCCAAAGTATTTACTATTTGTTAGAATAATATTACCTTCTCACACAAGGTAGGACAATTGATCTGACATTCTTCTTCTGCACACGTATAACACTAGTTTCATTTTAACCAACTAAAGTTCCTTGGCTGAACAATTAAAGTACTTGAGATGATGTTCCAACATCTCTTCAAACATCAGTCTCAGTCAAAAGAATCCAACATTTTCTATGGTTCTTTAAGACAACCTTCATAGTAACTCAATCATAGTTCTTGCAGGGGAACATAAGGGGATCAACCAGCAGTAGCTGATCATAATTCCAGGTCATATCTCAAACCCGTGAAGCAGTAGGAACATCTCAAGAACCTTCTTAAAACTAATTTACAAACTCACTTAAACTATCCATTTATAGACATAGAGAGCCAGACCTCTATATTGGATGACTCAAAACACTAGGTAATCAGTGTTCATGACTCTAAACAGGACTCAATTACTTGAACTATCCATAGAGATAACATATCTCTATATTGGATGACTTAGAACACAAAACACAATTTGTGTTCATGACTCGAAAGCAAGACTCTAAATAGTAAGACAGACTGTCTTAGAATAGAAAACCTATTCAATATCTTTGCAAAACAACTGCAAATAAGAATCTCAGACTTAACAATGTCTGAACACTACCCTTATTCCCTATGTTTGGCACAAGTTGACAAACATAACCTATATTAACTTTAGACTTACCCATATCTGAAAGAAGGACATGAAAGACTCAAACAAGACTCAAGAGAAAAGGAAAAGAAAAGAAAATAAAGGAAAATGATGACTCTAAAAACCTGAGCAATGGAAATAGCATACCTATATTGTAACAAATGTCTTGATCAAGAGATGTTATTTGAATAAGGACTGCATCAAGTGAATTTGTGCATTGGTTGGAATATGCACTAAGTCAGAGCAAGTGATACACAACATCAATACATGTTTTTAGATCAACAGTTTGAGAACTATCCTTGCTAGTCTTTAACATATCCTGAGTTATGTTTTGACTTCTTATATGACATTGTTCTTCTAGCTTGAAAAGATTTGTCTTTGAAAGACTTTCTGAATGATTAGAAGCAGAATTACATTGTCTTTGTTGATATCCATACCCTCTTACTCCCCTTAGATATATAATTTAAGGACATCTTTGATGTTGGTCCTTGAAGTATTCTTCATTTGGAATTTTGCCACGGTTTCCAAATTAGGAATTCTTAGTTTACTTGCCATACAAGATTCAGATTGCCACACTCTGTAACTTGCAATAAAAGGAACCTTATGTGAATAACCATAGATTTGTCTTCAACAAATAAGTCTGATCCTCATCTCTCTGGTGTCTTCAATAGTTGTGATGTTACATCTTTATGTAGATCTTTTTCTTCTATACATCACATATTTCTTCTCTTCAGATTTCCACATAGTTGTTTCAAATATCCAGTTCCCACCAAGATATTTTACTGTACTTATGTGCTTCTTAATTCTTCAAATAGTCACCAGAAAACATTGCCACATCTCCTAAACTTGTGAAGATAATAGTGAACTTTAATATTGATGTTCAGTTCACACTAGTCCATGAATACAAATACTCAGCTCCCGACAAAGTATATGGATTTTGCATTCAGGCTGCACATCTAATAAGTACTAAGTCTCCCATCAAAGTACCCATCAGTTAGTCAATTAGAATTTACAACTCCCACTAGATCATTCTGACTGATTACCTCTTCATACTTGCATATTCTTGGCAATAAAACAACTTTCAATAACTAAAGACAATAAGATGATGTTTTATCATTTGATATGACATCATCTATTATGGTTCTTAGTTAACATCTCTAACAACTTATTCATAACACTTGGAGGGAACAAAAGAAGCATAGTGACCAGCAACTTTATATCCAGACATATCAAGGATTTAGTATATGCCACATCTCAATGAACATTTCTTCAGACTTTCATTCTGATTTTGAGATGATGGATGCCATAGTCTGTACCTATAGAGGAGATTCCCTCATTTAGGTTTCTGGAACAGACTCAATTTTGGCATAACATTGAAATAGTCAGATTCTTTTGGGTAATCTGATTTCCTCGATTCTCACTGACACTACCCTTTCTGGATAGTAACTATGGGGCAGTCAACATTTAAAACCATATTTCAGGCACATTATTCAGTTCCAACAACTGTTCTATGGTCATGAATTAAAAATCCACATATCTGGTTCCTTTGATCTGAGGAAAGTACTAGATATAAGCTCATCTTGATTTAAACAAAAAGTACTTGAAGAGTATACCTTTATGAGTTTTCTTTCATACCTCCAACAAACTGCTATCTAGAGTAGAAGTAACTGTCATATTGTCTTGATCAATAGATATGCAGATGTCTCCTCATCCAGATCAGGAGTAGGTTCCAAACATATGTACTCACACTACATTAGTTTAGCACCATAACACCTGTTCTTCAACTGGTAGCTGCATACCAATACTAATGTCCGAACATCCAGTGGGACATCCGTTCCATCTTCCAGGAATACTCCAGCCTTGAATATCTTCAAGGTAAACACTATGTAGATGAAAATGGGAATCATTGATCAATTGATGCCTATCAACTCTAATAATCCATGCCTTTATGAGTAGACTTGAGAGAGATCTCAAGTATCTTTGACACTTTTACTATATCTGTAATAATCTTCCATATGTTCTGTTGAAAATAAATAACCCTAGAATCTTTCTTTTACTATTTGGGGTTGCACCAGAGGCTATGCAGCGGAAAATAGCCATACTTCAACAGAATTCACACACTGCTTACTCCATAATTCAATTGTGAGCATGACATCCAAGGATTGAAAATAAATCAACCCTATAATATGCTTGCTTCTTCACATAGGAATAGAATAGACCTAACCAATATCATAACCAGATGGAAACACATAAGCACAAAAGTTACCTTATCAATATCTTCACTCCCGCATGAAGGTTTTTACAATCTTGTTATCTGTGCTAAATATAAGTTGAACAATTTAATTCAAATTCTTCATTCCCGCATGAAGTCTTTGAATTTAACACTTTTTATTCTAGCTTCAATCTCTTTTGTCATCAAGAAGATACAACGCCTTTGGTCAGGTTGGTCTAGTCTTCCACAAATAGGTCCATCCTCCACTTCAAGGGACCACTCCTTGTTCAAACAATCTTCTACCTTGTAGAAAACCAGAAAGTATCCCCCATGAATCTCATCCAGAACCATATTGGATGCCTGCTCTGATACCAATTGAAATTCTGGTATGACAGAATCTGGATGTCATCTATGATGTCATGACATCTGGTCTGTTATAAAACTACACAAGTAGGATATTGTGATCTTCTGTTTTAATACTAGCATGATGGAACACCATAAGGATACTGGGACCATCTAAACATAATGATAGCATAGAGATTACAATCAGGTTTTTATCTGGGTTGATTTGCTGAAAGCACATGCTTTGAAAGAATTCCCTGATGTTATAACCGATGTTACAACATCTTATACCAGATCAATAAATCAATGCAGAAAATAGATAACACAAAGAATTGTTATTACAAATCAGCAGAAAACTTCAGCTAAAAGAAAGGTCTTTAAATCATAAGTTTCCTAAATTATCTCCATATTTAGAAACTACATAATCTTCGATATTCTGACTCGATTCTCTTGACCTTTAAAACAGCACCACATATCATTGTATAATATTCCATAGAATATGAAGCATCTGTTAATTACATCTAGAATCCTCATCTTTCAGCTTATTTGGCGCAATGTCACAGTTCATGTCTTAACATTCCATAGAACATCTTGTTGTTATTACATTTTAGCCAAACATAAATGTCAATCACATAAATCAAGGCATTAACACCTATATTTAAATATGTAAACAAAATGTATCCCTGAGAATTTAATGATCAAACTTAAAGTCCTACATTCATGTGATCTAGATCACGTATGAATCAATCAAATTAAAACTTATGAATTGTACCTGACACGGGTACGGATAAAACCTGTACCCATGAGTATCCACAGGTAAAATTCGTCGCGAATATGAGTTCAATGGTTTAATGGGTATTGTCATACCCCAAATTTTGCGTACCCTTTAATTTTTAACTGGATCAGGCTTATTCCTCTCATAATCTCATGTACATATCTCCATTAGGACAATAACTCATCATGCATCATTAATCAAATAAACGTCTAAAACATGGGGTCAAGGGTCATGGAACAAGTTAAGGTCTTGTGGGTGAGAGCTGCTAACTTCTACTAATTGGTCTTCTTAAATCAATGATCATAAATTAGGGGTCTATGTGATTGGGTTTACTAGCCGATTTCATCACTTGTGTTTTATTCATCAAGTCAAAGGTATTTCCTGTGTTACAAATCACGTGCTTTGGATCCTATGCAAGAAAAATGGAGAATGAGAATTGAAGTCTACCTGGTTTTATTGTGAATTATTTCAAGTCTCAAGGTTAATTTCTCAAGCTTGGGTTTTTAGCCAAGGTCCCTCTTCATTCATTCTCCAGCTCTTCATTCATTTTCGAGCTTTTATCCCATAAACTACCCAAAAGGTGGTTCAGGTGCATCTTGGTGCTAAAAGCATTAGAAAGTAATAGAATGGTTGAAACAAGGAAGGTTGAAATTACAAATTGAGCATACCAAAGCGAAAAAGAAGTTTTAGATTTTATTAGAATAAAAGAAATCATTTCTATCTAATTGTAAGTTACACTTCATGACATATCTAAAGTCCAAGAGTACATTACATTTCATTACATTGCACTAAATTTCCTATTGCATTTACACAAGAAAATCGCTTCTGGAAATATTTCCTCTCATCTTCAAATTCATCATACTTACAAGAGTGTTGCCATGCTAGTGCTTGTGTCTGAACTGAAATGACTTCTATCCCCGTGCTTTTCCTCATTGCTCATGTTGAAAACCTTTTTCCATCATGCAAAACATGCAATTCAAGCCACATTCATATCACCAAGTTAAATAACAAAACTGCAGCAGAAAATTTTAACACCAAGTATAATATAACTAAGTTCAGTTCTAACAGAAAAAACCAGATGCAAATGTGTGACGCAGGTTAAGTACATGTGTTCAGTAAAAAGCACATATTCAATTTGGTTTCAATCAAGTCAGCCACATCATTTAACTCTAAAATTGTCCATCTAAACCATAATAAGAGTATTGCATATTGACTAACAAGCTTCAGAATAACACATCATTCATACATGGTCACTCTCACACAATGTTATATAGAAAGCAACATGGATGTACAAAGAAAAGCATGTTCAATGCAATGGCAAAGACGAAGCAGTCAGCCATGAATCAGGCTTGGCATAAACTGTCGCACGCTCGCGAAAAATGAACAGAGTCGCCACCAATATATTTATCCCATAAGGGAAAGGAATATCAAAAAACCTAACAAAGGAAGGAACAGGGTCTTGCGACCAGAGAATCTAGGTACGGGAGTCGGTTACGCGAGGGGAAGGTATTAGCACCCCTCGCGCCCATCGTACTCGATGGTATCCACCTATGTTGTTTCTATCTAAAGGGTGTATACTATGTCTATGTCTAAATGCGAAATGAATGCAAAATGTAGGGAAAATAAAGAATTATACTCGCACGGGCCCTACCCCGCTGCCTACGTATCCTTTTCAGGAATCAGAGAAACCGTAGCTCGGCTAAAGATTTTCTGTTTGTTTTTGTGTTTTTTAATTGGGCGGCGTTAACGCTCGCGCTCTTGCATAAGAGATCGCCTAGGATGCAATGGAGCGGAGATAACGGTGCCCTTAAGCAAAAGAAAAGGAAATGATTGGTTTGTGTCTTTTAAGATAGATGAGTGGTGAACGGTTCCCAATACCGGGCCACTCACCACTTTCTCTATTTTGCTTTAGTCTGAACCATTGTTAGATGTTTTTGGTGTTTTTGGTTGTGTGTTTTTTAAGGGAATTTACTCTGCGATTCGAATCACATAAAATGTATAATGATCGAGAAGCGGATTAGGGAATGAGTCCCACTCACTTCCATCCCATTACGTAATGCTTGAGAAACAGATTAGAGAATGAATCTCACTCGCTTCTCTCCCATTAATTAATGTTTGAGAAACAGATTAGGGAATGAATCCCACTCGTTTCTCTCCCATTAAGTAGTGACCGAGAAACAGATTAGGGAATGGATCCCACTCGTTTCTATGCCACTAAGTGATTGAGAAATAGATTAGGGAATGAATCCCACTCATTTCTCTATCGCTTGCTTAATGTGATTCGCATCTTCCGTTTATTAATGTTTTAAAGAGTTGAAAAGAAAAAGAATGAAAGAAGGGGAACTAATCTTAAATTCTAATCTAAGTTGTCTATACAAGCCTAAATCCTAATGTTAACATGGTGACTAAATTCTAAAAGAAGCATTAAAATGGTATCAACAAAATAGGCCAAAAATATGGCCAAAAGATAAGCAACAAAGTCACACAACAATTATACAAAAATAACATGGAACTAGCACAAAACAATTCAAGCCTCAATGCAAAAAATTACACTAAAATACTACTATTTTTTATGGGTTTTTATGAAAGATCTTAAATGTCAAAACTAACCTAAGAAAATCTACTATTTTTTTATAGGCTTTTTAAGTGTTAAGGGAATCAATTAAAAGTCAAAATTATACTAACATCTATTAATCCTAAAACTAACATTTTTATTGTTTTCTAAGTCATTTTTCATTACCTAAAAATCGAGCAAAAATTTATGTGAACTAAAACCTAAATCTAGCATGAATTTGAGTAGCACAGGGAGTTCCATATAGCAACAGTGGTGCAGAGAGTGATAAGGGCGTAGGCCCAAGCATGGCCCAAACAAAGTGTTTTTGTCATAGATTCTTGCAGCAAAAAACGTATAGGGACCGTGTGAGGGTGCAGGACGCAAGAGTTTGTGTGGCAGGCCCATGAGATTGTTTTTGTTACAGTCTTTTTTAACACACAAAAATGGAGAGCATTGGGCCAAATGGGGGTGTATGTTACAGATTCGGGCCCAGAGGTTTCTCGTGTTGATCCAATATCACTATTATGTTGGTTTAATCAGATTTTTAGTCAAAGTTTATTAATCCAAGTAATCAGCGACTAATCCTCATTAATCAACTTAATCCAATTAATATCATGAAGTTAAATGAAATTCAATAAGGGGATTAGGGTTTCTTGTTGTGACTATTGGAATCCAAACGCTCTTCTTCCTTCTCGCGACGAAACGCTCGACGGCACCGAACCTCACTCTCCGGCGAGAATCGCCCCCGAACATCTCCGCTCAAACTATCCTTCCATCTCGACCTCTCCGTCTTTCCCTCCTCTTTCAGTTTATGATTCACTCTCAATCTGACCTCTCCGATTAACCCTCTCAAATCGATCCTCCGTCTCTGTTCGATCCTTCTTCTCGTTTCTGGTTCTTTCGGTGTTTCGGATTCGCTGCGACGAAGGGATCGTGATGACTGTTGTTACTGCAGAGTGACGATGATGCTGTTGACCTAATCGAAGGGAATCCAGAAGTGAAGGTTGATATTGTTATGAATGGGGGAAGATCCTCAATGAATACAGAAGATTATGGAGATTTGTTGCAGGTGAAAATTGAAGAAGATAGAGAGTTTTCGAACTGGTCAAGAAATTGTTGCAGGTTTGTTACGTTCTGAATTTTCTGTTTTCGTCTCCGACTCGACGCTGCGATAAGATTATCGTGATTGTGGTGTGATGATGATTGATGACATTCTGTTTTTCGGTTTCCTTTTCTGCAGGTTTTGAGTTGGTTGAATGAAGATTGAGGTTGAAGAGTTGTTGAGGATGATTGATGATCGATTATGATGAAGATGTTGATGCAGAGAAATGGTTGATTGTTGAAGAAGATGATGGAATCGAAGAGAGATGATTAAGAAATGGTGAAGAAATGGTGAATGGGAGTGAAGAGTGAATAGAGAGAGATTGGTGAAAAGTGAAGTGTTCAGTGAAGGTGTGGAATGGAATCGGGAAGAGTTGAAGTGAAGAGGAGAAGAAAATCGTGGAGAGGTTCTGAATTGGTGAGTTCTTCCTCTTATCTCTCAAATTCTCCTTTTTCTGTTATTTTCTGTTGAGATTCAGTCGTTCTTTGCTTCTTTTCCTCTTCTGTTGTTGGTTACGAAATCAGTTAAGGGAGTTAGTTGAGCTGGCTATTCTGTTATGGCTGTGTTTTGTAGTTAGTTAGGTATTGCAACTGATTTTGGAGGTTGTTAGGATTGGTGAAAATTCTGTTATGGTTTTCTGTTAGTAATTGTGGAGGTTAACTGTTAGTTTTGTTAAGTGAATGCTGAGTTTTGTTTATTGTTTCAGAATGCTGGAGGGCTGTTTGCGAATAGGGTTGATATGTATGTGTGTATGCTGCTGGATTTGATTGCTTTGTAATGCAGGGGCCTGTTTTGGTGTGTATGTAAGCGTGTAGTACGTGGCTTGGATAAATGTTGAATGCTGAACCGGTTTTAGTGTGGCTGTGTTTGAATGTTAGAAAATTCTGTTTTTTTGCTGTTAGTAAACAAGTGGTTAGGGGTTTTATGGCAGGGCTGACCTTGGTTTTTTATGTGCAGGTGGATTGAGCATGAGCTTGAAAGCTTGAAGAAGTGTGGTGTTATTCAAGAGAAACATGGTGACTTGAAGTTAAGGTGTGAAAGCTAGGAAGTTGATGAAGAATAAAATTAGTATGAAGAAAATCCTATGGAGGCTTGTCTTTCTTTTTGTGATGATAGGGATGTACTAATTCTCATAGTTTGTGTTGTTCATGATGTGGAATGTATGTAATTTGGGATTTTCTTTGTTTTGTAATAGGATGATGGTTGGATAGTGTAATGAACTTGAATCTTTGTCTCTACCGAAAACTCAACGAACTTTCAATTGTGAACCTTCGGCCAATTAATCTTGGATCTTGAATACCACCCATGGATAAGACTTTAAATGAACCATGATAAACCTTGACTTGATGAATGGAGTTAGGGAAAAGCCTTGAACCACTTTGTATTCTCATTTCAATTTCCAAATGACAACCTAAGTTCAATCTCCAACATAATTCACTTTGTATTGCAATCAACAAATGAATGAGAGAAATGATAATGCCTTGATCACAAACAATCCACAATCTCATGTCTTGCACCATGTGCCTTGGTTTGAATTAGGTTCTTGACGGACAAAATGCTTTAAACGAAATTTGAATAATAGGATTGATTAAATCATCGAAACAAATTCATCCTCAAATCATTGGGACCCCAATTCAATATCAATTCCTTAATCCAAACCTAACTCGTACGATGAGCCACCAACAAATTGCAAGTATGACGGCACCTTGGACACAATGAACCCACAAGTCTAACTCTCACACCATGACATGCATTGCACTTCAATCCGACTTAACAATAAAGCTTTGAGAAATTCTTGAGGAAGATACGAATCGAAGCGCATAAGAACACATCGACATGAAATCCGATGAATCTCAGTCGAATTAATGATTGCAGACACCACATATAAAATCCATATTCCTCTTGCCCTTGGTAAATTTTCATATAGGAAAACCTTGTAGCTTTAGGAGAAAGAAGCCCACAATGACCATATAAAACCCTAGCTTCCAAGATCCTTGATCCAATGCAAAGTTATTGATTAATGATGCATGTTATGTCAATGACCTAACGGAAAGATGCAGATGAATGCAAAGCGTGAGCCAGATAGAAATAAATTAGGGGTAGGACAAATTTGGGGTATGACAGCTGCCCCTATTTAATCGTCTTAAACCTGAAGGTGAGATTGGCGCCAGCCTTTCGAACATTCAAGGTGGAAGAAGATTAAATATCAAGACCTGAAATTTGTCCTGAAGAAAAGATGATGTAAGTGTTATCCTTATTTTTATGTTTTGATATCTGCTGGGGAAAAGAGAAATTTATTTTTGTTTTTCTGGTGGAAGAATTTACAGTGGGTAATGGGTTTGAATGGAGATAGCTTATAACGTGGTAGCGGTGCCGACACGGGGTTTTCAAAGAGAATGGTTGTATGAAACAATGATCGAAAGAAAAAGACCTCGTGCGATTTACAACTAAACGTCAGGACTGAAAGGAACAAGATCTCGTGGCGATCTATGACTCAACATCGAAAGAAGATCTCGTGGCGATCAACTCGTCAACAGAAGAAAGGGAATAAGATCTCGTGGCGATCTTATGACTCAACATCGAAAGAAGATCTCGTGGCGATCAACTCGTCAACAGAAGAAAAGGGAATAAGATCTCGTGGCGATCTTATGACTCAACATCGAAAGAAGATCTCGTGGCGATCAACTCGTCAACAGAAGAAAAGGGAATAAGATCTCGTGGCGATCTTATGACTCAACATCGAAAGAAGATCTCGTGGCGATCAACTCGTCAACAGAAGAAAAGGGAATAAGATCTCGTGGCGATCTTATGACTCAACATCGAAAGAAGATCTCGTGGCGATCAACTCGTCAACAGAAGAAAAGGGAATAAGATCTCGTGGCGATCTTATGACTCAACATCGAAAGAAGATCTCGTGGCGATCAACTCGTCAAAAGGGAATAAGATCTCGTGGCGATCTTATGACTCAACATCGAAAGAAGATCTCGTGGCGATCAACTCGTCAACAGAAGAAAAGGGAATAAGATCTCGTGGCGATCTTATGACTCAACATCGAAAGAAGATCTCGTGGCGATCAACTCGTCAACAGAAGAAAAGGGAATAAGATCTCGTGGCGATCTTATGACTCAACATCGAAAGAAGATCTCGTGGCGATCAACTCGTCAACAGAAGAAAAGGGAATAAGATCTCGTGGCGATCTTATGACTCAACATCGAAAGAAGATCTCGTGGCGATCAACTCGTCAACAGAAGAAAAGGGAATAAGATCTCGTGGCGATCTTATGACTCAACATCGAAAGAAAATCTCGTGCGATTTTCCACACTTTGGAAAGGAATAAGATCTCGTGGCGATCTATGACTCAACATCGAAAGAAAATCTCGTGCGATTTTCCACACTTTGGAAAGGAATAAGACCTCGTGGCGATCTATGACTCAACATCGACTCGACATCGAGGGACAAAAGAAGACATTGTGTCAGACACTCATCAGAGATTGAAGATACCTCGCATCGGCACCGAGGTTGGAAGAGATTTGAAATGTGGTAGCAGATATCAATCGGAATTTGTAAGGACAACCTTTTGTGTGAGGATGTGTCGTCGTCTTGATTGGGTGCGGATTTGTATTATCTGGGTTATGCTTTGTATGCATGTTTGAATTTTTCTATGGCGTAATGCTCCATTTTGACGGATATGCTACGCTTTTGAGGATGCAATGCTATATGCAGTGAATACTATATGCAGAGTGCCAAATAAAGGCATTAGTGAGGTAAACACCAGGGAGAATCCCCTTAGTGTTAAGGACCATGTGGAGGTGCCAATAGATATTGGACTTTGATTTGTAAGATGCACCTTCTTTGACTTGAAGAATAATTTCTGACTTCTCACCATGTGCCACTGCTTGGAGGATTTTCAGCTTGAGGAGATTCCCTCGATTCACCATGTTAGGGATGAGAAATCCAGGTAACGAGCCTTGGTTAGGGAAGTAGGACAACTCCTAGGAGAAATAAACTCCTGTGCTTGAGGAATGGAACAAACTCTCGGGAGAAATTAACTCCGTGTTTGGGGAGAGACCAAGTTTCCAGGAGAAGTAAACTCCTGTGATTGGGGAATGGATCAAACTCTCAGGAGAAATAAACTCCTACGCTTGGGAGAGACCTAGTTTCCAGGAGAAATAAACTCCTATGATTGGGGAGAGAACAAAATAACCCAAGATATTGTGCCCCAAGCTTCACGACCCATGAAGGAATTTGCACTATAGAATCCTTGGAGAGATTTGTCGAATCTCGACGTAATTGCCCCAGATTGGTCAAACTCAAGAGAGATTCCTCGACTTGATTGCCCCAGATATGTTGAATTTGAGAGGTCAAACCTCGACTCAACTGCCCCTGATTAGGTACATCTTACTAGAATCCTCGAGCTTTCATTGTTTTGAAGTCAAACAAACATGGAAATAACTTTACCACGCTCAACGGAGTCTTCCAATTCTTCCCCTCGAGGTAATCAAGGAAAGCATTAACTGTTCATGCCCAACGGAGTTCTTTGGATAACTGCCCCTTGATAATCAATCTCTAAAACGATTAGCTTTTTACTCCACGGAGTTCTCAAGTCTCTTGTGCTTTGACATGATCAAGTTGCTCACTGATTCTCATCCTGAAATTTCTTTGATGTTTAAGCAGATGTTTGTATGCAAAAGAATGTTAATTCTAGGAATGATAATTCTAATGCAAAGTGTACGTTAGTCTTGAAGTTTAAAGAAACCTTTTTTATTGAAATGAGGTTGCGACCTCTTGTGGATGGATCACTAGTTGACACAACCCCGATTTTTGCATGTAGAAGATAAAGCAAGCATACGATACCAACATGGAAATGAGTCTCGCTTCATTGGGAGTCAGTTAAACGCTATCTCATAGGAGTGTGCTTTCAAAATAACCCTACTTCAATTAGGACTTTTGAGGGTTGTAACTTGGCCAGGTTCACGGTTTTTTAAAAAACAAAGGATTTTTAGGCTCGAAATTATTTGGTACCCACCCCCTTCATGATGTTCTCCCTTCCTAGGTTCAATTAACTCGACATGAGTGTTCATTCTTCACAAGGAATTTGGAATGGTTGAGGAATCAATGAGGTTCTTTGGACATGGCGGTCGCTCACCTTTTATTCTTCTGATTCATTGTCACACGACTTTGTTCTTGCTTGGCAATTTCATCGTTTTTTTTTGCTTCTTTTGTCATTTTTTCTTTTCATCCTTTTTTTATTTTCATTATTTTTTCGCCATTTTTTTTTTGCTCTCTTTTTTTTTGAACAAGTCGTGTGACCTCGCATAGTCTTTGATTTGTTGGAGGTGATTGCGACTACCTCACTCCTTTGATTTGATGAAGGATTACCATTGTGGTATCGTCATCTCTTGATCTCTTGATGGAATAAGGATAATCATTGCGGTCTAGACATTCCTCAACCTTTTGGAGGATAACCATTGTTGTATCCTTAGATGCATATCCTTTTGGTGAGTTTTGAAAGCTCGATCAAGTTAAATGAACACTACCCTTCCCCAAGGTCAAAATGAGGGTTTTTATGATTAGAAAAGAAACTCCTACTTCGAGGCTCAAAGGGGTTGACGAGGGTTTATCTCCCTTATATCTCCGGTGTGTGGGGATTTGAAATAATGCCTGTACATCCTCAGTAGGGTTTTATTCAAAAACACACGATTAGAGATTTTGCGTTTTTATTTTTCATCATTCTCCCTCAGCTTTTTGCCTAAACAAGCAATTAGTAAAGTTGGTATCGTATTGCCAAAAGCATTTTATGAGTGAAAACGAATGGATTACTTCAAGACAGACATAAACAATGTATTATGATTTTCATTCAGAAATTAACAAGTTTTTACATGCTATTGATACTTAAACACACAAATGAAAAATTACAATGAGAATGCAGTAAGAAACTAAATGGGTGTCGTTGTTGAGGAGACTTGACTCCGTCTGGACTTGTTGAGCTTGAATACTTTCTGCAGTTCCTTCCAAACACTTCAGATTACTTCAAAAGAGAACTCCAACAAAGTCACCCATGAGTTGTAAACTTTTGCCTTGCTTTAGGGATTCGAGCAATGCGAGTGATGCGATGCTCAAGATAAGAGTATGTCTTGCTTATCCCTCGTGCGGGAGCCCCAAGCATAGTTGATAGAGTAGTAATCGCCATCATAAATGGAAATAATCTTGTATGGTCATCAAACTCAAGAGAGCTACTTGTGGTGGAGAATACCCAATACTAGAATCTTAACCAATTGTGATTCCAACAAACGAGGAGACGAATGAGCACAAGGCAAAAGAATCACATCAATTTGCTTCTCGTATTCTTCTCGTCTCTGTTAACAAACGGTGGCCACCGAGAAGGATATCTTGAGAAAAGGCAACTGATATATGAAGTAGAACCTTGAGAATGAGAAGCATTGTGAAGAACACTGTTGATTATCACACGGAAGAAGATTCTGACGAAGTCACCCAAGAATTTGTAATGCTTTAGGGATTCGAGCAATGCGAATGATGCAATGCTCAAGATAAGAGTGCGTCTTGCTTATCCCTCGTGCGGGAGCCCCAAGCAACTTCCAAACATGTACAAGAGGTGATTACCAATTTAGCTTCAATATCCAAACCATTCGGAGTGAGAGTGAATGACCCTTGGTATCAGGCACAAACCAACAATATCTAAATCAGCGGAGTCATGACCTTTTCTATGACTTCCAACCTTTCGTCCAAGAGGTGAAACCTTTTGTTAATTTCATTATTCGGAAACTTGAAGACTTCAATTCCCAAATTGTTCTCATGATGCGTTTCCTCCTTACCAAGGATAGGAACCTCAACAGTACTTCAAACATTCTGATTCATAAAACCTTCTCATGGGTGAGATTAAAATTTGCATTTCGCCTTTGAGGAACTTGTCTCAATTCTTCTTGTCAAAGAGAAAAGGCTTGAATAACCTCCATACATTGATTCATGTCAGTCTCCATTTATGTTCTCACCTCACTCAAAAACCTCACGGAGTTGTTCCAATGCTAACTTTCAAGCACATAACGGTGAGAAGTCAAATCTGTTGTTGATGTCAGAGTCTGAATAGAAAGGGCTCCATAAGCTTCTGATAGAACCATGAAATGCATGATAGTATGAATGCATGTTTCATTTATGAGAGATCCTAAAGTATTTTCACACACTTTCATTCTTCCTTTTTTGAAATTAAAGCTTCCTTTTTTTGTATAGAATATCTTTTCTTTCCTTTTACTTTTCTATTTCCTTTTCTTTTACATATCTTTTCTTTTCTTTTCTTTTCTCTTTTTTGGAAATAGACTTTAGGATCTTTCATAAATGGAGTGGACAAAGCAATGATGTTATGCAATGCAAAAGCATGGGATCAACGGTCCATATAATCTTAGTAACCACTGTACAATCCTCTGAATAACTGATAGAGGTCAAATGTCACAGGATCAAAGGTCCGACACCTTTTTGAATACCAGGAAAACCAATAGTCACCAACAGAACAGAATAGTCACCAACGGTACCTGTCATGTATATCCCACCCCACTCACAGGTGAATCTAGGTCAAGGTAGGTCAATGGCTTCCAGCGTTATCAGTTCTCCTGAAACACCATCATTGTCGCAAATACATGCCAACAACGGTATCTCATTTGAACCTCGACTGGTCGTGGGTCTCATGATCGCAATCAACAGAACCTGACATTCTGTTGGCGTCATGACTATCCACTCTATCCTAGGTATCCTATGTGTCACTCTGGCCTGGGTATTGGGCCTTTTACCTCATAAAACATCCCACCCAACCTGCAAAACAGAACAGAAGACCCCAAGGAACACAGAATATAATCCATATGCATGATGTGCAAACAGAAATAAACATGATATGCAAGCAGAAAAGTAAACATGCAAACATATATACAAGGTATAGACATAAAAACAAATAAACACCCAGTAAATAAACAAACAAACGCAGGCTAGGATCGACTCACTAAGGATGGACCAGCAACAGGTCTAGCAACATCCCCAGCAGAGTCGCCAGCTGTCGCACGCTCGCGAAAAATGAACAGAGTCGCCACCAATATATTTATCCCATAAGGGAAAGGAATATCAGAAAACCTAACAAAGGAAGGAACAGGGTCTTGCGACCAGAGAATCTAGGTACGGGAGTCGGTTACGCGAGGGGAAGGTATTAGCACCCCTCGCGCCCATCGTACTCGATGGTATCCACCTATGTTGTTTCTATCTAAAGGGTGTATACTATGTCTATGTCTAAATGCGAAATGAATGCAAAATGTAGGGAAAATAAAGAATTATACTCGCACGGGCCCTACCCCGCTGCCTACGTATCCTTTTCAGGAATCAGAGAAACCGTAGCTCGGCTAAAGATTTTCTGTTTGTTTTTGTGTTTTTTAATTGGGCGGCGTTAACGCTCGCGCTCTTGCATAAGGGATCGCCTAGGATGCAATGGAGCGGAGATAACGGTGCCCTTAAGAAAAAGAAAAGGAAATGATTGGTTTGTGTCTTTTAAGATAGATGAGTGGTGAACGGTTCCCAATACCGGGCCACTCACCACTTTCTCTATTTTGCTTTAGTCTGAACCATTGTTAGATGTTTTTGGTGTTTTTGGTTGTGTGTTTTTTAAGGGAATTTACTCTGCGATTCGAATCACATAAAATGTATAATGATCGAGAAGCGGATTAGGGAATGAGTCCCACTCACTTCCACCCCATTACGTAATGCTTGAGAAACAGATTAGAGAATGAATCTCACTCGCTTCTCTCCCATTAATTAATGTTTGAGAAACAGATTAGGGAATGAATCCCACTCGTTTCTCTCCCATTAAGTAGTGACCGAGAAACAGATTAGGGAATGGATCCCACTCGTTTCTATGCCACTAAGTGATTGAGAAATAGATTAGGGAATGAATCCCACTCATTTCTCTATCGCTTGCTTAATGTGATTCGCATCTTCCGTTTATTAATGTTTTAAAGAGTTGAAAAGAAAAAGAATGAAAGAAGGGGAACTAATCTTAAATTCTAATCTAAGTTGTCTATACAAGCCTAAATCCTAATGTTAACATGGTGACTAAATTCTAAAAGAAGCATTAAAATGGTATCAACAAAATAGGCCAAAAATATGGCCAAAAGATAAGCAACAAAGTCACACAACAATTATACAAAAATAACATGGAACTAGCACAAAACAATTCAAGCCTCAATGCAAAAAATTACACTAAAATACTACTATTTTTTATGGGTTTTTATGAAAGATCTTAAATGTCAAAACTAACCTAAGAAAATCTACTATTTTTTTATAGGCTTTTTAAGTGTTAAGGGAATCAATTAAAAGTCAAAATTATACTAACATCTATTAATCCTAAAACTAACATTTTTATTGTTTTCTAAGTCATTTTTCATTACCTAAAAATCGAGCAAAAATTTATGTGAACTAAAACCTAAATCTAGCATGAATTTGAGTAGCACAGGGAGTTCCATATAGAAACAGTGGTGCAGAGAGTGATAAGGGCGTAGGCCCAAGCATGGCCCAAACAAAGTGTTTTTGTCATAGATTCTTGCAGCAAAAAACGTATAGGGACCGTGTGAGGGTGCAGGACGCAAGAGTTTGTGTGGCAGGCCCATGAGATTGTTTTTGTTACAGTCTTTTTTAACACACAAAAATGGAGAGCATTGGGCCAAATGGGGGTGTATGTTACAGATTCGGGCCCAGAGGTTTCTCGTGTTGATCCAATATCACTATTATGTTGGTTTAATCAGATTTTTAGTCAAAGTTTATTAATCCAAGTAATCAGCGACTAATCCTCATTAATCAACTTAATCCAATTAATATTATGAAGTTAAATGAAATTCAATAAGGGGATTAGGGTTTACCTATTGTGACTATTGGAATCCAAATGCTCTTCTTCCTTCTCGCGACGAAACGCTCGACGGCGCCGAACCTCACTCTCCGGCGAGAATCGCCCCCGAACATCTCCGCTCAAACTCTCCTTCCATCTCGACCTCTCCGTCTTTCCCTCCTCTTTCAGTTTATGATTCACTCTCAATCTGACCTCTCCGATCAACCCTCTCAAATCGATCCTCCGTCTCTGTTCGATCCTTCTTCTCGTTTCTGGTTCTTTCGGTGTTTCGGATTCGCTGCGACGAAGGGATCGTGATGACTGTTGTTACTGCAGAGTGACGATGATGCTGTTGACCTAATCGAAGGGAATCCAGAAGTGAAGGTTGATATTGTTATGAATGGGGGAAGATCCTCAATGAATACAGAAGATTATGGAGATTTGTTGCAGGTGAAAATAGAAGAAGATAGAGAGTTTTCGAACTGGTCAAGAAATTGTTGCAGGTTTGTTACGTTCTGAATTTTCTGTTTTCGTCTCCGACTCGGCGCTGCGATAAGATTATCGTGATTGTGGTGTGATGATGATTGATGACATTCTGTTTTTCGGTTTCCTTTTCTGCAGGTTTTGAGTTGGTTGAATGAAGATTGAGATTGAAGAGTTTGTTGAGGATGATTGATGATCGATTATGATGAAGATGTTGATGCAGAGAAATGGTTGATTGTTGAAGAAGATGATGGAATCGAAGAGAGATGATTCAGAAATGGTGAAGAAATGGTGAATGGGAGTGAAGAGTGAATAAAGAGAGATTGGTGAAAAGTGAAGTGTTCAGTGAAGGTGTGGAATGGAATCGGGAAGAGTTGAAGTGAAGAGGAGAAGAAAATCGTGGAGAGGTTCTGAATTGGTGAGTTCTTCCTCTTATCTCTCAAATTCTCCTTTTTCTGTTATTTTTTGTTGAGATTCAGTCGTTCTTTGCTTCTTTTCCTCTTCTGTTGTTGGTTATGAAATCAGTTAAGGGAGTTAGTTGAGCTGGCTATTCTGTTATGGCTGTGTTTTGTAGTTAGTTAGGTATTGCAACTGATTTTGGAGGTTGTTAGGATTGGTGAAAATTCTGTTATGGTTTTCTGTTAGTAATTGTGGAGGTTAACTGTTAGTTTTGTTAAGTGAATGCTGAGTTTTGGTTATTGTTTCAGAATGCTGGAGGGCTGTTTGCGAATAGGGTTGATATGTATGTGTGTATGCTGCTGGATTTGATTGCTTTGTAATGCAGGGGCCTGTTTTGGTGTGTATGTAAGCGTGTAGTACGTGGCTTGGATAAATGTTGAATGCTGAACCGGTTTTAGTGTGGCTGTGTTTGAATGTTAGAAAATTCTGTTTTTTTGCTGTTAGTAAACAAGTGGTTAGGGGTTTTATGGCAGGGCTGACCTTGGTTTTTTATGTGCAGGTGGATTGAGCATGAGCTTGAAAGCTTGAAGAAGTGTGGTGTTATTCAAGAGAAACATGGTGACTTGAAGTTAAGGTGTGAAAGCTAGGAAGTTGATGAAGAATAAAATTAGTATGAAGAAAATCCTATGGAGGCTTGTCTTTCTTTTTGTGATGATAGGGATGTACTAATTCTCATAGTTTGTGTTGTTCATGATGTGGAATGTATGTAATTTGGGATTTTCTTTGTTTTGTAATAGGATGATGGTTGGATAGTGTAATGAACTTGAATCTTTGTCTCTACCGAAAACTCAACGAACTTTCAATTGTGAACCTTCGGCCAATTAATCTTGGATCTTGAATACCACCCATGGATAAGACTTTAAATGAACCATGATAAACCTTGACTTGATGAATGGAGTTAGGGAAAAGCCTTGAACCACTTTGTATTCTCATTTCAATTTCCAAATGACAACCTAAGTTCAATCTCCAACATAATTCACTTTGTATTGCAATCAACAAATGAATGAGAGAAATGATAATGCCTTGATCACAAACAATCCACAATCTCATGTCTTGCACCATGTGCCTTGGTTTGAATTAGGTTCTTGACGGACAAAATGCTTTAAACGAAATTTGAATAATAGGATCGATTAAATCATCGAAACAAATTCATCCTCAAATCATTGGGACCCCAATTCAATATCAATTCCTTAATCCAAACCTAACTCGTACGATGAGCCACCAACAAATTGCAAGTATGACGGCACCTTGGACACAATGAACCCACAAGTCTAACTCTCACACCATGACATGCATTGCACTTCAATCCGACTTAACAATAAAGCTTTGAGAAATTCTTGAGGAAGATACAAATCGAAGCGCATAAGAACACATCGACATGAAATCCGATGAATCTCAGTCGAATTAATGATTGCAGACACCACATATAAAATCCATATTCCTCTTGCCCTTGGTAAATTTTCATATAGGAAAACCTTGTAGCTTTAGGAGAAAGAAGCCCACAATGACCATATAAAACCCTAGCTTCCAAGATCCTTGATCCAATGCAAAGTTATTGATTAATGATGCATGTTATGTCAATGACCTAACGGAAAGATGCAGATGAATGCAAAGCGTGAGCCAGATAGAAATAAATTAGGGGTAGGACTGTAACACCCCGTTAATTCTAGTGTATTAATTTAATTATTTTATTAATTAAATTATTAGAATTAATAATCTGTGGGAATTATTTGGAAAATAATAAAAATATGGTGTTGGGCTGAGTGTGATAGTAGTAGAAGGGGGGTGTTAACTAAGCAAGCCCATTAAGAATATTTTATTTTATTTTCCATAAAATAAAGAAATTGGGGAAAGAAGCAGTAGAAGCAGATTTTGGAACTGAAGAAGAGTATCTTGGAAGAAGGACATCGTAGTGGATTGAGTATTCACCCTGGTGCTACCAAGATGTACCATGATTTGAAGAAGTTATTCTGGTGGCCTGGAATGAAAAAGGACATAGCTGAATTTGTGTATTCTTGTTTGACTTGTCAGAAGTCAAAGATCGAACATCAGAAGCCGCATGGAACTATGCAACCTTTATTTATTCCTGAGTGGAAGTGGGATAGCATATCCATGGACTTTGTATCTGGATTGCCAAGAACAGCTAAGAACTATGAAGCCATTTGGGTTATTGTGGATCGACTGACGAAGTCTGCTCATTTCATACCGATGAGGATGGATTATTCGATGGAAAGGTTGGCACAGTTGTACATTGAGAAAATAGTAAGTTTGCATGGTATTCCTTCGAGCATAGTATCAGATAGAGATCCAAGATTTACGTCCAGATTTTGGGAAGGATTACAGAAGGCCTTGGGTACTAAATTGAGGTGAAGTTGCGGTTACGCGTGCTCTTAGAACTAGACTTGTTTGTTGGTACGACACAGGATGTCAGTGTCAGAGTTGAACGGATTGAAGGAATAATTAAAAGGTTTGTTGAGAAGAAATTTTAGGAATTAAGTATACCTTTTGAGGAGTTTTGGAAATATCATTTAAGGTGTCGCTGCATGGCGTCAGTGTTGCAATTTCGGACAACGATTGGAAAATTCATATCTTGAGATTCGAGTGTCTTATTTAAGTGTCGTTTGGGGTATTGCGAAGCTAACTTAATAACCATGATATATGTTGTTATTTGATGTTTAAAACTTGTTTGAAATGTGTTCCCATTATAAAAACAGAGGCGTGGGAATTTTGGGTTGTTGGGAACCGGTTCCCAGATAGAGACAACCCGGTTCCCCATAGTAAAAACCAGAGACGAGACTTTTGAAGCTGCCAGGAACCGGTTCCCACGTAGGGACAACCCGGGTTCTGCAGCATTTTTCTGAAAATGTTTTATCTTTGAAAACCCATAACTTGTGATCCGAGCATCCGATTTATGTGCCGTTTTGGGCGTTGCGAAGCTAATGAGATGCTTTATCTGATGAAGTGATAATACGGGCAGTTGCCGACTTGTTTATTTATTCAATTAAAATATTGTTGAATTGGATTATGATGGCAATTAACATTAATGTGATGTGTATGTTGTTGTGATGATGTGGTGTTGTATGTGAATGATTGAATGATGTTTATACATGTACATACTTGTTGTGACGTTATTGGAAAGAGGTAATAAGCGATGTTAAGCATCGGGATGATGATGATGTATGATGATGTAAGTATGTGTCATGTGTGCATTATTCATAAATCATTTGCATTGGAAGGCTAATTCCCATTGTGCGGAGATTAGCGGGAAGTCATCGTGTGCCCATGTGGGGTGTGAGCGATGAGGCAGTAGTCGTGTGCCCATGTGGGGTGTGAGCGACTAGAGGGCAGTAACAAAGAGAGAAGTCCTGTGATATGATTCACGAATTTTGGTACCACATGCATAAGTGTCGTTTCACTCATTGCATTATAACATGATATAATTGGATGATTGTGTGGTGTGATAGATGATGTTTATACACTGATGCTTGTTTGTAATAATGATTCCGATTATATGTATGTTGAATGGATGATAGTTGCTATGAGATTTTATTGCTTATGATTGTATAATGGTTGTTAATTCGAATGAAACTCACCCTTACTTTGATGATTTCAGATTAAGGATGTAGCAGCGTTTTGATTGGGTGAAGATAGCTTATAGGCTAGCCCGTAGTTCGTGTCGCGTCATGCTCTGATTGTAACACTGGGATCGACTAGTCTTAGCGTTACTTGTTAAACTTTGTTGCCTTTTGGCTATGGATTTATGTATGGAGTATTTATGTGGAGATGTCCCTAATACTGTTGGTTTTAAGTTCCGCTGTGCTAAACACCTGTTTGTTATTGGTTAATTTTTAATAAAGGCATGACAATCGACTTTGATGTTTTATTTATTTAATAATTGTAGCATCCTTGCTGTTTAATTACTCTGATTATATTATAATTCCGAGGGGGTTTAGAAGGGTGTTACAAGGACAAATTTGGGGTATGACATAAACCAGTTCAGATCAGACTTGCATCAAAACATAAAATCAATACTAGCAACATTACCTTTAAATTAAAGCTGAATAAACTCAGGAAGGAAATCATAAATAGGTCCCCCATACTGTGTACCAGTAGCCTGCACAAACATTCCATATTATCAATTCAAAATCCAACAAGCTTCCAATATCTAACACACTGTAGTGCACAAGTTAACCAACAAAATCATGTCATACAAGTTCATTAAATCAGTCAAACCTTCAACTAACCTTTACAATTTTATAACAGAAAGGAAACTACCATTTAACTACCTTAAAACCCAACATAACTGAAACATCTATTAACTCACTTCTAATTGTCCCTAACAACCTATAACTAACATTACAGTTCATGGTGTAACTAAGTGATTCACTTTATAACTGCCTAATCACAGCCCTCCATTTCCCAACTGAATTCCACAATCTAAGAGTTCAGATTCACTCCCCTGTAACTACCTCCATACTTCCATAACAGACACATACCTCTTTCCATTCCTCACTTCAAGCCTAACTCACCCGACCCCAATCCCTATATAGTTTCTCTTCCCTCCATAATTCAAGAGTCCACGCCATTAGACCATAACCATCCCACCACCATTATTCACCTTAACACTTCATCCATCTCAATCATCTTCAATCTTCCACCTTCCACCAATTTACACTCTCTCGACTCCATCCTTCACATCTTCACCTCTCTCGCAAAAATCCTTTGCAAAATTCTCTCTCCCTCTTCAACCTCTCTGCAGCCACAATAATCTCACCATTCGACCTCGTTCTCTACACTACATCACCATAGCTACAGATAATCTCTCAACAGAAATGAATTCGATACACAATAGTCAACAACATTCTGAATCTCACTCAATCTTTCGCTGAGTTTATTTCTCAGCTCTCCCTAAACTCGAGTCCACAACAACAACACAACACTCATACAAAAATCACGGAAAGAAGAAGAAAAGTAAAAAAAGAAGAGCAGCAAGAGAACGAAGAGAGTTTGAATAGATAAAGATTACTTGAGTTTCGCGGTGGTCGGGAATCTCCTCCACCACACCGGAAGCTCAGGCCACCCTAACAAGTTCCATTTATGCATTCTTTGACTTTTATATATTCGTCTATGATCCGATTAGGGCTCCAAGTGCTTCAATTTTTCGTAATCGCGTGTGAATGATGAAATCCTTAATACTTAGGGTTTCCGATTTAGCTTCCAATCCCGTTGCCTGATAATAATATTTGAAATCTGGGTTCATATTAGTGTTTAGGGTTAGAATTGGGGTAGGGTTTGTGTGGGTGCTTCGTTGATTGAATGTTAGGAATGGCGGTTTGCGGTAGCGCTTCATAGCCGGAAATCGCTCGGTGCGAGAGAGTGAGAGATAGGAATAAAGGAAAGAGATAGTCTTAGAAGCTGAAACGTCACAATACATAACCCTAATTTCCCTTTTCTTTTTATTATTATTATTATTATTATTATTATTATTATTATTATTATTATTATTATTATTATTATTTTTAATAAAAATCTGAAAACAAACAAAAACTTTCAGCCGAACTATGGCACTCTGTTTCCTTAAAAGAATACGTAGGCATTGGGTCGCGGGGCCTAAGTGAGCACATTTGTAAATAATTCTTTCTTTTCCCCGTGTTTCTTTTGCATGCATTCACATTAGGCTTTATACATTGTACACACCCTTTAGATAGAAATAAACATAGGTGGATACCGTTGAGTACGAAGAACGTGAGGGGTGCTAGTACCTTTCCCTCGCGTAACTGACTCCCGTACCCAGTTCTCTGGTCATAAGACCTTGTTCTTATTCTTTTCTAGGTGTTCTGATATTCCTTTCCCTTAATGGGATAAATATATTAGTGGCGACTCTGGTTAATTTTTCGCGAGTGTGCGATAGCTTGCGACTCTGCTGGGGACGTCGACCTATTGCGGGTCCGTACTTAGCGAGTCGATCCTAGCCTTTGTTTGTTTTTTTGTTTATTAGGTGTGCTTATCTATTGCTTATGTGTTGCATGCATTTATTTTATGCTTGCATATCATGTCTATTTTCTGCTTGCATATCATGTTTACTTTTCGGATGCATCTGGATATACTTCTCGGCCCCCGTTGGGGCCACATATTTTTTCTGTTTGTTTTGCAGGTGGAGGTTTTTGTGAGGTAAAAGGTCCACTACCCAGACCAGTGACACATAGGATTAGCGTGGATGCCCATGTTGACTCCCGTAGCGCTTGCTATGATCGAGCTTAACATGGGGTACCACAACTAGGCGAGGTTCTTTCATGGAACACTGTGTCTGGAACGCTTGCTGCCTCAAACACTTTGTACCCCAAGGAAACTGTAGACCCTGGTGACCATTAGGGACCACCTGTCTGTGTCTAAACTACATACCTGAGAGATTGGGATGGGACAAGAAACCTTGGCTCCTACATACCATTGGTTCTTCATATTTAAGGTCGGACCTTTATTTGGTATGTTCCCATGGTGCTTGATATTCTGGTATTCCAAAAAAGGCGTCAAACCTTTGATCATGTGACATTTGACCTATACAGAGGTGTTACATCAGTTATTCAGAAGAGTGCACAGTGGTTACTCAGATTATGTGGACCGTTGATCCCATGCTTTTCCATTGCATAACATCATTGCTTCATCCACTTCATTTATGGGGGATCCTAAAGTCTGTTTTCAAGAGAAAAAAAGGAAGCGAGAAAAAAAGGAAAAAGGAAAGTAATCTATGAAAAAATCTTTGATTTCAAAAAAAGAGAAAAGAAAAGATGGATACAAAAGTGTGTGAAAAGACTTTAGGATTCTCCATAAATGAAACATGCATTCATTCTATCATATTGCATTTCATGGTTCCGTATCAGAAACTTATTGGGGTCCCTTTCAATCCAGATTTCTGTTTCATCAACGAAACTGACTTCCCTACACCTGTATCGTACAAAGAGCAATCATAGGAGAGTCATGGACCATCTTGAACAGAATCAGGCTGAACTTCGTAAGGACATGGACACTATGGGGGAGAGGATGAACCAACACTTGGAGACTCTCCATGTTATTATTCAGGGACAAGGAGAGCTTCGAGAAAATTTTGTTAAACTTTCCACTACTGCTCCCACCATTCCTGCTAACGAGGGACCAAAACTTGTGCACGTGGAAATTCCTGTTGAAGATCCTCATAAGAAGGTTGTGGATGACCAGTTTCAATGCTGCTGCCATGTGCTTAGTTCCTGGGTTTGTCATTCCTCCAAAATTTAAAGTGCCCTATTTTGACAAATACAAAGGTATCACGTGCCCAGAGACTTATCTCCGTTCTTATTGCCGTAAAATGGATGCTCATGCTAACAACAAGTTGTTGCTTATGCATTTTTTTCAAGACAGCCTTATTAGGGCTCTGTTAGAATGGTATATACAACTCGAGAGGACTCACATTCGTACTTGGGGAGAGCTTGTTGGTGCGTTCTGGAAGCATTATTTTATAACACTGCTATGGCTCTTAGCCGTGTCCAACTTCAAAATTTGTCACAGAAACCTAAGGAATCTTTCAAAGAGTACGCCCGAAGGTGGCGTGAGCTTGCTACTAGAGTCCAACCTCCTCTTTTGGACCGTGAATTGATTGATTTGTTTATGGGAACCTTGAAAGGCCCTTACCTTCAACATATGATCGACAATACTTCTTATTCTTTCTCTAATATGGTTATTATTGGAGAACAGGTTGAGACTTGTGCTAGTACAATTCAAGGTACTTCTGGTTCTAGCAACACTGATAGAAATGGCAAGAAACAGTACTCTGGATTTGTTAAAAAGAAAGAGGCTGAGATTAGTAGTGCTTCCATTGATAAAAGCGAAGCTCCTGCCTATTCTGCTGCTCAGCCTTCATATTATCCAATGCCTATTGTTGTTCCTGGTCAATATGTTCCTCAAGCATATGTCGCTGCACTTCCACATCCATGGGTGGCTCATCAACAACCCTTTATACCTCAACAACAGTTTGCTCATCCTTAGAATTATCAGCATAATTACCAAGAACAAGGTCCACAAAGGCCAAGAAGACCACCAAGAAAGATTGACCCGATTCCTATGACCTACAGTCAACTGCTCTCTCATTTAATCAAGGATTCCTTGGTCCAACTAAGGGAGTCTAAGCCCCCTCCAACACCAGTTCCTCAGGGATATGACTTAAATGCCAAGTGTGAGTACCATTCTAGGGCATCTGGACATTCAACAGAGGATTGTAATATTCTGAAATGCAAAGTCCAAGATCTCATTGACTCCAAAGCGATATCTTTCACTCCAAATGGCCTTCACATAAATTTAAGTGTTCATGCCCAATTGAGTGCCAGGGTTTCGCAAAGAATCTCCAAAATCAACAAGTCGAGACAGAGTCAAGCCTCCTCAACTATGGCAATCATCAATTTGTTTCTATATTTTCATTTGTAATTTTCCTTGGTTTGTTAAAAGTTACTTCCATGTAAAACTCATTTGTTTTTAATGATAATAAAAATGCACTGCATATGCTAGTTTTGAATCAATCCATTCGTGTTCACTCATATCTTTCTGTCTGTCAATATCAAACTCTTGTTTAAGCAAAAACATCATAAGGAGAATGATGAAAACATAAAAAATGAAAAAATCTCTAATTGTGTACTTTTGAATAAAACCCTACTGATGATGTACAGGCATTGTTTCTAATCCCCAAACACTTGAGATATAAGGGAGATAGACCCTCGTTAACCCCTTTGAGCCTTGAAGTAGAAGTTCCTTTTCTATTCAGAAAAAACCCTCGCATCTAACCCAGGGGCAGGGTAGTTTTCAATTAACCTGATCGAGCATTCAAATTTCATCAGGATCACGCATCCAAGGATACAACAATGGTTATCCTTCAAAAGGTATAGAAAAGTCAAAACCACGATGGTTATTCCTCATCAATCAAGGACTCAGGCACTCACAATCACTACCAACAAATTAAAGATTCAGGATCACACGACTTGTTCAAAAAAAAAGAGAAAGGATTTAATGAAAAAAGAGCCCGCTATGTCAACAACTTGAAAACATGTGACTTAGGAAAAAGTTAGGGTATCTTGCTGGACTCCAAAATAAAATTCAAAAGAATTTGTCCAGGCATAAGTAGGGAAACAAAAAGAAAAAGCAGAAGCGAAAAATAAGGATTTCAAGATAAAGATCCTCATCAAAAGAACAAAGTCGTGTGATCAGACACCAAAATGTAAGGTAAAGTGACTTCCATGTCCAAGAACTTAATTGATTCCTCAATCATCTCAAACTCCTCTTGAAGGATGAACGCTCGTATCAGGTTGAATTGAACTTAGGACTAGAGAATATCACGAAGAATGGGTGAGTTAGGTTTGACTTTAAGCCTTAAATATTTTTTTCTAAAACCGTGAACCAGGCCACCTTACAACCCTTAAAAAACCTAATTGAAGCAGGGTTTATTTCGAACGCATGTTGCCACCAAATTGCGTAAATCTGACTCTTAGATGTTTGCTTACCATTTGTGTCGATATCGATATGTCCAATAATTCAAACACTGAATGTCTCAACATCGTTTCAATAACTTTGATCTCGAAGCTAGCATAAGCATTGCATTAGGAATATCATCTTCAAAACAAATCTCTTTCACTTGTGAATAAACACTTGACATCAAGGAAGATCAAACAATGAACAACTGCAGAAAAAGTTGATCGATTCCATGAGCCACTCACTTCAAAGGCTGATCACTCCAAGGGGCAAGTTATGTGAAGACTCTGTCAATTGAAGCATCCATTTACAGTTGGCCAATCTGGGGCAATCACGTCTATAAATCTCTTGAGAATTTGATCAATCTGGGGAAATCACGTCGATAAATCTATTCAAGTTTTAATCAATCTGGGGCAGTTACGTCGAGATTCGACAAATCTCTCCAAGGATCCTTTGAGGCAAATTCCTTCGTGGGTCATAAAGCTTAGGGTACAATCTTCTGAGTTGTATTGTCGCTCCCTGATCATAGGAGTTTATTTTTCCTGGAAACTTGTTCTCTCCCCAAGCACAAGAATTTATTTCTCTTGGGAGTTGTTCCACTTCCCCAACCTGGTCTCCTAATCTGGATTTCTCATCCCCAACATGGTGAATCGATGAAATCTCCTCAGGCTCGCAATCCCTAAGCAGTTAAAGATGTCGAGAAATTCAGACCAAGTCACTTCCTCCCCAACAATGCTACATTTCACCCCTCAGCGCAGTTTCCAATGATCTTTGGTACTACATGATTTCCCACATCGATTCATATTGGTATCTCAAGACGGAAAGCAACGGACCCCAATGATCCTGCTTCTATATCACACTAAGGCCTTTATTTGGCACCCCGCATATAATATTCATTACATATAGCACTGCATCCTCAAAATAGCGTAGCATATCCATCAAAGTGGATCATTATGCCATACAAGAAAAATTCAAACATGCATACAAAGCATAAGCCAGATAATCCAAATCAAAGCTCAATCAAGACAATGTACATCCCCACAGAGAATTTTATCCTTACAAACCTCGATTGATATCTGTTTACAAACCTTCTCAAGCCATGGTGCCAATACCTGGTATTCTCAATCCCCAGTGATGTTTGTCTTTCTACTATTCTCTAACCTCAGTGTTGATGCCTATCATTTTTTCTCCAACCTCAGTGTTGATGCCTATCATTTCTTGTCCGACCTTAGTGTTGATGACAACCGTTATTTCCAACCTCATTGTTGATGTCTAACGTTTCCTCCTACCTCAATGTTGATGTCGGTTATTTGTTTATCCAACCTCATTGTTGATGACAATCGTTATTTCCAACCTCAGTGTTGATGTCTATCGTTCCTTCACCGACCTCAGTGTCGATGCCAATCGTCATTTCAAACCACAGGGTTGATGTTTATCGTTTCTCTCTCTAACCTCAATGTTGGTGTTCTCCAACCTCAGTGTTGATGTCTATCGTTCCTTCACCGACCTCTATGTCGATGCCAATCATCATTTTCAACCTCAGTGTTGATGTCTAGCATTTCCTCCAACCTCAGTGTTGATGTCAGTTATTTGTTTCTCCAACCTCAGTGTTGATGGCAATCGTTATTTCCAACCTCAGTGTTAATGTCTATCGTTCCTTCACCGACCACAGTGTCGATGCCAATCAGCATTTCCATCCTTAGTGTTGATATTTCTCTCTCCAACCCCGGTGTTGATGTTCTCCAACCTCAATGTTGATGTCGTTAATTTGTTTCTCCAACCTCAGTGTTGATGACAACCATTATTTCCAAACTCAGTGTTAATGTCTAATGTTTCCTCCAACCTCAGTGTTGATGTCGGTTATTTGTTTCTCCAACCTCAGTGTTGATGACAACCGTTATTTCCAACCTCAGTGTTGATGTCTAATCTTTCCTCCAACCTCAGTGTTGATGTCGGTTAATTGTTTCTCCAACCTCAATGTTGATGTCGATCGTTATTTCTCTAACCTCAGTGTTGATGGCAATCGTTTTCCTCTAACCTCAGTGTTGATGTCTATTATTTCTTCCCCAACCCCAATGTTGATGCTTATTGTTTTTCTCCAACCTCAGTGTTGATGTCCTCCAACCTCAGTGTTGATGTCGATTATTTGTTTCCCCAACCTCATTGTTGATATTGATCGTTAGTCCTCTAACCTCAGTGTTGATGTTAATCATTTCCTTCTCCAACCTCAGTGTTGATGTCTACCATCTTTTTCTCAACCTCAGTGTTGATGTCTATATTCTTTTTCCTAGCCTCAGTGTTCATGTTAATCCTTTCCTTCTCCAACCTCAGTGTTGATGTTTATCCTTTCTTTTGGGATCGTAGATCGCCCGTAGATCTTATCCTTTCTTTCTTTTGGGACCGTAGATCGCCCGTAGACCTTATCCTTTCTTTCTTTTAGGATCGTAGATCGCCTATAGATCTAATCCTTTCTTTCTTTTGGGACCGTAGATTGCCCGTAGACCTTATCCTTTCTTTCTTTTGGGATCGTAGATCGACCGTAGATCTTATCCTTTTTCAACCTCGTGGGTCGTAGGTCCATTTATCTTACCCTCGTCTCTTTCAACCTTGTGGGTCGTAGGTCTGTTGATCTTACCCTTGTTTCTTCAACTGTAAATTTTACCTTTCCGTCAAACATACTTGCAATCACTGCTTCTTGAAACAATCACTCCCTTTGAGAACCTTGTATTAGCACCGTTACCACGTTACAAGCTACACCATTCAACAACAATTTCTTACCATAAACCTTACCATAAAACAAAAACTTCGCTTTCCCTGGTAGATATCAAAACAAAAACAAAAATGAAAAAATAAGGATAACACTTACACCATCTTCTCTTCAGGATAAATTTCAGGTCTTGATATTTAATCTTCTTCTACCTCAAATGTTTGAAAGGCTATCACCAATCTCACCTTCAGGTTTAAGGCGATTAAATAGGGGCAACTATCATACCCCAAATTTGTCCTACCCTTTATGTTGGAATTATAAAATATTGGAATTATAAATTTGTATTTAGGAGTCAATACAAGTGCCTAGGAGTCTATGCCTAGAAAATTACATACATGTATCTAGGAACTAGCAACATCTTTGAAAATCTTATCTTGTATTTACTCTCTAGTGTGTATATAATCAAATTACTTGAGTGCATTAAGAACTCAAGCATTTCACCAAATATTCAATTCTCTACATGGTATCAAGAGCTCTTGATCTTGGGAGATTTGCTTCCGCAATCCTAAGTCACCTTCATCGTGACAATTTTTCTGCCTTCATTGCAGCCTTGTTACCCTTCATTGCAATTTTTTTCTGCCTTCATTTCAGCCTTGTTACCCTTCATTGTAGCCTTGTTACCTTGTCCAAAAGCACCTCACACAAACCCCTCTTTATTTCTTTCATCTGTCAACCCTTCATTGCTGTCTTGTAGGTCCCTCTTGAGGAATATTTCATCTTCTTGTTGTTATTTTTATTTTTAGCTTGCTTATAATGGCTAAAAAAATTATGCTGATTTCCCATTTGGATTTCATCTTACACCTCCTCTGAGAAGAATCGTTATGTTACGGTTGCTAATGGTTCTTATGCTCGTATTGATGGCTCTAGGAGTGTTAACTTGCAACCTTCACTTCAATTACAGGATGTGCTACATGTTCCCACACTCTCTCACAACCTAATATTTGTTCGTAAACTCACCCGTGATCAGAATTGTAAAGTAATATTTTTCACTTCTTATTGTCTTTTTCAGGATCTTACCACGGGGAAGATAATTGGAGTTGCTAAGGAAAAAGGAGGGTTGTACTACCTATCTAATGAACCAAATTGCTCGAAGGTGTTGGCTTCCTACTTGCAGACTGAGTCTTCGGTGTCCTCTTCTCATTCCGCCGCACAAATTTGGCTTCAGCACAAACGTCTTGGCCATCCACCATTCTCTTTGGTTAAGTCTATGTTTCCTTCTTTATTTTTACATCATTCAGTTGAGTCTTTAAAATGTGACGTTTGTGAGTTAGCTAAACATCACCGTGTCTCTTTTACTCCTAGTTCCAATAGAAGTGTTGAACCTTTTGATCTCATACATTCTGATGTATAGGGACCAGCACCTATTTCTAATATTTCGGGTGCTAAATGGTTTGTATCATTTATTGATTATTGTACTCGAGCAACTTGGATTTTTTTGATGAAGGATAAATCAGAAGTACTGGAATTGTTTATTAGTTTTTTAAATATGGTACAAACACAATTTGGCAAGGGGATTAAAAGAATCCGCTCTGACAATGGCAAAGAGTATGCCAATCACATCCTTTCAAATTTTACCAGTCAACGGGGAATAGTTCATGAATTTACATGTGTCGACACCCCACTACAAAATGGTGTTGCAGAAAGAAAGAATCGTTATTTACTTGAAGTTGCTCGAGCCATTCTCTTCCAAATGGCATTTCCCAACTCATATTGGGGAGAAGCCGTTTTGACAACTGCCTACTTGATTAATCGGGTTCCATCTCGCATGTTAGGTAATGTCAGTCTTGTTCAATTTATGACTTCACGTTTTCCTTCTGTTTCTATTTTGCAGAGTCTCGAGTCTCGAGTATTTGGTTTTCTTGCCTTTGTCCATATCCATAAACAACACCGAAGTAAGTTGGACCCCCGCGCAGCCATGTGCATCTTTGTTGGCTATCCCCCAAACAAGAGAGGATATAAATGCTATCATCCTCCTAGTCGTAAGTAATTTTTCTCTAAAGATGTCACGTTTCATGAGAATTTAGCCTACTTCTCTCGTCCTTAGCTTCAGGGGGAGAGCATTCAGAATGTAGAATCTGATTCCAAATTTTTAGTCCTACCTGAGTTGCCCATGACTCCTCTCATAAGTCATATTACCGGTCCTACAATTGAATCTCCCGAGTCGGTTGTGAATCCTGTGTCAAGTCCTATTACTAATCCTCCTATTATTGATCCTGCTTTTTCAAATACAGAATCTGAGTCGCCTGCTTCTATTTTTGTCCCTCCTTTGTCGTCTGTTTTGCAGGAACCATCATCTTCCATACCAACAAAAACTAAAGCTGGTGAGCCAACCTTGGTGTATCAAAGAAGAAGTAAGCCCGACCTGCTCCAAACACTACTCCAATTTCCAGAACCAGAGGTAAGTGTTGAAACTCATAATCCTATTAGTGATTCCCATAGCTCTGACACTTGCGACACTAATACTGATAATTTGCCTATTGCTTTAAGGAAAGGGAAAAGGTCATGTGCCAAATACCCTATATCTCAATTTGTCTCCACTAAAAATCTGTCCTTGCAGCATCAAAGTTTTATTTCTGCAGTTGACTCTGTGGTCATCCCATCATCTGTTCAAGAGGCATTGAAAGATAGAAATTGGGTCCAAGCCATGGATGAGGAAATGAAAGCTCTTAAAAAAAATGGAACTTGGGGGATTGTTGATAGACGAGAAGGCAAGAAACTCGTTGGTTGCAGGTGTATCTATACAGTCAAACACAAATCAGATGGTACTTTTGATCGTTACAAAGACAGACTAGTAGCTAGGGATGTCAATGGGGCGGGGCGGGGACGGGGGATACATTCCCATCACAATCCCCACCATTGAATATATTCCCCATCCCCGCTTCGGATCCGTGCTTCGGGGGGGTTTTGTCCCCCATCCCCGTCCCCGCGGATCCCCGCAGGTCCCGACGGATCCCCACGGTTCATGCGGAGATCTATAAACATGATTTTTTTATATATTATTTTAAACCAAATTAATAGTAAAAGCTTAAAAAACAAACCAATAAATATATTGTTTTTACAATATTTAATCTATAATATCGAACAAAATTTTCAAACTAAAAAAAATGAAAAAATAATTTATATCACTCTTTTACTAACAATACATATATATATATATATATTTTAAATTTGTGTATAAGATTAATTATATAAAATGTCAAATAAACTTACATAATAATTTAAAATTATATTTATAAATTAAGGACATTATGCTATTTTATTCGGGGCGGGGACTCCATGGGGCGGGGGATATTTACGCCACCCCCGTCCCCGAAGTGCCTTCGGGGTGACTTTGATCCCCATCCCCATCCCCGCGGGGGAAAAATTCCCCATCTTTGGGGCCCCAAATGGAGAATCCCCATGGAGATCCCCGCTAACGGAGGCAAGTTGACATCCCTACTAGTAGCAAAAGGATACACACAAGCATATGGCATAGATTATGAGGAAAGCCTTATATGGGCTAAAACACTCTCCAAGAGCATGGTTTGGAAGATTCACAAAAGCAATGGTGTACTTAGGCTACAAGTAGAGTCAAGGAGATCACACTATTTTCTTTAAGCACTCGAATGAAGGAAAACTGACTATCCTTCTTGTTTATGTTGATGATATTATTATTACAGGAGATGATCAGGCAGAGAAACAATTGCTAAAGGAAAAACTATCGACAGAATTCGAGATGAAGGACCTTGGACAACTCAAGTATTTTTTGGGAATTGAGGTTGCTTACTCAAACCAAGGAATTTTCATATCTCAAAGGAAGTATATACTCGATCTCTTGCAGGAAACTGGGAAACTAGGATGCAAACCTTCAAGTGTTCCCATAAAGCAAACCCAAAAGTTGAGCCTTGAAGGAGAAAGTTCCAAAGTTGACAGAGTCCAATATCAGAGGTTGGTAGGGAAGTTGATTTACCTGGCTTACACTAGGCCTGACTTGGCTTATGCAGTCGGTATAGTGAGCCAATTTATGCATGACCCGAGAATGCGACACTTACAATTTGTTGATCGCATCTTGCAATACCTCAAGGCTACTTCAGGAAGACGACTATTGTTCAAAAGAGGTGGAAGCTTAACTATAGAAGCCTACACCGATGCTGGCTATGCAGGATCAATTAGTGATAGAAGATCCACTTCGGGTTTTTGCACCCTCTTGTGTGGGAACCTTGTCACATGGAGAAGTAAGAAACAAAATGTAGTGGCTCGATCAAGCGTTGAGGTAGAATTTCGAGCTTTGGCTCAAGGAATTTGTGAGTTACTTTGGATGAGGATCATTCTAAATGATCTGAAAATACAATGTGATGGGCCTATGAAGTTGTTCTGTGACAACAATTCAACAATCAGTATTGCTCATTATCATGTTCAGCATGACAGGACCAAACACATTGAGATTGACCGCCATTTCATCAAGGAAAAACTAGACAGTGGTTTAATAACTACATACTACATTCCTTCTAGGCATCAACTAGCAGACGTGTTAACAAAAGGCTTGCCACCTGATCGTTTCAACCAATTGACTTGCAAGATGGGAATGATTGATATCCATTCACCAGCTTGAGGGGGAGTGTTGGAATTATAAATTTGTATTTAGGAGTCAATACATGTACCTAGGAGTCTATGCCTAGAAAATTACATACATGTATCTAGGAACTAGCAACATCCTTGAAAATCTTATCTTGTATTTACTCTCTAGTGTGTATATAATCAAATTACTTGAGTGCATTAGGAACTCGAGCATTTCACCAAATATTCAATTCTCTACACTTTAATTTTTAACTGGCTCAGGCTTATGCCTCTCATAATCTCATGTACATATCTCCATTAGGTCATTAACTCATCATGCATCATTAATCAAATAAACGTCTAAAACGTGGGGTCAAGGGTCATGGAACAAGTTAAGGTCTTGTGGCGTAGAGCAGCTAAATTCTACTAATTGGTCTTCTTAAATCAATGATCATGAATTAGGGGTCTATGTGCTTGGGTTTACTAGCTGATTTCATCACCTGGGTTTTATTCATTAAGTCAAAGGCTGGTTTGCTTGATTGCCTGTGTTACAAATCACGTGATTTGGATCCTATGCAAGAAAAACGGAGAATGGGAATAGAAGTCTACCTGGTTTTATTGTGAATCATTTCAAGTCTCAAGGTTAATTGCTCAAGCTTGGGTTTTTAACCAAGGTCCTTCTTCATTTGTTTTTGAGCTCTTCATTCATTTTCGAGCTTTTATCCCATAAACTACCCAGAAGGTGGTTCGGGTGCATCTTTGTGCTAAAAGCATTAGAAAGTAATAGAAGAGTTGAAACAAGGAAGGTTGAAATTACAAATTTAGCATACCAGTGCAAAAAAGAAGTTTCAGATTTTAAAAGAATAAAAGAAATCATTTCCATCTCATTACAAGTTACACTTCATGACATATATAAAGTCCAAGAGTACATTACATTCTATTACATTACACTACATTTCCTCTTGCATTTACACAAGAAAATCGCTTATGGAAATATTTCCTCTCATCTTCAAATTCATCATACTTTCAAGAGTGTTGCCATGCTAGTGCTTGTGTCTGAACTGAAATGACTTCTATCCCCATGCTTTTCCTTATTGCTCATGTTGAAAACCTTTTTCCATCATGCAAAACCTACAATTCAAGCCACATTCAAATCACCAAATTAAACAACAAAAATTGCAGCAGAAAATTTTAACACCAAGTCAAATATAACTCAGTCCAGTTCTAACAAAAAAACCAGATGCAAATGTGTGATGCAGGTTCAGTACATGTGTTCAGCAAAAAGCACAGATTCAATTTGGTTTCAATCAACTCGGCCACATCATTTAACTCTAAAATTGTCCATCTAAACCAGAACAGGAGTACTGCATATTGACTAACAAGGTTCAGAATAACACATCATTCATACATGGTCACTCTGACACAATGTTATATCGAAAGCAACATGGATGTACAAAGAAAAGCATGTTCAATGCAATGGCAAAGATGAAGCAGTCAGCCATGAATCAGGCTTGGCATAAACCAGTTGAGATCAGACAAGCATCAAAACAGGAAATCAATACTATCAACATTACCTTTAAATTAGAGCTAAATAAACTCAGGAAGGAAATCATACTATGTACCAGCAGCCTGCACAAACGTTCCATATTATCAATTCAAAATCCAACAAGCTTCCAATATCTAACACGCTGCAGTGCACAAGTTAACCAACAAAATCATGTCATACTAGTTCATTAAATTAGCCAGCCCTTCAACTAACCCCAACAGTTTTATAACAGAAAAGAAACTACCCTGTAACTACCTTAAAACCCAACATAATTGAAATAGCTATTAACTCACTTCTAACTGTCTCTAACAACCTATAACTAATATTACAGTTCATGGTGTAACTAACTGATTCACTTTATAACTGCCTAATTATAGCCCTCCATTTCCCAACTGAATTCCACAATCCAAGGGCTCAGATTCACTCTCCTGTAACTACCTCCAAACCTCCATAACAGACACATACCTCTTTCGATTCCTCACTCCAAACCTAACTCACCCGAGCCTAATCCCTATATAATTTCTCTTCCCTCCACATTTCAAGAGTCCACGCTATTAGACCATAATCATCCCTCCACCATTCTTCACCTAAACACTTCATCCATCTCAATCATCTTCAATCTTCCACCTTCCAGCAACTCACACTCTCTCGACTTCATCCTTCAAATCTTCAACTCTCTTGCAAAAATCCTCTACAAAATTATCCCTCCCTCTTTAACCTCTCTGCAACCATAGTAATCTCACCATTCGAACTCGTTCTCTACACTACATCACCATCGCTACAGATAATCTCTCAACAAAAATGAATTCGATACACAATAGTCAACAACATTCTGAATCTCACTGAATCTTTCGCTGAGTTTATTTCTCAGCTCTCCCTAAACTCGAGTCCACAACAACATCACAACGCTCATACAAAAATAACAAAAAGAAGAAGAAGAAGAGTAGAAGAAGAAGAGAAGCAATAGAATGAAAAGAGTTTGAATAGATAAAGATTACCTGAGTTTCGCGGTGGTCGGGAATCTCCGCCACCGCACCGGAAGCTCAGGCTGCCCCAACAGGTTCTATTTATGCATTCTTTGATCAAATTAGGGTTCCAGGTGCTTCAATTTTTCATAATCGCGTTTAGGGTTCATATTAGTGTTTAGGGTTAGAATTGAGGTAGGGTTTGTGTGGGTGCTTCGTTGATTGAAGGTTAGGAATGGCAGTTTGCGGTGGCGCTTCATCGCCTGAAATTGTAACGCCCCATATTTTCTAATTTTAATTTAATCAGAAATTAAATTATTATTTAGAAATATTTAGTATTTTTGTTGAACTAATTGGAGGAATTATAGAATATTGGTCTTTGGACCAAGTGTGGTATTTAGTAATGAGGGGGTGTTAAGTTATTGAGTCAATTACTAAATTATGTTATGTTTTCATAAAACAAGGAAATAAGAGGAAATTTAGAAATAGAGGAGGAAAACCTAAGAGGGAGAGAAGAATAACTCATGGACAAAACCCATTTTCGTATTCATGGTGCATCTCTCACAAAAAGAGTCATAACTTTCTGCTCGTAGCTCCAACTCAGGTAATTCTTGAAGATTCGGATTCTACACGAAATTTTCTTCGATTTGATATATTAATTCGTGTCAGGGAAGTTCTTGATAATAAATTTAAGCAAGTTTGAAGATTGGAGATTCTTGCTGAGTTTGAAAAAAGAGGGCTTACGGGTTTGATGGAGAAGAAGGGGAAAAGTCCAGATTCTTGGCTAAGGTAAGGGGGACTCTTCTGGTTAATCTCTATTATGTCATTATGGGTAGTATAATAGAGTAAGAATATGATTCGATTCAATTGGGTATTTTGGGATTGGAATTGTTAGGTTAGGAATGTTATAATTAATGAAATTGCATGATTTGTTGGTTAATAATGTGTTGTATTAGTGTATGAGGATGTATGACGATGTAATTGATGATTATATGTTTGTAACTGGTCTTTGGAATCCATTTAGGGTTGTGAATATGTGAAATCGCAAGTCTGTCGCAGACCGGAGAATCTGCAGAATCGTACGTCCGCTAAGCGGAGCTAGGCTCGTTAAGCGGATGCTGTTTGTGTTTCAGAAAATTAAAGAGGCTTGCTAAGCGGAGGCAGTCCGCTAACCGGAGTTCCAAACGTGGATCGCCTCTGTGATGCGCTGCTTTAAGCGGGGTTATTGAATTTTGATACCATAAGCGCGCTAGTGGTTGCTAAGCGGACCCTGTAGCGCAGAAAATTATTAAAACTTTGAAATAACATATCTTTTGATCCGTATATCCGATATTAGTGCCGTTTTGGGCGTGGTAAAGAAAATTAAAAATTTTATATGATGAATTGGTAGGATGGGCAGTTGCCCGACTTATTTTTAGAATTGATATTAATTGCTTGTGAAATGAAATATTGTGCATACGTATGATTGTGTGAATATGGCAATATTTTGGTGTGATGATAGATGAATTGTGGTTATTGTTATGGTTATCATGATGAATGTAAATAATTGAATGATTGTGAAAGCATGTACATACTTTATCGGTGATGAAAATGGTGAGTTATGGTGAGACGATGCGGTGCATCGAATTCGGTGATGTTTTAAGTATGTTATATGTGTACATTCGTTCATATACATTCGGTGATGGATCCCTGATATGTTTTGATCAGTGGTGAACAAAATTCCCATTGTATGGAATTTGTGTCGGTAGGGCCGTATCTCTATGAGGTTTAGATCACTCAGATTGATTAATTCCACGGTTTATTGGTACCACATACATAGTGTTAGTTGGTCATATGCATTGTTGTCATAACATGATTGAAATTATTTCAGTGTTATGTTAGGTGTGTATTTGTTGTGGTTGATGAATGATGATTGAAATCAGAATATATGACAAATTGGGTGAATGATATATTATGATATTGTGTTACTTATGAATGCATAAAATTGGTTAATTGTGAATAAGACTTACCCTTACTTGTTGACATTTTTCAGATTAAGGACTAGCGGCATTAGTGCTCGGTGAGGATGACTCGTAGAGTTTATCCGTTATTTTGGGTCGTGTCGGTCATGCTCTGATCTTGTAACACTAGGGAACAATAGTTTTAGAGTTTTATGAGATTACTCTATTTTAATTAATGTTGGATTTTATTTCCATTGGTTGTATTGGCGATGTTTCCTTTCCGCTGTGATGAACATGATTATGTTTTGATAATTTGTTTCCTAATAAGGCATGACTTAAGACTAAGGCTGGTTTTTTATTGTTTTTAAATAATTTTGGCACCCTTGTTTCATGTTTTACTCTGATTTATCTATTAATTGCAGCGGGGTTTAGAAGGGTGTTACAATTGTGGTATCAGAGCAGGTCGGTCTGTTCGGCCAATTGTCGAGTCAGTTAAGTTGCGCGACATTGATTACTGTCAGCGAATTATCCCAAGATATGTGACATGTGAGTGAATCATTGTCGGTACTTGTTTGTTTTGATGTAGGAGTTGGTTTTAGCGTAGTGGGGGAGAAGCCTTGTTTCTCGGAAGAGGTTCAGTTGCAAGTTTGCAAAGAGGATTGCTGTCGTGATGTTTCAGAAATTGAACTTCGGCGATGGAATGTGTTTCTCAAGTTGTAAGATGTTTGGAAGCGAAGAGATATGATAAGGGGCTGTTTAGAATGTGATTGATTTGAAGAGGATGAGTTTTTGAGCGGAATTTCGGTAAGCAAAACGCAGGAAAATTGCTGAATCGTTAAGAAACTTCGAAAATTCTTAACTGGAGTTCTGGACATCCAATTTGAGTTCCGTTTGAAGCGTCGGAAAGCTAATGAGATGAACTTTGTTATAAAAATGGTTGCATAAGATGTAACATATTTAATTGTGATAGGATGATGTTGGAAAGAGGTAAAGTTGCGGTTCACTTTTTCTTTGAACTAGACTTGTTTGATGGTACTGCACGTGATATCAGTGTCAGAGTTGAACGGATTGAAGGAATAATTAAAAGGTTTTTTTGGAAGCAATTTTAGGAATTAAATGTACCATTTGAGGAGTTTTGGATATATCGTATAGTGTTTCACTACATGATGTCGATGTTGCATTTCGGATGACGTTGGAAACTTCAATATCTTGAGTTCTGAGTGTCGGATTAATGTGTCGTTTGTACCTACGGAAAGGAGATATTATGTTCTACCTTATGGGAGAATTATAAATACATTAGAGTGATCCTATGAGGAGAGATTCTGAAGTCAGTTAAGGAAGCGTGAAACTTGTTGAATAGGAATGCCTACTACCGCGATTGTTTGAAACGAAGTTGAGTAGAACATGTTATTGATGAATAAGTTGATGAGATGTTCGGTAATAAAGATGATTTGAGTGCCGATGGATTTTAGTGAGGAGTGGATAAGTAGTAAAGGTGAAATAAACCTTAGAACGGTTGAAGTCATATTTTTGATGCCAAAGCAACGACATGTATAAAAGAAGAATTGTAGAGGATTTCTGACACCTATTGATGAGAGGAAGACTTTGTTGAGATTCCGAGTGGAATGATATTTGGACGCGAAAGATGTCATGGAATTTGGAGTAAAACCATGAGTTATGAATGTTGTCATAGTCTTTTGCTACGATGAGGATTTTGATTTGGGACTAGATGAATAGTAATGTATTAGTACATTAGTAATTATGAAGTTGAGGAGTACTTAACAAGTGTGAACTTTAGTTGGATGAAGTTAGCTTTCTTGGACATGTGATTTCTAAAGATGGTGTAGCGGTTGATCCCACGAAGATAGAAGTGGTATCTAAATGGGAAGCTCCGAAGTCAATGTTAGAGATTCGTAGTCTTGTTGGTCTTGCAGGTTACTACAGAAAGTTCATAGAAGGATTTTCAAAGTTAGCATTTCCATTAACTAAGTTGACAAGGAAGAGTCAAGCGTTTGTTTGGGATTCAAAATGTGAGGAAGGATTCCAAGAGTTGAAGAAGAGGTTTACTAGTGCTCCTTTCTCAATTTTACCGAATCCGGCAGAACCGTTTGTGGTATATTGTGATGCGTCACTGATGGGTTTGGGTGGTGTATTGATGCAAAATCAGCAAGTAGTAGCTTATGCGTCAAGACAACTCGAAGTGCATGAATGGAGTTATTCGACTCATGATTTAGAGTTGGCAGCTGTGATTTTTGCTTTGAAGTTGTGGCGACATTATTTGTATGGTTCGAGATTCGAAGTGTTTAGTGATCATAAGAGTCTGAAGTACCTCCTTGATCACAAAGGGCTTAATATGAGGCAATGGAGATGGTTAGAGTTTTTTTTTAAAGATTATGATTTTGGTTTGAATTACCATCCTGGTAAGGAACATGTTGTGCTAATGCGTTGAGTAGGAAGTCTTTAAATATGTCTGTGCTAATGTTGAAAGAGTTGGATTTAATTGAACAATTTAGAGAAGTTGCTATGTGAAGGCACTCCTAATAATGTTAGATTGGGTATGTTAAAGCTGACTAGTGGTATTCTTTACGAGATTAGAGAAGGTCAGAAAGCTGATGTTGAGTTGATCAATAAGTTGACTTTCAATTACCAAGGTAAAGGTGGTGAATTCAGAATCGACGAGAATGGTATAATGATGTTTGGTGACCGGGTTTGTGTTCCTGATGTTTTTGAGCTTCGAAAGAATATTCTATAAGAAGGACACCGTAGTGAATTATTGGACTATGACGATGTTAATGAGTTTGAGTGCAAACTCAGAAAGGACACTATTATGTAGTAACGACAGTTTATGCTTAAATATGGTTGTCGGCTATCTATTGACAAATTGAGGACTTGATCAACCTTAATATCTTGTTGATAGTAGACGGAATCATATAAATGGTATAAGATGTGATGAATACTAAGCCGTGAGATTGTTTGAATATGGAAGAGTGCAACATATTGGACGATGACTTAAGACGGGTAATCGGAGTCGGACAACAAAAGTGTGATGTGGAGTAGTGTTATGAGTGCTACTCGTGGGCAGTGAGGAATTAACATGTCGGGAGCCTACGTAGAGAACATGTATTGATCTGTTTGTTGGATTTAGGATCTAGTGGATGTAAGGATGTTGTACAGGAGAATTAGAAGCCTTTTGAATAATTGCCGAGATGATGAATATGTTATTGTGGTTTTACGTAGTTAACGAGTCTGTATTTGACAAAGTAAGACAATGAGTTGATACTATATGATGCTATAATAACTTTGTGTTATTGTAAGGTGTTATTATAGATTTCCAGATATAATGAGAAATTATATTCTATGAAGGACGAAATTGATTTAAATCTTAAAGAAGAGTGGGACTCAGTTTGAGCTATTTTGTAAGCAATGATATATTGAGGCTGATGAGTGTGATTATAACTACTTGTATGTACTCGTTCTGATGGTTGGAATGTTTTAATAGATGTAGTAACTCAAGAATTTGTTTTTGAGTGCGTGTAAGTATTGTTAAGTGGTAAATTAGTACCATGTATGGTAAAGGAGGATTTTAAAAGAACGAGTTAAGAGAGTCGGAATTGGGTAAAACTAATAAATCTAATTCGTGATGATGATTGTAATGAGTAATCAAAATAGTGCAGCAAAAGCGGAATGTAACATGTTGGATAATTGCTGGTGTGACTTGAGAGGGGTCAGATAGTTGAAATTCAATGGTATAGGAATATTATTATTGAGTTTCTTGAAGGAAGCAGTTGGTGAAAAGTGTAAGTATTATTTTATCACTCAGATGAAAAAGTGTGTCAAACGTTGGTACGTTCGGTAGCTGGAACGCATTACTGCAATGTTGATTAGATGAGATCATACCATGGATTGTGTAATTATATTATTCAGTTGTTGGGCGTATTGTATGGGTCGCACCTCGACGTTTCATTGTCGTTAACCTTTTGGAGATATAGCGAGTGGTACACCTTGGGGGTGGTCAAATGCGACGTATGAGCTGAGATTGAATGCATGAGACATGCTTTCTGTTGGTTCTGTCAGATGAATTTTGAGGATCGACTAGGGAAATGTTACCTGGGAATTGGAGAGTCAGATGAAGGACTCCTATCCGGAACTTTTCACTTGAAGTATGTTTTCGAGGACGAAAACTCTTTTAGTGGAGGAGAGTTGTAACGCCCCATATTTTCTAATTTTAATTTAATCAGAAATTAAAGTATTATTTATAATTATTTTGTATTTTCGTTGAACTAAATGGATGAATTATGGAATATTGGTCTTTGGGCCAAGTGTGGTATTTAGTAATGAGAGGGTGTTAAGTTGTTGAGCCCATTACTAAATTATGTTATGTTTTCATAAAACAAGGAAATAAGAGGAAATTAAGAAATAGAGGAGGAAAACTTAAGAGGGAGAGAAGAAGAACTCATGGACAAAACCCATTATTGTATTCATGGTGTAGCCCTCACAAAATGAGTAATAGCTTTCTGCTCGTAGCTCCAAATCAGGTAATTCTTAAATATTTAGATTCTACACGAATTTTCCTTCAGTTTGATATATAGATTCGAGTCAAGGAAGTTCTTGGTGAGGGAGATAAGCGAGTTTGAAGATTGGAGGTTCTTGCTGAATTTGAAAAAAGCGGGCTTACAGGTTTGATGGAGAATAAGGGGAAAAGTCCAGATTCTTGGATAAGGTTAGGGGGGACTCTTCTGGTTAATCTCGATTATGTGATTATGGGTAATATAATAGATTAAGAATATGATTTGATTCAATTGGGTATATTGGGATTGGAATTGTTAGGTTAGCAATGTTATAATTGTTGAAATTGCATGATTTGTTGGTTAATAATGTGTTGTATTTATGTATGATGATGTATGACGATGTAATTGATGATTATATGTCGATAAGTAGTGTTTGGAATTGATTCCGGGTTGTGGATTTGTGAAATCGCAGGTCTGTCGTAGACCTGAGAATATGCAGATTCCCACGTCCGCTAAGCGGAGCTAGGCTTGCTAAGCGGATGCTGTTTGTGTTTTAGAAAATTAAAGAGGCTCGCAAACCAGAGGTCCAAATATGGCTCGCCTCTGTGATGCACCGTTTGAAGCGGGGTTATTGAATTTTGATACCATATGCGCGCGAGTGGTCGCTTAGCGGACCCTGTAGCGCAGGAAATTATTAAAACTTTGAAATAACGTATCTTTTGATCCATATATCCATTCTTAGTGCCGTTTTGGGCGTGGTAAAGCAAATTAAATATTTTATATGATGAATTGGTGGGATGGGTAGTGACCCGACTTATTTTTAGAAGTGATATTAATTTCTTGTGAAATGAAATATTGTGCATACGTATGATTGTGTGAATATGGCAATGTTTCGGTGTGATGATAGATGAATTGTGGTTATTGTTATGGTTATCATGATGAATGTGTAAATAATTGAATGATTGTGTAAGCATGTACATACTTTATCTGTGATGAAAATGGTGAGTTATGGTGAGACGATGCTGTGCATCGGACTCGATGATGTTTTAAGTATGTTATATGTGTACATTCATTCATATGCATTCGGTGATGGATCCCGGTGATGTTTGGATCATTGGTGGACATAATTCCCATTGTATGGAATTTTTATCGGTAGGTCCGTATTGTTAGACGATAAGGTAGGTCTAGAGGGGGGTGAATAGACCACCGTTTACAACTTTTACAAAATATTTGTCTTTAAAACTTTGTTACCCCGGAAATAAATAAATCGTCTAGAACGATCAAGCTATTGAATGCCGGATATGCGTAAACAAAACCAGATGAAAAATTAATGAAACAAGATTGTGCACTTCGACGTAATTATCAATTTGTTAATCTACACACAATATGTAATTACTCACAATAAGTTGTTTAACAAAAAACTTAGCAAAAGTTGTGTTTGGAATTTTATCAAACACTTGGTGAGCGCTTTTCACCAAGTTTCAACTTTTGATCAAATAAGAATTTTACGACAAACAATTATGAAAATATAAAGTGAAAACAAGAAAGAACGCAACATTTGTTTAGGCAGTTCCCTTTGTCGTCCTCGCGTAGGGTACGTCTGCCCCTAACTCCAAATTGAATTAGGATAATATGTATTGAATGCAAATTGTTTTAACAAGAGAAGAGTTTACCAATCATCAACTACAATTATGTAGTAAAATTGAATCTAAACACTTCTCTCCCCTTGATTCAAGTAGAACCAAGTGATTGTCGACGATCCCGATGAATCCCAACCCCGATCCTCCCTTCCTTATTCTCCAGTTGCTGCTAGCTTGTTTAGCGAATCACGGATCCCTCAAACCCTTAAACATAGTTGGATACTTGTTAAGCAAAGTAATCGTCAAAAACCCCCCAAATCACACTTGATCTTGGAGGACAAAACCCTAAGGTTTATTCAAGAAAAACCTACGAACTCTCAACTCGAACAAGAACCGAATCTACCGTCGAACGTTATCAACTCACGTTCCTCACCATGAGTGAAAAATATTGTTACGTGTGATTATCAATCGATGAGTGAAAGGTTGAAGATGATGAGAGCTTTGTGTCAAATTTCACTTTTCTTGTTGTTGTGACATAACTATAATGATTTTCTTTTATTCCAAGAACAACAACAGCAAAAGAAACAGTAGAATTTCTGAATTTCATAACGACAAGTCGACCTGAGAAATGAGAGGCTCGACCTGATCAAACCCGTGGCTCTAGCAGATTGCCAAAATCATATCCATGTGTCGGCCTATGCTTCATGTGCGTCGTCCTATTGCCTTCATGAGTCGACTTAAGGGTCGACCTGTTCAAACCCGTGGTTTCCTCAATTGTCCATGCGTCGACCTAAATAAGGCCATGCGTCGACGCATGCTGTCCTATCAAGTATTCCAGAATGAGTCGACCTGAGGGTCGACCTGATCAAACCCGTGATTTCCCCTAAATCCCATGCGTCGACCTGGGCTTCTTGTAGGTCGACCTGAAGACCTTAAAAAACAAAAAGACTGAGTCTTTCACTATGTGGGTCGACTCCAACCCTGCGTAGGTCGACCTGTAAACTTTGAACCTTCAAATTTGCTGGCTTTGAGAATATTGAACTTCCTATTTTGCATGGTTGACTTGAGACACATTCAATCTTTAATAACAAGTTTTGACATCACTTAAAACACACCTTGCACTCACACTTATCTCGATGAGGTTTAGATCCTTCAAGTGGATTAATTCCACAGTTTATTGAGTCCACATGCATAGTGTCAGTTGGTCATATGTATTGTTGTCCTAACATGATTGAAATGATTTCAGTGTTATGTTTGGTGTGTATTTGTTGTGGTTGATGAATGATGATTGAAATCTGAATATATGACAAATTAGGTGAATGATATATTATGATATTTTGTTACTTATGAATACATAACATTGGTTAATTGTGAATATGACTCACCCTTACTTGTTGACATTTTTCAGATTGAGGAGTAGCAGTATTAGTGCTCGGTGAGAATGACTAGTAGAGTTTATCTGTTATTTTGGGTCGTGTCGGTCATGCTCTGATCTTGTAACACTAGGGAACAATAGTTTTAGATTTTTATGAGATTACTCTATTTTAATCAATGTTGGATTTTATTTCCATTGGTTGTAGTGGCGATGTTTCCTTTCCACTATGACGAACATGATTATCTTTTGATAATTCGTTTCCTAATGAAGCAGGACTTAAGAATAAGGTTGATTTTTTATTGTCTTTAAATAATTGTGGCACCCTTGTTTCATGTTTTACTCTGATTTATCTATTAATTTCCGCGGGGTTTAGAAGGGTGTTACAATATTGGTATCAGAGCAGGTCTGTCTGTTCGACCAATTGTCGAGTCAGTTGTGTTGCGCAACATTGAATACTGTCGGCATATTATCCCTTAGTACACGACATGTGAGTGAATCATTGTCAGTACTTGTTTGTTTTGTTGCAGGAGTTGATTTGAGTGAAGTGTGGGAGAAACCTTGCTTCTCGGAAGAGGTTCAGTTGCAAGTTTGCAAAGAGGATTGCTGTCGTGATGTTTCAGAAATCGAACTTTGACGATCGAATGTGTTTCTCAAGTTGTAAGAGTTTTGGAAGCGAAGAGATATGAAAAGGGGCTGTTTAGAATGTGATTGATTTCAAGAGGATGAGTTTTAGAGCGGATTTTCCGTAAGCAAAACGCAGGAAAATTGCTGGATCGTTAAGAAACTTCGAAAATTCATAACTAGAGTTCTGGACATCCAATTTGTGTTCCGTTTGAAGCGTCAAAAAGCTAACGAGATGAACTTTGTAATAAAAATGGTTGCATCAGCTGTAACATATTTAATTGTGACAGGATGATGTTGGAAAGAGGTGAAGTTGCGGTTACACTTGTTCTTAGAACTAGACTTGTTTGTTGGTACAGCACGGGATGTCAGTGTCAGAGTTGAACGAATTGAAGGAATAATTAAAATGTTTGTTGGGAAGCAATTTTAGGAATTAAATGTACCATTTTAGGTGTTTTGGAGATATCGTATAGAGTGTCGCTACATGATGTCGATGTTGAATTTCGGTTGACGTTGGAAAATTCATATCTTGAGTTTTGAGTGTCGGATTAATGTACCGTTTGAACCTACTAAAAGGAGAGATTATGTTCTACCTTACGGGAGAGTTATAAATACATTAGAGTGATCCTTTAAGGAGTGATTCTGAAGTCGGTTAAGGAAGCGTAAAAATTGTTGAACAGGAATGCCTATTACCGCGATTGTTTGAAACGAAGTTGAGTAGAACATGTTATTGATGAATAAGTTGATGAGATGTTCGGTAATAAAGATGATTTGAGTGCCGATGGATTTTAGTGAGGAGTAGATTAGTAGTAAAGGTGAAATAAACTTTAGAACGGTTGAAGTCGTATTTGTGATGCCAAAGCAACGACATGTATAAAAGAAGAATTGTAGAGGATTTCTGACACCTATTGATGAGAGGAAGACTTTGTTGAGATTCCGAGTGGAATGATATTTGGACGCGAAAGATGTCATAGAATTTGGAGTTAAGCCACGAGTTATGAATGTTGTCATGGTCTTTTGCTACGATGAGGATTTTGATTTGGGACGAGATGAATAGAAATGTATGAGTACATTAGTGATTATGAAGTTGAGGAGTACTTAACAAGTGTGAATTTTAGTTGGATGAAGTTAGCTTTCTTGGACATGTGATTTCTAAATATGGTATAGAAGTTGATCCCACATAAAAAGAAGCGGTATGTAAATGGGAAGCTCCGAAGTCAGTGTCAGAGATTCGTAGTCTTGTTGGTCTTGCATGTTACTACAGAAAGTTCATAGAAGGATTTTCAAAGTTAGCATTTTCGTTAACTAAGTTGACAAGGAAGAGTCAAGCATTTGTTTGGGATTCTAAATGTGAGGAAGGATTCCAAGAGTTGAAGAAGAGGTTGACTAGTGCTCCTATCTCGATTTTACCAAATTCGGCAGAACTGTTTGTGGTATATTATGATACGTCACTGATGGGTTTGAGTGGTGTATTGATGCGAAATCAGCAAGAAATAGCTTATGCGTCGAGACAACTCGAAGTGCATGAAAGGAATTATCCGATTAATGATTTAGAGTTGGCAGCTGTGGTTTTTGTTTTGAAGTTGTGGCGAAATTATTTGTATGGTTCCAGACTCAAAGTGTTTAGTGATCATAAGAGTCTGAACTACCTCCTTGAATAGAAAGGGCTTAATATGAGGCAACGGAGAATACTAAGCTGTGAGAATAATCACTCACCATGTTGTGTGAACTTATGAAGAAGTGAATATGGGAGAGTGCAACGTATTTTACGGTGACTTAAGACGGGTAATCGGATTCGCACAACGAAAGTGTGATGTGGAGTGATTTTATGAGTGCTACTCGTGGGCAATGAGGAATTAATATGTCGGGAGCCTACGTAGAGAACATGCATTGATCTATATGTTGGATTTAGGATCTAGTTGATGTAAGGATGTTGTATCGGAGAATTAGAACCATTTTGAATAATTTCCGAGATGATAAATATGTTATTGTGGTTGTACGTAGTTAACGAGTTTGTATTCGGCGAAGTTAAGACGATGAGTTGTTACTATATGATGCTATAATAACTTTGTGCTGTTATAAGGTGTTATTTTAGATTTACAAATATAATGAGGAATTATACTCTATGAAGGACGAAGTTGATTTAATTCTTAGAGAAGAGTGGGACTCAGTTTGAGCTATTTTGTAAGCAATGGTATATTGAGGCTGATGAGTGTGATTATAATTACTTGTGTGTACTCGTTCCGATGGTTGGAATGTTTTAATAGATGTAGTAACTCAAGAAATTGTTTTTGAGTGCCGGTAAGTAGTGCTAAGTGGTAAATTAGTACCATGTATGGTAAAAGAGGATTTTAAAAGAACGATTAAAGAGAGTCGGAATTGGGTAAAACTAATAAATCTAGTTCGTGATGATGATTGTAATGAGTGATCAGAATAGTGCAGCAAAAGTGGAATGTAACGTGTTAGATAGTTGCTGGTGTGACTTAAGAGGGGTCAGATAGTTGAAATTCAATGGTATAGGAATATTATTGTTGAGTTTCTTGAAGGAAGCAGTTTGAAAAAAGTATAAGTATTATTTTATCACTCAGATGGAAAAGTGTGTCTAACGTTGGTACATTCGTTAGATGGAATACATTACTGCAGTGTTGATTAGGTGTGATCATACCATGGATTGTGTAATTATATTATTCAGTTATTGGGCGTATTGTATGGGTCGCACCTCGACGTTTCATTACCGTTAACCTTTTAGAGATATAGCGAGTGGTACACCTTTGGGGTGGTCGAATGCGTCGTAAGAGATGAGATTGAATGCATGAGACATGCTTTCTGTTGGTTATGTCAGATGAATTTTGAGGATCGACTAGGGAAATGTTACCTGGGAACTAGAGAGTCAGATGAAGGACTCCTATCCGGAACTTTTCACTTGAAGTATGTTTTCGAGGACGAAAACTCTATTAGTGGGGGAGAGTGTAGCGCCCCATATTTTCTAAATTTAATTTAATCAGAAATTAAATTATTATTTAGAATTATTTAGTATTTTCGTTGAACTAATTGGATGAATTATGGAATATTGGTCTTTGGGCCAAGTGTGGTATTTAGTAATGAGGGAGTGTTAAGTTGTTGAGCCCATTACTAAATTATGTCATGTTTTCATAAAACAAGGAAATAAGAGGAAATTGAGAAATAGAGGAGGAAAACCTAAGAGGGAGAAAAGAAGAACTCATGGACAAAACCCATTTTTGTATTCATGGTGCAACCCTCACAAAATGAGTAATAGCTTTCTGCTCGTAGCTCCAAATCAGGTAATTCTTGAAGATTCGGATTCTACACAAAATTTCTTTCGATTCGATATATTTATTCATGTTAAGGAAGTTCTTAGTGAGGGAGATAAGCGAGTTTGAAGATTGGAGATTCTTGCTGAATTTGAAAAAATAGAGCTTACGAGTTTGATGGAGAAGAAGGGGAAATGTTCAGATTCTTGGCTAAGGTAAGGGGGGACTCTTCTGGTTAATCTCTATTATATGATTATGGATAATATAATAGAGTAAAAATATGATTCGATTCAATTGAGTATATTGGGATTGGAATTGTTAGGTTAGGAATGTTATAACTGATGAAATTTCATGATTTGTTGGTTAATGATGTGTTGTCTTGATGTATGATGATGTATGATGATGTAATTGATGATTATATGTCTGTAAATGGTGTTTGGAATCGATTTCGGGTTGTGGATGTGTGAAATCGCAGGTCTGTCACAGACCTGAGAATCAGCAGAATCGCACGTTCGCTAAGTGGAGCTAGGCTCGCTAAGCGGATGTTGTTTTGGTTTCAGAAAATTAAATAGGCTCGCTAAGCCGAGCCAGTCCGCTAAGCGGAGATCCAAACGTGGTTCTCCTCTGTGATGTGTCGCTTGAAGCGGAGTTATTGAATTTTGATACCATAAGCGCGCTAGTGGTTGCTAAGCGGACCCAGTAGCTCAGGAAATTATTAAAACTCTAAAATAACGTATCTTTTGATATGTATATCCAATCTTAGTGCCGTTTTGGGCGTGGTAAAGCAAATTAAATATTTTATATGATTAATTGGTTGGATGGGCAGTGTCCCGACTTATTTTCAGAATTGATATTAATTGCTTGTGAAATGAAATATTGTGCATACATATGATTGTGCGAATATGGCAATGTTTCGGTGTGATGATAGATGAATTGTGGTTATTGTTATGGTTATCATGATGAATGTGTAAATAATTGAATGTTTGTGCAAGCATGTACATACTTTATCGGTGATGAAAATGGTGAGTTATGGTGAGACGATGTGGTGCATCAGACTCGATGATGTTTTAAGTATGTTATATGTGTACATTCATTCATATACATTCGGTGATGGATCCCATTGATGTTTGGATCAATGGTGAACATAATTTCCATTGTGTGGAATTTGTGTCGGTAGGGTCGTATCTCGATGAGGTTTAGATCGGTAAGGTGGATTAATTCCACGGTTTATTGGTACCACATGCATTATGTCAGTTGGTAATATGCATTGTTGTCATAACATGATTGAAATGATTTCAATGTTATGTTTGGTGTGTATTTGTTGTGGTTGATGAATGATGATTGAAATATGAATATATGACAAATTAGGTGAATGATATATTATGATGTTTTGTTACTTATGAATGCATAAAATTGGTTAATTGTGAATAAGACTCACCCTTACTTGTTGACATTTTTCATATTGAGGAGTAGCAGTATTAGTGCTCGGTGAGGATGACTCGTAGAGTTTATCCGTTATTTTGGATTGTGTCGGTCATGCTCTGATCTTGTAACACTGGGGAACGATAGTTTTAGAGATTTATGAGATTACTCTATTTTAATTAATATTAGATTTTATTTCCATTGGTTGTATTGGACATGTTTCCTTTCCGCTGTGATGAACATGATTATGTTTTGATAATTCGTTTCCTAATGAAGCATGACTTAAGACTAAGGCTGGTTTTTTATTATTTTTAAATAATTGTGGCACCCTTGTTTCATGTTTTACTCTGATTTATCTATTAATTTCCGCGGAGTTTAGAAGGGTGTTACAGAAATCGCTCGCTGCGAGAGAGTGAGAGATAGAAATAAGGAAAGAGATAGTCTTAGAAGCTGAAACGTCACAATACATAACCCTAATTTCTCTTTTCTTTTTATTATTATTATTATTATTATTATTATTATTATTTAATAAAAATCTGAAAACAAACAAAAACTTTTGAGCCGAACTACGACGCTCTGATTCCAGAAATGGATACGAAGACATTAGGTCGCGGGGCCTAAGCAAGCACAATTGTAAATAATTCTTTCTTTTCCCCGTGTTTCTTTTGCATGCATTCGCATTAGGCTTTAGACATAGTACACACCCTTTTGATAGAAATAAACATAGGTGGATACCGTCGAGTACGACAGACGTGAGGGGTGCTAGTACCTTCCCCTTGCGTAACCGACTCCCATACTCAGTTCTCTGGTCGTAAGACCTTGTTCTTATTCTTTGCTAGGTGTTCTGATATTTCTTTCCCTTAATAGGATAAATATATTAGTGGCTACTCTGGTTTTTTTTCGCGAGCGTGCGACAAGTAATCACAGATTAAAATCAACGACAATTTAACTATCTGTTTTTTGACGGGCACGGATACATATTTGTTGATATATGTACCAGCGGATATTCATATCCGTTAATAATTAGCAAAATTACTTAAATATTAATTTAAACTTGTTTAATAGAAAATTATAATTATAATAATAATTATTATTATTATTATGCATTATTAGGATTATTTAGTTGAATATCTAATTATTTTTTTTTAAATTTATTTATTTGATAAACGAATAAATAAAATAAATGTGATTTATTTTTTGATATTATTATTATTATGGGTTAAATTAAAAAATATTTTTTAATGTAGATAAATAATTAATTTATTATTTAAAAAAATTAAATAATAGTATATATGAATATCTGTTTAATACGCGTGAATATTTTAAAACTCATGGACATCTATTTGGCATATACCCGCAAGTATATGGGACAGATAGAGATATCATATTTAATAAATGGGGAAGGATAGCATAGAACTAATAACTGGATCCACATATACTCATTGTCATTCTACTTTATTAATTCATATGTATGTTTTTTAATAATATTAGATATTTTTTATTATTTAATCTTCTATAGTAGGAAAGGTTTGAACTATTTAATAATTTGTTTGCTTTTCAATCTAACATGCTTATTAAATATGTTAGAGGGACAAATACAAAACATTAATATATTTGAAAAAAATTTAATAGTTATTTTAATTTTAAAATATGTTTTTTACAACTATATAAAAGACAATAATATTTAATTGATATGAGGAGAATTCGAGATTTAATAGATATAAATTGAGTAACCCATTTCTTAAATACAAAAAAGAAATATGATTGAAATTGTCAAACTTATTTGTAAAATAATCATCTTTACTTCTCTCTTCTCTGTGCTATCCGGTCGTGGAAGTAATCGTTTCTTAATATTTAAAATATTTCTTTGTTTTTTTCTACATAATGTTTTATCAAATATTGTCTAAACTTTTATCATCATTTTTCAATATAGGAACTAGTAGAAGACCCGTGCGTCCGCACGGGTAAGTTCATTCTTATCTTACATAATTTGATAAGACTTTATTGTTATTAATATATATTTGTTATTGCAAAATCAATAATAATTATAAATATTTAAACATAAATATGTAACAGATAATAAAAAAAATTAATATAATTAATAATCATAAATATTTACAAATATCGCTGATAATTTCAAAAATTTCCTCGAACACGGCTGATATATTTTTGCATATTGTATATTACTTTAGTGATATTAACTTCTTTCTAAAGTTAATTGAGATTAATATAAAAAAATTAGGAAATTTCTTTGGCCACCTCCCAACCTTCTAGCCCACCTCTGCTGAAAAATCCAAACTACCCCTAACTTCGGAAATGCATTTCCGAAATGCAAGAAAAAGGTGTTTTCGGAGATGCATCTCCGAAAGCGCCATTTTTTTTAAAAAAATTGTCTTATTTCGGAAGTTCATTTCCGAAAACAGCATTTCGGAAGTTCATTTCCGAAATACTGGGCGTTTTGCAGATTAAGCAAAACAGCCCCCCTCCCCCCAAATCATTTACCCTAAACCAATATCAAACTCAACTCCTCTGAGATTTTTTGCTAACACACTTCCAAGGCTGCATCAAAGGCTCCAATCACCTTGCTATACTACATTCAAAAGCCCTCAAATCACTCAATTTGTAAGTTTTATATTTGTTAGATCCATATTTCAAATGCATGTTAGAGTTGTTTTCAATTGCATAAATGATATATGGGTAGGTTGTTAGTAGTATTTAGGTTGTTTAGAAGCATTATGGGTTGTTTTGAAGTTTGATTTTGGGGTCTGCCATTGGAGGTTGCAGAGAAGTTCTGCGCAGAGGTGTTTCGGAAGTTCATTTCCGAAAACACCTCCATCCCAGTTTTCATAAATGAACTTCCGAACTGTATCAGAAGTGCAATTTTTTTTGTTTTTTCTTTTGTCTCGCATATTAATCGATTTCAATTGTTTACAGGAACATGTCAGGCAACCAACCAGCACGCATCAGACAGGGTAGAGAGACCCAGACTGCGTCGGCTAGATGCGAGCGGGCGGCGGCGCAGCTGGCGTCGACTCAGGGACGGGGGCAGGGCCGGGGACGCCGTGTGCGAGTTCCCGTGGACGTGGGGGAGGGTACCTCTTCATCTGGATCTAGGAGTCGGTTGGCTCGGGTATCTTCTTTCCGCCAGCGAGAGGAGGAGGAGGAGGAGGAGGTGGCAGTGCCATACCTTGAGCCGGAGGGGGTACCGGATGTTGACCCTCCACCTGGGGAGGAGGATGAGCAGGAGGACAGCTACCTGGGAGGGCCCATTGACACTTCCGTGCTGATATCCTACCGTGACCACGTCGCTAGGCGTATCTGGGAGGGAGAGGTATTTTTTTTAATTTAACCGTTTATAATTTAGACGTTTATTCGATATTTTCTTAACGGTCTATTTAACATATGCTTTTATTTGTTTTTTTTGTAACAGGAGAGAGATCCTTTGAAAATGGTGAACCATACCCAAAAGATTTTCAATCTGTTTAAACCAGCAGCTGAGTGGTTTAACGACGCGGTGCGAGGTTCAGGGCTTAGCGGGCTCTGCATGACGGGGTACATCACCATCAGCCACGGCATGCAGGGGGCATTTGTGGAGCGCTGGCACAAGGAGACGTCTTCTTTCCACTTGCCGGTTGGGGAGATGACGATCACCTTGCATGATGTGCAGTGTCTTCTCCACCTGCCCATCAGGGGGCTGCTGTTGACCCACTCCCGGATCCAGAGGGTCGAGGCCAGTCAGTGGATGGCGCTCTATTTGGGCATGGAGCCCGAAGTTGCTGACTTTGAGTGTGCCACGATATCTGGGCCTCATATCCGGTTCACCACACTGAGCCGCTATTTCGAGCACCACCTAGACGCAGCGGCCGATGCCGAAGCCGCGGGTGACGATCTATTCACACAGTATCACCGCGGCTGCGCTCTCCGGTGCTGGTACATGCATGTGGTAGGCGTTGCATGCTTTGTGGACAAGAGTGCAAGGTACGTCGACGTGACCTACCTCCGCTACTTCATGGACCTGGATACCGTTCACCAGTGGAACTGGGGGGCAGCTACTCTGGCATACCTCTACCAAAAGCTGAATGAGGCCTCCAACTGGAGGACGAGGCAGTTGGTTGGATCCTGCACACCCGACGCTCCCGGCGCTCCTAGGCAAGCACACGAGGAGATCCTCGAGAACCAGCAGGCCGAGGATGACCACGCCATTGATCTCCTGCCGATCTGCCAGCGGATATAGATGCTTGGGCGGGACGCGTTGGATCGAGGTGTCGTTCATCAGGGCGGTCCAGAGGCAGTCGCCGTGATGGAGATGATCGTCACTGATGCAGGCCGTGCGGCGGCATACAGGCGGCAGAGGAGGGCCCAGGGTGAGAGGGTTAGGCACACCCAGTAGTGGTCGGGTTTATTTATTTTTTGTTTTCGGATTGTATCTTTAGCACAGTATTTTTATTTGGATTTGGATCGGCTTGAATTATATGACTCAATAAAATCCAAATGAATAAAATAAATATTTTCTAATTAAAATTAAACTATAGGAAAAAATGCAAAAGCCCATTCTTGATTAGGGATCGGTTTATTTAAAAAATAAATAATTAAACAAAAAAGGAAAAGAAAATTTTTGAATAATAATTTTTATAACAAAATAAATAAGTTTATACAAAATTTTGTTCAGTAAATAGAGTTGTATAGGCCATATATGAATATAGTATATTACAATGAAATTATTATTCTATATCAAACAATTTGCTACCAAAAACATCCTTTCATAATTATCATTATTAAAAAATATATATTATTTCACACATTAAATATTTATTATTACTTAATTTAACTTTATTTCTTTATAATTAATTTTAAAGAACTGATTTTATGATCTTTGTAAATATAGCAATCAATATAAATTTTTTTCCACTTGTGTGTTTATTCAACCCATTATTTTCGATCAACTATTATTTTAAAATGATATTAATAAAATTTTAATGATATACGTTTCTTATCAATTTCAAAATAAATCCATAACAGCAAGTACATATAACAACACATATTAAAGAAGAGATTTTTTGAATCGATGAATCATGAATGTCATATTTTATAATATTTTAAGTGGAAAAAAGAATATTCTTAATCGCACAAATATATTTAAAGAATGTTGAGAGTATTATGAATATTTATTTGTCCGGAACTAATTAATTGTGTCCCGTGTCACTTCAAAAATGAAATAAAATCATAGCTATTTAAAAAAAATATTAAAATTAATTATATTTCACACTTTATTCTTATATATTTAAATTTAACTAATTTAGTTTTTAAAGTAATCAAATATATTTATTATAATTTTATATATTTATTAATTATTTAGAGAAAATAAATCACATGTGATATTAATTTTAATACTAATTTAGTTTCCTTTGCACCAATGATCAAAATTTTTGTTTTTTGTGTACTTAAGTGGAGTGAAATGATAAAGAGTTTCGATTTTTGATATTGATACCTGAATTATATTTTGGTCACTCAGTAATCTCTTGAAATAATGATTCTTGGAAGTTTGGCTGACTGTTTGAATTAAAATTTTAAAACCAAGTACACAAAAAACAAAAATTTTGATCATTGGTGCAAAGAGAACTAAATTAGTATTAAAATTAATATCACATGTGATTTGAAAGCAACATCTCTGTTTCTATGTTCACTTGTTACATTCTCTTACGACGAACACTATACTGCAAGCTGCACCACAAATTGAAGGGTTGAGCAGAGATGGTTTAGTAGTATTTATATCCTTGATCGACTGCGGTACAAGCTAGCTTTTCAATTGACCCATGTGGCTCTTTCGTTGGTAAATACACATCGTCTCAAACTGCATAAGATTCATTATATTATTTAACTGGTAAGAGACCCGTGCTCCCGCACGGGTAACTGAATTATGATATTGTGTTAATAACTAAAAAAAATTAGAATCTTCAAATAATAATTATAAAATAAAAAAATAAAATATTTGTTAATATGATAATGTCTTAATGTCATAACGTTTAGTTAGCGTCAAATATAAATGTAAAATTTTAGATATAAATATAAATTTTGAGTCCATTTACTTTTTTAAAAGTGAATATTAACCATATAGATTTAACTATATTAAATAATCATACACAAAGAATAAAAAATATAATTGTGAGATTGAGAAAAATTAATATTTAAAAATAAAGATTTTGTCTCTTAAATTAAAAGAATGATTGATTAAACTAAAATAAATATTGTCTTGTTAGTGACCCGTGAGTTAAATATATTTTTAATGTATTTAAATTTAAAAAAACATTATACTTTCATACAATATATTTTCCGTTGACAGTGACCCGAAAAATATAGCCTAATAACTGATAAGTGCCAAAATGTACTTATTTTGTGTATGTAAATAGTGGCACTTATCGATACTTTTGTTAATACCGTTTGAATAATTCATTGTTTTGTGTATAAATACGTATACTTTGTGAATAGTTGTATTTTCATATACTTTTATACCATTTGATAGTTTTTCCCGTGTTTTGTAGGTAGTTATGCATATTGGAGCCTTGAGGAATAAAGTGTCAAAGCCACGGCTTCGGTTTCGTAGTTTTGGTGCAAGCCCGCTAAGCCACCGTCAAGCGGACTTCCATAGGCTCAAAATAAGGATGACCAAAATCATAATTTTGGTTTCCATTCATTCATTATTAGATAGAGCATTGAATAAGCTTTCCAACGCTTCGAACAGACGCAATTCGGAGTTACGGTTCTCAACTTATGGCGAAAACAAGATTTCACTTTTGCTGTCAGCCGCTAAGCGGGAGTACTCTCGCTGAGCGACCATGACAGATAGCAGCTCGTTAAATAGGGGTAAAAATAACATTTTTAGGTTATGGTTTGGGGTATTTGTTCCCAACTCCATCAAACTTCATTCTTAGGGTATATTAGCTTAGAAAACAACTCCGGAGGTTGCATTTGGATGATCGGGGGTGGATTGAGCGTCGAACGGAGCTGACAAACCGGGAGATTTTCGGTTCATTTCTCTTATTCTTTGTGTATTTCTCTTTGGTTGGGTTTTGTTTGTATATTTACTTGAATCTTATGTATATTTACCGATTATAATGTTATGTTTAACTTGCTTTACAAATCTGTGTTGATGTTGTTCTGAATTTTTGCTCTATGCTGGAGATTTGGGTTGCTTTAGAGATAAACTTCTTGAATCCTTATCTAGGATGATAATCTGTTGGTTCTGAACTCTAGAGATAGATTTAGAGCTAGCATTCACTGTTTGTATCTGTTCTTAATGCTTTCGTGTTTGAGCGGCGCGCGAGAGATCGCCGATGCGAGAATACGGATGTTCTCGCGACTTTGCGTTAGAGATAACCTTAGTTGTGAGATGATCTCGTTTGTGCTCCAGAGATGGACGCTTATGTGAGAGATACATGATGACATAGATGAGTATCGTATGTTGAGTATAACGGGTTGGTAAGTGTATGTTTGTGAAGAGTGAATATATTTACATTCCTGATAAGTTATTTCTCTTCTAAGAATGTGTTTATTCTTTTACTGTCTATATCTTTGTTTACTTTTTGCTCATTCAATCCAAAGTTCGAAACCGTAGACACTGTTGAATGGCATCTCTCCATCTCTGAGGACGATAATTCCCGGATCAATATTTCCAAATCTTTCTTTTGTTGCTTGCCCTATACTGCATTCAACAATAACATGTAAATTTATTTAGTATTATATAAAATATATTTAGAAAGACATGTAAATTTAAAATAAGTTATTTAATTATAAAATGTAAAATTTTAAATTGTATTAAATGAAAGTTTAACATTTGAATATAAGAATTTTGTCTACTAAATAAATGTAATTATTAATTAAAACAATATTAATCATTGAGAGTAATTTTACGCATACTTTCTTGTTTGGATCTAACTGGTTATATCCCGTGCATCCGCATACGACCATTTATATAACTTTATATTATTTAAGTAAATTTTGATAATTTAAATATTAGATAATCAATAAATATAAAATGTAAATATAATATTAAAAATATATAAAAATTAAATGAAAAAATATATAAAAAAATTAAATGAATCACCATGGAATATTGAAAATCTATTAGAATTAATTTTAATAAAAATGATGAACTCGTGGACAACTTCTCTCAAAACATAATAAGAATACAATAATACTTTATGATACAATGAATATACTGTCAATGAATACTTTATAATATATTACCAATGAATATATTTTATAATATATTGCCAATGAATATTTTATACAGTCAACTTTACATAATTTGTGTTGGAATTAAATACAATGAATACTTTTAATGTTAAAAAAAACTTAAATCAACAGCAAGTAGCATTAGTATTCAGTAGTTCTCTCTCTCACACACACATTAGTGCTCTGCAAAATCTTTGATTGAACTGATTTTAATATCCATGATTGCAACTGAACTGGATATGTTAAAATATTTGTTCATGTTGTGCTTTGTTTCATCTGCATAGATGAAGATGTTTTGAGAATAAAATTTCAATAACATCATGACTCATCATGTTAATATATCAATGTGTTCTCTCTCTAAATAAACAAATAATCATACATTGTTGATTCAATGTTCACTTACAGTAGTGCTAATTGCAATTGCCTGACCTTACATATGTCAAAAATATGAAATCCAAACGGTTCATTCATCACCTGCAATGACTCACAATATAAATCAACTTCTAATCAATAATTCATCAATCTGTATATGGGTCCATAAAACCACATATCTTGATGGTTTAGCAAATAAATCACATCAAGGTGCTTAGCACAAGAACTAATTTAACCAATATATATTTTCACCACCATAAAACCAAATGCATTCATATTATACAGCCACTGTAATCTTAAAAAAGGTATGGCAACACAACTAATAGCATAAAGGCAAAACATTAATGAGTGCATACTTTAAAAAAGAAAGAGCGAGAGAAATGTATGAGAATCTGTCCTTGATCACCAGAAGTAGAAGGAAAATTATAGTAACATGATCAACTTCACCAGTAGGCAGAGGAACTACAGAGTTATTGCTAATAAATGGCATGCCATCATCACTCCCTTTAAATGTTACTAATGGAACTGTTATATGTGAACTTGCTTCTGGTGTTGTAGTTGGATTTGGCGAAAGAAACTTAGTGAGGGCGAAAAATCCAAGGTAATGAAGAGGGTGATTGTATATCTCCACTAGAAGGTGTTGGAGTAGTTGTAGAAAAAGCTTCTGGTGTTACAGATTTAAAGAACTAACACTTGTCAACCAGTTCAACAACTAACAGTTGGTGAGAATCCTCTACAACATTTTAACAAACACATGGTGTACATAAATTAAATTAAAAAAAAAACATCGGAAAATATAAATACGTTAAAACATATCTATCCAATTGAGTTCCAAAACTTCAACTACAACATAGAAAAAAATGACATTAAACCTCATTTTACTATTCACATTTTAGAGTTCAGATTTTAGAAGAGATTTGTTATTCACTTGCCTGACAGATTTTAGAAGAGATTCTCAAAATGCCTGACAAATATAAAAACACCACAAATGAGAAGAAACAAACAAAAATGAAATCATAAACCATAAATAATTTGCACAGACCTAAAAATATACCTATTTCATCCCTGGTTGCTCTAACTCCAATCGCTAAAGATTCATAAATGTTGAAGTAAAAGCCCTAAAAAATTGAAGAAAATAGAAACAACATTAAATATGGGTAACAAAGTCATCTATATAACATCTAGTAAAAAATAGGGCAAGAAAAGATGGTAATGGTTATGACAGTGAGAGAAGGGGAAGCAGTGGTCGAAGATGAGGTTGCTTGAAACAAAAATGCAACATGCTCATAAGAAAGGCTGCAAGATGAGGAGTACAAAAATGGTTTTGGTATTTCTGTTGGAGGTGGTAGTAGTCGTAGATACGGAGGAGAAAGAGGCGGCGGCGGATGTAGGGTTTAAGGAGAAAGAGAGAGAAGATGAAGATAGTTGATGAAAAGAAGTAAAATGAGGAAGAGAGAGGAATATGTTTCAAAATGAAAACAACGGAGGGAAAAAAAGGTGAAGGGAGATGCTAAGATAAGTTTTTTAATTAGGACCAATTAGAGGTTGACAATTGGTGCATAAATTTCAGAAAGTTGAAAAAGTGAAGGCTTAATTTGTTAGTTACTAAAAAGTCCTTTTTGTAGTGTAATATTTTTGAGTGGGAAGGGCAAAAAAGACAGTTTGGTCAATTTCTTAGTATTAGCTTTATAGTTGATAGTTGACAACTTAATTGATGTCATTGTAGTATGAAAAAGCTATAGTTTTGCAGTATCTATTTTTTTTGGAAAGCCAATTAAATTAAAAAGAACAAACACGGCATAAGTCATGCCATTACAAGCCAATCCAGAACATTACACAATAGTGCAGCACTGTCTAAACACACCTGTTCTACTAAAAGGAAATCTCATACCCCATAACTATTAAAAAAAACTTGGATCCCAAAGTAACTATGAAATATGCTCTTTCACCAAAACACCAGTGAACCCACACAAATTTCATACAGGATAAAGATCCAAGCTAAAATAGAAAAAACAACCCTATAAGATCATGACATCCATTAGAGCTGAGATTAAAATCTGACCGGCGGCGATCAAGCCCGAAACAGACCGTGGAACAAAGATATCACCAAGGAATTTTCACTGAACATAAACAGCTCAGTACCGTTCCAAAAGAAAAAAACCAGAAGAATTAACATCCTTGCAATCTATTACTTTTAAACCCACATCAACATTCCAATAGGCCCCTCCAACTCTGGTCCCCAAAACAGCTACCACCACAGCAAGGTTCGGAATACAGGGCCAAAACCAAGATGCATAATGGAGTATATGCAGTGCCGATAAACTAATATATGCACCAGGACAGTACATAATTTTTGGTACAAGGAGGGAAAAGACTCACACGTGTTCATGTTTCATTGATACAAGGAGGGAAAAGACTAACATGTGTTCATGTTTCTTTGATTTCATCTCTTAGCTTCATGATTTTTGCTCTACTTGGCCTATAAAGGAAGATACACAATACTCAAAAGTAATAAAATCAGTTAAGAATTCTAAAGGCTTCTATGAACTTCTGCAATATATTCACTAGAAATAATCAATACCTTCACAATCTGACCATCCTTGTTTGAGATTGACTGGTACGAAATGAATATTTGGCATCTTTAGTTGAATAGAAGCTATATCAGGAAACTTGAAGCATTACATATAATTTAGTCACAACATAACTATAGCATATCATATGCATCAAATTTGTGATATAAAGCTTAAAAAATTAAAAAGGTATGCAAATTAATTCCAAGAGACTTGAATATTTTAATTGGAACCAGATAGAATTGTTAAAATATTTCTGTATGTAACCAGAACCACATATCAGTATGTAACCATTAAGTATAAAACCATTAAAATGATGATTATCCTTTGTAATGTTATCGAAAAGCACATCGATTATCACATAATGAAATAATTGCCTGCAAAAACGTTAATGTCAATTCAAGATCAGGGAAATTATTATTTTTTGGTTAGAGATTCAGTAAAATAACTTCCCATTAAAAATAATATTAGCATACAGAAATGCAAGTAACTTTTCTAAAAAAGAAATCCGTAGAAACAGCTACACCTCAAAGGTTATAATACTAATACAAACCTATAAAGATTCTGGACATTCAGGGCCTAAATAATTGTCTAGTGTCATATCATCATTTTCCAAAGCATTTCAATTGGTAAAGACCGCAATCATATAGTCAACAATTTTGCTTCCAAACAATGTCTGCAAGCTACACAGAGCATTTTCTTCTTCCATACTAAAGTTTGTTTTAATAGACAACACTATAATGATGGCATGGATCCCCTTAGCTAAACCAGTGCATTTGAGTATTTCTTCCACCAACAAATTCAGATTTAGCAGAAAGATCAACTAATCATGCAAAACCAATTAAGAAAATGTAGTTAAAGTAAAATATATCCTTCTCAGATACACAATATACACATTATAAAAACGTGAGAAACTTGCACTTTGCAAATAGGCAGTGATTGCTACTTAGTACATACATACATCCTTCTCAGATACACAGTATACTATCTATATATAATGAATCTAACAGAAAAATATTTTTATCCATATTAAATATTTAATAAAGTTCCAGCATTAGCTTTCTTTGCAAAAGTATTGATCTGTGTTTCTATGTCCGCCATTAATAGCCAAACAAAAAATGCAAATGATAAAATCTATACTAAAATAGCTCCTTCAATCCATCCATTAATATTTCATCAGAAGTGTTAGAAATCCAAACATAAGAATTTCTCTGCATAATAAAGCATAGAAATGAGTAAATGTTGAGGTGACTCATAAAAACCTTTGGAGTTCCAACAAGTTTGTTGATATCAATATAATCTCTGTATATAATATTGATCGGCCACCAATTTCACCTTGTTCCTATGTTCGAATCAATGGAAAAGCACTTCATTCGGTGGTATTTTAAGTCGTTTTAGTCTAGTTCTTGATTAGTTTTATTTATCTTTGTATTTGAATCTGGTGTGTTATCTTTTCTAGTTTCTGTCGTTTTTCCATTGCTTTTGATCTTGTGTTGGTAGTGTTTTATGTAACGCCCGTAAATGTGTTTTTCTGATTAATTGTGATGTTTGCTACATTTTCCTAATTTTACCGTTTTCGAGTCGAGTCAGTCGGTAAATATTAATTATGTTAATATTTTACTTATTACTTTCCATGTGTGTAATTATTATGTTTTGGGTGTTAATTGGTTAGAATTAATGTTTAGTGACATTTGGGCCAAAATTAGAATTTATGAAAGTTGAGTGGGGGAAAATGAGAAGTAGAGAAATAGAAAGAGATATTTTGATATAGAGAGAAAATGAGATATTTTGAGATAGAAAGAAAGAAAGAGAACTTGGGAAGAGAAGAGAAAGAAGAGAAAAACAAAGAGAAGAAGAGAGTTGTAGAATCCAAACCAAGCTAGAGCCAAGAATCCAACCAAGGTAAGGGGGATGAATATAGTTTATCTTGATTGTATGGTTCTTGTAGTTTTGTATGCTTTGTTCTTGTTCTTCCTCTTTTCCAAGCTTGTTCAACAATGGTAAATTGTGTGTTTTGTGAGTTTTGAAGTTATAAACTTGATTTTGTGGTGTGTATGTGTACTATGATGATAGATATTCCCATGGATCATGTTTGTTTTTCATTTCTCCATGTTTCCTTGCTTATGAAGAAATATAGGTCAAAGATAATATTTGATGATTCAACCATGTGTTAATCATGGATTAGGTGTATATATAGCATGTTTGTGTTGTATTGGTGTTGGGATGAAGGTTTAAATGAGTTTTGAATGGTTTAGAGGGAGCTGAGACGGTCTGTTGCAGAACTGGTTTTTCTGGGTTTACGCAGGTCCGCTGAGCGGCCTAGGGTCCGCTGAGCGGAGGTTCTTTTGCAGGAAATCTCTGTCTGGGTCCGCTGAGCGGAGGTTCTGTATTTTTGTTTGGTGATTCCCTGTCTGGGTCCGCTGAGCGGAGCTCAAGCGGACTGTGCGAAATTTTGTTTTTCCAAACTTCGTTTTGTTGTATCTTTTGAACCGTAGGTCGTTTCTACGCGCCGTTTGAAGTATTATGAGAACCCTTGAGTATGCTTTATGATAAAGAGGAGTGTGTTAGTGGTTGAATGAATTTTTCATAAATGTATTTTTATGAAATGATATTTGCTAATCAAGTATGTTTTGACGGTATATGTGTGCTGTGTGAATATGAACGCCTGAGTGGCAATTTTGATGATGTATCAGTGTGGATTAATATAACCGGTGTGATGAGGATATGTGACCGAGTTATATTATTGTTGTTGTTATGTAATCGAGTCGTTTGTATGCACAGCATAACATTTCAATACGTTAATGGCGGAATGCTGTTAACAGATGGCCTGCGGGCATGGTTACCAGTAGGGGCTTAATGCTCGGTAATGGAATGAGCCTGAGTGGCAAGAGGTCATCAGTGGGAGCTGCGTGCTCGATGACGACAACCTGCGGGCTTCCTGAGTGAAATAAAGTCCCAGCATAATGCTTGGCAGGTGTATTTGTCATAATGACAAGGAGCAGTTTTACTCCGGATTTGGTACCACATGCATACGCATAGTCGAGTCTCATTCATCATCGTCAGTCTTTATAATTTATGTTATCATTCATGTACCGCATTACTTATATATTGATTGTGGTTGACTTATTGGATTATCTTGTTATATGATTCTTAATGATATTGTGGGCATTACTATATTGATCATGCTTTCATTATGAATTGTATTCTCACCCTTCTGCCTTAATGTTACCTACTCGTGGGTAATGTGCAGGTGATCCGCAAGTGTAGGTGCTCTCTTTGTAGTCGTCCGTTTTGGTGTCATCCGCTCGTGATACGTAACACCTAGGGGGGATCGAACACTTATTTTGTAGATAATGCTTATAGGATCCTTTTGATTTATATTTGATCCTTTAGATGCATTCGTATTATGTATTTTGGATACCTTCTCATGCGATGTATTTTGGAAGAATGTTGTGGATATTTTGTTTACCGATGCATTTATATATGTATGAATACATTCAGGTGTTTATGTGTATCCGTCCTCTTTGATTATTTGTGTTACGCATCTTTTGCGAGTATGTTATGTTTGGTTATGTGGTTACTTAAGTGTAACGCCCTAATTGTTTTTTTTGTTTTTTTTTTATTTAATTTTTATACTCTGATATTTGTACCTATATGCCTGGGTAGAATTGGGGTGTTACATTAGTGGTATCAGAGCGGGTCGGTCTTGTCCGACCAAGTGTCGTGTCGTTTGGTCTAACAATTCTTGTGTTATTTTTTTGGGCTTACTTCTCTTGGTGTTATTATGAAGTTTAGAGATGGCTGGACGTAATGACGCTGCTATTGCTGCTGCATTGCAAGCTATGGCTGAAGCTATGCATACAGATGAGAATGCAAGGTCACGGAGTTTAGCGACTTTCCAGAGGGAGAATCCTCCTGTGTTTAAGGGAACGCATGACCCCGAGGGAGCCTTGACTTGGATGAAGGAGATGGAGAGGATCTTTCGTGTGATGGATTGCACGCAAGAGCAGAAAGTCAGGTATGGCACTCATCAGTTAGCTGTGGAGGCTGATGATTGGTGGCTGGAGACTTTGGCAAGGTTAGAAGCAACCGGTGAAGAGATTTCCTGGACGGTGTTCAAGAGGGAGTTTTTGAGGAAGTATTATCCGGAGGATGTCCGTGGAAAGAAAGAGACTGAGTTTCTGGCTTTGGTTCAAGGCAGCATGTCTGTGTCTGAATATGCGGCAAAGTTTAATGAACTTGTGAAATTCTACCCGCACTTTGTTGGTGAGGGAGCAGAATTTTCTAAGTGCATTAAGTTCCAGAATGGGTTACGTTCTGATATCAAGAAGGCGGTAGGGTATCAGAAGATTCGGGTGTTTCCAGATTTGGTGGACAGCTGTAGGATTTATGATGAGGATAATAATGCTCATCATAAGGTGATTAATGAAAAGAGGAACAAAGGTCCGCAGAATCGTGGGACGCCGTATGATGGAGGGAAGGGTAAGAAAAAGATGAATTATGGACCAAGGTTTAGTGGGGGAGATGCTCCTGCTAAGATTGTATGTTTTAAGTGTGGTAAACCTGGCCACAAAAGTAATGTCTGCAATGGTGACTCGAGGAAATGTTTCAAGTGTGGGAGGGCAGGACATTTGTCATCCGACTGTACGTTCAAGGGAATAGTGTGTTTTAATTGTGGTGAAGAGGGACACATGAGCGGCCAATGTCAGAAGAAGAAAGTTCAAGCTGGTGGGAAGGTGTTTGCTTTGGCTGGAACTCAGACGGACAAGGGTGATCGACTGATCAGAGGTACTTGTTTTATTAATGGCATTTCTTTAATTGCTATTATTGATACGGGTGCTTCGCATTGTTTTATAGCCGATGATTGTGTTAAAAGATTAGGTCTTGTTCTATCCGATTTGGGTGGTGAGATGGTTATCGATTTACCAGCAATGGGGTCGGTGACTACTTCTCTAGTTTGTAAGAATTGTCCGGTATCAATCTTCGGTAAGGACTTTACTATTGATTTGATTTGTTTGTCGATGAACGAGTTAGACGTGGTTCTGGGAATGGATTGGTTGATGAATAATCGTGTCCATATCGATTGTTATCATAAGTTGGTGAGGTTTCCATTTCTTGAGAAGGATGTGGAATTTGATGTCTTATCTACCAAGGAGTTGAATCGACTGTTAGAAGATGGGGCACAATTGTTTGGTGTGTTTGCATCGTTGACTGTGGAGAGTCGAACTGCAGTTGGGGATTTTCCAGTAGTGCGAGAATTTCCCGAAGTGTTTCCTGAAGACTTTTCTGATGTGCCGCCAAAGAGAGAGGTGGAGTTTTCCATAGATCTAGTTCCTGGTACGAGGCCTGTTTCTATGGCGCCGTATAGAATGTCGGCATCAGAGTTAGTGGAATTAAAGAAACAATTGGAAGAGTTGCTAGCAAAACATTTTGTGAGGCCTAGTGTTTCACCATGGGGAGCTCCAGTGTTGTTGGTAAAGAAGAAGGATGGAAGCATGAGGTTGTGTATTGATTATCGCCAGTTGAACAAGGTGACGATTAAGAATAAGTATCCGCTTCCTATGATTGACGACTTGATGGATCAGTTGGTGGGAGCCAGTGTGTTTAGCAAGATTGATTTAAGATCTGGTTTCCATCAGATTCGGGTGAAGGAAGAAGATATTCAGAAGACTGGGTTTAGAACTCGGTACGGGCATTATGAGTTTTTGGTGATGCCGTTCGGAGTTTCTAATGCACCTGGTGTGTTTATGGAGTATATGAATCGCATATTCCATGATCAGTTGGATAAGTTTGTTGTGGTCTTCATAGATGACATCTTGATTTATTCTAAGTCTCCGGAAGAGCATGAGGATCATTTGCGTGTTGTGCTACAGGTTTTGAGGGAGAAGCAGTTGTATGCTAAGTTATCCAAGTGCGAGTTCTGGTTATCAGAGGTGAGTTTTCTTGGCCATGTGATTTCAGGTAACCGGATTGCAGTGGATCCATCCAAGGTAGATGCAGTGCTACAATGGGAGGTTCCGAGATCGGTTACTGAGATCAGAAGCTTCTTAGGTTTGGCAGGTTATTACCGAAGATTCATAGAAGGCTTTTCGAAGTTGGCACTTCCGTTAACTCAGCTTACTTGCAAGGGTAAGGCGTTTATTTGGGACATAGTTTGTGAAAGGAATTTTGAAGAGTTGAAGAGAAGGTTGACTTCAGCTCCGGTTTTGGTTTTTCCTGATCCTGAGGAACTGTTTGTGGTGTATTGTGATGCATCGCATATGGGGTTAGGTGGTGTTTTGATGCAGGAAGGTAAGGTGGTGGCTTACGCTTCGAGGCAGTTAAGGATTCATGAGAAGAATTATCCCACCCATGATTTAGAGTTAGCTGCAATGGTTTTTGCATTAAAGATTTGGAGGCATTATCTCTACGGTGCAAGGTTCGAGGTCTTTAGTGATCATAAGAGTTTGAAATACTTATTTGATCAGAAAGAGTTGAACATGAGACAACGTAGGTGGTTGGAATTCTTGAAGGACTATGAATTTAGCTTGAATTACCATCCTGGTAAAGCTAATGTGGTTGCCGATGCTTTGAGTCGGAAATCTTTGCATATGTCCGCTATGATGGCGGAGGAGTGGGAACTTTTGGAGCAGTTTTGTGATCTTAGTTTAGTATGTGAATTGACGCCAGGTAGTGTGAAGATGGGTATGTTGAAAGTGACGAATGACTTTCTGTCGACCGTGAGCGAGAGACAGAAAATGGATGTGAAACTTGTTGATTTGTTTATGGTGGCAAATCAAAGTGATGATGGCGACTTCAGAGTGGATGGTCAGGGTGTTTTGAGATTCCGTGGTCGAATTTGTGTACCTGATGATTCCGAGCTGAAAAAGATGATTTTAGAGGAAGGTCACAGAAGCAGTTTGAGTATTCATTCGGGAGCCAATAAGATGTATTAGGATTTGAAGAAGATCTTTTGGTGGTCTGGTTTGAAAAGGGATGTGGCTCAGTTTGTGTATGCGTGTTTGGTATGTCAGAAGTCAAAGGTGGAGCATCAGCGTCCTGCAGGGTTGTTGCAACCATTGGATATTCCAGAGTGGAAATGGGATAGTATCTCTATGGACTTTGTGACGAGTTTACCAAATACTGTGAGAGGTTTCGATGCGGTTTGGGTGATTGTTGATAGGTTGACAAAGTCTGCTCACTTTATTCCTATTAACATCACATTTCCAGTTGCGATGTTGGCTGAAATTTATATCAAGGTGATTGTGAAACTGCATGGTATACCGTTGGGTATTGTGTCGGATAGAGATCCAAGGTTCACATCAGATTTTTGGAAAGGTTTGCAAGAGGCTCTAGGTTCTAAGTTGAGGTTGAGTTCGGCTTATCATCCTCAGACAGACGGTCAGACCGAAAGGACTATTCAATCGTTAGAATACTTGTTGAGGGCATGTGTTCTAGAGAAGGGAGGTTCGTGGGATACTTATCTTCCGTTGATAGAATTCACTTACAACAACAGTTTTCATTCTAGTATCGGAATGGCACCTTTTGAAGCGCTGTATGGTCGTAAGTGTAGAACTCCATTGTGTTGGTTTGAATCGGGCGAGAGTGTGGTACTCGGACCTGAAATAGTAAGAGAGACTACAGAGAAGGTGAAATTTATTCGTGAGAAGATGAGAAGTTCACAGAGTAGGCAAAAGAGTTATCATGACAAGCGAAGGAAAGATTTGGAATTCCAAGGCGGTGATCATGTATTCTTAAGAGTTACACCTATGACTGGTGTTAGACGAGCTTTGAAATCGAGGAAGCTTACTCCGCGTTTTATTGGTCCTTATCAGATATCGGAGCGAGTTGGCAAAGTTGCGTATCGGGTGGCGTTACCGCCAAGTCTTTCTAATCTGCACGATGTATTCCATGTGTCTCAGTTGAGGAGATACATTGCGGATCCGTCCCATGTGATTCAGATGGATGATGTGCAAGTGCGTGAGAACCTGACGGTTGAGACGATACCGGTGCGTATTGAAGATCGTGAGACTAAGACTCTGCGAGGCAAGGAGATCGCCTTGGTGAAAGTCGTATGGTTAAGTGCGGCAGGTGAGAGTTTGTCCTGGGAGTTGGAGAGCAAGATGCGAGATTCCTATCCTGAGTTGTTTGTAGCAGGTAATCTTATTTTCGAGGACGAAAATCTTTTAAGTGGGGGAGGGTTGTAACGCCCGTAAATGTGTTTTTCTGATTAATTGTGATGTTTGCTATATTTTCCTAATTTTACCGTTTTCGAGTCGAGTCAGTCGGTAAATATTAATTATGTTAATATTTTACTTATTACTTTCCATGTGTGTAATTATTATGTTTTGGGTGTTAATTGGTTAGAATTAATGTTTAGTGACATTTGGGCCAAAATTAGAATTTATGAAAGTTGAGTGGGGGAAAATGAGAAGTAGAGAAATAGAAAGAGATATTTTAATATAGAGAGAAAATGAGATATTTTGAGATAGAAAGAAAGAAAGAGAACTTGGGAAGAGAAGAGAAAGAAGAGAAAAACAAAGAGAAGAAGAGAGTTGTAGAATCCAAACCAAGCTAGAGCCAAGAATCCAACCAAGGTAAGGGGGATGAATATAGTTTATCTTGATTGTATGGTTCTTGTAGTTTTGTATGCTTTGTTCTTGTTCTTCCTCTTTTCCAAGCTTGTTCAACAATGGTAAATTGTGTGTTTTGTGAGATTTGAAGTTATAAACTTGATTTTGTGGTGTGTATGTGTACTATGATGATAGATATTCCCATGGATCATGTTTGTTTTTCATTTCTCCATGTTTCCTTGCTTATGAAGAAATATAGGTCAAAGATAATATGTGATGATTCAACCATGTGTTAATCATGGATTAGGTGTATATATAGCATGTTTGTGTTGTATTGGTGTTGGGATGAAGGTTTAAATGAGTTTTGAATGGTTTAGAGGGAGCTGAGACGGTCTGTTGCAGAACTGGTTTTTCTGGGTTTACGCAGGTCCGCTGAGCGGCCTAGGGTCCGCTGAGCGGAGGTTCTTTTGCAGGAAATATCTGTCTGGGTCCGCTGAGCGGAGGTTCTGTATTTTTGTTTGGTGATTCCCTGTCTGGGTCCGCTGAGCGGAGCTCAAGCGGACTGTGCGAAATTTTGTTTTTCCAAACTTCGTTTTGTTGTATCTTTTGAACCGTAGGTCGTTTCTACGCGCCGTTTGAAGTATTATGAGAACCCTTGAGTATGCTTTATGATAAAGAGGAGTGTGTTAGTGGTTGAATGAATTTTTCATAAATGTATTTTTGTGAAATGATATTTGCTAATCAAGTATGTTTTGACGGTATATGTGTGCTGTGTGAATATGAACGCCTGAGTGGCAATTTTGATGATGTATCCGTGTGGATTAATATAACCGGTGTGATGAGGATATGTGACCGAGTTATATTATTGTTGTTGTTATGTAATCGAGTCGTTTGTATGCACAGCATAACATTTCAATACGTTAATGGCGGAATGCTGTTAACAGATGGCCTGCGGGCATGGTTACCAGTAGGGGCTTAATGCTCGGTAATGGAATGAGCCTGAGTGGCAAGAGGTCATCAGTGGGAGCTGCGTGCTCGATGACGACAGCCTGCGGGCTTCCTGAGTGGAATAAAGTCCCAGCATAATGCTTGGCAGGTGTATTTGTCATAATGACAAGGAGGAGTTTTACTCCGGATTTGGTACCACATGCATACGCATAGTCGAGTCTCATTCATCATCGTCAGTCTTTATAATTTATGTTATCATTCATGTACCGCATTACTTATATATTGATTGTGGTTGACTTATTGGATTATCTTGTTATATGATTCTTAATGATATTGTGGGCATTACTATATTGATCATGCTTTCATTATGAATTGTATTCTCACCCTTCTGCCTTAATGTTACCTACTCGTGGGTAATGTGCAGGTGATCCGCAAGTGTAGGTGCTCTCTTTGTAGTCGTCCGTTTTGGTGTCATCCGCTCGTGATACGTAACACCTAGGGGGGGATCGAACACTTATTTTGTAGATAATGCTTATAGGATCCTTTTGATGTATATTTGATCCTTTAGATGCATTCGTATTATGTATTTTGGATACCTTCTCATGCGATGTATTTTGGAAGAATGTTGTGGATATTTTGTTTACCGATGCATTTATATATGTATGAATACATTCAGGTGTTTATGTGTATCCGTCCTCTTTGATTATTTGTGTTACGCATCTTTTGCGAGTATGTTATGTTTGGTTATGTGGTTACTTAAGTGTAACGCCCTAATTGTTTTTTTTGTTTTTTTTTATTTATTTAATTTTTATACTCTGATATTTGTACCTATATGCCTGGGTAGAATTGGGGTGTTACATTTTAAGTTATGCAGATACAGGGCACGATTCGAGGCAAGAAAAAGTGGTTTTTGGTGAGACAGAGCTGTGACACGGCCACCCGTGTCATGTGACACGGCCGTGTCACACTTGCTGAAGAGGAGAACTTGAAAATTTGAAAACCAATAAGACAGAGTTGTGACACGGCCACCCGTGTCATGGGACACGGCCGTGTCAGACGTGCGCACAGAAAAAGTTTTGTTTTCAACTCTTGGAATCAGTCACTTAAGGAAGGGCATTATGGAATTTTCGGAGGAGAATAATTGCTGAGAGATATTTAGTCACTGTTTGGAAAGGAGAAAATAACTTTTTGACGGTCGGAGAACGTGAAAAGAGGATTGGAAGCACTAGGGTTTGAAGCGAAGAAATCTTCAAGAGCATCCGCGATTGAAGATTAATTCCTATTCATCTTATTGTAATGTCTTCATCCTTAATATCTATTATCTTGACAATTGCCATGAGTAGCTAAACTATTTACTTGTTAGGGGATGTCCCTGAATTGCTATTGTAATGAACCTAATTTCCTATATGTTATGAAATCGTTAAGTGTGTGAACTTATTTGATTGTGCAAAGTGCTTATTGCTTTATCTCTCGGACAAATAGATTTTTTATTTACGGTTAAGGGTTAGGTCGGACAAACCACCTTATCGCTGTTTGCACAATAAGATTACGGTTGTTATTGCTTAGGAATGAGGATTCTCCGTAGTAACCGTAATAATCTTGATAAATTATATTGCGCTTGATCACTTGTTGAATTGCTAAGGAATTAGGATACAAGACAGTATCAAAAGGTTTTCCGCTAAGGAATTAGGGAAGATAACTCTTGAGATTCGGTAATAGTTCATGTACACTGATATTTCGTAAATAAGGATTAACGGTTGTTGCAAGGAAATTCATACACTTGACCCTAGCATAATTTCTCATATTGTTTTAAAGTCATTTTTACGCTTTCTATTAATTTGTTATCATTTATCGTTATTTCCAAACAAACAACAAAACCCCCATGTTCTTTTGTTCAATTGAATCGTTACGATAACTTATATTTCCTACGCAGTCCGTGAGTTCGATACTTGAGGATTAATCCCATTATTACTACATCGGTAAAAATAGTACACTTGCTATTTTACCGGTCAAGTTTTTGGCGCCGTTGCCGGGGACTGCCAAATTATAAGTTGAAGAATAGTTCAATTGAATTTTTGTTGCTCTGCAACTAAAATTGTTATATTTTTTATTTGTCTGGCATTTGATTTGCTTATTACTTATAATCATCTAATGTTTGTATGCGAGGTAAGGCCTCAGCAGAATTTATTTTTGACGCAGAGCCAGAACGATCATTGCGAGCTAGGCTTCGAAAAGCAAAGCAAGAACGACTGGAAGCGTTAGAAGACATTCTGACAGCTTCGGAATCTGAGAACGAGGAAATTCTCTCTATTCATTCTGAGCATTCAGATTCGGAGGCTGAAACGATGGCAGCTCCCGTAGAAAGGTTGTTAGGTGATTATGGTGGAGCAACTGCACTAGCTGGCCGGATGACAATTGTAAATCAACCAGTCGATGTTGCTCACTTTCAGCTACACCCAGCAACGATTCGACAGCTGGAGAAGAAACCATTTTCAGGAAGAATAAATGAAGATGCTAATAAGCATTTACAAAGGTTTCTTACTATGACAACATCTCTGAAGATAGAAGGACACTCTGAAGAAGCCAAGAAGTTGGTTATGTTTCCATTCACGTTAGCGGATGACGCTGAAGAGTGGTTCTACTCATTACCTGTTGGGAGTATTACCACATGGCAACAAATGGAGTCAACCTTTTTGAATGAGTATTTATCCCGCTGCTGTTTATATCCGTAAGAGGTATGATATTGTAAATTTTAAACAGAAGGAAGGAGAATCACTTGGAGATGCGTATAAGAGATTCAAGAGGTTGTTGGTGGCATGCCCAACTCACAACATGGATGTCACTGAACAAATGCAGAATTTTCTGAATGGTCTTAAAATGAAGACTAAGAAATTGATTGACACAGCAGCTAATGGCTCATCCAACTTTTCAACAGCCACTGGTGTTAAAAAAATCATAGAAGCTATTGCGGCTAATGAACACTTGGAGTTATATGACCGTAGTGTTAGCCAACCTGAAGGATTAGTGGATATGAAATTGTCAATGCAAGTTGTGAAAATAGAAGATCAGGTAGCTGCGGAAGTTGAGCGGAGATTGAAAAAGATGACTGTTGAGACTCAAACTGTGGCTCAAGTTCAACCGGCTCAAACTGTCAGTTGTGAGATTTGTAATGGCCCTCACCAAACTGTGTATTGTTTTGCAACTCCTCAACAAATTGAAGAAATCAAGTTCTTGAAGCAGAACAGTCCTTATTCTAACACCTATAATCCGGGATGGAAGAATCACCCAAACTTCTCATGGAAAGATCAACAACAAGTTCCTCAGAAGGCAGAATGGGAAGTAGCTATTGAGAGACTAGCTGGACAATGTTCTCAGTTTCAAGAAGAGACGAGAAACAACCATAGGAACACAACAACTTCAATCAAAAATCTGGAAGTTCAAGTGGGTCAGATAGCACAACATCTCACTCTACAGGCACAAGGTACTCTTCCAACCTCAACTGTGGCAAATCCAAAAAACCAAGAAAAAATTAATGTTGTTACAACAAGAAGTCAGAAAGCGCCAGAGCCTGAAGAAGAAGAGGAAATAGATGACCACTTAGTCATAGAGGTAGATCTAGAAGTGAGAGAAAATACGAAAGAGCCTGAAGTAGTGATATCACCGGTTAAGCCGCTGGAAGAGAAAAATAAGAAAGAAACTAAACCGGTGGTCAAATTACCATTCCCCTCTAGAGTGGCCAAGAAGGATTCGAAAGAGAAGGATTTTGAGAAGTTTGCTGCAATGTTCAAGAAGTTAGAGATTAACTTACCTTTCTTTGAAGCACTTGAGAATATGCCTTTGTACAAGAAATTTATGAAAGAGGTCATTTCTAAGAAGAAACAAGTGGGAGATGAGCAGAAAGTTAGAATCGAAAAGTGTGGTAGAGTCTCGCCAGAAAGGAGGATTCCAACCAAGAAGAAAGACCCTGGAGCAGTGGCAATTCCTTGCACTATCAATGATAGAACGTTCAAGAAGGTGCTAATTGATTCTGGTTATTGATTCTGGTTCTAGTGTAAGTTTAATGCCATTGTCTATTTTCAAAAAGCTTGACATTGGAAAGATAAGCGAGAGTGAGACAAAATTGAAATTTGCTGATCACACCATTAAGCAGTCATATGGTATAGCTGAAGATGTATTAGTAGAGATCGGTAAGTTTATCTTTCCAGTTGATTTCCACATCTTGGACATTCCCGAAGATGAACAAACTCCTATCCTTCTCGGTCGACCATTTTTGCTTACTAGTCGCTGCAATTTTGATATTGAGAAAGGGACACTGACGGTAAAGTCATTTGACGAAGAGGTAACATTGAAGGTGTTGGAAGTCAATAAGCATAGTGCAGATGGAAATAATCAACTTTCGGTTGGCACAATTAAAACTGAAGGAGAGAGCAAAGGTCCAAAACCTCTCCTAGAAAAAGTCTCAACATTAGTCTGTGAGGTGACTTTATCGCATGCATCTGTCATAATTCCTAAGTTCATTCAAAAAGTTAAGAAGAAGAAGAAATAGGAAAATCAAGGTGAGGAGATGAAGGTGGGTAATGATTTGAAGAGAAAAGTGGTCCGGGCTTTTCGTCTTCCTGAGTTCGTGGTTGCAGAGGTGACAAGCAACCAAGTTTAGAGGAGGAAGTACCCTCCTTAATAAAGGATAATGGACCGTCGAGCCATGCGATGTTAAACGAAGCGCTTCGTGGGAGGCAACCCACGGGATTTCTTTTTAATAAGTTTTATGTGTTTTTGCATTTTATTCTGTAGGTACAAACAGTGTGTCACTTGCGAAACGAGAAATGAGTTGAGAAAACAATTCAGTTTGGAGGAATTCAGGGGTCTGACACAGGCACCCGTGTCCTGTGACACGGCCGTGTCACAAACCCTGGAGGATTTTCTTTTTGAAACTCATTTTTGGAAGGAAGGCAGAGTCCTGACACGGTCACCCGTGTCACGTGACACGGCCGTGTCAGGCAGGGGCGTTGATTTTTGGTGAAATTTTATTTTCTTTGTGGTGGGCCCCCTATCAACCCTCCACCTCCGCCTCAGTGAGCACAGTAAGTCTCCCTTATGCTTGCTTACACATTGCGGACAATGTTGAGTTCAAGTGTGGGGGAGGTTCTTTCGTTTAAGTTATTTTCGGTTATTTCCTTTTATTTCAGTTTCCTTATTTTTAATTAAGTATGTGTGGTTTGAGTCTTCGGTGCACCAGGATGAATGTGATTCCAGAAGATAGTATCATGGGAATGAAGGTGAAAAAGGGGAAAGACGCATCCTAAATTGGTTCCCTGGGCACCTGTGAAAGTTGACACAACTGAAGAAAAAGCTAGACGCAACTTGATGGTGCCAAGTGAATGAGTTTAGAGCAACCCGAACCGAACATGAAGTTGTACAAAATGGAGACCATTGTTGAACCTGTAAGCAATACCTAACATGTGAGGATATACAAGCCAAACACATCATTTCGTCATGAGAGAGCATCAGGTATGGCATCATCACTCTAATTTTGCATTTGTTCTTCATATAGTACACAAATTGATCACACACACTGAGGCACTTTTGTTTGTTTAACCCTGAGCCTTTCTTACCCAACCTTGTTATCTTTTATCCCTCGTTAACTAATCTTTACCCATCATCCATGTTGTTCTTTTAATAATATTAAAAAAAATATATTTTTTTTTATAGCCCCTCTTGTTTTATCTATATTTGGTATGAACTATAAGTCTGAGTCCGATAGCAAAAATTAAGTTTGGGGTAACCGAGTCCGGTAGCAAAAGAAGGAGGCAAGTGTGAAAAGAAAAAAAAGAACATATGCAAGAAAGAAAATGTTTGTGTAAAAGAAAAAAAAAGAGAGAAAAATTGATTTTGTTTTACACACTTGCCATCATATAAAGAGTTCTAAGAGTCCGGAAAGCAGAAAAATCGCTAAACACTCCAAATATTATGTAATGTGCAAAAAGATATCGGACGGATTAGTTGATACCAAACCATAAACCCTCGTACCCAATTTCTTTGTTTATCCTACCTAACCTAAGCCCCGTTACAACCCGTAAGTCCTCAAAAAGTGTGTGTTATTGATTATGTGGAATTGTGTTAGAATGTGTACAAGATTTAAGAGTAGATATGTATGCCTTGATGAATGAGTGAAACACTTAACCCAGAGCGAAGTTGTGAGGAGTGTGATTGAGCTTGCAGGTAAAAGAATGAGTCAACATTGAAGTACAACGGAAAATTTCGGAGAGGGGAATCGAACACTTTGACGCGGAAGTAAATATCAAGTGTGGAAGCATCAGTTGTGTTGTGGAGCATAAGAAAAATTCATGGGTGTCCTCTTGTTTTCTCGTCCATCACTTGAGGACAAGTAATGAGTTAAGTTCGGGGTTGTGATCGGCCACCAATTTCACCTTGTTCCTATGTTCGAATCAATGGAAAAGCACTTCATTCGGTGGTATTTTAAGTCGTTTTAGTCTAGTTCTTGATTAGTTTTATTTATCTTTGTATTTGAATCTGGTGTGTTATCTTTTCTAGTTTCTGTCGTTTTTCCATTGCTTTTGATCTTGTGTTGGTAGTGTTTTAAGTTATGCAGATACAGGGCACGATTCGAGGCAAGAAAAAGTGGTTTTTGGTGAGACAGAGCTGTGACACGGCCACCTGTGTCATGTGACACGGCCGTGTCACACTTGCAGAAGAGGAGAACTTGAAAATTTGAAAACCAAGAAGACAGAGTTGTGACACGGCCACCCGTGTCATGGGACACGGCCGTGTCAGACGTGCGCGTAGAAAAAGTTTTGTTTTCAACTCTTGGAATCAGTCACTTAAGGAAGGGCATTATGGACTTTTCGGAGGAGAATAATTGCTGAGAAATATTTAGTCACTGTTTGGAAAGGAGAAAATCACTTTTTGACGGTCGGAGAACGTGAAAAGAGGATTGGAAGCACTAGGGTTTGAAGCGAAGAAATCTTCAAGAGCATCTGCGATTGAAGATCAATTCCTATTCATCTTATTGTAATGTCTTCATCCTTAATATCTGTTATCTTGACAATTGCCATGAGTAGCTAAACTATTTACTTGTTAGGGGGTGTCCCTGAATTGCTATTGTAATGAACCTAATTTCCTTTATGTTATGAAATCGTTATGTGTGTGAACTTATTTGATTGTGCAAAGTGCTTATTGCTTTATCTATCGGACAAATATATTTTTTATTTACGGTTAAGGGTTAGGTCAGACAAACCACCTTATCGCTGTTTACACAATAATATTACGGTTGTTATTGCTTAGGAATGAGGATTCTCCGTAGTAACCGTAATAATCTTGATAAATTATATTGCGCTTGATCACTTGTTGAATTGCTAAGGAATTAGGATACAAGACAGTATCAAAAGGTTTTCCGCTAAGGAATTAGGGAAGATAACTCTTGAGATTCGGTAATAGTTCATGTACACTGATATTTCGTAAATAAGGATTAACGGTTGTTGCAAGGCAATTCATACACTTGACCCTAGCATAATTTCTCATATTGTTTTAAAGTCATTTTTACGCTTTCTATTAATTTGTTATCATTTATCGTTATTTCCAAACAAACAACAAAACCCCCATGTTCTTTTGTTCAATTGAATCGTTACGATAACTTATATTATCTACGCAGTCCGTGAGTTCGATACTTGGGGATTAATCCCATTATTACTACATCTGTAAAAATAGTACACTTGCTATTTTACCGGTCAAATATTATCCCCATCAATGGCGACATTTTTAATCGGTTGATGATGAAGTGCATTGATAGTAGCCAAACATAGAAACCAAAGTAAGTACGTGAGGATAAGTTTTTATGAAAGAAAGAATGCTCCTTAGCTCTATAACTCTATAATTTGAAAGCATACTTTGATAAATCCAGACATAATTCTCAATTTGGCGCCATGCTTTTCAACAAAAGCATCCTTAGAAACAACATGAAGTTTCATTAAATTAGACCTATCATAAAACACAGAGCAAACAACAAGAGAGTGAATGGTTATTCCATATAAGGCAATTATTACAAGTATAGTAACCATAAATTTAGACTGTTATATGTTAGACGCTAGGCTTCAGTATCTAGAGGGGTGGGTGAATAGATACCTCAGAATTCAATCGGATTTCCTGATTAAAAATATGGCGAAAGCGTTTAGGGATCGACTCGCGTCTATTCCGAACCGCTACTGGAAGTATTATATGTGTTTTTAAACCACAAACTTATTTTAATGTGATGATGAAAACTTTTAGAGAATCAACCAATTTCAATTGCAATAAATCGTTTAAGTGTTTGCTTGATAACTTGTTTTTAATGGCTTTGCTTTATGATAGAAGCAATATATCAAACACTTGGTGATAATGTCCAAATTGAGTTATGTGTCAATGTGTGGTGACTTGTGATGATTATGCAAAATCTTATCACACAAGTTTAACACTTGACAGGTTAATCAATTTGCAATTATGACCAGAAATAAGCGAAACGTAAACGAAAAGATAAAAGCAATAAGAACACGATATTTGTTCAGGCAGCTCGTCGATCGTCCTCGCTACGACTACATCTGCCCCCAATTCCAAACGGGAATTGGGATGTCTTTCGTTATGATTGAAAACAGTTTGTACAAAGAAGATAACAAAGCAATAACGATAAACTGATTATGTTGATTCTTTGTATCTTCTTCCCCTTGATCTTGGGCCAGATCAAGTATCCTCCAAGAGCTTATCGTTGATTCCCTTTCTGCAATTATGTGAATTGCTTGAACCTTTGTTCTTCAATCTTCACACTCAGCTGAATCCTTGATGAAGCCTCTTGATAAAAACCCCAAAAATTCACCAATCTTGGAGGACAAAATCCGCAGATTTTATTCACCAAAAACCCCACAAATCTTCACCCACTAGGAACCTTCAATTCCTTTCCAAGGACGTTATCGATCTTGATCACAAACCCTCAACGCAAGAATGATTGTGTGTAATTGTGTTGGAGTTGAGAAGAAGAACGAAGATGAGAAGCCTTTGTGTATCTTTCAGTTGTTGGTGTTCGAAATGAATAATTAACAAAAAATGCTATAAATAGGTGCAGCACACCAAACACAGAGGAAACACATCATTTGGCTGATTTTGAGGTAGTAGGTCGACCTACCTCATTGATTGGGTCGACCTAAATGGAGCATATTCAACACACTTCTGTTTGTGTCCAGTTGCGTCGACCTGTTGAAGCTCTGGGTCGACCTAACTGCAGTTAAATTTGTTTCTTGTCACTTTTCTTCGGTTTAGGTCGACCTAGGTACTTGGTTGTGTAACACCCTTCTAAACCCCCGCAGAAATATAATAAAAATCAGAGTAAATACACAGCAAGGATGCTACAATTAATAAAAGAAATAGAATACCAAGTCGTTTGTCATGCTTTATTAGGAATAATCCAAAAATATCAAAATACATGTTCAACACAGCGGAAACTCATTCAACAATGTTATAAAATATTTCCGATAAAATCAATGGTACATTATACAATAATGGCAAAATAGTGTATCACAAGTAAACTCTAAGACTATCGTCCCCCAGTGTTACAAGATCAGAGCATGACCGACACGACCCAACATAACCGGATAAACTCTACGAGTCATCCTCACCGATTGCTTAGGCCACTACTTGAATCTGAAATCATTAAAGTAAGGGTGAGACTACATCATAATTAAATAGCATTATAAATCGTCCGATATAGAATTCATAAGCAATTATCCACCCTACTTAGCATATTCAGATTTATCAATTCATACCAATCACAAACACAAGTCGAAAGTATGCACCAATAACACAACACAATCATAACACCGGAATTCATCCTGACATGTCACAATTTATACAAAGACCATGTAGACTCTTATGCATGTGGTACCATACATGGGATACACCCATCCAACTGATCTTTTTCATCACCAAGATACAGTTTAACCAGCACAAATTCCACACAATGGGAATTATGCCCACCATTTTGATCCACTGTCATCACCGGGATCTAACCAGCACAAATTCCTCACAATGGGAATTATGCCCACCATTTTGATCCACTTTCATCACCGGGATCCATCACCAAAAATGTATGCGAATGAATGCAACATATGACATGCTTACAGCATCACCAATCTGATGTATCACATCGTCTCATTATCATCACCAATTCATCACCAATAAGCATGCATTAGTTTTAGCATTCATACAATATATCACACGCATACATGTAAAACATCACCAAATAAATAATACAAACAGGGTATAAAACTCGGACTTTACATCCATATCACCTATTCATCATATATAATTCACACCACATATAACGTCAAACCACAGTTATATCATTACAACATCACCACATTGTCACATTAACCAAATCATGCACACCATGTACAAAACACGCCATAAACGAAATAAATCAAGATTTTCAAAATAAAATCAAGTTATTGTTGTTTTCTTTACTTTATATCATAGATTATTTAATTTAAGAAACAACGTCCAAAACGGCGTAGAAAACGGACTTACGGTTTGAAAATTAGAAGCTTTTAAAGTTAGAATAGTTTTCAAAAACATGCTGCTGGAATTTTGTACTGGAACCCGGTTCGTCCCACATGGGAACCGGTTCCTGGACCCAAAAATGCCAATTTTAACGTTCTAACACAGTGGAACCCGGTTCCTCCCACATGGGAACCGGTTCCCACGAACCCAGAAGCTGAAAAACATGATTTTTAAGGCTTTTATGCATTCCAAACACATACCAACTCATACCATTACGAAATTGATCATCAATAACATCAAAATACTCCAAATACATGATTCTAATACACAAACAACATACCATAACACCATGTAACAATACTACATCATCAATTGCAGTCAATTCATCAATTCATACCTGTCAGTGTTGGTATTTCACAAAACCTAACATCCCAAATAGAGATTCTAATTCCTTAATTCAATCCTATCATCATCAAACTCATAATACTACATAATTAGAGTAATCACCTCTTACCTGGAATTAGGTTCTTGGTTCTCCTTGAGCTTTTGGGGTTTTCCTCCTCCTTGCTCCTCTTCTCTTCTCACGATGAATGTTTTCTCCCAATTCTTTCTCTATTCCTCTTTCTCTTATTTTTCCCCAATAATAATAATAATAGGAATATTAGGATTATACTTAGAGCATTTTACTCCTCATACCCTCACTTTACTCCTTACATCCAAATAGTCACTTTTCCTTTTATCTATTTATTTTCCTTTAATTCTCAAAATTAATAATAATTCCAAATTCTAATTAAACAAATAATTAAAATTTGAATTATTTAATAATTGAAAATACGGGTGTTACAACTCTCCCCCACTAAAAGAGTTTTCGTCCTCGAAAACATACTTCCAGTGAAAAGTCCCAGATAGGAGTGTTTCATCTAACTCTCTAGTTTCCAGTAACATTCCCGTCAGTCGATCATCAAAATCCATCTGATATTACCAACAAAAACATGTTTCATACATTCAAAACCCAACTCTTACGTCTCATTTGACCATCCAAAAGTACACCACTCGTTATATCTCCAAAAGGTTAACAACATTATAACATTGAGGTACAACCCATACACTACGGCCAGTAACTGAATAATATAATTATGCAACCCATGTTATGACCACACCTGACCAACATTGCAGTAATGCATTCCATCTACTGAACGTACCAACCTAAAATATACCTTTCATTTGAACGATAGAATAATACTTACACTTTTCATCAACTGCTTCCTTCAAGAGCTCGATAATAAGATTCCTATACCATTAAATTTCAACTATCTGACTCCTCTCAAGTCATACCAGCAATTATCCAACATGTTACATTCCGCTTTTCTGCATTATTTGATTACCCATTACAATCATCATTACTAATTAGATTTCTCAGTTTTATCCAATTCCAACTCTCTTTACTCATTCATTCCAGAATCCTTCTTCATCATACATGGTACTAATCTACCATTTAGCAACACTTACTCGCACTCAAAAACAAAGTCCTGATGTACTTCCTCTATTTAAACATTCTACCATCATAACGAGTACACACAAGTAATTATAATCACTCTCTTCATCCTTAATATACCATTGCTTATAAAATAGCTCAAACTGAAGTCCCCTCTTCTCCAAGAATTAAATCAACTTCGTTCTTCATAGAATATAATTCCTCATTATATCTGGAAATCTACAATAATACCTTACAACAGTACAAAATTATTATAGCATCATATAGTATACACTCATCGCCTTAACTTCGCTGAATACATACTCGTTAAATAAGTACATCCACAATAACATACTCATCATCTCGGCAATTATTCAAAAGAGTTCTAATTCTCTAGCACGACATCCTTGCATCCACTAGATTCTAAATCTATCATATAGATCAATTCATGTTCTCTACGTAGGCTCCCGGCATATTAATTCCTCACTGCCCACGAGTAGTACTCGCACACCACTCCGCATCACACTTTCGCTGCGCGACTCTGATTACCCGTCTTAAATCATCATCCAACATGTTGCACTCTTTCGTATTCACTTCTTCATAAGTTCACACAACATGGTGAGTGATGATTCTCACAGCTTAGCATCCCTCATATCCTAAACCATTAAGGTAACAAACAAGCTCATCCTATCTATATGATTCCGTCTACTATCAACAAGAGATTAAGGGTGATCAAGTCCTCAATTTGTCAATAGATAGCCAACAACCATATTTAAGCATAAACCGTCGTTACTACATAATAGTGTCCTTTTCCGAGTTTGCACTCAAACTCATTAACATCGTCATAGCTCGATAATTCACCTTGAGTCTTTACAACTTGTACACTTCCCTTTCATTAGATCTTGTCGGTGAGACACCAACGTCCAAACTTTTTACACAACGCTTCATAGTCACTTAGCATCACACGCTTGTTAAGTATTTCTAACTTCACAGTCACTAATATACTCGTACATTACTATTTATCTCGTCCCAAATCAAAATCCTCATCTTAGCAAAAGACCGCGATAACAATCATACTCTTGGTTTCACTCTAAATCCCATGACATCTCTTGCGCCCAAGTATCATTCCACTCGAAATCTCAACAAATTCTTCCTCACTCCAATAGGTGTAAGAAATCCTCTACAATTCTTCTTTTATACATGTCGTTGTTTTGGCATCATAAATACGACTTCAACCGTACTAAAACTTATTTCACCTTTTCTACTAATTCACTCCTCACTAAAATCCATCGGCACTCAAATCATCTTTATTACCAAACATCTCATCAACTTATTCCGCAACAACATATTCTACTCAATTTTGTTTCAAACAATCGCGGTAGTAGGCATTCTTATTCAACAAGTTTTGCGTTTCCTTAACCAACTTCAGAATATCTCCCCGTAGGATCAAAAGTTATGGGTTTTTAAAGTAAAAACAATTTTCCAAAAACACACAGTAGAACCCGGTTCCTCCCACACAGGAACCGGTTCCTGGCTGCTTCCCATAACTCGTCTCTGATTTTTACTATGGGGAACCGGGTTGTCTCTATCTGGGAACCGGTTCCCAGCAACCCAAAATTCCCACGGCTCTGTTTTTATAATGGGAACACATTTCAAACAAGTCTTAAACATCAAATAACAACATATATTATGGTTATTAAATCAGCTTCGTAATGCCCCAAACGGCACTTAAATCAGACACTCGGATCTCAAGATATGAATTTTCCAATCGTTGTATGAAATTGCAACACTGACGCCATGCAGCGACACCTTAAATGATATTTCCAAAACTCCTCAAATGGTACACTTAATTCCTAAAATTTCTTCTCAACAAACCTTTTAATTATTCCTTCAATCCGTTCAACTCTGACACTGACATCCCGTGCCGTACCAACAAACAAGTCTAGTTCTAAGAGCACGCGTAACCACAACTTCACCTCTTTCCAACATCATCCTGTCACAATTAAATACGTTACAGCTGCTACAACCATTTTTATAACAAAGTTCATCTCTTTAGCTTTCCGAAGCTTCAAACGGAACTCAAATCGGATGTCCAGAACTCCAGTTATGAATATTCGAAGTTCTGCAGCTATTCAGCAATTTTCCTGCGTTTTGCTTACGAAAATTTCACTCCAAAACTCATTCTCTTCAACTCGATCATATTCCAAACAGCCCCTTATCATATCTCTTCACTTCCAAACATTCTTATAACTTGAGCAACACATCCCATTGCCGAAGTGCGATTTCTGAAACATTACGACAACAATCCTCTTTGCAAACTTGCAACTGAACCTCTTCCGAGACACACGGCTACTCAACTGACAACTTCGCAGCCCATCAGCAGAGCTGATACATTACAACTTCTTAATTTCCCTCTCCTACAAATAATCATCAATTATCTCTAATCATCTTCCTTCCAGATGTTCCAACTCAGCTACCAGTCGAGTCCTAATTCTAAGTCACCTTCAATTCAGAAAACAACATACTCCAACAACGCTTGCACTATTGCCAACAACAGCCTACTGAACCAATCATCTTACAATTGAACATAACCGAGAGGCGAAGCTTCTCCCCCCACTTGTTTCAAACCAACTTCCGCAACAAACAACCAAGTACCGACAGTGATTCACTCACCTGTCGCGTACCAAGGGGTAATATGCCGACAGTATTCAACTGTCGTGCAACTCAACAGACTCAACAATTGGCCAGACGGACCGACCTGCTCTGATACCACTATTGTAACACCCTTCTAAACCCCCGCAGAAATATAATAAAAATCAGAGTAAATACACAGCAAGGATGCTACAATTAATAAAAGAAATAGAATACCAAGTCGTTTGTCATGCTTTATTAGGAATAATCCAAAAATATCAAAATACATGTTCAACACAGCGGAAACTCATTCAACAATGTTATAAAATATTTCCGATAAAATCAATGGTACATTATACAATAATGGCAAAATAGTGTATCACAAGTAAACTCTAAGACTATCGTCCCCCAGTGTTACAAGATCAGAGCATGACCGACACGACCCAACATAACCGGATAAACTCTACGAGTCATCCTCACCGATTGCTTAGGCCGCTACTTGAATCTGAAATCATTAAAGTAAGGGTGAGACTACATCATAATTAAATAGCATTATAAATCGTCCGATATAGAATTCATAAGCAATTATCCACCCTACTTAGCATATTCAGATTTATCAATTCATACCAATCACAAACACAAGTCGAAAGTATGCACCAATAACACAACACAATCATAACACCGGAATTCATCCTGACATGTCACAATTTATACAAAGACCATGCAGACTCTTATGCATGTGGTACCATACATGGGATACACCCATCCAACTGATCTTTTTCATCACCAAGATACAGTTTAACCAGCACAAATTCCACACAATGGGAATTATGCCCACCATTTTGATCCACTGTCATCACCGGGATCTAACCAGCACAAATTCCTCACAATGGGAATTATGCCCACCATTTTGATCCACTTTCATCACCGGGATCCATCACCAAAAATGTATGCGAATGAATGCAACATATGACATGCTTACAACATCACCAATCTGATGTATCACATCGTCTCATTATCATCACCAATTCATCACCAATAAGCATGCATTAGTTTTAGCCTTCATACAATATATCACACGCATACATGTAAAACATCACCAAATAAATAATACAAATAGGGTATAAAACTCGGACTTTACATCCATATCACCTATTCATCATATATAATCCACACCACATATAACGTCAAACCACAGTTATATCATTACAACATCACCACATTGTCACATTAACCAAATCATGCACACCATGTACAAAACACGCCATAAACGAAATAAATCAAGATTTTCAAAATAAAATCAAGTTATTGTTGTTTTCTTTACTTTATATCATAGAGTATTTAATTTAAGAAACAACGTCCAAAACGGCGTAGAAAACGGACTTACGGTTTGAAAATTAGAAGCTTTTAAAGTTAGAATAGTTTTCAAAAACATGCTGCTGGAATTTTGTACTGGAACCCGGTTCGTCCCACATGGGAACCGGTTCCTGGACCCAAAAATGCCATTTTTAACGTTCTAACACAGTGGAACCCGATTCCTCCCACATGGGAACCGGTTCCCACCAACCCAGAAGCTGAAAAACATGATTTTTAAGGCTTTTATGCATTCCAAACACATACCAACTCATACCATTACGAAATTGATCATCAATAACATCAAAATACTCCAAATACATGATTCTAATACACAAACAACATACCATAATACCATGTAACAATACTACATCATCAATTGCAGTCAATTCATCAATTCATACCTGTCAGTGTTGGTATTTCACAAAACCTAACATCCCAAATAGAGATTCTAATTCCTTAATTCAATCCTATCATCATCAAACTCATAATACTACATAATTAGAGTAATCACCCCTTACCTGGAATTAGGTTCTTGGTTCTCCTTGAGCTTTTGGGGTTTTCCTCCTCCTTGCTCCTCTTCTCTTCTCACGATGAATGTTTTCTCCCAATTCTTTCTCTATTCCTCTTTCTCTTATTTTTCCCTAATAATAATAATAATAGGAATATTAGGATTATACTTAGAGCATTTTACTCCTCATACCCTCACTTTACTCCTTACATCCAAATAGTCACTTTTCCTTTTATCTATTTATTTTCCTTTAATTCTCAAAATTAATAATAATTCCAAATTCTAATTAAACAAATAATTAAAATTTGAATTATTTAATAATTGAAAATACGGGTGTTACAGGTTGAGTCAACCTAAATGGGACAGAGGTTAAACTTCTTTATTTGCTTCAGTTTGAGTCGACCTAAGGACTAGCTGGGTCGACCTATCTGAGACAAATCCTTATGCTGAGTGAATGAAGCTTTATAGGTCGACCTGGACATGTGTTGGGTCTACCTAAAGTGTCTTAGATAGCCAAAATCCTACTTTTCCTTGAGCCATTCACTTGTGCTTTGGTATTTGTTCACTTATGATGTTTGCCATGAATCGAAAAACTTCTTGATGAATGTAGGTTTGCACTTACATACTCCCCCTTTTTGATGATGGCAAACATCAGTTGAATGACGTGAACTCCCCTGTGCTTGAAAGCGTAAGCTCCCCCGTACGTAAGCTCCCTCGAACTTGAAAGCGTAAGCTCCCCCGTACACATACTCTCTCATATACTACCCCTTTATCAACATAAAAAAATGGAAACAAAGAGGGTAATAGGAGGAGACACACATAATAATTATAACAAGATAACAATGAACATACAATAGTAGGATAAGCATAAGGTTCAAGTTTGAGAAGCGTTATGATTACAAAAAAAAAAACTGAAAGTCATATGATAATGGAGGCATAAAGTTGATATGATATGAAATGAAAATGCTATGAACTTATGCAAATGTAATGTGCTCTAACTTCTTCCTCTCCTTCCTCTTCCTCTCTGAAAACCTTGAGGTCTATCCTCTTCAACTTGCTCAAGTAGGTCAAGAACGGATCTGTTGAGTATGTTGAAGCTTTGACTCAGACTAGCATGCCTGTTAGTTGCTGTTTCTTCAAAGCGGTTCTGTCTTTCAGTGAGATTTGAGGCAAAAGTCTCAAAATCAGTTTTATGCTCTTGAGCCAAGCGATGCAGATTTTCATACTGAATTTGTTGCTCATTGTAGCGTTCTTGTTGAACCTGTTGCATATGCTAAAGCTGGAGTTGTTGTGACTCAAAGTGTTTTTGTTGAAGAAGCTGTATGTTCTCTAGCATGGAAATGATGTTGGATTGGTCCGGTTGTGGTGGAGCTGTATATCCCCAAGAAATTTCCTCTTCTTGAGGAGGTACATATTGCCAATTCGAGGGTTCATCATGAGGAACATCTTCCATGACACGATCATCATCAATAGGCATATCAAGATCATGTTCTTCCTCCTCATTTCCTCCATGGGAACCGAATTCAGCAGGATCATCATAGTTATAGATGATTTTTCTAGTCCCCTTTTGGATGAGATAGTATGCTTGCCTATTTGGATCCCAATGATAGCCCATGAGTGTCAAAGTTGTTTGAGAAAACTCTTGAGGATGTTTGATCCTGGTGTAAGTCAGCCCATCAATCGTCATACCAAAGTGGTTCACAACTTTCTGAATGATCGATCCATAGCATAGAACGGTAGTTTTCTGCTTGACCTCATAGAATTTGTTGGTTAGAAAGTAGGGCCAGTCCACACGAGTCTTGTTTTGTAGTAAGTACATCAACACAATCTCAATTCGTTCAATCCTAGAGTATCCACCCGATCGTGGTCGAATGATTCGGGAGATGATCCAATTCAATAGCCTAGGATTTCTCTTTAGGTGCCCTTCTGTGATGGTTTCATTTGGTTTATCATGAACGGTGGGGTCCTTGAGAATTGATCTCATGTAGGCCAGGTGATCATAGTTTGCCGGAACATCACCATCTTCTATACGAAATTCATCACCCTCGAGGGTAAGGCTAAAAATGTTGGCCCAAACCTTTTTATCAACAAGTGTGAGCGTGACCCCATCTTGAACCGGAAATAACATCCCTCACCCTTTTGTAAACCGGCATAGAAAGCACGAACAATATCTCAATTATATGGAGTGTCACACTCCAACAGTGGATGGATATTTTGATGTTTAATAAGACTAGTAATTTCAGGAATATTCATACAGTCGGCTACCTTAGGGTTGTACACATATTGCTTAATGATTTTCCTTTTCATGTGCCATTTTTCAAAATCACCCTTAAAATCGGGATGAACGAGAGCGAGAGCACTTACCGGTCGAGATGAAGATCCGGTGGTGACTTCTTTTCCTTTTCTGGACTTGGGAGGCATTGTTGATGATGAATTTGGGAAAGATGTTGAAGGTTTGAGAGATTTGGTGCTTGGGATGTTAGGGTTGCCGTATATAGATTGTGTTTGAGAGGGAGGAAGAGATGAAATGAATGGATGTATATGCAATAAACATGGGCCAGATCGACCTAAAAGCCCAAATTTGGGAATTTTTGTCGCAGTAAGTCGACCTAATGATAGGCTACATCGACCTAAACAGAGCAGTGTCTTTGAGTTTTTAAAAGAATCAGAATAGGTCGACCTAAGGCTAAGCTAGGTCGACGTAATTGATAGTGTTTTTCTTGTTTTTTAAAACTGCTTCAGTAGGTCGACTCAATGCCAATTTGTGTCGACTTAAAAGACCCCAAATGCATGGAATGCAACAAATATCATATGAATTGAAAATAAATGCCTGTTCTACCGTGTGAACGCTTAAACTACCAAAAGTATGCTTAAACATGACACATTATGCTTAATGATGAGCAATCTAAATGTAAGTGAGAATCATTGAGAATCATATATGAGGTCACTATAATCATGTCAATTGATTGCATATTACAGAATCAATAATATTTTTGGAAGTGAACAACAAACATGTTATCGCCTTCTCGATTTTCAGATATCTTGACATCATGATGTAAGAGAAAGTATGTTCCTTTTGTCGATGTAGCACGATCCTTGACTGGTTGCGTACTATCTTGACACTAAGAGAGATGTTAGCTTAAACATAATCAATAGATAGAGTTAGAATAATTAGATACACAAAACCATATTTAGCTCAAATTAGAGATATCCAATATCCCTAATTCTCTGCGAGTGTTGAAGAAAGGCTCGGTAGCAAGAGGTTTGATGAAGATATCCGCCAATTGCTTCTTGCTCTCAACATGTTCAAACACAACTTCTCCTTTTTCTACATGGTCTCTTAAGAAGTGATGCCTTATTTCGATATGTTTGGTTCGTGAATGTAGCACAGGATTTTTTCTTAGGTTGATGGCGCTTGTGTTGTCACACATGATTGGTATGCGATCAAGTTTGATGCCAAAATCAATAAGTTGCTATTTGAGCCACAATATCTGAGCACAGCAACTTCCGTCAGCTACATATTCTGCCTCAGCTGTAGATAACGCGACTGATACTTGTTTCTTGCTGTGCCAACTTATCAATGAGTTTGAGAATAGATGACATGTGCCACTGGTTCTTTTTCTGTCAGATTTGCATCCAGCAAAGTCGGAGTCGGAGAATCCCACCAAATAGCATTCATTTCTCTTAGGATACCATAGACCATATGTAGTAGTTCCACGGAGATATCGTAGAATTCTTTTTACAGCTTTTAGATGTGATTCCTTTGGGCACGATTGGTATCTCGCGCACATACATACCCTAAACATAATGTCCGGTCTTGAAGCTGTGAGATACAATAGTGAGCCTATCATGCCTCGGTACAATTTCACATCAACCTCTTTACCTTTTTCATCCTTGTCTAGGTTGCTATTGGTTGCCATAGGTGTGTCAATCTCCTTTGGCTCACTCATTCCAAATCTCTTGAGCAATTCTATGCAATACTTAGTTTGGCTAACGAAAGTTCCATGACTAAGTTTCTTGATTTGTAGACCAAGGAAGAAGTTCAATTCTCCCATGAGGCTCATCTCAAATTCACTCTGCATAAGCTTAGAAAATTCTTTGAAAAGTTTTGCATTAGTTGACCCAAATATTATATCATCTACATAAACTTGAACCAAAAGTATATCTTTATCTTTTCTTTTACTGAAGAGAGTAGTGTCAACTTTACCCCTAAAGTATCCTTGACTAAGTAGAAATTTACTTAAACGTTCATACCAAGCCCTAGGGGCTTGTTTGAGACCGTATAAAGCACGTTTCAACTTGTAAACATGTGTTGGATACTTGTAATTTTCAAAATCGGGTAGTTGAGCTACATAGACCTCTTCATTAATATAGCCATTTAGAAAGGCGCTTTTAACGTGCATTTGAAAAAGCTTAAAGTCTTTTGAGCAAGCATAAGCAAGCAAGAGACGAATTGCCTCAAGACGTGCTACAGGAGTGTACGTCTCTTCATAATCAATACCTTCCTCTTGATTGTAGCCCTGAGCTACTAATCTAGCTTTGTTTCTAGTAATAACTCCGTTTTCATCAAGTTTGTTGCAAAAAACCCATCTAGTGCCGATTACTTGATGTTCTCCCGGATGAGGGACAAGGTCCCAAACATCATTCCGTTTAAATTGGTTTAATTCTTCTTGCATGGCCATTAGCCAATGCTCATCAAGTAATGCATCCTTTGCGTTTTTCGGCTCAACTTGTGAAACAAAAGCAAAATGATGACAAAAGTTACTTATCTTGGAGCGTGTTGTAACTCCTTTTGAGATGTCACCTAATATATTGTCGATTGGATGATCTTTTACGTTTGTCCAGGCTTTAGGAAGTTCTTCGTTGTTTGAGATGCTTTCTTTTTCAACGCTATCATGAGATTCATCTATCTCTTCCTTCGCATATTCCTTTTCAATAATTTCACTTTCTTCTTCCTTTTCTTTGACAATATCTTCAGTAGATGGGCCTGCACTATCAAAAGATATACCTTTCTCAACACATTTTGAGTAAGATTCATCAAAGGACACATGAACTGACTTTTCAACTATAAGTAGCCTTTTGTTATAAATCCTATATGCTTTACTAGATTGAGAGTAGCCAAGAAATATGCCTTCGTCCGCTTTAGCATCAAATTTACCAAGGTTATCTTTACCGTTATTTAACACAAAACATTTGCAACCGAATACATGGAGGTGTGACACATTTGGTTTTCTACCCTTTAATAGTTCATATGGTGTTTTGTTTAGTATAGTACGAATTAGTATCCTATTCAAAACATAACATGCGGTGCTAATAGCATCCGCCCAGAAATATTTGGGTAGATTTCCTTCATTGAGCATTGTTCTTGCCAACTCTTCTAGAACACAATTTTTACGTTCGACCACCCCATTTTGTTGTGGTGTTCTAGGAGCTGAGAATTTATGTTCAATTCCATGTTTATCACAGTATTTTTCAAAAAGATAATTTTCAAATTCTCCACCATGGTCACTACGGATTGCAACTATTTTGGTGTTCATCTTGTTTTGACATAACCTTGCAAATTGAGTAAATGCTGGAAATGTTTGATCCTTACTAAGTAGGAAGATTGTCCAACAAAATCTAGAGTAATCATCGACAATGACAAACCCATAGATGTTTCCACCTATGCTTTTCGTCCTTGAAGGGCCAAAGAGATCCCTGTGAAGAAGTTCAAGGGGACGTGATGTTGAAACCATATTTTTTGATTTAAAAGACACTTTTGTTTGTTTCCTCTTTTGACATGCATCACATAGATGATCTTTTGAAAACTTTATTTTTGGTAAGCCGATTACTAAATATTTTGTGACAACCTTATTTAGTAAGTCAAAGTTTATGTGAGCAAGGCGTCTATGCCAAAGCCATGAGTCTTCTCCTAAAGCAATAAGACACTTAGCATATGACTTAGACACTTCATCCAAGTTTAGCATGTAAATGTTGTTTACTCTTGTGCCATTAAACACAATGTATCTTTTCTTAATATGTTCAATTGTACAACCAGAATTTGTAAAAGTTACTTTGAAATCTTTGTCGCACAATTGACTAATACTTAAGAGAATATGTTTAAGACCTTCTACTAGTAAAACATCTGTTATAGTTGTGGTAGACGGGTTACCTACACTTCTTTTACCAAGTATAACTCCCCGATTGTTGTCTCCATAGGTGACATACCCCTTTTTCTTTGCGTGGAACTCAACAAAAAGTGATATGTCTCCCGTCACGTGTCTTGAACATCCGCTATCAAGGAACCACAACCTTTCGGCAATGTCAAGACACTTTTCCTGCAAAATTAATTTAGAGTGGAAGGTCCCCAATTTTCATTGGGTCCTTGGTAGTGAGTACATAAATTTTTGCACTTCGAAAACCATTGAAATACTCCTTTAGGAACTAAAATCCTCCTAAATTTGCATTTTTCAATGGTATGACCCTTTTTGCAACAATAGTGACAAGTAATATGATGAGAATATGTTGTTTTGCTAGTTGATACTTTTGGTACAAAAGTGTATTTACTATATAAGGGAGTATACGATCTTTTGAACTTATTTGGATCAACCGCAAAAGTCACTTTTGGTTGTAGAGCCTTATCTAATTTGGCCTTTAGATCTCTTACTTCTTTTTGCCAAATATGACATGTCTCACAACCAAACCATGATGTAGGATCTTCCTCAATTTTATCCTTTTGAATATCTAGCATAGATTGTTTCAAAGCTTCCATATCCTTTTAGGTCCTCTCAACTTTTGATTCAAGATATGAAAAAAATTTCTTATTTGAGGCCAAAAGTTTGAAAGCTTCAATTGCATCTCTATGTAGTTCTTCAAAAGCTAGTTTTAATTGAGCATGAGATACCTTATCTACAAGTTCAGGTTTAAGATGACTTACACGTTTCTTTTTCTTGTGTTGATGAGCCATAAGGCATAAATTTGTCGATTCTTCTTCATCGCTTGATGAGTCTTCACTAGAGGAATCACTTTCCCATGCTATATAGTCTCTTCTAGGCTTGTTGTGACCTTTGATTTGATTCTTCTCTTTCTTCTTCTTAAGGTATAGACAATCCGGTTTGTAATGACGAACTTTACCACAATTGAAACATGGACCTTTGGATTTTCCTTTGTTGTTCTCATCTTGTTTGTACTTGTTGAATTGCTTCCTATAGTTAATCAAACTTTTGTCGGAGTGTTTTGCTCCATTTTTCCTTATGTATTTGTTGTATCTTCGCACAAACAGTCCCATTTCCTCACATTCGAATCTTCCTCATCACTAGTATCACTATCCTCTTGCTCTTGCTTTGAGGTCTTGGAGCTTGAAGCCTTTAGAGCTATTGACTTCTTCTCTACCTCTTTCTCCATGTTCTTATCTTTATTTACCTTTTTCTCATGCATGTCAAGGCATTTAAGATGTTTCTCATGTTCTTCAAGTTTACCCAAAGAGAGCGGTGATGTCTAAGGTATTTAGATCATTTGCTTCCTTTATGGCTGTAACCTTGGGTTGCCATTCCCTGGTTAAACATCTTAAAATTTTGTTAGTAGCATTTGCATTGGAAACAGGTCTATCAAGAGAATTTAAACGATTTATAAGATGTACGAATCTCTTTTGCATATTTTCAATGGATTCACCATTTTCCATATGAAAGAGTTCAAACTCTTGAGTTAACGTGTTGATTCTAGCTAGTTTGACATCATCCGTGCCCTCATGTGCAACTTTCAATGTGTCCCACATAGCCTTAGAAGTTTTACAATGGGAAACGCGATAATATTCATCAACTCTTAGAGTTGAGATCATAATATTTCTCGCTTTCCAATCGTATCCGTACTTCTTTTCATCATCCGCATTCCAACTAGTTTCAGGTTTAGGAATGACAGCACATGCTTCATTGGTCATAGTAAGGAATAAACCAGAGCTCTTGATGCCACTTGTGAGACGCTAGGCTTCAGTATCTAGAAGGGGGTGAATAGATACCTCAGAATTCAATCGGATTTCCTTATTAAAAAAATGGCGAACACACATACAATCCTTCCTTATTTTAATGTGATGATGAAAACTTTTAGAGAATCAACCAATTTCAATTGCTATAAATCGTTTAAGTGTTTGCTTGATAACTTGTTTTTAATGGCTTTGATTTATGATAGAAGCAATATATCAAACACTTGGTGATAATGTCCAAATTGAGTTATGTGTCAATGTGTGGTGACTTGTGATGATTATGCAGAATCTTATCACACAAGTTTAACACTTGACAGGTTAATCAATTTGCAATTATGACCAGAAATAAGCGAATCGTAAAAGAAAAGATAAGAGAAATAAGAACACGATATTTGTTCAGGCAGTTCATCGATCGTCCTATCTACAACTACATCTGCCCCCAATTCTAAACGGGAATTGGGATGTCTTTCGTTATGATTGAAAACAGTTTGTACAAAGAAGATAACAAAGCAATAACGATAAACTGATTATGTTGATTCTTTGTATCTTCTTCCCCTTGATCTTGAGTCAGATCAAGTATCCTCCAAGAGCTTATCGTTGATTCCCTTTCTGCAGTGTTGTGAATTGCTCGAACCTTTGTTCTTCAATCTTCACACTCAGCTGAATCCTTGATGAAGCCTCTTGATAAAATCCCCCAAAATTCACCAATCTTGGAGGACAAAATCCGCAGATTTTATTCACCAAAAACCCCACAAATCTTCACCCACTGGGAACCTTCAATTCCTTTCCATGGACGTTATCGATCTTGATCACAAACCCTCAACGCAAGAATGATTGTGTGTAATTGTGTTGGAGTTGAGAAGAAGAACGAAGATGAGAAGCCTTTGTGTATCTTTCAGTTGTTGGTGTTCGAAAGGAATAATTAATAGAAAATGTTATAAATAGGTGCAGCACACCAAACACATAGGAAACGCATTATTTGGCTGATTTTGAGGTAGTAGGTCGACCTACCTCATTGATTGGGTCGACCTAAATGGAGCAGATTCAACACACTTCTGTTTGTGTCCAGTTGCGTCGACCTGTTGAAGCTCTGGGTCGACCTAACTGCAGTTGAATTTGGTTCTTGTCACTTTTCTTCAGTTTAGGTCTACCTAGGTACTTGGTTGAGTCGACCTAAATGGGACAGAGGTGAAACTTCTTTATTTGTTTCAGTTTGAGTCGACCTAAGGACTAGCTAGGTCGACCTATCTAAGACAAATCCTTATGCTGAGTGAATGAAGCTTTATAGGTCGACCTGGGCATGTGTTGGGTCGACCTAAAGTGTCTTAGATAGCCAAAATCCTACTTTTCCTTGAGCCATTCACTTGTGCTTTGGTATTTGTTCACTTATGATGTTTGCCATGAATTGAAATCTTCTTGATAACTGTAGGTTTGCACTTACATTGTGTACCACAAGGATTGTGCCCACAGTTTCCCATATTCTACTTTAAAGTAAGCATCCCTAAAGCTTGAGGCAATATTTAAAACTTCTGCTACAACTTTACAGTCAACAAAACTTACATATCAACTTCATTTAAGGTTGTCAACATAGCATATGTGTGTTTGGGAATCTTTCAACCGTGTAGCAGCCCGTTTCCGAATCCTTGTCATAGGAACCTTTGATAGTAAAGGAAGATATTAAAATAAAAAAAGTTGCTAAGAAAAAGTCAGCTAGTAGATATAACAATCACAAAATATTAATGACTCACTCGTCTTTCTCTTTCTTTAGTATATAATATTAATGACTCACTATTATTATTATTATTATTATTATTATTATTATTATTATTATTATTATTATTATTATTATTATTATTATTATTATTATTATTATTATTATTATTATTATTATTATTATTATTATTATTATTATTATTATTATTATTATTATTATTATTATTATTATTATTATTATTATTATTATTATTATTATTATTATTATTATTATTATTATTATTATTATTATTATTATTATTATTATTATTATTATTATTATTATTATTATTATTATTATTATTATTATTATTATTATTATTATTATTATTATTATTATTATTATTATTATTATTATTATTATTATTATTATTATTATTATTATTATTATTATTATTATTATTATTATTATTATTATTATTATTATTATTATTATTATTATTATTATTATTATTATTATTATTATTATTATTATTATTATTATTATTATTATTATTATTATTATTATTATTATTATTATTATTATTATTATTATTATTATTATTATTATTATTATTATTATTATTATTATTATTATTATTATTATTATTATTATTATTATTATTATTATTATTATTATTATTATTATTATTATTATTATTATTATTATTATTATTATTATTATTATTATTATTATTATTATTATTATTATTATTATTATTATTATTATTATTATTATTATTATTATTATTATTATTATTATTATTATTATTATTATTATTATTATTATTATTATTATTATTATTATTATTATTATTATTATTATTATTATTATTATTATTATTATTATTATTATTATTATTATTATTATTATTATTATTATTATTATTATTATTATTATTATTATTATTATTATTATTATTATTATTATTATTATTATTATTATTATTATTATTATTATTATTATTATTATTATTATTATTATTATTAGGATTATTTAGTTGAATATGTAATTATTGTTTTTTTAATTTATTTATTTGATAAACGAAAAAATAAAATAAATGTGATTTATTTTTTGATATTATTATTATTATGGGTTAAATTAAAAAATATTTTTTTTAATATAGACAAATAATTAATTAATTATTTAAAAAAATTAAATAATAGTATATATGAATATCTGTTTAATACCCGTGAATATTTCATAGCTCATGGACATCTATTTGGCATATATCCGCATGTATATGGGACAGATAGAGATATCATATTTAATAAATGAGGGCGGATAGCATGGAACTAATAACTCGATTCACATATACTCGTTGTCATTCTACTTTATTAATTCATATATATGTTTTTCAATAATATTAGATATTTTTTATTATTTAATCTTCTATAGTATGAAAGGTTTGAACTATTTAATAATTTGTTTGCTTTTCAATCTAACATGCTTATTAAATATGTTAGAGGGACAAATACAAAACATTAATATATTTGGAAAAATATTTAATAGTTATTTTAAGTTTAAAATATGTTTTTTACAACTATATAAAAGACAATAATATTTAATTGATATAAGGAGAATTCGAGATTTAAAAGATATAAATTCATTAATCCATTTCTTAAATACAAAAAAGAAATATGATTGAAATTATCAAACTTATTTGTAAAATAATCATCTTTACTTCTCTCTTCTCTGTGCTATCCAATCGTGGAAGTAATTGTTTCTTAATATTTAAAAAATTTCTTTGTTATTTTCTACATAATGTTTTATCAAATATTGTCTAAACTTTTATCATCATTTTTCAATATAGGAATTTCTAGATGTAAAAACGATAGTGATTGTTTCGGTCATACATGCCAACCACCAAGGATAGTGAAGTGTGACAATAAACGATGCGCATGTCTTAAAGTAACATCTATCTTTAATTAGGTTCACATATGTTGATGTATTTATTATTTTATTCAAGAGAGAACACAAATGCTCTACAAGAATAAATTATGAGCTATAATATAGTTATTGTATGTCGGAAGCATAATTTGTTTATTTTTTCTTTTTGATTTTAAAAACATTGTATTGTTCTTAATTTAATTTAAATCTTCTTAATCTTGTTTCTCTCCCATATTCAAATATCTCTATGGCTTTCAATTCAGGCATTCCTCATATTCATAGAAATTTTACTTTTTTATTAAAATATTTTTTGATTTTGTTTATAAATTTGGAAGTAAAGTTCGAAAAATGATATATATATATATATATATATATATATATATATATATATATATATATATATATATATAAAATGTATTGAAAATCACATTTGATATAAAATATATTCTTAAATTATATAAATTTTAAAATACTATAAAATATAAATTATATATAAAATACTATAATTATTTGTGTTGGTTTTAACATTTAACGTAATCGTGATTTTTCAATTTATTATTAATGTATGGTGTTAAGTTTGAACTACCATCATACCAGCAGAAGTTAAAAATAGGGTCGCGGCCAAGGGGCGATTATGGGGATCTTTAGGGGTTTTCGTTCTGATCCGGATCTTCGCCCGGTGGGAGTTCTCACCACTGTGTCTTGTTCTCTTTGGATTCTACTCTTTATTCGTTTGGGCTCTCGTCCCTAACCTCGTCCTGGGGTTAGGGTTTTACTCGAAAATCAATAAAAGGCCAGGTTACTAAGTTAGAGTTTCTAAGAGAAAAGTCAACTGTACTTTGACTGGTCATAAGTCTCTCATGCTTTATCAGAAATTCCCCAATTAAATCCTAATCTCAATCAAATTCAATTCTCTACAACTTTGATGTTGAGCCCAAGGTCAAGAAATGCTTCCGCATAAGAGGTTTAAGTCAAAATATTACAGGTCCTTCTAGAAGATCGCAAAAAGGCTGTTTTTTGTCAGGAACAATATCATTAAGATAAAACCTCAAAGTGAAAAATATGTTCCAAAGTGGCTTGTAGAGGACATCTTGAGGTTTCCAAAAAGTCCTAGAACTCTTCCATATCTTAAAAATTGAGAGAGTTATGCCTTGCATAGTTGGCAAATTTTTGAAGAAATGCATGAACAAGACATTGACTAAAAATGAAAATTCTCCAAATGGGCCCATATTTCTTTGTTCCAAACAGGATTATAATCTTGTTAGAAGTCTCTTGGCCCAATCCCATGTCATTTTTATTATTTATATATTTATCTTGATTTTTAATTCATTTTAAATTCAATTTAATCAAAATAACTAATAGAAAATCCAAGATTTGATTTTAGGTCTATTATGTGATCAAAATATCAAAATTATTAGGCCAAGATTCGTGCGAGAGAGATTGGAGAGAGATAAGCAATATTTGAGACTCTTTTAGAAAGTCCTTAATCAAGAATCAATCATATATTCACCTTCCAATATACCAAGATTGAATGAGGAATTGTTAACCTATTTGGTTCCTCATATATATTTAGAGGTAATCAGAGGCAGAGGCGGGGAATTCTAGAGAATTGCATTCTCAAGAACCTTTCACAAAAGCTCAAAAATATCAAGAACAAGGTGAATTCGGTTTTAAGGATTGGAGAGGTTTCAAAGTGCTCTAAAGATTCAAACGTGTTCCTGGGATGATTCTGAAGCTGTACCAATCCTTAACTTTAACCAAGGCATGCTGAATCGCTCCATACGAGTCACGGTTTGCCCTTTCCTAAATTTTTTCGATTGCATTGATTTGTGTATCATAAACTGGTTTTGAGGATATATTTGTGTTCATGTGAGTGTGTGTGAGGTTTCTGGATTGTTTAATTCATGATTAGCTTCAGGAGTGGAGATTTGCCATGATTGCGTTCTAGGGTTTCGTTTAGGGCTCTACGTTGCAGGAGAAATTAACTCAAAATAATGCCATCATGGTGTTGGGAGGATCAAAACGAGTGGATCCATGGTTTTATTTGGAATTTCTTGTGTTTATTTCGCTGTTTCTTTATTGCAGGAGATATAGCGACGGAAAAACGTCTGTAGGAATAAACCAGGGCTATGCCAACGGACAAGCGAAGAAGATGATGTCGTGGCGAGACATCATTGGTCCAATTCAAATAGAAAACGTGCGCTGGCTTTTGTGGTGTCCAGAGATCCGGTGCCCCTACTTTGTATTTGACTACGGTGCGGCCTCGTCCACAAGCCATCTGATCTCCACGCAGACTGATCCAACACCCAAGAAGACGCAGGCACACCATAGACGCTCAAGGCCGCGTCGCATCAAATCATTATGCTAAGTTCTTTTATTTTATTTTTAAGTATTTTATTTTGTCTCCTATTCTAATTTATTCACTTTATTTTCTTTTCAATTACAAAATTTTAAAACTATTTTTTATTTATATAAAACCCTTTTTTCTCAATAAACTTTTTATAATTAAGTTAAATAGTTTTTAATTAGGTTATAATTCTAATTAATTCATTAGGTTTGTCGTGGCGAGACATCATTGGTCCAATTCAAATAGAAAATGTGCGCTGGCTTTTGTGGTGTCCAGAAATCCGGTACCCCTACTTCGTATTTGACTATCGTGCGGCCTCGTCTACAAGCCATATGATCTCCACGCAGACTGATCCAACACACAAGAAGACGCAGGCACACCATAGACGCTCAAGGCCGCGTCGCATAAGATCATTACGCTAAATTTTTTTATTTTATTATTTTGTATTTTATTTTGTCTCTTATTCTAATTTATTCCCTTTATATTCTTTTCAATTACAAAATTTTAAAACTATTTTTTATTTATATAAAACCCTTTTTTCTCAATAAATTTTTATAATTAAGTTAAATAGTTTTTAATTGGGTTATAATTCTAATTAATTCATTAGGTTTATAGTTAGAATAATTTTGTTAATTTTAGGATTAGTAATAGTTTTAATTAGGTTTATTTAGTTAATAATTTTAATTAGGTTTATTTACTAAAGGGTTTTAACCGATTCAATTGGTTACGATGATTAGTAATTCTTCATAAATTCGTTATTTGTTTTAATCAAACCTATTGATTACGATAATTAACGATAATTAATTTCCTTCATATTAATAATCCATTTCAAATACAATCAATTTGTTAATGGTTATAATCGAATCGATTGATTAGGATAATTAACAATCCTTCATTAATTTATTAATCGTTTTAATCAAACTAATTGGTTTCGATGGTTATTAATAAAATAATTCAATTCCCAAAAAAATTCAAATAATCTATTAAAACACATCAATTTGCTAATGGTGATAATCGAATCAATCGATTAGAATAATTTGCAATTCTTTATTTTATTTGTTAATTATGGTGATCAAACCTGTTGATCATCATGATTAATGGAACATATAATAATCAGGGTTGTACGCCACATCAAAACACATCTCTTTTATAAACTACGAATTTCAAAACTACGATAACTACAAAATTGCGATAAGGTAATTCAAAATACCTTCAAAAAACCTCATATTAATTCTAAGGCGTACAACCCTGCCCCGAACTACGTAGACTCTGGTCCTCCATAAAGAGGTACGTAGGCACTAGGATAGCCAAGGCGAGTCCCCTTCCCCAAAATTCTAATTAGGTTCAAATTTTGCCATTCACCCTTGAAAGCATAAACCTTGCCTTAACATCTTTAGCCGCAAACCTTTGCCTCAAACTTAAAATCTTAGGAAAGGGTTAAGGGTGCCTAACACCTTCCCTTGACTTGATTATAATAACTTACCCAGATTTCTTAACTTCGTAGGGTTTCCTATTCGTCCTGGCAGAATAGGTGGCGACTCTAAAATCTAAATTTTTTGGGAAGATTGCTACAAAGGGGAATTAGGGTTTGAAATGTGACCTTGGGAGTTATTCTTCCCTCTTCTTTCTCGATGACGGTGCGACGGAACCTCTCCGATCACCCTCTCTCTATTCGCCTCTCTTTGTCTCTTCTCTCATCCCTTTCTATCTCGATTCTTTTCCATTCACATTCGTTTGTAAGTCTGCTAGGAGGAGAGTTTCGGCTATCGTTTATACGGAGGAACTGCGAAGCCGTTGAAAAAACCAGAGGAGATGCTTCAAGAAATCCGGTAGGCTTTGTTCGTTTTTATTCTTCCTTTCTATTTTCTGAGTTTTTTTTTGTCGATTGATGAATCCTTGCCCCGACGTATTGTTGTTGTTGTATGTACCGGAGCAGTTGATGGTATGATGATGAAGTTGCAGAGTCGTTGCGAGTTATGTTGAGGATTGATGATGAACGTTGCTGATGAACATGGTGGAGATTTCTAAAGATGATGAAGATTGAAGAGAGGGACGGAGTCGTGAAGAAGATTATGGAAATTGTAGTGAATGGTGATTCTTCTGAATGGTGTTAGTGAAGAAAGGAAGATGAATATTGAATGTATTGAAGATTATTGGAGAATGTTCAGGTTTGAAGAGAGTGATGAGAGAAACAGAGGGAACTGTGGAGAATGTGTGAACAATGGTGAAGAAGTGAAGATTCTGTGGAAAAAACCTGAAGAATGGATCAGTGCCCTCTTATAGATTCTCAGGTTAGTTCAGTTTTTGATTCTGTTCCCCTTTTCTGTTGATTTCTGTTAGGTTGTTATGGGCTGTAACTGAGTTTTGGTAGTTAGGAGTTTGTAACTGAATCAGTTAGGAGATTAATTTTCTGTTTTTTGTTTTGATAGTTATGTTATGAAACTGTTTGTTATAAGTGGTTAGGTAGTTATATGACAGTTAAAATTCTGTTGAGAATTAGTTATGTAACTGTTAGGAATTGGTTAGTTAGTTGATCCTAGGTTGTTAGAATGGTTAGAGTTCTGTTTGAGTGGGTTAGGTTCTTAGAGTTAGTTATAGATCTGTAAGTTAAGGCTGTTATGAAAGATTAGAGAGGTTAAAAAGGAGTTGGTTAGTTTGTAACTGTTAGGAAATTCTGTTATGAATTGGTTGGATAATGTTCTTGTATCATGGCATTGGTTTTAGAATTGGGTGAATCTGTTTTGTTGAAATTATGTATGGTGTATGATGTTGACTTATTTATGGACTGATATTTTATTTTTCTTGAATTTGCTGCTTTGCTTTTTATTCGTTTCTGGTACTGATTGTGCGCCTTGTGAATTGCCTTTCTCTGAACCTGAACAAAAGTGTATGTTGCATCATGTTGAACTATTCGGATTTGTCATGAGATGAGGTTTTGAATTGTGAGCATCAGATGTAAGATCGCATTGAACTATTGTGTACGTGTGCATTGAATTCGATATTGTACTTGGCTCATTAAAATTCTTAGTAGGACGAACTGACTTGATGCGGGTTGACTGTAAGCTTAGGCAGGTCTATCCCATTTTCTTTTGCGCATTTGTAGCTGGATTGAACTTGATTCGGGTATGGATTTGTTTAGTAGCTCAGGGGCTTAATTGTATGTAGCAATTTGGTTAAATGGTGGTTGTCAATTCTGAACTGGTTATGTATCGAAGCAATGTGCATAATTTTTTGTGTGAGCTTTTCCTCTTGAACTGGATGTGGAAAATGGTCTAGATGAAGTTGAAAAAGGGAAGGTGAAGGTTGACCAAAAGGAGACGAACTATCTTGCTGCGATATCATCTTAGGTAATGGTGCAGGAGGTAGAATGTTTATTGTATAAGTTAGTAGTAGGGATGCTTTAACATGTTATGTGATTGATTTTGAATGACTTTTTCGTCCGCGATGTGTACGGCTACTGCCACGAATACGGATGTATGGTATTGATTTGTATGGTGCTGAAACATACTGTATAATTTAGTTTCTAATTCCCTTTTATTTTGCTGTTTGTTGAAAGATGAAAATGCAAGGTTGTTCTTTATGGATTGGTGTGTCTACAAATGGTGATGTTTTATTATGAACACCGACTGAACACGATTTGTCCTTTTTTACACCATGAATTGTACTGACCGAATCATTTGAACATATTGTACACAGGCTAAAACTTGCTTTGGTCATAAACAAAATCTTGAAGAATGATGAGGAAACCGGCTTGAGGAGGAAGTGACGACCTTTTGGATGCGTTGTATAGGTACCGGTACGTATCCATCCAGTATCCGGTACGACCGTACGAGTACTGGTACGGGGTACGGTATTTTTAGAAAAACTAAGGTACAAGTACGTTAGTATAATGCTTTAAAAACACAATTAATAACTAAAAAATTATATTATTTAAATAACGATAAAATAATAAAATTAAAAAATAATTTGCATAAATAAATCACACTTCAAAGTATTAATAAATTATAAAATCATGGTTGAATATCTATATTTTCTTCTCCAATGAATGCAGCTTATAGTTCAGGTTCATCGAGAGAATGAATCCATATATGCTCCAATTTATTTTCAATGAATCTATTTCTTAATTTTTCTTTCAATTTTTTTATTTATAAATAGAATAAATAAATAACCTAATTTTTAAGCCTAAATTATATTATCCAAAACAATTTAAAACCGAAAAAAAAAAGTTTGGGTACGTGTACCAAATATGTATCGGTTGGTGTACCAAAGCAAAATAAAATAAAATAAAATCGGTACAGCTTGGGTGCGTATCGTACGCGTACCGTACGTGTACCGGTACCCGGTACGTATCCGGTACCGGTACTTTACCTAAAACGAAGTACCCGTTCAATGGATTGGATCTCTTCTTTCTTGTATAAACTCTTTTTTTATTCAATTTTGTAACTTGTAACAAATTTGTATGACGAGAAACTTTGTATGTCCATTTACTTGTAAAGTGATGTAACTTTATTGATTCTCATTGGCATTGAATGAAAGTTCTCCTTCTGTACAGTGTTCAACAATTTCAATGAATGCTATTTTTTTTCTAGATGTAACAGGATCTGATTGGTATTGCAATCCTTTTATGATTTGTAAGGAGTGAGACTACTCTTTCTTGAATCACAAATTCCATTTGTATTAATCTTGAATGAAGACCTTAGAATCAAACTTGTATATTTTTCATAATTTCATAATAATTAGATCCAAATCCAGCACTCCTGATTAAAAAGGGCCACAAATGAATCCTTACATCCATGATTTTAGAATCAAACTTAGAATCAAACTTGTATATATTTTCCATAGTTTCATAATAATTAGACCTTAGAATCAAACTTGTATAGTTTCATAGTTTCATAAACTTGTATATTTTTTCTGAATATTTACAAAGAGCCACAAATGAATCCTTACATCCATGATCCTTGCTCTCATTTCCAGATTATTGATAAATGCATGATTTTATTTATGACCTGATGGGATGATAATGCAAAAAAATGGGAAAACATAAGCCAATTAGAAATGGAATTAGATGGGCAAACTTTGGGATGCAACAACTGCTGCATTTAATGTTTCACTCTTTTGTCAACTACCTCGAGCCTTGTTTCAACTGCTCTTGCTGACTCTGCCTTTTGTAGCTTCTAACGTTCCTTTTGTCAGTAATATTTGACATTGTAGCTTTTTCATCTTGTACTTGCTTTTGGACTCAGACTATTTGAATGACGTTTGAATATCAGAGTCTTCAGCGTTGGTGCAGATTGTAACTTCAGTCATCAGACTTTGGAAGTTCTTTGTAGCGTGATACCATCAGATCTTCAGAGCCTCGCTTCTGATTTCCATCTTTTGATGCCTTCCAGATCATGTTCTGATTTTCTCAAGACCATCTTCTGATGTATTCCAGACCATATTCTGATGAAGTCATCCAGATCTTCTAGATCAGAGCTTCTGAATGCTGATTTGGTGCATACTCTCTTAGACTTTTCCTGAAATGGAAAATGTGAATAATTAGAGTACCACATTTTCTTATACAAAATTCATATATAATGTTATCAATCAAAACTAGAAATATTGATCAAAATATTTCATGTTCTAACAATCTCCCCCTTTTAGATAATGACAAAAACATACAGAATTTATATGAATTTGTATCTAGAATATCAGATGAAAAAGACAATACACAGATATAACATAAAAGCATATTGATTAGAGTGTGTCAATATGTCTCTCCCTGAGATTAACAATCTCCCCCTGAAATTAATACTAGAAGAATTTATAAATAAAAGACTTCCCTAAGCATGTTAGAAGAGACTTTCACGTTGAACTTTATCTTCAGATGATTCAGATCTTTCTTTCAGAGCTTCCATTGGATAACTTCAAAGCTTTGATTTTTTCTTTAGAGCACTTAGCTTATCAGAGCATCAAAGTAGCTTGCTTCAGATCTTTGAAATTTCTTGTATCAGAGCATTACACTTTGTTTTCTTCAGATCTTTGGAAGATTCTCTTAAATTTTGTTTCTCCCTTGTTTGAGCTTTTTCAGATTATCACATTCCTGCAAAACTATCAGAAGCAAAAACTGTGCAATATTTTTTAGGAATGTTGACACTTAAGCCTAGCAACTGATATAATAAATCAATTCAAGTCATATGTTTCTCCCCCTTTTTGTCATAACATAAAAGAGCATAGAGATAAAAGATTCAGATGAAAGACATAAAAGATGAAGGAAGAAATTTCATTGAATATCGAGAATGTGTACAAGAAGATGCAATGGATAAATGAAAACAGATGCAAGAAACCCAGAAGACCCTAAACAAAGACCCAGACTATGATTGGTTAAGCTTAGAGGCTAAGGCTTCTAGCAAATTCTTGATCTCAGCAATGTCGTTTGTTGTTTCTGGGAAGCTTCTTCAGGTCTTCGCATCCAAGACTTGATCTCAGCATTGGTTTCTGTTAGAACAAGAATTGTTCTGATCAATATTCTTAGTTTTGATGATAACAATGTATATGAATTTTGTATGAGATAACGTGGTACTCTAATACTATGCAATTTCCATTTCAGGAATCACATAAAGAGTACGCACAAAATCAGCGCAAGAAGCATTGTCTCAGAAGGTTCAGCATGCAACATCAGAACATGCTCTGGCAAGACATTAGAAGATGGTCTAGCAGAATCAGAACATGGTCTATGGAAGCATCAGAAGAACTTGAGATCAGAAGCAGAAGCTATGAAGTTCTCATGGTATCACGCTAAGAAGCACTTCAAGGTCAGAAGACAAGAAGATGCTCTGCACCAAGCTGTTTGACTCTGATAATATTCAAACGTTGTTTACACAAACATCAGATCAAAAGCAAGTACAAAATGGCAGGCTACGCTTACTGACAAAAGGAACGTTAGAAGCTATTAAAGGCAACGTCAGTAGACACAGCGAAAGCAAGGCTCGAGGTAGTTGACAAAAGAGTGAAACATTAAATGCAATGCTGTACGGATCACGCAACGCATTAAATGCTCCCAACTGTCATCTTCTCAAGTGCCTATATATAGAAGTTCTGATGAGAAGCTAAATACAACACTTTGCGCAAACATACAGAAACGCTGTCAAATTCAAAAGCTCTCATACTTCATCTTCAACCTCACTACATTGCTGTTGTAATATCTTAGTGAGATTAAGCTTAAACTTAAGAGAAAAATCACAGTTGTGATAATAGCTTATTAAGAAGCATTGTAAATCTTATAAGAATTTGTTTACATTAATTTGTAAGAACTAGAGAAGATCAAGTTGTGATCGGATTCTCTAGAAAGTCTTAGATGGTATCTAAGCAGTTTGTTCCTAGAGTGATCAGGTTGTGATCAGAATACTCTAGAAGACTTAGAAGTTATCTAAGTGGAAAAACATTGTAATCTTGTGTGATTAGTGGATTAAATCCTCAAGTGAGGTAAATCACTCCAAGGGGGTAGACTGAAGTAGTTTAGTTAACAAAGAACCAGGATAAAAATCATTGTGCAAATTGTTTTTATCTTACAAGTTTTAAAGCTACACTTATTCAAACCCCCCCCCCCTTTCAAAGTGTTTTTCTATCCTTCAATTGGCATCAGAGCGCCGGTTCTAAGGTGCAAGCACTTAACCATGTTTAGAAAAGATTCAGGAAGAGAAAAACGCTTAAGTCAATATGGCTGGTGAAGATCCAACTCCTAATCCTACATCTACATCTGGCTCTTCTGAGCATTACAATGGAAATGGTAACAATGGTTACACCAGACCACCAGTATTCGATGGTGAAAACTTTGAATATTGGAAAGACAAACTTGAAAGTTACTTTCTTGGTCTAGATGGTGATTTATGGGATCTCCTGGTGGATGGTTACAAACATCCGGTGAAAGCTGGTGGTGTAAAACTCTCCAGACAAGAAATGAGTGATGATCAAAAGAAGCTATTCAAAAATCATCATAAATGTAGGACTGTTTTGCTGAATGCTATCTCTCATGCTGAGTATGAGAAGATATCTAACAGGGAAACTGCCTATGATATATACGAGTCATTGAAAATGACCCATGAAGGGAATGCTCAAGCCAAGGAGACCAAAGCTCTTGCCTTAATCCAGAAATATGAAGCCTTCAAGATGGAGGATGATGAAAATATTGAGAAGATGTTCTCAAGATTTCAAATGTTACTGTTGGGTTAAGAGTTCTGGACAAAGGTTACACCAAGGCTGATCATGTAAAGAAGATCATCAGAAGCTTGCCCAGAAGATGGGGTCCAATGGTGACTGCATTCAAGATAGCAAAGAATCTGAATGAAGTCTCTTTGGAAGAGCTAATTAGTGCCTTAAGAAGCCATGAGATAGAGCTGGATGCAAGTGAACCTCAGAAGAAAGGTAAGTCCATGATCTCCAGAAGGGTAAACCAACTCTGGAAGAGCAAACAAAGGAATCTCAGGAACTTCAGAAGCTCAAAGAAGCCTGAAAGAGGAGAATCTTCTGGAAGTAGAAGATCTGACAAGAAGAAGGTCATTTGCTACGAGTGCAATGAGCCTGGACACTTCAAGAATGAATGTCCAAAACTTCAGAAGGAGAATCCCAAGAAGAAGTTTCATTAGAAGAAAGGTCTTATGGCAACATGGGATGATTCAGAATCAGAATCAGAATCAGAATCAGAATCAGACTCTGAAGGCGAGCAACCAAACCTTGCACTGATGGGCACAGTGGATGATGGATCAGAATCTACATCAGAATCAGATTCTGAAGAGGTATTTTCTGAACTATCTATAGAAGAGTTAGTTTCCAGTTTAACTGAACTTCAGGAACTCAAGGCTCATCTTAGCATCAAATACAAAAAGCTGAAAAAGCTATTTGAATATGAAACTAAGAAGCTGGAAGTGGAAAATTCTGAACTGAAGGAAAAAGTTTTAAAATTATCCAAAGATATTGGATCTCCTTCTGAATCATAAAAATCCATTCCTAACCTCAATCATATTCTGAAAGAATATGACTCTAGCTTCAGAAAGTTTTTATCTAGAAGTATTGGCAGAAGTCATCTTGCTTCTATGATATATGGTGTTTCTAAAAGCAAAGGAATGGCATTGGCTATGAGGGTGATACCTCACACAAATTTGAACCTGTAGATGATATGAAAATCACATACAAGCCATTGTATGATCAGTTCAAATATGGCCACTCACATGATATTAGACTCACTTCACATGCCAAAAGCTTTCACACTACACACACCAAGAAGCATGTGACACAACCTAGAAAATATCATGCTGCCAAACCTAAAGAATATCATGTTGTTCCTCCTGTTGTTTATTATGCTAAACCCAAGTTCAATCAGAACTTGAGGAAAAATAACAAGAAAGGACCCAAGAAGTTGTGGGTACCTAAGGAGAAGATAATTTCTGTTGCAGATATCCTTGGCAGCAAAGAAGACAAAGCACAAAATGTCATGGTACCTGGACTCTGGGTGCTCGCGACACATGACGGGAAGAAGGTCTATGTTCCAAGACCTGGTGCTTAAGTCTGGTGGAGAAGTCAAGTTTGGAGGAGATCAGAAGGGCAAGATAATTGGCTCTAGAACCATAAGTATGGGTAACTCTCCTTCCATAACTAATGTACTTCTTGTAGAAGGATTAACGCATAACTTATTGTCCATAAGTCAATTACGTGACAATGGTTATGACATAATCTTTAATCAAAAGTCTTGCAAGGCTGTAAGTCAGAAGGATGGCTCAATCCTATTTACAGGAAAGAGAAAGAAAACATTTATAACATTGACCTTTCAGATCTTAAGAAGCAGAAGGTGACTTGCCTTATGTCTGTTTCTGAAGAGCAATGGGTCTGACACAAAAGATTAGGACATGCTAGTTTGAGAAAGATTTCTCAGATTAACAAACTAAATCTGGTCAGAGGACTCCCAAATCTGAAATACAAATCACATGCTCTTTGTGAAGCATGTCAGAAGGGCAAGTTCTCCAAACCTGAATTCAAGTCTAAGAATGTTGTCTCTTCCTCTAGGGTGTTGGAACTTTTGCACATTGATCTGTTTGGACTAGTCAAAACAGCATCTGCCAGAGGGAAGAAATATGGATTAGTTATCGTAGATGATTATAGCCGCTGGACATGGGTAAAGTTCTTAAAACACAAGGATGAGTATCATTTAGTGTTCTTTGAATTCTGCACTCAGATTCAATCTGAGAAGGAGTGCAAAATCATAAAGGCCAGAAGTGATCATGGTGATGAATTTGAGAACAGATTCTTTGAGGAGTTCTTCAAAGAAAATGGTATTGCCCATGATTTCTCTTTCCCTAGAACTCCACAGCAAAATGGAGTTGTAGAGCGAAAGAATAGGACTCTACAAGAAATGGCCTGAACCATGATCAATGAAACCAATATGGCTAAGCACTTCTGGGCAGAAGCAATAAATTCTGCATGTTATATTCAGAATAGAATCTCTATAAGACTTATTCTAAATAAGACTCCTTATGAATTGTGGAAGAACAGAAAGCCCAACATTTCATATTTTCATCCTTTTGGATGTGTTTGTTTCATTCTGAATACTAAAGATCATCTTGGTAAGTTTGATTCTAAGGCACAATAATGTTTCCTTCTTGGATATTGTGAACGCTCTAAAGGCTATAGAGTATACAATACTGAAACATTGGTTGTAGAAGAATCAATCAATATCAGATTTGATGATAAGCTTGGTCTTGAAAAGCCAAAGCAGTTTGAGAATTTTGCAGATATAGATATTGATATATCAGAAGCTGAAGAACCAAGAAGCAAAGTTTCAGAAGCTGAAAGTCTCAGAAGCAACAGATCAGAAGATCAAGTTGCTGCATCTTTAGAGAAACTCAGAATTTCTGAAGAGCCAACAGTCAGAAGATCTTCTAGACTCATCTCATCTCACTCAAAAGATGTGATTCTTGGAAAGAAATATGATCCTATCAGAACAAGAGCACTCCTTAAGAACAATGCAGAATGTCAATTAGGTCTTATTTCTTTGATCGAGCCAACTTCTGTTGATCAAGCTCTAGAAGATCCAGACTGGATAATTGCCATGCAAGAAGAACTAAATCAGTTTACAAGGAATGATGTATGGGATCTTGTTCCTAGACCAAAAGGATTCAATATCATTGGTACAAGGTGGGTTTTTAGAAACAAGCTAAGTGAGAAGGGAGAAGTGGTAAGAAATAAAGCCAGACTGGTGGCTCGGGGTTATAGTCAGCAAGAAGGTATTGACTATACAGAAACCTTTGCACCAGTGGCCAGGTTAGAATCTATTCGCTTATTAATTTCTTTTGTTACTCAACATAACATTACTTTGTATCAGATGGATGTTAAGAGTGTCTTCTTAAGTGGGTATATAGATGAGGAAGTCTATGTCCACCAACCTCCTGGTTCTGAAGACCCCAAGTCTCCAGAACATGTTTTCAAACTAAAGAAATCATTGTATGGTTGAAGCAAGCTCCTAGAGCTTGGTATGAAAGATTAAGTTCTTTCCTTCTGAACAATGGTTTCACTAGAGGACAAGTGGATACGACTCCCTTCTATAAAACATTTAAGAAGGACATTTTAATATGTCAAATTTATGTTGATGATATTATTTTTGGAACATCTAATGCTACACTTGGGAAGGAGTTTGCTAAGTCTATGTAGGCTGAATTTGAAATTAGTATGATGGGAGAACTCAAGTATTTTCTTGGGATTCAAATCAATCAAACTTCTGATGGAACATATGTTCATCAAACGAAGTATGTGAAAGAACTTCTGAAGAAGTTTAATCTTTCTGAAAGCAAAGAAGCCAAAACTCCTATGCACCCAACGTGTGTCCTAGGTAAGGATGAGGTAAGTAAGAAGGTAGATCATAAGTTGTACAGAGGTATGATTGGATCTCTTCTATATTTAACTGCTTCTAGACATGACATTTTATTCAGTGTTTGTTTGTGCGCTAGATTCTAATAAGATCCTAGAGAATCTCACTTAACTGTTGTTAAGAGAATTCTGAGGTATCTGAAAGGTACTACTAATGTTGGTTTAGTCTACAGAAGATCTAAAGAATACAACTTAGTAGGATTTTGTGATGCTGACTATGCTGGAGATAGAATTGAAAGGAAAAGTACTTCTGGAAGTTGTCAATTTCTTGGAAGTCACCTGATCTCCTGGTACAGCAAGAAGCAAGCTACCATTGCCCTCTCAACAACAGAAGCAGAATATGTTGCTGCTGCTGGTTGTAGCACACAAATGCTCTGGATGAAGAGTCAGCTAGAAGATTATCAAATATATGAGAGTAACATTCTTTCTTCTGTAATAATACTTCTGCCATATGTTTATCTAAGAATCCTATCTTACATTTTAAAGCTAAACATATTGAGATTAAGCATCATTTCATTAGGGACTATGTTCAGAAGGGTGTTCTTTCTTTAAACTTTGTGGATACAGACCATCAATGGGCTGATACCTTTACAAAACCCCTTGCTGAAGATAGGTTTAAGTTCATTCTGAAGAATATCAATATGGATTTATGCCCAGAATGAGAAGATGAGAAGTTCTTACGTATGGTTAAGTTTTGAAATGTGTTGGGATTATGTTTTTATAAGAAGTTCTGATAGTAGTCAATTAGAAGTTCTGATTCTGTTATTACTAACGTTTCATTATCTAAGTTGATTCAGAATCTCTTTTAAAGTAAAACAGCTGTCATCAGTTTTCCAGAAAATGAATACGTGTTCACTATTTTTGGACAAGCATGCGTGCAGTTGAGGAGACGCCGCCCTAGGTAACTCTCCAAATCATATCAATTTCTCACTTTATCTCTGCTAACATCATATCTCATTAAATGCATATTGATGTCATTACTTTCTGTAATAATTTCTTTTTACACATATTGCATTTTTTTAATCCATCCTTTTATATACCCATTTTCACATTCATTTCATTTTTTTACTTTCTATCTGTTCATTCATCCCTCTCTTTATTTTCTCCTTCATTGCATAAACCCTAGTTCTTAACCGAATCCCAGTATATCACCATGAATCCTGCTTCAAGTTCCTCAAGTTACGAAGATATGTCTTCTGCTCAACTTGTCTTTCGCAAGCATGGTTATGCTCTCTTGAAGACCTGTTCCATTCCTTCATCTGAAATGGAAGTTCTATGTGAATCTTCGGTAGATTTTGAAAATCTAAGATTAAATGGTTTCAACACTTATGCTAAGACAATGGCACAAGGCTGGTCAAACTACCTTGATAGATTGGTTGGACCAATTTATCCTGCATTAGTGAAAGAATTCTGGGCTCATGCAACGGTTACCCCAACTGCAATCATCTCCTTCGTGTTAGGGCATGAAGTTGTGATAATTGAAAAGTTGATCAGGAAGTTGTACAATCTGGATGATGAAGAAGGAAGCACTGGTCCTCTTCCTGGAAGAGTTTGTTGGTTCACAGTTGAGAGACAAATATCTAATGTTACTGGTATTTCATCTCATCAAACTGGTTTGTTGAAGCCGTTCTACCATGTTTGGGCTGAGATTATTCTAGGATCTCTCCATCATAGAAGGAGATCGCTTTCCTCAACATACATTAATCTGGATCAGAAATTTGCTCTCTTCTGCATTGGAAGAGGAATTGAAGTCAACATCTCCAATATTCTTTTTCAGAATTTGAAGACTTATATTGAAGAGTCAAGAGATGAAGAACGCGAGAAGTTTCCTCATCTCCCAAGAAATGTTGTTCCTTTCGCCAGAATGATTTCAGACATTTTGATAGAAAGTAACTTGCTGGATTCCCTAAGAACTATTGGAACATCCAAGTTCTTTGGTGTCATTCAAGGGCATGTTATTAATGGTTTTTATGTACAAAGGCTGTGTCTCATTAAGAAGGTAATTTCTGTTCCAGTAATATTTCCGGATATTCTGACCAGAAGGGTTCCGGTTGAAGGCTTCGCTCCCTTGTTTAAAGAAGAGCTTAACAAGGCTGTTAAGCATTATTTGCAATCTTCTGTCCGTGCTCAATCTTCTGTTGATCCTGCATGGATTCGAGGAAGGGTTCTTCCTTCTCTAGCTGATTTACAGAAGAAGGATCAGAAGAAGAAAGAAGCAAAGCTGAAGAGAAAGGCTCAAGAAGAAGAAGCCAAGCAAGCCAAGAAGCAGAGGATCACCTATGATCTGGACAGGGTCAATACCCCAGAATATCAACAGAAGCGCTTCAGGGATGCTTTCCGCGCTGTAAGAAATGGCAATTCCTCCAGGCAAATATACTCTCCTCCTTCTCCTGAACCTCAAAATACACTCACCATCCCAGATATTGTTCAACCACCTCCCTCTTCTGTTATTCTTAATCCACTACCCCTAAATATCTGTCCCCCAACACCTTCTGATATTCCATCCCCATCAAACCTACCCACAGATATTCCTTCCATATAATCAGAATTTGATTTCATCTGATCAACAAATGGAGCTTCTTCCAAAGGCTTCCAATCCAAGATGGGATGAAAGTACTTGCCATCACTATACTCCAAAGCCAGTCCAGAAGGACCAGAAGCATCAGCAAGACATTCATTATGGAGATCCAGAAGATCCGTTTGCACATATTCAAAAAAAAGCCTTCCAGAGCTTTCCAGCAGCCACATGATCCAGCTTGGAGTCATGGGCAACCTTCAGATAATCTAACCCTGTCTGTACCTTGTATTTTAAGAGTTCACAACGCATATCAACAATAGGTGGGGTAGGGTTGGTCCTGAAAACAGTTATTGGGTCTTATGGGTGGGAGATGAGATATGGTTCAAAGGGTATTTCAAACAAGAGAGGAGGGTTTGAAGAGGATGGAGGGGGTGAAGATTCTGCCTCGTTGTCAAAGAGAGATTGAAGTTACAAAACTCATGAGTGTCAACTTCTGGGTGGTGGTCAGATAATGAAGAGGTGGGATGTGGTTGAGAGTCAGAAGGTGGAGGATGAGCAGATGAGAAAATGTTTTCATGTGGAAGGATGGTGTTCAGAGGTTTTGGATTGAGAATGGGTTCAGAGTTATGGATAGGTTGTTTGCCTTTGGATCTGGAGGAAGCAAAAGGTGGAGATTTAGAGGTTTGATTCGTTGTTTGAGGATGATTTTCTGGTGATTTTTCTGGTTCTGATGCAGCATGATTTTCTATGTCATCTATAAGCTGCTTAAAAGCTTCAGATGATCTGGGTACCTTGAGGGAGTTATTTGATGATCAGAGTCTGGTTATTTTTCTTGTTGAGGTTCTGTTGATATGTTTTCAGAATTTAAAACAGGAATAGGAACATACTCAGTTATAGAAATACCTGAAGATTTCTTCTTCTTTTTCTTCTTCTGAGGCTTAGATGGTCCATCTCCAACATACTTTCTCTTCTTCTCCTTATTTTCTTCCTTGTCCTTCTCTTCTTTCTTTTATTTGTTTTCTTTCTTCTCTTCTTTCTTTTCCTTCTTGTCTTTCTTCTCCTTCTTCTCATTTTTCTGTTCTTTCTTCTTTTTCTTCTGAGCTGGATTAGGATTAGCTATGATTGGAAGCACTCTGTTGCTCAGCCATGCTGGATCAAACTCAGAGCCTTCCTTTAAACACTCTTCCAGATAGAAGAGGACTGTGTTAGGGTGCTCATTCTTGAAGAAGAGCTCAAAATCAACCAGAGCAGGAATCCTTCTGGTCAGGATCTCTTTTACCACTATGGGAGGAGAGGTAGTGTTCTCTATCAGTTTCATTTTCTTCATAGTGTGAGCATTCATTATGCTCCCACATGTTGCTACCAGATCTTTAACTGTCCCAACATCCAGCTGATCATGCACCAAACTATTCTCAACCAGAATGTCAGAAATCCGTCTTCCTAGAGGAATTATGTTCCTTCTAATCTTTGGAGTCTTCAGTCAGGCTTGTTGAGAAGACGAAGCAATTTGTTGATTAGACGAAGAAGCTATTGATGAGTAGTTGAGTTTCTTTCTTTTAGGGTTTTGATGAAGAGAGAAAAGAAGACAGAAATGCATAAAAAATGAAGAGAGGGAATGGAAAGAGGGAAAATATGAAATTGAAATGCAATTTATAGAATCGGATTTGAAATGAATATGCAATGGAATTATGAATGACACGGTTACAGAATCTAAATAAATTATCATAAATGCTGAAAGATGTTAGTGGGGGTTAGCATGAGATTTGAAAAGATTTTCACAGTTACCTAGGGTGGCATCTCATCAACTGCACGCATGCTTGTCCCTTCAGATGAACACGTCGTCATCATCTGGAATAGGTGGTGACAGCTGTTTTGCTTTAACAGAATTTATGAATCATACTTAGGCACATGAAACATTAATAATAATAGTTCCAAAGTATCCATATGAACATTCATAATCAGAACATCTGATAAGAAAATAAATAAAGCATAATCTTCACACTAATCCACATATCAGATCATCTTATAACTTCATTATGGGCATAAATCCATATTGATGTTCTTCATAATGAACTTAAACCTATCTTCAGCAAGGGGTTTTGTAAAGATATCAGCCCATTGATGGTCTGTATCAACAAATTTTAAAGAAAGAACACCCTTCTGAACATAGTCCCTAATAAAGTGATGTTTAGCTTTAGAATGTAAAATAGGATTTTTAGATAAACAAATAGCAGAAGTATTATCACAGAATATAGGAATATTACTCTCATATATATGATAGTCTTCTAGCTGACTTTTCATACAGAGCATCTGTGTACTACATCCAGCAACAGCTACATAATCTGCTTCTGTTGTAGAGAGAGAAATTGTTGCTTGCTTCTTGCTGTACCAGGAGATCAAGCTACTTCCCAGAAACTGCCAACTTCCAGAAGTACTTTTTCTTTCTACTCTATCTCCAGCGTAATCAACATCACAATATCCTACTAAGTTGTATTCTTCAAATCTTTTGTAGACTAAACCAACATTAGTAGTACCTTTCAGATACCTAAGAATTTTCTTAACAACAGCTAAGTGAGATTCTCTAGGATTTGATTGGAATCTAGCACACAAGCATACACTGAATAAAATATCAGGTCTAGACGCAGTTAGATAGAGAAGAGATCCCATCATACCTCTATAGATCTTCTGATCTACTTTCTTCCTTACCTCATCCTTACCTAACACGCAAGTTGGATGCATTGGAGTTTTGGCTTCTTAACTTTCGGATAGTTTGAACTTCTTCAGAAGTTCTTTGACATATTTAGTCTTATGAACATAAGTTCCTTCAGAGGTTTGATTGATCTGAATGCCTAGAAAATATTGATCTGCATAGACTAAGTAAACTCCTTTCCAAGTGTAACATTAGATGTTTCAAAAATAATATCATCTACATAAATTTGACAAATTAACATATCCTTTTTATTGGTTTTACAGAAGATAGTTGTGTCTACTTTTCCTCTTGTGAAACCATTATCCCGAAGGAAATAACTTAATCTTTCATACCAAGCTCTGGGAGCTTGCTTCAAAACGTATAACGATTTCTTTAGTTTAAAAACATGTTCTGGAGACTTAGAGTCTTCAAAACTAGGAGGTTGGTGAAAATAAACTTCTTCATCTATATAACCATTTAAAAGGACACTCTTAACATCCATCTGATACAGAGTGATATTATTCTGAGTGGCAAAATAAATTAACAATCTAATAGATTCTAACCTGGCCACTGGTGCAAAGGTCTCAGTGTAGTCAATACCTTCTTGCTAACTATATCCCTAAGCAACCGGCCTGGCTTTGTTTATGATAACTTCACCTTTCTCATTCAGCTTGTTTATGAAAAACCATTTTGTTCCAATAATATTGAATCCTTTAGGTCTTGGAACCAGATCCCAAACATCATTTCTTGTAAACTAATTTAACTCTTCTTGCATAGCAATAATCCAGTCAGCATCTTCCAGAGTTTTATCAACAGAAGTTGGCTCAATCAAAGACACTAAACCAAATTGACATTCTGCGTCGTTCTTTAGAAATGCTCTTGTTCTGATGGGATAATCTTTCTTTCCAATTATAACATCTTGTGGATGTGCAGAGTTGATTCTTGAAGATCTTCTGAGTGATGGCTCTTCAGATATTCTGAGATTCTCTAAGGAAGCTGCATTTTGATCTTCTGAATCATCCTTTCTTCTGGGTTCTTTATGATCTGAATCAGAAATGTCTATATCTGCAAAATTCTCATTCTACTTTGGCTTTTCAATGCCAAGCTTATCATCAAATCTGATATTGATTGTTTCCTCAACTATCAGAGTTTTAATATTGTATACTCGGTAGCCCTTAGAGCGTTCATAATATCCAAGAAGGAAACACTTATGAGCTTTGGAATCAAACTTGTTTAGATGATCTTTAGTTTTCAAAATATAACAAACACATCCAAATGGATGGAAATATGAAATGTTGGGCTTTCTATTCTTCCACAATTCATAAGGAGTCTTATTTAGAATAGGTCTTATAGAGATTCTATTCTGAATATAACATGCTGTGTTAATTGCTTCTGCCCAAAAATACTTAGCCATATTAGTCGCATTGATCATGGTTCTGGCCATTTCTTGGAGAGTCCTATTCTTTCGTTCTACAACTTCGTTTTGTTGTGGAGTTCTAGGACAAGAGAAATCATGGGCAATATCATTTTCTTTGAAATAACTTTTAAAGAATCTGTTCTCAAATTCACCACCATGATCACTTCTGAATTTTATGATTTTACATTCCTTTTCAGATTGAGTCTGATTACAGAAGTCAAAGAACATAGAATGTGACTCATCCTTGTGTTTTAAGAACTTTACCCATGTCCATCTACTGTAGTCATCTACAATGACCAATCCATATTTCTTGCCTCTGATTGATGCTGTTTTGACTGGGCTAAAAAGATAAATGTGCAGAAGTTCTAAAGGCCTAGAGGAACAGACAACATCTTTAAATTTAAACGTAGGTTTGGTAAACTTCCCTTTCTGACAAGCTTCACAAAGAGCATCTGATTTATATTTCAGATTTGGGAGTCCTCTGACCAGATTGAGTTTGTTAATCTGAGAAATCTTTCTCATACTAACATGTCCCAATCTTCTGTGCCAGACCCACTACTCTTCGTTAATAGACAGAAGGCAAGTAACCTGTTGGTTCTTAAGAACTGAAAGATCAATCTTGTAAATGTTGTTCTTTCTTTTGCCTGTAAATAGGATTGAGCCATCCTTTTGACTAACTGCTCTACAAGACTTTTGGTTAAAGATTATGTCATAACCATTGACACTTAATTGACTAATGGACAATAATTAATGAGCTAATCCATCTACTAAACGAACATTATTTATAGAGGGAGAATTACCAATACATATGGTTCCAGAGCGTAGGATTTTGCCCTTCTGGTTCCCTCTAAACTTCACTTCTCCAGCGGATTTAAGTTCCAGACTTTGGAACATAGACCTTCTTCCCGTCATGTGACGTTAGCACCCGGAGTCCAGGTACCATGACATGCTTGTCTTTTGTGCTTTGAAAGAGATCTGCAAGAGGAATTATCTTATCCTTAGGTACCCAGATTCTTTTGGGTCCTTTGGGGTTAGTCCTTCTCATGTTGTGATTGAACTGAGATTTTACATGAGTTTTTCCAGAATGTGCAACAACATGTTTCTTTGTGTGTGTGATATGGAAACTTTTAGAGTGTGATGTGTGTTTGATATCATGAGAATGACCGTGCTTAAACCGTTCATACAAAGGTTTGTAATTAATAATCATTTCATCAACAGGTTATAGTTTGTATGAAAATTCTCCCTCAAAACCTATACCTATTCTTTTGTTTCCACTAACACCATAGATTATAGAGGCTAGCTGACTTCTGCCTATACCTCTAGATAAGATCTTTCTGAAGGAGTGAAAACACTTAGAAAGGGGGGATTGAATAAGGGTTGTTTCTAAAAATGGTAGATAAAAAATAATCATACAGATATTTTTATCCTAGTTCGTTGTTAATCAAACTACTCCAGTCCACCCCTGACATAGTGATTTACCTCCACTGAGGATTTAATCCACTAATCAATCTTGATTACAATGGTTTTCCATTTAAACAACTTCTAAGTCTTCTAGAGTTTGTTGATCACAACTTGATCACTCTAGAAATTCTTTTACAAAATAGTAAACAATGTTATAAGAGTTTAATGTGCTTCTTAATAAGCTATAATCACAAAGTGATTTTCTTGCAAGATTAAGTTATAACACTCACTAAGATATTACAATATTTGTGAGGTTGAAAATGTACATCTTTGTTGTTTGTGTGATAACGTGTAGAATCAATTTGGCAGCGTAAGATTACTTTAGCGTGTGTTCTGTATTTCTTCCGCATCCAGAGCTTCACTTATATAGGCAATGAGAAAAGTGACTGTTGAGGAGCATTTAATGCTTTACGTGAATAGTACACTGGTGCATTTAATGTTTCACTCTTTTGTCAATTTCCTCGAGCCTTGTTTCAACTGCTCTTGCTGACTTTGCCTTTTGTAGCTTCTAACGTTTCTCTTGTTAGTCAGATTTGACATTGTAGATTTTTCATCTTGTACTTGCTTCTGGACTCAGACTATTTGAATAACGTTTGAATATCAGAGTCTTCAGCGTTGATGCAGATTGTAACTTCAGTCATCAGACTTTGGAAGTTCTTTGTAGCGTGATACCATCAGATCTTCAGAGCCTCGCTTCTGATTTCATCTTCTGATGCCTTCCGGATCATGTTCTGATTTTCTCAAGACCATCTTCTGATGTCTTCCAGACTATGTTCTGATGAAGTCATCCAGATCTTCTAGATCAGAGCTTTTGAATGTTGATTTTATGCATACTCTCTTAGACTTTTCCTGAAATGGAAAACGTGGATAATTAGAGTACCACATTGTCTTATACATTATTCCTATATAATGTTATCATCAAAAATAGAAATATTGATCAGAACATTTCATGTTTTAACAGAATGTTGTTATTTCTTTGTCATTTTCTGGCTTTCTGTAAGATGATGGAAATTGTGATATTTAGGTGATTCCATTTACTCATAAAACGTGTAATTCTCCATGTGATGGTCCCACTAAGTTTCTCAATTTTGGCTTAAAAATATCAAAATGACTTAATTCTCTTAACCTTGACTTGGATCAAACAATGACTTTCAAATTTTGGACCAAACATAACATGGGCCTTAACAATTCTTGAATCAACTTGGACATCTCTTTTCATGTTTGCATCACCTAATATAAAAAAAATAACAAAAGAACAAAAGGAAAAATAATATGATAAAAATAAAATGATCTTATTAATCCTCATTAAAAATTCAATTTGAACTAAATTGAATTAGAAATTAGAATCATAAAATCGTGCAACGTTAGTAAAAAATTATAAACCGCAAAATAGATATGTGCATAAAAATTTTTATTATCTGAATGAATGAAAAATGCAACATGATTATATATATCTTTTTAATTTTTCTTGATTTCAATGAAAATCATGTTAATTTCTTAATGATATGACGTAGACGATATGCAAAGCCTAAGCCAATTAAAAATAAACTCAGGAGGACAAATTTTGGGTTACAACACAGACAACAGTCACAACTGATGTCTCTAAGGAACCTCATACTGCAAAGAAGTCAGCCCCGCCTGTCCTTGCTTAAAGTTTAGGGGTGATGGCTTGCGCCGTGATCATGTTTTCCCTATCATATCATATCATTTGTTTTGTGTCTTCGCATAAGTTTTTTAATGATTTTGAGTTTGTTGTTGGCTGCTTGCATATTGTTTTAAGTTTGATTAATGAAACTTATTTACTATTTTCTAGTTAATGATGTTTATTTCATTTTTATTATGTTAACAAATAAATTAAAAATAGAGAAATAATTGACTGAAAGTCCTTTGAAATAGACAATCTTAGAAATACTTAGAGATAACTTGTTGGGACTTTGACAATTTTTGGAAATAAAGTCACGAGGAGGATATATTGCGTTAATCTTTTGTTACTGATAACCCCTGTCATAACTCAAGTAGTAGAAAATGTAGACATTCTTTTGACAAGTACTTTGGTTACTTTTGAGTATGGAAAGAGAAAAAAAATTGAATATTTTAATGAGGGGAGGTTACACTGATGTTTTAATAATTAGTACAATGGACACACTGTATATGCCTAATAAATAAACACGCCAATGTGTGTAAATGAAGTAAAGCCAATTGTGCACTTCATCAATAAATGAAAAGTTCTTGTGCCCATGTTTGGAGGAACAGTAGTTGTCTTCATAATTAGTAGCAGGTTGGACTCATTACAAGTGAGATCCCGTCAGGATAAAAGGTGGAGTAACTACAAATTAATCTAATTATCAATAAATGCATATGTGAGTCCTAAGTATAAAGTCACAATAACAAATAGTCAAACAACCCCTTGCTGAAGCTGGAAAATTGAATTCTTGGACTATAGGATAAGATGATTAGAGTGGGATTTAGGTTGGCTAACTTAACAGAAGAGTTATGTTGTTACAGAGTGTATTGGTGACCAAAGAGCACACACAAAATTAAGATTGAGCCTCAAGACTGAGTTATGCTAGTTTTTGAAACAAGTCCCTTGAGATGATTTATGAGTTGCTGATGAGAAAAATTTTGTTGAAAGAAAAAAAGGGTTGTTATTTGTAGAAAGTTTCTCTTTCGTTTCCTGTTGCATAACTTGAGGAAAGGTAATGGTTCAAGATTGGGGGTGTGTTAACCCACATTTTGTGAGTTAATACATGCTCTAATATTTTGGGTTATTAATATTTAATTTCTTTTTAATTATTGTCTTATTGTCTTTTAGTTGTTTTTATAAGAATTAGCATGGAGCATAATAGATTCTCCCTTTTATTGCTTTGATGTGTTTTCACTTATTTCAAGGTTAGATGTGCCGAGCTCATGCAAGACTGCAATAGTTTGCAGCAAGGAACACAAACTAAAGTAAGAGTTAACCTAGCAAAGGGAAAAAGATTGATAAATCCTGCTAGTTTCAAGGGAAAAAATGGAATGATGAAGCATTGGAGGGAAAATTAACTGTGCTAAGAAGAAAATTTGATTTGAATCAAAGGATAAGGATGAGAGGCGCTACACAGTTTATGCAACACCGCCTGCACCTCTGCTGTGGCAATCTGTCAGATTACACCTTGTCTCCCACCGATGTTCCCTGTACTTGTTTCCTTGTTAGCCATGCAGAGGACCTTGAGTGATTATGCTGAGTTTTATATGGGCTTGATGTGATTTACTCATATTTGGCCCATGATCCAAGATGCCACAAGAACCCTAGTTGTGGACTATAAATAGGACCTTGATGAGATTAAGAAAGGAGTTCAAAAACTCTAAGATAAATACAGAAGTTACAAGCGTGAGGAAAAGTGGAGAGTAGAGAGAGTTTTCTTCTTCTCAACTAATCCTGTACCAGCTGCTGAGCCCGTCGCGACTGGAGTTATCTCTTGAATATTATCCGTCTCAAGAAGTTTTCAAGTCTCTCTTAGGTTTACATTTTTTTTCATTATGTGTTTAAGGATGTTCCTTTTGAGAACCACTTTTTTAGTTTGTACTCAGCCCAGTATGAGCTAAACCTTTTGTAGTTGAGCAATGAGAAGTTAATATTAAGTTGTTTTTATGTGATATGATGTGTGGTTAAGTAACTTATTTTATTATATGTTAGCCTCTTATACGTTTATTTCTTTTCCTGATCAACTTAGGAGTAGATAACAACTTGTTGTTGTGAGAGATCCAACAACAAGTGGTTTCCTTCATAAAAATAGCTGAATAAGTAGGATAGAGTTATTCACTTGCCTAACATGCTTAGAGAAAATGATGTGAAACTATTGAGGATTTTAGAATACAAACAGACATATATTGAGGTTATAGGTGAGGCTTAGAGATTTGTTCCATTGCCCTTTATATGCATGTTTTGATGTTGTAGAGATACACCACAAGTTCACTTTGACCTCACATGTCACGACACTACACATCATCACACATATTCACTTCTAACATATTAATGGATCATGACTTAACTCATTCATTCTTAATATATTACCACTCTTTAGCACTGATTTAGGTGAAAACTAAACACAACATACCATATATTATTTCTCTCTCTACTCATGCTTTAAAACTCAAATATAATCAATTGAAAAATCAATCTAAGTAATTACATATTTTCCTGTGGGTGCAATACTCTTTCTTTATTACTTGCTGCAATCAAACTTACATGTATACTTGCATGCATGTGACTCAATAATTATTAAAGCAACATAGCAGAAAGAAAGTAAAAGAGCGGACGATGAAAAGAAACCAGAGCATAATAGAAACAGAAAGAACCGAAGCTTATCTGGGGTCCTTGAATTTTTTAATTTCTTGTTATTGATTCTCATTTGGTTTTTTTTGCTCTCATGTAATTTGGAACAGATCCAAATCATAGTGAAACATTGGGGTTTGAAGGACCGATTGGGGATAAGGGTTTTAGTTGTGTTTGATTACTTGTTGGTGTTTGGTTTTTGTATTTAGAGTATGAAAGAATCGAGCAGAGTGCATGTAAGAGAGAGAGAGAGAGAGAGAGAGAGAGAGAGAGAGACACTACGCCAAATTTAAGCTGTAGCAGCGCAGCTACTAAAGCGCTTTTAGCAAAAGCGCTCTCGTAGGGCTCGCTAAAAACAAAATTAATAAACAAGGGAAAATGATGCAAAAAAAGCGCTCTGGTAGGGGGGGTTATGAGAGCGCTTTCAAAAAGCGCTCTGGTAGGGGGGGGGGGGGTATGAGAGCGCTTTTAAAAAGCGCTCTGGTAGGGGGGTTATGAAAGCGCTTTTAAAAGCGCTCTTATAGGGTGGGTGCTACGAAAGCGCTTTTGGGATAAAAGCGCTCTGGTAGGGGGTGTTATTAAAGCGCTTTTGAAAAGCGCTCTGGTAGCCCATTTAAAAAATTATATATTTTACAAGCACGCGCGTTTTGTTTCAGATCCAAAACACGCGAACCTTCTTCTTCCTTTCGTTGCTCCGCCGTCCTCACTCCCTCTCCAGCCTTCAACCGACTCCGCCGCCGCCTTCCTCACTCCATCGCCACCCTTCAACCGTCTCTTCTCTGTTCAGGTTAGGGTTTTGTGCCGGAAATTTCCTTTTTTTCATTGTTTGCTTTCAAAAATACAAAATTTTATTTAGGGTTATAGTTAATATTATTGGGGCTTTTTTAATTTATCAGTGATTTAGGTTTTATCAGTGTGATTTAGAGTATTGAAGACAAAGTTTGTTAGGTTTTTATCAGTGATTTAGAGTATTGAAGACATGTATCAAGTAAGTAGAAGATGTTATTGATAATGAGACCTACAAGGGATTATATTTATTAGTGTGATTTAGAGTATTGAAGACAAAGTTTGTTAGGTTTTTATGCAGAAAAAAAAAACTCAAGTAATTTGTTTTTGGAATAAAAGTTTCATTAGATCCGTGAAGTTAGTATTTACATCTATAGATGTATTATCTATAGTTTTATACACTTTTTAATTTAGTATGAATTGATTTAAAGGGCCTCCAGGATTGATCGCTTTTTACATGATCTTTTCTGGACATAAAGCATAGGACTTTTTGTTTTATTAGCCACTATTACGAGTTCCAATGTGGAAAGTGTTGAGAACATTCATTTCTAGGGAACTTTTGAACTCTTTTAGCTTTCACATTCTAATTTTTTTTTCAATATAATGTATCTGGAAATTAACATTCTACTTTTAACTAGCCATAGATGACAATCATAAAATAAACTGAGCTATTAAACTTTTATAAATGACAAACTAATCATTTTAAATGACAATCTGAGCTATTAAACTTTTATAAAGCGCTTTTGTTAGGTTTTTATCAGTGATTTAGAGTATTGAAGACATGTATCAAGTAAGTAGAAGATGTTATTGATAATGAGACCTACAAGGGATATCTGTTTCATCAACTTTTACATGATTCAAGATTTTCTATATGTAGTTAGTAATAATCACGTTTTTCTATTGTAGGTTGAGCTTCAAACAGTGGATGAACTGGTAAAGGATAGAACACAATGTGCCCCTGCCGATTATGTTCCACAGAATATGAATCAAGTAATTGTACCCCAAAGTCTTCTGTGGCAGGATCCTTCGGGGTACAGTTATTTGATTCATATTCTGTGACACAATACAACTTGGATAGAAATGAGGCGATGCAGGTTAAGTCCAACAAAACCTTCAAATTTCTAGTCCAACAACCCCTTCTCATTATTGCAACATTTATTGATTGAGTAAACATACACCCCTAGCTTACACCAACACGGTAATTTTCTACATACAAGGTATACAATTCATTTTTTATTAATTTATTCTATCTTAATTTCTGTGCACAAGTATCTATCTGTGTTAAAATATACGGTGTAATATACAAGTGTAGGAAAATAAGTGTAGATATAGCATAGCTCAAAGATGAAGGAAAACGCTGAAGGGTAAGTAGTAGTAACTAGTTGTCATGTATTATTTGTCATAGAAATTAATATTCAACTTTTATTTGTGTCTAATTTTTCCTGTCAATTGGTTGTGAACTTTACATTAATTGTTGTTGCAGAGAAACTTCTTATATTGCTAAGAGATAGTAGAAAGCTCACAAGGATACTGGGCTCTTTTGATCAATTTGGTAACAACTTCTCAAATTCTGTAATTGTTTGACATGCTGTTGGTTGAGTTTCTAATAGTGTTCCTATCAATAACATGTAGCTAATGTTGTTCTTGAGGGTGTCTGTGACAGGATTATTGTTAGTGATCTATATTGCTTTATCCCTCTGGACTATATGACGTGGCTGTGTTAAATTTAAGGTAAACTTTATGTACAAAATTTGTTGAACTAATTTACAATAAATGATATTCCATTCCATGTATTCAAGTTAGATATATAAAGTCCTAAATATTAATAAATTAATTTGTATTTATTGATATATTTAATTTGGTTATTCTTTTTACACGACATATATATATATATATATATATATATATATATATATATATATATATATATATATACTCGTTCTACTCTTTACCTTCTTATTTTAGAGCCTTTATATAATAATAATCTTATTTTGATTATATAATTTTTATTTTGCAGATTGTGAAGATTTTCAGTCATTTGAAGATGTTCAGACTTTGCAGGACTAGGACCGATTTAGTTGATTTAGTTGTTTAGGGATGATTTTCTTATTGTTATAATGTCATGCTGTGAATTGGTTTAGTTGTTTTCATGTTAGAAATATGTGAATCGGTGTACATATATTTTGGATTAATTACAATGGTATAATTATAATGCATGTTTAGTATATAATCGAAATCGCTTCTTTGTTGAAATAATGAGATTACTGAAATAATGGGATTACGATTGTAAATTATAGGTTTATGGGATAACAATGGTAAATTACAGGTTCATGAAAGAATGCTGCCATAAATGCAGGTTTAGAAATTATAAAAATAATAGGTTTATAAAAAAAAAGCATAAAAAATAAAATAAAAAACGCAACCTACGAAAGCGCTTTTGGAAAAGCGCTCTTATAGGGGGGGCTATCAGAGCGCTTTTTCCAGAAAAAGCGCTCTAATAGGGGGGGATACCAGAGCGCTTTTTCCAGAAAAGCGCTCTTATAGGGGGGGTCTACCAGAGCGCTTTTAGAAGCGCTTTTGTTACCTACGCCAGCGCTGGCTTTCACAGCGCTTTAAAGCGCTTTTAAAGCCCAAAATAAGCGCTTTCGTAGGCCTTTCGTGTTGTAGTGGAGAGAGAGAGAGAGAGAGAGAGAGGAGATTAAGACGCCATAGAAACTTAATTTTTGCAAAATAATTGAAGCAGAGATAACGATTGATAGGATACGAATACGAGAGAAAGAAGAACCGTTGTTTTCACTGTCTATTTTCCTCTTTTATCTTCATGTTTTTTTGAGAAATGAATAGGGAATAAAATAATCAATGCTTGTGATGGAAATAAGTATTGGGCGGCTGAGTTTGTCTCAGCTCTAGGTTTTCCTTTCCTTCTTGTTATCATGTGAATAAATCCAATTGGGCCTTGTTCTCAGCCCTTTTCTACCAAATATCTTCACCGTTCATTCACCAATTTCATAAATAAATCAGTCATTTTCACAATAAAAGTTCAAAAGCAACTAAAACTTGGTCAACACCAAAACCTTTTAAAAAATAATCAACCAAATTTTATGACATTTTTTCATACAATTAATAAAAATTCAAACTCATCAAATCATTTTTCGCCCAAGCGAGGAGCTTTTCATCGCTCAAGCGCGAATCTCGCCCATGTGTGAACCCCATTCAAATAACACATCTTTTCCGCCCAAGCGTGAATAGACCTTTTTTCATAAATAAAACCAATCAACAAACAAAAACTTCTTTCTAATAATAACTACATAGCCTTAAGTTCTCCATCGCACCCAAAGATTCGTAGGAGCGAGATCCAAAGTCTCGTTAGGCCCAATAATAAAAAACCAAAAACATTTTCCTTTCTTTCTCTTTTTATATATAATAATGAAGAAAGCAAGTATACTCAATCTAATATTCAATTGGGAAACTAACTAAATGGGCCTCGTTGAGAACAACAAATGTGAGGGTGGTAATACATTCCCCTTGCATTATCGACTACTGAACCATAATTTGGTTACGATGACCATCTTATACCCTCTTTCGCAGATTTTATCGATATTTCCCCTTTCCTTTCGAAATAAATATAGTTGGTGACGACTGTGTTGTTTTTCGAGCATGCGGTGCCCTCAAGAATCTTTCACGCTACGACAATTTAATATAGAACCCATGACTCAACACTTTACTATGGTTGTTTTATACAATCATAATGGTATGTTACGCACTTCTGTGTTTCTACCACGACTAGTAGCTCGTGGTGGTGAGGAGACCACATACAACCACGCCTTATTTTACTACGGGATCGCCGTCTATAGTGGAATCATTCTCCCAAAAGTGGGGAAATGTGTTATTCATAGTAGTAACCGTACCTGCAAAATATAAACTCGGCCCATATATATTTCATGCAACTTTTCTTTTAAGGATACATGTTATGTTATTTACTTGAGGATATACTTTCGAATTTTATTTTAGAATTTAAATGCAAAAATAATTACCTTAGAAGATTTTAGTTGAAGTTAAAGATTCATTAAAAGTTTCTTAGTAAAGCCATTTTCTACATATTTTTTGTTCAAATTCTTAAAAATATTGCAGAAAATTATTGGAATGTAACTTAAAGACATGGATATATCTTTGAAATTGTGTGAGAAGAGGACAATTTAAATATCATTATTTGCTGCCTTATTTTATTTGATTACAATAATCTTAATATACAAAAGCATAACTACAATTTGATTGCAACATAATACACTTTTTTCCAAGACAAACTCTTTTTCCCTTTTACTCTTTTTATAATATTAGATTCTTATATCTAAAGGAAAAACACATGTACATCGTCTACGTTGACACGTCGGTATTAATTGTCCTCTGCACAAGTCTGGGTGACAATCAGAATCTCTAAAACATCTATTAATACCTGGAATTAAAAATGAGAATAAATTAATTTAAATAATATGTGATTAATTATTAATACTACAAAGGAACGAATGAATTTGTTAAGAATGAAAAATGCATTACCTCCAATAGTCGATGGCACAAGAAATATGAAAATAAAGATAAATATAACATAAATAATCTTGACAATTTTAGTCATTTCCCCCCTTTGCATTTCAAATGCAGTTTTATTAGTTTATATTGTTAAGGTTTCACCTCTCCTTACATCAAGTAGATATTTTTTGGCCTTTATATAACTGTAAAAAACTCTTTCTAAAATTATAAAAATTATTGAATAAACTCTTAAGTATATCAACGTGTAGTGTTTGTCCTCTTATCACACTTATTAGGTATTTTAAACTTTAAAAAACTAATAATTTATAATGACTGTTCATATCTATGTTAAATTTCCATTAGTTTACAATATTTAGTGAGATGAAAAGGTAACGTTTTATTCAATAATTTCCATTAGTTTACAACATATTAAATAATTGTTATAATTTTAGAAAGATTTTTTTACAGTTATATTCAATTATAACACCAGTTCGATAGTAACACTTTGTATAATATGATAAGGCATAAAAGCCGTAATACATAATCATTTGGTAACACAGTTCGATAGTAACACTTTGTATAATATGATAAGGCATAAAAGCCGTAATACATAATTATTTGGTAACACAGTTCGGTGAAACCACACCTACGTTTGAAACAATCTATGCTTGATATTCAAAAGGATAAAATTGAGGAAGATCCTACATCATGGTTTGGTTGTGAGACATGTCATATTTGGAAAAAAGAAGTGAGAGATCTAAAGGCCAAATTAAATAAGGCTCTACAACCAAAAGTGACTTTTGCGGTTGATCCAAATAAGTTCAAAAGATCGTATACTCCTTTATATAGTAAATACACTTTTGTACCAAAAGTATCTACTAGCAAAACAGCATATTCTCATCATATTACTTGTCACTATTGTTGCAAAAAGGGTCATACGATTGAAAAATGAAAATTTAAGAGGATTTTAGTTCCTAAAGGAGTATTTCAATGGTTGCCTAAGTGCAACAATTTATGTACTCACTACCAAGGACCCAATGAAGATTGGGGACCTTCCACTCTAAATTAATTTTGCAGGAAAAGTGTCTTGACATTGCGGAAAGGTTGTGGTTCCTTGATAGCGGATGTTCAAGACACATAACAGGAGACATATCACTTTTTGTTAAGTTTCTTACAAAGAAGAAGCAGTATGTCACCTATGAATACAACAATCGGGGAACTATACTTGGCCCATCTACTGAAGACATTGTCAAAGAAAGGGAAGAAGAAAGTGAAATTATTGAAAAGGAAGATGCTAAGGAAGAAAAAGATGAAGCTCATGATAGTGTCGAAAAAGAAAGCATCTCAAACAACGAAAAGTTTCCTAAAGCCTGGACAAACGTAAAAGATCATCCACGCGACAATATATTAGGTGACTTCTCAAAGGGCGTTACAACGCGCTCTAAGATAAGTAACTTTTGTCATCATTTTGCTTTTGTTTCACAAGTTGAGCCGAAAAACGCAAAGGACGCATTACTTGATGAGCATTGGCTAATGGCCATGCAAGAAGAATTAAACCAGTTTAAATGGAATGATGTATGGGACATTGTCCCTCATCCGGGAGAACATCAAGTAATCGATACTAGATGGATTTTTCATAACAAACTTGATGAAAACGGAGTTATTACTAGAAACGAAGCTAGATTAGTAGCTTAAGGCTACAATAAAGAGGAAAGTAGTACGCAATAAGTCAAGGATCGTACTACATTTACCAAAGGAACATACCTCACCTTACATCATGATGACAAGATATCTGAAAAATCGAGAAAGCGGTAACATGTTTGTTGTTCACTTCCAAAAAATTTATTGATTCTATGATATGCTATCATTTGACATGTTTATAGTGACCTCATATATGCTTCTCCATATCTCTCACTTACATATATATATATATATTGCTCATCATTAATCATAATATATCATGTTCGAGCATACACATGGTCGAACAAGCATACATTTTACATTCATAAGTCATTTCACTGCATTTCAAGCATTTGAAGCATTTTTGGTCGACCTCCTATGTCCTTAAGTCGACCTACTGAAGCATATTTCACAAATTACAGAAACACTCTCGGTTACGTCGACCTAGACCTGTTTTAGGTCGACCTATTCTGAATACTTTTTAAATACCACAGCCACTGCTTCTATTAGGTCGACGCAAACTATAGTTAGGTCGACCTACTGCGACATAAATTCCAAAAATTGGATTTTAGGTCGACTCGGCCCATATCATTTCACATTTATTCATTCATTCTCAATCTGTTCCATCTCAAACATTCTCTCTACGGCAAACCCTAAGTCTCCAAACTCAAATCTTTCCAAACCTCATCACTTTCACACAATTCATCTCCAACAATGGCTCTAAAGTCTAGAAAAGGGAAAGAAATTGCATCCGGAACTTCATCTCAACCGGTAAGTCCTCTCGCTCTCGTTCATCCCGATTGTAAGGCAGACTTTGAAAAATGGCAGATGAAACGGAAAATTATTAAGCAATATGTCTATAGCCCTAAGGTAGCCGATCTTATGAACATTCCTGAAATTACTAGTCTTATTACGCATCAAAATATCCATCCACTATTGGAATGTGACACTCCATATAGTGAAGATACTGTTCGGGCCTTCTATGCTGGGTTACAAAAAGGTGAAGGCTGTTATTTCCGGATTAAGATGGGGTCACGCTCACACCTTGTTGATAAAAAGGTTTGGGCCAGCATTTTTGGCCTTAACCTTGTGGATGATGAACTTTGTATAGAAGATGGTGATGTTCCGGCACACTACGATCACTTAGCCTGCATGAAATCAATTCTCAAGGACCCTTCTGTTCTTAATAAACCAAATGAAACAATCACAGCAGGGCACCTAAAGAGAAATCCGAGGCTATTACATTGGATTATCTCTAGAATCATTCGACCACGATCGGGTTACTCTAGAGTTGAACGAAATGAGATTGTGTTGATGTACCTACTACAAAACAGAACTCGTGTGCACTGGCCTAACTTTCTAGCCACCAAGTTCTATGAGGTCAAGCAGAAAACTACAGCTCTATGTTATGGATCGATCATTCAGACAATTGTGAACCACTTTGGCATGAAAATTGATGGAATGACCTACATCAGGATCAAACACCCTTAAGAGTTTTCTCAAACAACTTTGACTCTCATGGGCTATCACTGGGATCCAAATAGGCAAGCTTACTACCTCATCCAAAAAGGTACTGGAAAAATTATCTACAACTACGATGATCCTGCTGAATTTGGTCATCTTGGAGGAAATGAAGAAGACGAAGAACATGATCTTGACATCCCTATTGCTGATGATCACACTATGGAAGATGTTCCTCATGATGGAGACTCAAATTGGCAATATGTACCTTCTCACGAAGAGGAGATTCCTTGGGGATACACAACTCCACCACAGCCGGATCAATCCAACATCATTTCTATGCTAGAGAACATGCAGCTTCTTCAACAACAAAACTTTGAAGCTCAACAGATCCAATTTCAGATAATGGAGCAACTTCAACAAGATCACTATAATGAACATCAACTTCAGTATGAAAATCTGCTTCGCTTGGCTCAAGAGCATAAAAGTGATTTTGAGACCTTTGCCTCAAACCTCACTGAAAGACAGAACCGCTTTGAGGAAACAGCTACTAACAGGCATGCTAGTCTGAGTCAAAGCTTCAACATTCTCAACAGATCCGTCCTTGACCTCCTTGAGCAAGTTGAAGAGGATAGACCTCAAGGTTTCCAAAGAGGAAGAGGAAGGCGAGGCAGACGTTAGAGAACATTGCATCTCATTAGCTCATATCATTTGCATTTCATTTTCTATCATGTTTATGCATCTTTTATTAACTGAACTTCAACTTGGTTTGTAATTTTAACATGCTTGGATCTTCTACTTCCCTACTATTATGACATGTAATATATTATCTTGTTAAAATTATTTCTCTGCATATCTTTTCCTCTATTTCCTTCTTTGTGTCTCTTTTGATGTTGTCAAAGGGGGAGTAGTTAAGAGTATGAGTATGGGGGAGCTTACGCATTCAAGTACGGGGGAGCTCACGCGTTCAAGTACGATGGAACTCACGTCATTCATCCAATGTTCGCCATCATCAAAAAGGGGGAGTATGTAAGTTCAAGCCTACACTCACCAAGAAGTTTTCGATTCATGGCAAACATCGTAAGTGAACAAAATGTCGAGTCTCAAGTGAATGACTGAAAGAAAGACAAGATTTTGGGATACAAGACACTTTGGGTCGACCCATACCAAGTAACTAGGTCGACCTAAACTGAAGAAAATCCACCAGAACTAAATTCAACTGTCATTAGGTCGACCTAAAGCTCATGCAGGTCGACGTAACTGAACACAAACAAAAGTATGGTGAATCTGCTCCATTTAGGTCGACCCAATCAATGAGGTAGGTCGACCTATTACCTCAAAATCTGCCAAAATGATGCACTTCAGCTACTCTTGGTGTGCTGCACCTATTTATATCATTTTCTATTAGTTATTATTTTTCATCACCAACAACTGAAAGATACACAAATGCTTCTCATCTTCGTTCTTATTCTCAACTCCAACACAATTACACACAATCATTCTTGCGTTGCGGGTTTGTGATCAAGATCGATAACGTCCATGGAAAGGAATTGAAGGTTCCCAGTGGGTGAAGATTTGTGGGGTTTTTGGTGAATAAAATTTGCGGATTTTGTCCTCTAAGATTGGTGAATTTTGGGGGTTTATATTAAGAGGCTTCATCAAGGATTCAACTGAGTGTGAATATTGAAGAACAAAGGTTCGAGCAATTCACAACACTGCAGAAAGGGAATCAACGACAAGCTCTTGGAGGATACTTGATCTGACTTGAGATCAAGGGGAAGAAGATACAAAGAATCAACATAATCGGTTTATCGTTATTGCTTTGTTATCTTCTTTGTGCAAACTCTTTTCAATCATAATGAAAGACATCCCAATTCCCGCATGGAATTGGGGGCAGATGTAGTCGTAGCGAGGACGATCGATGAACTGCCTAAACAAATATCGCGTTCTTATTGCTTTTATCTTTTCATTTACGTTTCGCTTATTTCTGGTTATAATTGCAAATTGATCAAAGTTTCAAGTGTTAAACTTGTGTGATAAGATTCCGCATAAACACCACAAGTCACCACACTTTGAATCATAATCGATTTGGACAACATCACCAAGTGTTTGATATATTGCTTCAACTATTATCAAGTCATTGCAAACAAAGTTAATCAAGCAAGTAGGTAAATGATCTATATTAGCTTAACCGATTGATTCTCTAAGCGGTCTTTCATCTTTAATCCATAACTATCTTGTGGTTTAATCATATATCTGATTCTTTCAATAGTGGTTCGGCATAGACGCGAGTCGATCCTAAAATGCCTTCGCCTAAGTTTAAGAAAAATCCGAAATATTCGGAGGCATCTATTCACCCCCCCTCTAGATCCTTTAGCCTAGCGTCTAACAGCTGCATTTTGTGGTAAAACATTCGTGGATGTTTAATGTCTTGACTGATGTCATGACATGATTTATATTCTGTTATGCAGGCTTCATATGTGTTAAGCTAATACAGGTTTTGTTAGTGAATGTCATAACAGATGTCATGACATCCTTGTCTGACAGCAGGAGCAGTTATGTTTTATTATTATGTTTCCTAATTTCTCTCAATCTATAATTTAGGAAACTTTGTATAGTGTGTTGAATATTTCGTCTAGAAGATTTCGCTGACAGCATATTCTGTGACAACCTGATGACGTGTAAATTAGGTTAACTTGGTTAACCCTAATTTGGTTCTTGAAAAGCCCGAGGCCCAAGAGCTGCATATAAGAAGTCTGCATTCCTAATCTGGTACACAGAGAGAAAGATTTGTTAATTATGAAGAACCGTAGTTTTGTAGTTGTGTGTTTAGTCTCTTGTACTCCAAGCAATTGTCTTTTGATGGTTGTATTGGAATAGGTTGTTTATGTACTTTGTCACTCTGTGTTTTTAAGCAAGAGTGTGTGTCTCTTGGTTGAAGCTTTTAAGCTGATCAAGGTGTGTTTTTGAAGTGTGTCCTCTCTCTCATTTGTTTAATGTTTGTTTGTAATCACTGCTATGATTGAGGGGGAGTGAGTGGAGATTCTCAGGTCTAGGAATAGATTGGAATTACATTGGGTAGGTATTAAGTGAGGAGTTATAAACGGGGGAGTTTAACTCCAAATTAATTATGCTTATATTGGATTCCCTCCCTGGCTTGGTAGCCCCCATAATAGGTATTGTTGTATACCAAACTGGATGAACAATTTGATGTGTTCTTTACTTTTTTTATGCACTTCTGTTTTAACGTTTTGTTCCGTGTAATTGTGGATGTCGTAACATCCAGTACGACATCGTGTGTGAGTTACTAGAATTTTCAATTGGCCTCAGAGCAGGCACCTTGCCTGTATACATCTGGGTGAGATCTAGGGACAACAAAATTCTGGTACTATAGAGAAGGAATTGTTAGTGTTTGGGAATAGACCACCCATCTTGGATGGCTCTAACCATAAATATTGGAAACCTCGTACAATAGATGTCATAAAATCTGTGGACAGCAAGGCTTGGAGAGCTGTGGAAAACGGATGGAAACATCCTGAGAACATTATGGAAGATGGAACCACTAATCTAATTCCAGAAGCATAATGGAACAAAACTCAAGAAGAGCTAACTTTGGGCAATTCCAAGGCACTAAATGCCTTGTTCAATGGAATTGACAAAAACATATTCAGACTTGTGCAACACTGTGATCTAGCTAAAGAAGTTTGGGATATTCTAAAAACAACTCATAAAGGCACATCCAAGGTGAAGATGTCCAAACTTCAAATGCTTACCACCATGTTTGAAAATCTCAAGATGAAAGAGGATGAAACTGTTATACCCCAAAATTTGCCCGCATTATTTTTCAAGAAAACTCCAATCTGAAAATTAAAAGTCTCATATAATCATGGATTTTTATTTCAACAAATATCCTGACATATGAAACACTTAGTTTTTAGAATTTTTCTTACACAGTAATTTGGCTTGCAGTTGAATTTATTCTTACGCAAATGCCAAATACTGTTTATTACTTCACACATGCTATTTATTTATTTACAGATAAATAGTACTGACACAATTGGTACAGAGTTAAATCTTTTTTGCAGGCGCAGAATCAGGAAACTCAGACTGTACTGGTAACAAGTAGATTATTATTATCTTTTGTTTCCCACTAATTTTTGTACTATATTCCATTATTTTCAAAAATCTTTTCAAATCTCTTTTTCAAAAATCAAATCTCTCTTTTTCCCAACACTATCTCCACTTTCTTTCAAATCTTACTTCCACTCAAATTTTCCTTTTGTACGGAATCACATCATTCCCCAACGTCTCTTTCCTTCTTTCCATTCTATAAATACCTCTCATTTTCTTCCATAAAATCTCACATCAAATTCCAACTCATCTTTCAAATTCCTACCTCATATCTATTTTCTCTTCTTCCCTGACAAGAATGGCAAAGTGGATAGAGACACTATTTCTTACAGTCATCACCATTGCTACGGTGATCATGACTTTCTTCTGCCTGCATAGTCCTGAAGAGTGTGGACCTGCAATGGTTGCGCTCCCAATCATCTACATGTTATTGTTCATAGCATGGGTCATTAATCGTCATTCTTAAAATTTGCAGTATTTCTTATTTCTTAAATGTACCGTTTATTCGTCGTACTGTTCAATATAGTATGTGATATTTGTACTGTCAGTATTAAATGTTGTACTATTTGTCATAATATTGCTTAATTACTAAGATAATATTTTGTGTGTTTTTTGCCAGTCAAATATTCCTATTTCTGTGCATTAAATGATTTTCAGGGTTATTATCGGTAATTTTGCCCGCATACCGTAAATATTAGTTATTTATTATGTCTATGTTTTTTAACAAGTCATGTAAATAAACTTTCATTTTTCACATAAAACAAAAACAAAAACAACAAAAAAGAAAATTAACTTTGACTGTTGATTTTTCACTCTAACTGCTACATCAATACCTGGACAGTCAGTCGACAGCCAAACTGCTGGCAGTACAATTCTCAGTGTTTTGTACCATCAATCAAATCAATCTTTCACAATTCAAAATTCCAAGATTTTTGTTCTAGAAGTCTTCTGAATATCACGCGATTAGCAGAGACTCAACACTGCACAAAAATCAGGTACGCTTAACTGTCTCCTACATAAACAGTCCCTGACTAGGGTTTTTCTTGTTTTTACAGGAGCAACAAGTTTTTGAGAGCTCAAATGGATTTCATACACATCCATATATCTCAAAGTACCATCATACAAATTTTCAAACTTCAATTCACTCAGACGCACCGTCAGCAGCTCAAACAGTCAACAGACGACCCGTTTGACCAAAAAAGTCAACAGACAGTCAAAAATGAAATTTTTTGTCAAAGTACATATTTTGTCAAAGGATTCATCATTTGATCATTGGATGATCATAATTCATCAAGGAAAGATCAAAAATCAACAAAACCCTAAGATTCAAAATTAGGGTTTTTGCCTGAAAAGTCAACTCAACTTTGACTGATCATAACTCTCTCATCCTTCATCCAAAAAAATCAAACCAAAGCTTGTTTTGAAGAAAATTAAATTATCTTTCAAATGCCATTGATCCCATGGTCATTGGATTCACCATTTGAAAAATATGATCAAAGACATTACAGGTCATTTTCAAAGTCAACAAAAAGACACTTTTTTCAAAAGGACACACAAGGAGCTTCAAAAATAATTTTGACATGAGACCAAAGGCATTGGTTAGAGGACTCTTTGAGGATTCCAAAAAGTGCAAGATATCCTTCATATGACAAAAATTGAAGGATTTACACCTTGTTGAAGTTGGCTAAATTTTTGGAAAATACATGAAATCAACATTGCTCAAAAATGTATTTTTTCCAAATGGGGCCAAGTTTTCAGCATTCAAACATCATTTCCATAATATTATGGGCCTCCCACGACCAAGACTAAGCCCATACCTTTTTTTATCCATTTTTGCATGATTTTATCTTATTTTAAGATTAAAATTAAAAGGAAAATGCATGGATAATGGTTAGCTTACAAATCAAGCATGACTCACCTCAAAGAATCTTCATCTTTCTGCAGAGAATTGAAGGGCAAGGCAGGTGCATTGAAGGCAAGATGACTTGGTCAAGAATTCAAGGTTTTTAATATTAAAAAACCAAAGTTTCAACAAAGGCAACTAAAGACACTTCTTAGCTTCAATTGTAAGCACTCAATGCTTATAAATAAGCTATCATAGTTCAGTAACAAAAGAGAGGCGGGTTCAGAAGCATACATAAGCTCATAACACTTGTAATCACTTGAAAAAATTCAAAGAAAACTCAAATTCGAATTTGTAATTTCAGTCCATTTCAATACAAACTAAGCATTCATACACCTTCCTTGAACATCACTGAAACTATCTCAATCAATTACAAGCCTTGAAGCTCACTGAATCGAGCTACACAGGTCAAAATTTGTTCAAACTAAAATCAATCCGTATCTGGTTATTCACACATGTTTAACAAGATGTATACATACTATTGAGTTTGGTTTGAGGTGTAGATCATTTCTGGAAACTTAATTGAAGTTTGGACACGTACAAACGAAATCACCATTTTAGGGTTCATAGCTTCAAAATTAGGGCTTTCCAAATTAGGCAAAATTAGAGATTCTAAATAATACCATTAGATTCGTATGGACAAAACGAGTTGAATGGTACCATCGCGCCAAACTTATTTGCTTGTTTACCCCTATTCGTTATTTTGCAGAATTAGGGCTCACTTACAATAGCGCTTTTTTACAAAAGCGCTGTAAAAGGCCTTGTCTGAAGGTTGAAGACGATGAGGTGTCTCCCCCTCATTGGTCCAGAAGCGCGCGCGTGTTTTTAAACTTTCCACTAATCCAGTGTTTTGCAGGTGTAACGTATCCCACGTGCCTCACCATCTGGACCACCTGATTTCATTTAATGACTCATTCAACGCGCCAGATCAAACAATCCTTATCATGCACTCTCCAGCCTACCACACAGGATCAGTATCCTTTTATTTCTATTTTATTTTCTATTTTATTTTAATTTCTTTGTTAAGTTAATTAAAAATAGTTTTAAAAATCCAAAAAATACACAAAAAATATTTTTAGACTTCTAAAATAATATATTATTTTCTGAAATAAAAATATTTTATTTTTCTTCAAAATTTTAATATTTTGCATAATTAATTAGTATATATTTATATATTGGCTTTTTAATTATTCTAACCAATCAAAAAATCATAAAAAAAATTGTTCTTTATATAAAATATTGTTTATATATTATAAACTAATTTTGTACATATTTTGAATAATTTTCTCTCTAAGTTTTAATTATTGGTATAATTATTTGCATAATTATGTTTAAATTAACTTAAATCAATTTCAAATCAATTTCAAAAATTCCAAAAAATTAGTTTTGTTTTAAAATTAATTGACCAATATTTTGTACATATTTTAAACTTAATTTCTAGGTTTAAATCTATTTTCATCTTTTTTTCTTCATTTTAATTTAATTAATCATGCATTAATTATAATTAAAACCAATCATAAAAAATCCAAAAACATGCCTTTTATTCTTCTTGCAATTTAAAATTCCTAGATAAATGTATAGGATGTCAAATTCATGTAAATAGGCTAGTTTACATTTCCCGCACAATCGATGTAATAGCGTAGATTTACTTTCCGCACTTTACATTTCCGCATTTTAATTTCCAGCAAATATAAACTGCGTGTATGTCAAAGATAAAATTGAACCGTTAGATCACTAACTTCAAAGATAAATATCTGAATACAAACACAATCACACTTGCACCTCTTAAGGTAATCCCTTCTCATTCTTTTCAAAATCAAAGTCAAAATTCTACTGTTTTGAGTACAAAATTGAACCTTGCGTTTATATCCGGTGAAAGGATAGATTTTTAAAGGAAATAGGATAAAGACCTTACAACTCAGGGTAGACCTCCTAGTTTGCTTGCTCAAATCAAAACAAACAAAATTCTCATACACTGTTGTTTTTCAAAACAAAACTTTCCAAAAAGACAATACTTTGTATACATCCAAACACGGATTATTACAAAGTTAACGTTCTTTTCAAAACATCTTTCGAAAGATAAACAAGCATTTTGTATACATCCACACATGGATCATTACAAAATTCAATTTACAAAAGTATTTGAAACCACATATGAGCAATTTCAGAGCAATTGAAAAGTGATCGAAAACCAAGTGAGCTAAGCAAACTTAAGAGCCCATGGATAACCATGGATACAAAGGGTGCTAACACCTTCCCTTTGTATAACCTACCCCCTTACCCAGAATTTCTTAAAGGTCTTTTTTTCTGTTTCTTTTATAAACCTTTCCTTCATTGGATAAAATAAAAGGTCGGTGGCGACTCTGTGATATTTTCAAAAATGCGAAAGCATTAAGCGATAAAAAAGAGTCAGTTCACGTATCTCTACAGAACAGAGGTATGGCCCGGGAATTAAAAAACAGAGGTCCACAGAACTGGCGACTCTGCTGGGGAGATACTTTCAAAAAAAAAAAAAAGTTTTCAAAAGGGGTTACCTTAAGAGAATAGATCACTTCGATGTTTTCAATTGTTTGACTTGATTGCTCTATTTTTTCAAAGGTTTGTTTGGGTATTTTGCTTGTGTGAAAGATTCTAACCCGAATCTCGAGATACCTTAAGTATATGACAATAGACCAAGGAAACTGTACGGCATGTACCGATACGGTTGATCTGGTAGTCATCGTTAGTGCGATACTTTGGTTTATACTGATGTCCCTTGAAAACGATCAAGGAGTATATTAGGCTTCCGAAATGTCATTAAACACTAATTTGTCTTAGAACCTTTTTAGTTGAACTTGACTTGTGGCCTATTAAGTGGCTAGCTTTGAAATTGATCGAAGTTAGTTATCCTCGAGGAATATTTTGATCGGCCGCTCGAGCGCCGCATTGAGATGTTACTTCCAAGGATCATAGAACCCAAATACTATTCTAGGACAGGTTTTAACCAACTCAACTTCAGTGGGGAGGGTATCACCTATCAGCTCCATGCAAGCCTTTAAACCTAAGGCTATTGTTTGATTTGTTTTTGTGTGCCACATGTTTGCATCATAAGCATATCATTTTTGCACCAAACACTTCAAGGATCAAAGAGTTTACCTTTGTTTTTGCAGGTAATGGCTCCCACCACCAAAGATTACATCCGAATCAACATCTCAACGGTACCATCTGAACTAAAAGACTTAGTGTCAGAATTCCCCAGGAATGTTCAATTCACTGAAAGGCATGGTCACCTACTCCATTTGGTTACCTCAAAATTTGAAGAAGACATGATACGGGTCCTGTTCCAGTTCTTTGACCCTGAACATCATTGCTTTACCTTTCCTGATTACCAGTTGGTACCCACTTTGGAACAATTCTCTGAACTAATGGGATTACCTATTCGAGATCAATTACCTTTCACTGGTTTAGAAAGGATTCCAAAACCTGAAGTCATTGCTGCTGCTTTACATCTGCGGAAATCAGAAATCGAGTCCAATTGGGAAACAAAGAGTGGAGTTAAGGGTTTGCTTGCCAAGTTCCTGTTGGAAAAGGCTCGACTACTGCTAGAAAACAAAAGTTATCCAGCTTTTGAGGAAGTTATGGCACTTTTGATCTATGGGTTGGTTTTATTCCCAAATCCCGACCATTTCATAAGTGTACACATCATCAACCTTTTCCTAATCCGTAACCCGGTACCAACATTGCTGGGAGACATTCTACATTCTCTACACACTCGTACCATGAAGAAACGAGGAACTCTCATGTGCTGTATACCACTACTGGCTAGGTGGTTTACATTTCATCTTCCCCGATCAGTGTTGAGAAATGAACAAAGAATGCAATGGTCTCACAGGATTATGTCTTTGTCTCATTCAGATATCCGTTGGAACAACTTCTTTCAAAGAGACATTACTATCATTGATCATTGTGGAGAGTACCCTAATGTGCCACTCCTTGGCATCAAAGGAGGCATCACTTACAATCCCTCTTTAGCTCTACGCCAATTCGGATATGCAAGGAGCAATGGTCCTCATTACATGATTATCCATGGCATTGTGTTTGATTACGAGAATGATTCTCATAGACACCGACGAAAGTTCAAACATGCATGGGGCAGTGTCTATAGAATAGAAAGCAAAACTCTGGGGCAATGGAATTCTATTCCTATGGAACCCTACCTCAGATGGGTCCGCACTCATGCTCAGAAACTCCTTATGCCATATCCTGTTGTTCTACCTGTGACTATTGAACCAGAGGTCGAAGGATATGAACCTCAAGTTATTCTACACCCGGACATGCCAACTGACCTAGAAGAGTTGCAAAAATCTTGGGTTCAACTCAAAGAGGAAAGAGACACCTTCAAATCATACTGTCAAGACTATGAGAGAAGGGTATTGGAGCTCACCGGACAGCTTCAAGAAGAACAGCAGATCAACACATTCCTGGGGGCAAAGAGAAAGCGTCCACGGGAGACCTAAAGGATCATTTATTTTATTTCTGTCTTGTAAGCCCAAATGAGGCAAAGAAAAAAGAAGCAAAAAAAAAAAGAGAAATAAATTGATTAACTAACGTTTGTTTCTTCTTTAACAAATCTAAACTCTAAGATCCTTGAAACATTGCACACACATTTCACTTCATGCATTGCATATACATTTCATACATTCCATTCATATACATTGCACATACATACATTGCATACACATGGCATCCAGTCATACACATTGCATAACAGGTTCACATGACAGATTTCTCATCTTCTCGCTGTTTATTTCAGTCAGAAGAGATGGAATCTGAAATGAGCATCAAGAATCTCGAAGCACAAAATGCCCAAGTTCAAGTGGCAATTCTGGAACTGGCAAAGGGGCAACAAGAACTGAAAGCCCTGATAATCAAGAAGAAAAAGAAGCCCAAAGGATCTGTAGGCTTGAGTCACCTGAAAAGGAAGATCAAAATCCCAGTCAAAAAGTTCAAAAAGCCACCGATCCCTGAAACAGTCGGTGATGATGAACAAGAAGACAATCAAAGCAACCAGGGTTCTGCTAAACCCTCTCTCTCTTCAAATGAAGAAAATGATCATTCTGGGGACGAACCGGATGATGAAAAATACCAACAGCTGGAAGACCGTATGAAAGCTATGGAGATACAAAAAATACCTGGCTTAGATTTCAATGATCTAGGGCTCATCTCGGATGTTGTTATCCCTCCAAAATTCAAAGTTCCTGTCTTTGCAAAATATGATGGAGTTTCTTGCCCGAAACTACATCTGAGATCCTATGTGAGGAAGATACAACCTCATACAACGGATAACAAATTGTGGATTCACTTCTTCCAAGAAAGTCTGTCGGGTACACAACTCGAGTGGTACTACCAGCTGGAAAATACCAAGGTCCATACTTGGGAAGAATTAGCTGCTGCTTTTTACAAACAGTACCAATACAATGCCGATCTTGCGCCAACCCGTACTCAACTAAGGGGCATGTCTATGGGACCAAAAGAAAGTTTCAAAGGATATGCACAAAAGTGGAGAGATATGGCTGGAAGGGTTCAACCACCCTTATCTGATCGCGAACTAGTCGACATGTTCATGGGCACTTTAACTGGCCCTTTCTATAGCCATTTGCTGGGAAGCTCATCATCAGGTTTCACTGACCTGATACTGACCGGAGAACATGTCGAAAGTGGCATTCAAAATGGAAAAATTCAAATAGGTTCCTCCTCTGGTACTACAAAAAGGCCCATCAGCGGGAGAAATGAGGTCAATGCAACACAAATTCAGAAAAGTCGCAAAAGTGAGCAACATCAATCTGTAGGGGCAGTTCTGATCTCCGCATCTGCACCTCAAAAAGATCAACAGCCAAAATATACGCATCGACCAGATGCACCAAGAAGAAATTTCACCAAAATCAACATGCCAATCTCTCAGGCATTGCAGCACTTGCTAAAAGCAGATCTGATCACATTAAAAGGTCCTCCAAAGAATGTCAACACTTCCTCTCCGAATTATCGCCCTGATGCAACATGTGCCTATCACTCAAACTTTCCAGGACATGACGCAGATCACTGCTGGGCCCTGAAAAATAAAATACAAGATATGATAGATGCTGGTGAAATTGAGCTCGATCCTCCAGAAACTCCAAATGTCATCACTACACCTATGCCAAAGCATGACAAAACTGTCAACGCTATCCTGGACACTGTTTACATCTATGATGTGAACGAATTATCAACTCCACTCTGCGAAGTCAAAGGAAAGCTAATCCGAGCTGGTTACTTTCCAGGGTGTGACCCCGACTGCTTTTACTGCTCCTGCCTGCCCAATGGTTGTGAAAATCTGAGGATGGGAATTCAAAAATGGATGGATCGCCGTATCATTATGTTTGAGAGGCTCCCTTCTATGGACGTGTTGTGCGAAGTCTTTGCAAACGGGATAAAAATAGAAGATGCCTCAGTGATCTCCAGCTTACCATTCAAAATCTCTGCCAAGGCTCCATTCAAAATTTCTGCTACACTCAAAGTGGCATCAGTAGTCATTGCTAGTCCAACTCCATTTCCATACTCCTCAGACAAAGATGTCCCATGGGGATATGACACTAATGTTTATGTTCATGGAGTTAAGCAGGGTACCTCGACTGAAGAGACCGCAAAGTTAACTACTCCAACTGTGGGTAATATTGTGGGTACCAGCAAGATCACGAGAAGTGGAAGAATCTTTTCACCAGAAATTTCTCCAAATGTTGCTGCTGGTCCAGTCCGAGTTCCAGTTCCTAATCAAAATGTCAACGCTCGAGGCAAAGAGCCACAAGTTGAACAAATTCAAACCCCGGTGGAGATCACCGCTGAGGATCCATCAAAGCAAGAAATGGAGGAAATATTGAAAATCATCTGCAAAAGTGATTACAATATTGTTGAGCAACTGGGGCACATTGCTTCAAAAATCTCAATGCTATCTCTGCTAAAATATTCAGAAGCTCATGCCAAAGCTCTGATGAAGTTCCTTAAAGCTGCGCATGTGCCTCAAGAGATCTCAGTCGACCAATTTGAGAATTGCGTTGCCAATCTAACCGTGAGCAATGGTCTCGGTTTCTCCGATGTGGATCTAACCCCTGCTGGAAAAAATCACAACAAAGCCTTACATATCTCCATTGAATGTAATGGCACCACTCTATCTCATATGCTAGTAGATAACGGTTCTTCTCTGAACGTGTTACCGAAAACAATACTAGAAAAGCTTGACTTCGAAGGAATTGTGCTACAACCAAGTGATGTTGTGGTAAGAGCCTTTGACGGATCAACCAGAACAGTATACGGAAAAGTGAATCTCCCAATCAGAGTGGGTTCTCAGATCTTTGATTCTATCTTTTACGTAATGGAAATTCACCCAGCCTACTCCTGTTTACTTGGACGTCCTTGGATACATGGGGCAAACGCTGTAACTTCTACCCTGCATCAGAAGTTAAAATATCCATTAAAAGGAAAGATTGTCACAGTCTATGGCGAAGAGGAATATGTGGTTAGTCACCTAAGCAATTCCAAATATGTCGAGTTGGAGGACGAATTCATCGAAACTCCATGCCAATCATTTGAGGTGGTCTCTCCAGATGTCTCTACCACCAAGCATATTCCTGCTACTCCAACTACAACTATGGCTTCTCTCAAAGATGCCAAAGCCATGATTGAACAGGGTGATTGCACAGTATGGGGACAGCTTCCCGATATACCCTACAAGTCTGACAAACTAGGTCTGGGCTATGATGGTGGAAATCAAAAGAATGATCAAAGTCCTCGTTCTGAAGGATTAATGTCACACTTCGTCAGCCAAGAAGTAAACGCTATTGAAGATGAAGGAGTGTTCATAAACCATATCCTTCAGCCATATCCAGATGAAATTCCCCCTATTTCCATGGGAATGTGGGATGCTGTGGGAGAACCAAATGGCGGGTACAATTATCAGTATACCGCACCTCAGAATTCTTATATTGCTATGGAAGACATTACCCCGACTGGATGGGGTGATCAAATTGGAAATGACGAAAGTTTCACAAGTCCCGTCACTGAGCAATATCAAAATCCACCCAAAGAAGTATGGGACACGCTAAGAGAACCCAGCGGCAAATATGACTATATGGTGAAATATTCCGCTCCTCCAAGCTCACAAATTGCTATGAAGGACATTGTCCCAACTGGATGGGATGAACATTACGATGACAATTTCGCTTTCGAAGAAGCCAGGGAAATACCAAATAACGAGGGTTGCTTTTTGTCAGCATACACTCCTCATCAGAATGCACAAGTCTCTATTCAAAGCATCATCCCGACTGCATGGGACGGCCTTATCGAGCATCTCGCTCAGCCAACAGAGATATCTCAGCCTGGGCTCTCGTATCCAGCAGAGTATATCCCTTATCCCGAAGGATCACCGGCTCATTTTCCCACTAATGAAATCAATGCTGTGGAAGATGAAAAAGACAACTACAACTGGAACAGCTGGGTACCCCCTGCTCACAACAGTGGATTGAACAACTGGAAAGTTGAGGATGTGATCTCCTTTGACCAGGAGTAAATGACATTTCCTGTTTTCTTTGTGTATATTGTGCAAAGATAAAAATGGTTCCTGAACAATCGAACCATGAGCTTGAAAGACGTGTGCCTTAGCACACCGGTCCTTCTATAAGGGCTTATCATATCATGATCATGTGCATTCAATAAAATCATGGGACGCTTGCATATTTAAATTTTGTGATCCTTTTTCCTTCTTTCTTCGCTTTCTAATAGCTATGTTTTTTCTTCACACATACTCACATAATTAACATGCAGATTCACATACACTCTGGATCCAGTCAACAACGATTCTGCTATTGCCCGTCATGACTTTGAAAATCCGATCTACCAAACTGAGGACGAAAGTGAGGAAGATTGTGAAGTGCCAAGAGAACTTGCAAGGCTGCTAGAACAAGAAAACAAGGCCATACAGCCTCACGAGGAGCCAATTGAGGTCATCAACTTGGGCAGCAACGAAGAAAAGAAAGAAGTCAAAATAGGGGCTGATTTAGAACACAGCGTCAAGCAAAGACTGATTCAAATGCTGCGAGACTACGTCGAGATATTCGCCTGGTCCTATGAGGATATGCCAGGCCTTGACACGGACATCGTAGTTCATCGCCTGCCAATCAAAGAAGGTAGCACTCCAGTCAAACAGAAACTACGAAGGAGTAGGCCTGATATGTCAAAAAAGATCAAAGACGAGGTTGAAAAACAGTTCAATGCCGGATTCCTAAAAGTTGTAAGTTATCCTCCTTGGATAGCTAACATCGTGCCTGTACCTAAAAAAGACGGGAAAGTCAGAATGTGCGTGGACTACAGAGATCTGAACCGGGCAAGCCCCAAAGATGATTTCCCTTTACCACACATCGATGTACTGGTTGACAATACCGCACAATGCAAGGTATTTCCCAAATAGAAGCTCGACATCTCACATTCATACATTCACATATTCGTACATCATATTCATACATCATGCATCATGCGCATATTCATACGCATATTCATACACAACATAACCTGCATATTTCTCTGGGAATATCATACATTTACATGCATCATAAACATTGCATATCACTAACTTGATTTTTCATGTAGACGAATATCTTCAACAAAGATGTTCTCAATCACATGCAGTGTTCACCTGAATTCCATGAACAGTTCTCTCAGATATAATCAAGCCGAAGATTCATTCTGATCACTTACCAACTCAAAAACAGACATCACAGATCTAAAACGATACCTCAGACGGTTCCAGAACGATCTAGCATCACAGATCTAAAGTTGATACCTCAGACGGTTCCAGAACGATCTAACATTGCAGATCTAAAGCGATACCTCAGACGGTTCCAAAACGATCTAACATTGCAGATCTAAAGCGATACCTCAGACGGTTCCAAAACGATCTAACATTGCAGATCTAAAGCGATACCTCAGACGGTTCCACAATGATCAACTTCCAAAATCTAAATCGGAAAAACTTTGGACAAGTTCCGTAACGATCATCCTCCAAGACTTAAAGCGGTAACCTTGGACGGTTCCGAAACAGTCAACACAAAGACTTTCAAATCCTTCATCAAGATATAATCAATGGATTCATTCTGATGAACAAACCCTCAACCCATTTACCAGGTGGCATCTGAAAGCCCATCTCAGGTAATGTTTCAATCTTCCAACAACATTTCGCAGACGACATTCAAATGCAACTTCCAACATCTCTTCTGATCAAGGTAAGTGCAAATTTTCAGGGCATCTAAATATTCAATCATCTTCTACCTTCAGATTTCAGACAATCTCTTCAGGTTTAAGAAGATTGAATAGGGGCAACTGTTATACCCCAAAATTTGCCCGCATTATTTTTCAAGAAAACTCCAATCTGAAAATTAAAAGTCTCATATAATCATGGATTTTTATTTCAACAAATATCCTGACATATGAAACACTTAGTTTTTAGAATTTTTCTTACACAGTAATTTGGCTTGCAGTTGAATTTATTCTTACGCAAACGCCAAATACTGTTTATTACTTCACACATGCTATTTATTTATTTACAGATAAATAGTACTGACACAATTGGTACAGAGTTAAATCTTTTTTGCAGGCGCAGGATCAGGAAACTCAGACTGTACTGGTAACAAGTAGATTATTATTATCTTTTGTTTCCCACTAATTTTTGTACTATATTCCATTATTTTCAAAAATCTTTTCAAATCTCTTTTTCAAAAATCAAATCTCTCTTTTTCCCAACACTATCTCCACTTTCTTTCAAATCTTACTTCCACTCAAATTTTCCTTTTGTACGGAATCACATCATTCCCCAACGTCTCTTTCCTTCTTTCCATTCTATAAATACCTCTCATTTTCTTCCATAAAATCTCACATCAAATTCCAACTCATCTTTCAAATTCCTACCTCATATCTATTTTCTCTTCTTCCCTGACAAGAATGGCAAAGTGGATAGAGACACTATTTCTTACAGTCATCACCATTGCTACGGTGATCATGACTTTCTTCTGCCTGCATAGTCCTGAAGAGTGTGGACCTGCAATGGTTGCGCTCCCAATCATCTACATGTTATTGTTCATAGCATGGGTCATTAATCGTCATTCTTAAAATTTGCAGTATTTCTTATTTCTTAAATGTACCGTTTATTCGTCGTACTGTTCAATATAGTATGTGATATTTGTACTGTCAGTATTAAATGTTGTACTATTTGTCATAATATTGCTTAATTACTAAGATAATATTTTGTGTGTTTTTTGCCAGTCAAATATTCCTATTTCTGTGCATTAAATGATTTTCAGGGTTATTATCGGTAATTTTGCCCGCATACCGTAAATATTAGTTATTTATTATGTCTATGTTTTTTAACAAGTCATGTAAATAAACTTTCATTTTTCACATAAAACAAAAACAAAAACAACAAAAAAGAAAATTAACTTTGACTGTTGATTTTTCACTCTAACTGCTACATCAATACCTGGACAGTCAGTCGACAGCCAAACTGCTGGCAGTACAATTCTCAGTGTTTTGTACCATCAATCAAATAAATCTTTCACAATTCAAAATTCCAAGATTTTTGTTCTAGAAGTCTTCTGAATATCACGCGATTAGCAGAGACTCAACACTGCACAAAAATCAGGTACGCTTAACTGTCTCCTACATAAACAGTCCCTGACTAGGGTTTTTCTTGTTTTTACAGGAGCAACAAGTTTTTGAGAGCTCAAATGGATTTCATACACATCCATATATCTCAAAGTACCATCATACAAATTTTCAAACTTCAATTCACTCAGACGCACCGTCAGCAGCTCAAACAGTCAACAGACGACCCGTTTGACCAAAAAAGTCAACAGACAGTCAAAAATGAAATTTTTTGTCAAAGTCCATATTTTGTCAAAGGATTCATCATTTGATCATTGGATGATCATAATTCATCAAGGAAAGATCAAAAATCAACAAAACCCTAAGATTCAAAATTAGGGTTTTCGCCTGAAAAGTCAACTCAACTTTGACTGATCATAACTCTCTCATCCTTCATCCAAAAAATTCAAACCAAAGCTTGTTTTGAAGGAAATTCAATTATCTTTCAAATGCCATTGATCCCATGGTTATTGGATTCACCATTTGAAAAATATGATCAAAGACATTACAGGTCATTTTCAAAGTCAACAAAAAGACACTTTTTTCAAAAGGACACACAAGGAGCTTCAAAAATCATTTTGACATGAGACCAAAGGCATTGGTTAGAGGACCCTTTGAGGATTCCAAAAAGTGAAAGATCTCCTTCATATGACAAAAATTGAAGGATTTACACCTTGTTGAAGTTGGCTAAATTTTGGGAAAATACATGAAATCAACATTGCTCAAAAATGTATTTTTTCCAAATGGGGCCAAGTTTTCAGCATTCAAACATCATTTCCATAATATTATGGGCCTCCCACGACCAAGACTAAGCCCATACCTTTTTTTATCCATTTTTGCATGATTTTATCTTATTTTAAGATTAAAATTAAAAGGAAAATGCATGGATAATGGTTAGCTTACAAATCAAGCATGACTCACCTCAAAGAATCTTCATCTTTCTGCAGAGAATTGAAGGGCAAGGCAGGTGCATTGAAGGCAAGATGACTTGGTCAAGAATTCAAGGTTTTTAATATTAAAAAACCAAAGTTTCAACAAAGGCAACTAAAGACACTTCTTAGCTTCAATTGTAAGCACTCAATGCTTATAAATAAGCTATCATAGTTCAGTAACAAAAGAGAGGCGGGTTCAGAAGCATACATAAGCTCATAACACTTGTAATCACTTGAAAAAATTCAAAGAAAACTCAAATTCGAATTTGTAATTTCAGTCCATTTCAATACAAACTAAGCATTCATACACCTTCCTTGAACATCACTGAAACTATCTCAATCAATTACAAGCCTTGAAGCTCACTGAATCGAGCTACACAGGTCAAAATTTGTTCAAACTAAAATCAATTCGTATCTGGTTATTCACACATGTTTAACAAGATGTAGACATACTATTGAGTTTGGTTTGAGGTGTAGATCATTTCTGGAAACTTAATTGAAGTTTGGACACGTACAAACGAAATCACCATTTTAGGGTTCATAGCTTCAAAATTAGGGCTTTCCAAATTAGGCAAAATTAGAGATTCTAAATAATACCATTAGATTCGTATGGACAAAACGAGTTGAATGGTACCATCGCGCCAAACTTATTTGCTTGTTTACCCCTATTCGTTATTTTGCAGAATTAGGGCTCACTTACAATAGCGCTTTTTTACAAAAGCGCTGTAAAAGGCCTTGTCTGAAGGTTGAAGACGATGAGGTGTCTCCCCCTCATTGGTCCAGAAGCGCGCGCGTGTTTTTAAACTTTCCACTAATCCAGTGTTTTGCAGGTGTAACGTATCCCACGTGCCTCACCATCTGGACCACCTGATTTCATTTAATGACTCATTCAACGCGCCAGATCAAACAATCCTTATCATGCACTCTCCAGCCTACCACACAGGATCAGTATCCTTTTATTTCTATTTTATTTTCTATTTTATTTTAATTTCTTTGTTAAATTAATTAAAAATAGTTTTAAAAATCCAAAAAATACACAAAAAATATTTTTAGACTTCTAAAATAATATATTATTTTCTGAAATAAAAATATTTTATTTTTCTTCAAAATTTTAATATTTTGCATAATTAATTAGTATATATTTATATATTGGCTTTTTAATTATTCTAACCAATCAAAAAATCATAAAAAAAATTGTTCTTTATATAAAATATTGTTTATATATTATAAACTAATTTTGTACATATTTTGAATAATTTTCTCTCTAAGTTTTAATTATTGGTATAATTATTTGCATAATTATGTTTAAATTAACTTAAATCAATTTCAAATCAATTTCAAAAATTCCAAAAAATTAGTTTTGTTTTAAAATTAATTGACCAATATTTTGTACATATTTTAAACTTAATTTCTAGGTTTAAATCTATTTTCATCTTTTTTTCTTCATTTTAATTTAATTAATCATGCATTAATTATAATTAAAACCAATCATAAAAAATCCAAAAACATGCCTTTTATTCTTCTTGCAATTTAAAATTCCTAGATAAATGTATAGGATGTCAAATTCATGTAAATAGGCTAGTTTACATTTCCCGCACAATCGATGTAATAGCGTAGATTTACTTTCCGCACTTTACATTTCCGCATTTTAATTTCCAGCAAATATAAACTGCGTGTATGTCAAAGATAAAATTGAACCGTTAGATCACTAACTTCAAAGATAAATATCTGAATACAAACACAATCACACTTGCACCTCTTAAGGTAATCCCTTCTCATTCTTTTCAAAATCAAAGTCAAAATTCTACTGTTTTGAGTACAAAATCGAACCTTGCGTTTATATCCGGTGAAAGGATAGATTTTTAAAGGAAATAGGATAAAGACCTTACAACTCAGGGTAGACCTCCTAGTTTGCTTGCTCAAATCAAAACAAACAAAATTCTCATACACTGTTGTTTTTCAAAACAAAACTTTCCAAAAAGACAATACTTTGTATACATCCAAACACGGATTATTACAAAGTTAACGTTCTTTTCAAAACATCTTTCGAAAGATAAACAAGCATTTTGTATACATCCACACATGGATCATTACAAAATTCAATTTACAAAAGTATTTGAAACCACATATGAGAAATTTCAGAGCAATTGAAAAGTGATCGAAAACCAAGTGAGCTAAGCAAACTTAAGAGCCCATGGATAACCATGGATACAAAGGGTGCTAACACCTTCCCTTTGTATAACCTACCCCCTTACCCAGAATTTCTTAAAGGTCTTTTTTTCTGTTTCTTTTATAAACCTTTCCTTCATTGGATAAAATAAAAGGTCGGTGGCGACTCTGTGATATTTTCAAAAATGCGAAAGCATTAAGCGATAAAAAAGAGTCAGTTCACGTATCTCTACAGAAAAGAGGTATGGCCCGGGAATTAAAAAACGGAGGTCCACAGAAACCATATATGAGTTCTACATGAATGTCCTTGAGATTGCAAATAACTCAAGAGCCTTAGGAGAAAAAATGTCTGAAGAAAAAACTGGTCAGAAAGATCCTCAGATCATTACCTAAGAGATTTGCTATGAAGGTTACTGCTATAGAAGAAGCTCAGGACATCAGCAACATGAAGCTGAACGATTCATTGGTTCTCTACAAACCTTTGAGATGAGTATTTACGAGTCTGTTGAAAAGAAGAACAAGAGCATAACTTTTGTTTCCAACACCGAAGATAATTCAAGAGAAAGCAATGATGGAAGTGATGAAAATTTATCAGAAGCCATAGCCATGCTTGGAAAACAATTCAACAGGTTCATTAAAAGGGGTTGATCAGAAATCCAGACCCAATGTCAAAGACACTTCCAATGACATCAGCAAGACTTATGATCCAAGGAGAAGATTCAAAGCTGAAGAGAAGCCCAATTAAGGAAAAGGGGTCCAGTGTCATGGATGTGAAGGATATGGTCACATTAGAGCTGAATGTCCTACCTACCTTAAAGAGCAAAAGAAAGGGTTGTCTGTCACTTGGTTTGATGAAGACTCTGAGTCTGAAGAGGAAACTACAAAATATGTCACAATTCCAACTAGTGTCTATGCATCTGATGATGATTCCAGTGATGACGAGCTAGTCTTTGATGAACTTGCTGCCTCATACAAGAAGTTGTGTATCAAGAATGCAGAAGTCTGCAAACAAGTGGAGAAGCAAGAGATAATCATAAAGGAGATAGAAACTAAGAATAATTGACATCTTGCAACCATAGACTCTCTCAGTAGTAAACTGAGCATGTTGAACTACAAGCTTGATCAAATGACTAAATCCTTCAGAATGCTGAATAATGGAACTGATACTCTAGAGGAAATTCTGGAGTCTGGACAAAGAGCAATGGATATGTCTGGGGTAGGATTTATGGCTAAAGAGGAATTCACTTCTGGGACCAGGAGATCAAAACCTGAAACTTGTGTGACTAACCAGATGTCATCACCAATGTAACAACATCAAGGAAACAGAAGAAGGGGCCATACAAAGAAGAAATTCCAAAGATGGAGGTGTCACCACTGTGGAAAATTTGGTCACATAAAGCCATTCTGTTTTAGACTAGTTGGATATCCAAGTCAAACTCATCAAGACTAACCTAAATATGATACCCTTAACAGAAAGCAATAGTGGGTGGCCAAGAATGTTGCTCTAGTAGCACACACATCTCTAAGAATGTTGGCCAAGGAAGATTGGTACCTTGACAGTGGTTGCTCATATCATATGACTCGAAGAAAGAACATATTAGTAGACATCCAACTTGAGGGAACGAGTTACGTGACTCTTGGTGATGGAGAAATAACAGAAGTCAAAGGGGTTGGCAAGACAAGAGGTCATGGGGTTCTTAATCTAAACAATGTCTTACTTGTACAAGGACTGGCTGCAAATCTTATAAGTATTAGCCAACAGTGTGATGAATGTTTCAATGTCAGGTTCACTAAAGAAGAATGCATTGTCACAAGTGGTGAAAATGAATATGCCATGAAGGGATTTAGATCTAAGGATAATAGCTACCTATGGAAGCCTAACACCTCAAATTACCCCTCTGCCTACTCCATGATCAAAGAAGAAATCAAGGGTGATTGTCAAGAAGCTGATGAATCTGATGAAGAACCATATGTTGGAGACCTCACCATCAGTGAACTGGCGTCTGGATTTACTGAGACATGCCTAATGAATGAGAAACTGTGTGCAAAAGTATGGGAGTATAGGACCGCTAATAAATTCTTACTAGATGAAAGAGTAAGTTTCATGGAAGATAATGTTGATCTGGAAAGAAAGTTAGAAGACACAAGACCTAACAAACAAGCAACCAGAAAGAAACTAAGCCAACCATCTCATGAGCATTTGAAGTTGTCACAACAGATGTTGATCAGTCGTTTTTACATATGTTTTTACCATTGTTTTTAGTTATCTTTAAGTTATTTTCTTTTGTGTTTTATTTCATTATCCACATTTTATGCTTTAGTTGTGTGTTATAGTGTTTGTAGGCTCGGGTAAATGAAATGGGAGAAAGCAGGGTGGAAAAGTGAAAAAACTGAAGAAAAGTGAATAAACTGGAAAAACGTGTTCCCAGACGCGCGTGAAAGAATAAAAAAGCAATCAACTGCCAAAACGCGTCCCCAGACATGTTTGGAAGTGAAAAGTGTCATCTGTCATCCCAGACGCGTCCCAGGATGCATCCCTGATTATGCATGCATGCCAGACGCGTCCCCACACGGGTCCCACTGGCCCAAACGTGTCCCGGGACGCGTTCCACTATCTCAAACGCGTCCCCACGCGCGTGTGCACGTACTGTCATGAGCCTTTTGATCTGAAAAGCCCAGAAACGCTGGAATAAAAGGAGGAAAATGCGTTGGGACAAGGGTGGGACGTTTTTGGAGACGAAAATACACTGCAACCGCTGAAGAACTCAAGATTTATGCAAGGGTTGAAGATTTCCATGAGCTTTGGCCATTGAAGTTTTGATTCTCCTTCATTTATCTGTAATGTCTACAACCAATACTATGTTTTTTGTTATTATTATGAGTAGCTAAACCCCCCATTGTTAGGGGGGTGACCTTGATTCTAATATTATAACTTTGTTTATCCTATGCAATAATAATTTGGTTTTCATATCTCGGATTTGTTCTACGACTGTTCTTAATGCCTTAACCGTCAGAAAAATGGGTATTGAACCTTATGAATAATTTTAGTTGGATAGCGATTATTTGTTTATCTAAGTAAAACATATGGTAATCACTATCACCTAGGACCAGGGATAATTTATCATAACCATAAATTCTCGATATTGGAATGCTTGATCATACTTATAATTATCTATGGACATAGTAATTAGGTTATTATGTCAAAGATCTATTCACTAAGGAATTAGGATTAGATAATCTTGAGAACCGGTAATCGATTGTGATAATTTAGTTGTTGCATTGAGAAAGCAAGTTGTAATAGGAATAATCATTTACCATCCCTAGCAATCTACTCATCTCTGTTCATCGGTTTATTATTCTGCGTATTTACTTTATTTGCAAAACCAACCAAAACCATCTGAAGTTTTGTCTAATTGAAGTCATTGCAAAACTCTGTATCGTCAAGCAGTCCTTGAGATTCGATACTTGGGATTTTCCCATTACTATACTACATAGGAAAAATAGTACACTTGCTATTTTCCTATCAGATGTCTTGACATCAAAATCTGCTGATGAATCAAGTGTGAGCGATGAGTCAAAAAGTTCCTCTAACTAAAATGATGTAACATCAATTGGCAACACTATGAAACTTCAGATCATCAAAAATTGTGTGACTACTGATCTGTCTTTTTCTTTTGGTACTACCAAGACCTTAGATGAAAATCACTATATAAAAATGAAGGGTATATTAGGTATTTTCCGCCAAGCAGAATTATAGCAGTTAATCCTATTGGGGGAATTCACTTTGGGCTTTTTAAATATCCATTATTTGAAACTTCCCCTATTTAGTTGCTGTGTCAAGTTCCCTTCTACTCATAGCTTCTCATAAAAAATGGCAACCGACTCTATTGATCTCATCAATACCTTTCTGAATTTAAACTGCTCTGACGCATCTCATAACCGTGTTACATGAAGCTCTCTGAAGAATCTCGAGATGTCTCAACAACTGAATACTTCCTCCTCAAAGAAAGTGTCTCCCATTTCCGACTCTGCAACACCTAATGAGTCAACTAACCCTAATCGAGTTCTAAATGTATCTCCTTTGAGGATGATTAACGCTGAAGATTCAACGACTACAAAGCCAACAACATCGCATGCAAGAAGACCTAAGGAGAGTGTTCGTACTAAGGGCTCTGTGACACGGTGGGAGAACTGACTTTTTGAAATGTTGCGGATAGCAAGAGTCGCCACCCACTTTTATTTTATCCAATATATAGAAAGGCTAAAAGGACAGAAAAAAAACCTTTTTTTGAAAGAGATTGAGTTCGGGGGGTAAGTTATACAAAGGGAAGGTTCAAGCACCCTTTGTATCCGTAGTTATCTACGGGCTCTTAATTGCTTAGCTCACTTTTGTTTTCAAAATGTTTGAAGTGTAGTGTGTGAATAGAAAAGATTTGAATAAGAACTTTAGCTTGTAAATAAGCGTAGCATTTTTGAAAGTTTTTGTAAAGAGGTGTGAAAAGAGATTTTTGAATTTAAATCAGAGCAAACGATTAATAGTAACTACCCTAATTTTAAGATTTATGTTCTTTAAGTTTTTTAGTTTGAAAGGGCTATCCATACCATAAAGAGGGTAGATAGTCCTTTCATTGGATATGCGGGTCATCGAAGGGTCATCGAATCGTAATAAGGGCTATCCATACCATAAGAAGGGTATGAAGTCATATGAATAGTCATAAAGGTAACCAGTAAGTACTCCTTAGTATTCAAAGGGACGATTATCATTTATAGAGGCAACATCGAGGGACGGGATCATATTTATCGTAGGCAACTCGAAGAGACTATGATCTTTATATTGAGGGACTATGATAATTTTTTCGAAGGCAACAGCTTAAGGAGTCCCTACGCTCGAAGGGACTTGACTATTCTGATTGAAAGGCAGCATAAAAGAGATTACCCTAAAGGTTAGTGTGTGTCAGAATCAAGTAATTCGATTCGATTATATTTATCTTGTATAAATTATTCTAATTCAATTCAGGGGTTGCACTCTCTAATTACTAACCACGCAACCAATATTGTGCAGAAATTAAAGTGCGGAAAGTAAAAGCCTAAGCTATTACAATTTTAGGAATGGGGGATTTACAATAAACACCTATAGGAGGTATGCGGAAAGTAAAGACGAAAATTAAAAACGATGAAATTAAAAACTATAATTAATTATTATATTTAAATAAACTGGAATCGTCGTCGAATCTTTGATAATCCTGAAAATCAAGAATGAAAATAGGATTAGTGTATGAAGGATCTATTTATCATATTCTCGATTATTCAATTAAATCCTAATTGATTTAAAATTATGTGCGAAAAAAAATTAACTTTGATGTTTTAAATTAGTTATTTAATTGATGAAAAAACACATGCAAAACAATTAATTTTTAAATGTTAAAAATAATTTTCGATTAAAAACGAGTTTTCGATTAAAAATTAATAATTAAAATAAAACATTACTTAGTTAATATAATTTTTTAGAAAAAATAATTAACCAATAGTTAGTAAAGGAAATAGTTTTTTTAGAAAAAATAAATTAAGTAATTACATATAAAAAAATTTGAAAAACTTAGCTTCGGATCCTTTGGGGTGGAGTCCTTGAGGGTATATCATAGGCAGTATGCATCTGGCCTTCAAATCTGATGGCAGTGTAGATGAACGGTGTGGATTTGAGGGTGTATCGTGGGCACACAGAGTATTAACGCACTGAATCTGTAGAAAAACACAAACAAAGAAAAATTTGAAATAAAATGCAGGACGCTGGGATCGAGCCCAGGTCCACCAGATTGCATGCCTCTCACGCTTACCAACTCCATTGAATTAGTTAGTTATCATTGATTCAAAACTCAAATAATAAATAAAAAACATATAAAAAAAGTCGAGTCAACTAAAATTTGAGTCAAAGTGGGGCCCTTGTATGTTGGCCAGCGAATCAGAAGAAGAGAGAAGGACAAGCTATGTTGACCGGCCAATTAAATCAAGCCACACGTGGTCCACCGCTCCAAGCCACTGTTCATCACCTCCTACCTCTAGACCTGCGGATTCTATTGCTAATTCTGCTTCCGATTTTGTTGCGGATTCCCCTGCAAATTCTGGACGAATCACCACCTGTAAAAAAAGATCCAAAACGAAACACCAGTGATACCATACCCTCCTAATTCGAACCCCCTGAGTCCGAATATGACATTAGTTTTTGCCAAAAAACCTGTATGGAGAGGTTCGAACAAAATAACTCCGCGGCCATAACAATGGTGTAATCGCATTCTTACGACCAAGGCACACAAAATTAATTAATCAAGGCGTAAATAGATGGATTCAAATTTTCCAATAGCTTACCCCTGACGAGATTAAACGACAGCGTCTTGACGTGCTTGGCCTTGCTTATGGATGTAGTTAGACCTTGATAATCTCGGGAGGCTGACAGGGTGACCCTAGGCCACTGATACTTGCTGCAGAATTGTTTTTTATTATGGCCTAGCTTTGAGTTTTTTATCTTATGTAACCCTACTCTTCTTCTCAATCTCCGTCCCCTCTTCTTATGATCTAGTAGAATATATATGGAGGAGTCTATTAGGTCAGAAATCATGATAAAATATTTGGCATTCATGGAGAAATATTTGATTGAAAAATCAAATGGGATATTTCCAAACTTGGCTAATATTCATGTAATCATGCCTTGTACGTTTCTTTCCAGCTTTCATGATGTTTCATGGACCTCAAGACAAATAAAAATCAAGCGCAATATGCCTTGCCTTTCATATTTGTATTTTATTTAATTAAAATTGAATTTTAATTTATTAATTCAAAAATAAATTAAATAAAAGAGGGAGGGGCGTGCAAATGATTTTAGAGATCATGGGTCATGATAGAAATAAGTTAAGAATCTAAAAACCATGGCCCATTTGAAGAAAATTTGAACTTGCTTGCTATTTCTCTTCATGTACTTCTTTAAAAATGTAAAAGTTTCACAAGTTGTAACTCCCTCAATTTTCATCCTATGAATGTGTTCTACAACTTTTTGGAAAGCTCAAGATGTACTCTACAAGCCACTTTGGAAGATTTTTTCCATTTGAAGATTTTATCTTGAAGATATGGCTTCTGACAAAAAACAGCTTTTTGCAAGCTACTAGAGGGATCTGTAATGTTTTGTCTCATATCTCCCAAATGGTGCATTTCTTGGTCTTGGTACCAACATCAAAGTTGTAGAGAATCAAAATTCCTTGAGAATGAGCTTTGGTTGAGGAATTTCTGATAAAGTATAAGAGAGGTATGATCAGTCAATGTTAGGTTGACTTTCTCCTAGGAACCCTAGTTTAGCAACTTCAAGTTTTAATGATTTCTGAGTTTTGCTTGATTAATCATGATCAACCCTTAATCAGATGATAAATGTGACTTCAAAATGTTGATGTTGACCAAAAATCAGGGTTTTTGACTATGATTTGACCATAGTTGACTTTTAGGTCAAACTAGTCGACTGTTGACTATTTGAGTTTTTGACTGTGCAAAGTTGTACTATGGGGCTTAAAACTTGACCTGAAGATACTCTGAGTCATATGAGATACCATTAAGTCCACATAAGGTCCCATTTTCCTTGATTAAATCCAAACCCTAATTTTTGTCCTCATTGCTTAGGAGGAGAGTGAACATGCCTGCAATTAGAGATTGTATGAGCCTGTGGAGACTACCTGAGCCAAACTATCTTGAAATATAGTGGGCAAATTTTAGGGTATAACAGGCTCCAATCCCTCATCATCCAACCCTCTTGAGGAACTTACTAAAGAAGGAACAACATATGTTCATAACTCCATATCCTGATTAAAAGTCAACTGTCCAGGTGAATTAGGTCAGAAACCCTAATTGTTAACCAGATGAAATTGATGACTGTGGATCTTGAACTGAAGTGAAATGCCCAATGGATATTGTCATATGAACCAATTAAAGATATTTAAACCAATTGATAGATGCCCTGGAGCTTTTTAGGGTTTCCTAAATGTGATCCCTGATTATAGTCCTTGATGGGCTCAAAACCCTAGATTGGTGAATTAAGCAAACCTGAGCCCAGGTGACTGGGTGTCTAATTAACCATGGATGGGCAAGTGAATCATTTGAGCCCCTATGATTGTGTTAGAGACCATTTCTTTTATTGATTGATCCTTTTCCTGAACTCCTCTGTTCCTGAACATCCTCGATTAAGCACCAGGTAAACAAGTGACTGTCTTGAGTATCTGCTTTGATTCTAATGGAAAGCCTGGAGATATGACATCTTAGGGGGGTTCAAAATTAGGGTATGACAGATGCCCCTTTTAAGTTTCTTTCATCCTGCGTGAAAGAGAATTAAATACTGAAGAATGCCCGAATTTTGGGCGTTCCTGAGATGTTGTAGTGATAATAAAAATGCTTGGTCATGATTTAATCCCGTCGTTGCTCTCTGCGGGGGACGGGGAGACAAACTCCTGCAGAAACATGTTATACGGATTCTGGTGAATGGATGGCTATATAGGATGCGCAATCCATCTTCTTTAACTAAGTGTTAATACTTAGAAAAAGGTAAGCAACCTCTCCTAGCTTTGGATGTTTAAATCGCGAAACTGGTCTCAGTTGTGATTTTTGGACAATATCACAGATAAAGAGAGATTCTCCAAAGGTTTGTTTCCTCATCAAACTTCTCACCTGCACTTGGAGGTAAGATACCATTTGATGGCAATTAAGAAACTTCATCATCTTTTGGAAGATATATCTGATGAAGAGAAAATCTCCAAGGGTTGTTTCCTCATCAAACTTCTCATCATCACTTGCAGATGAGATATCATTTGATGGCAACTAAGAAACTTCATCATCTTTTGGAAGATATATCTGAAGAGAAAATCTCCAAGGGTTGTTTCCTCATCAAACTTCTCATCAGCACTTGGAGATGAGATACCATTTGATGGCAACTAAGAAACTTCATCATCTTTTGGAAGATATCTCTATTGAAGAGAAAATCTCCAAGGTTTGTTTCCTCATCAAACTTCTCATCAGTGTAACGCCCCAGACTGCTTTCGGGATGATCGATTGACCCCACAAACCAACACGGGTCTTTTCAGCATGCTTTGACCTCACTCGCACGCTTTCCGGGAAACTTCCCAGAAGGTCACCCATCCTAATACTACTCCAAGTCAAGCACGCTTAACTGTGGAGTTCTTATGGAATGAGCTACCAAAAAGAAGATGCATCTTGTTGGCATAGGTAGTACCCATCAATCCTTATAAGCTTTCCTTCAACCATGTAGTCTCATACCTGCACGACATCAGGATTCCTCTCATTACAATGTGGCGACCACCCTAGCCCCCATTGGCCTCAGGTGTTCCATGCGGTGCAACCACCCCTCTCCTTCTTCGGCCTAGGGTGTTGCATGCCCACCAGCTTCCGCATGGTTCTTCCTCGAACCACATCGTACTGGAAGAGGTATGGCTCTGATACCATTTGTAACGCCCTAGACTGCTTTCGGGATGATCGACTGACCCCACAAACAAACACGGGTCTTTTCAGCATACTTTGACCTCACTCGCACGCTTTCCGGGAAACTTCCCAGAAGGTCACCCATCCCAATACTACTCCAAGTCAAGCACGCTTAACTGTGGAGTTCTTATGGAATGAGCTACCAAAAAGAAGATGCATCTTGTTGGCATAGGTAGTACCCATCAATCCCTATAAGCTTTCCTTCAACCATGCAGTCCCATACCTGCACGGCATCAGGATTCCTCTCATTCCGATGTGACGACCACCCTAGCCCCCATTGGCCTCAGGTGTTCCATGCGGTGCAACCACTCCTCGCCTTCTTCGGCCTCGGGTGTTAGAATCAACACTTGGAGATGAGATACCATTTGATGGTAATTAAGAAACTTCATCATCTTTTGGAAGATATCTCTGATGAAGAGAAAATCTCCAAGGTTTGTTTCCTCATCAAACTTCTTACCAGCACTTGGAGGTAAGATACCATTTGATGGCAATTAAGAAACTTCATCATCTTTTGGAAGATATCTCCGATGAAGAGAAAATCTCCAAGGGTTGTTTCCTCATCAAACTTCTCATCATCACTTGGAGATGAGATACCATTTGATGGCAACTAAGAAACTTCATCATCTTTTGGAAGATATCTCTGATGAAGAGAAAATATCCAAGGTTTGTTTCCTCATCAAACTTCTCATCAGCACTTGGAGATGAGATACCATTTGATGGTAATGAAGAAACTTCATCATCTTTTGGAAGATATCTCTGATGAAGAGAAAATCTCCAAGGTTTGTTTCCTCATCAAACTTCTCATCAGCACTTGGAGATGAGATACCATTTGATGGCAACTAAGAAACTTCACCATGATTTCCTTCCAACTTGACGTCCTTGAAGGAATATCATATGATCATGTGTCCTTTTGAGGAGCTAATTACTTTTCTTGAAAGTGGACGAGCCGTGTTCGGGATGAAAACTACCATTTATCGATCCGCTAGGGAGATTCTGGAGGTGGTCAAATTATATTCCGGAAAAAGACTACCATTGCTTGCTCTTGCTGAGGAATCCGAACAATCTTCTTAGAGAAGATCGCCATTTGTCGACATTGCGAGGAAAATCTCAGTTGGGGAATTCCAAAAGTGAACAAACTATCTTATTTGAAGAAGATATATATTGTTGACTTTGCTTGGGAGTAAACAAACTATCTCTTTATGGGAGATTACCATTTGTTGACTTGCTGGGGATTTCTCAAAGTAAACAAACTATCTTCCTCTGGAAGACCACCATTTGTTAACCTCTTGGGGAAATTCGGATGTATGAACTTTCTTTCTTAATAAGAAAACCCTTCCACAACTTTGCAGGGGAAGCTTGTGTACACGCCCAAGTCGTTCGGGCACTATCATGATCAAAGCCTAACTAGACTATGCTAATTATGGAATTATGATGTGTGAAGTATGCATGAATATTATGATGATTATAAAATGTAAAGTGAATGTGAATAGAATTGTCGCGGATGTGAAATCTAATGATACGACTCGAATCTTTGTTGGTTAGAAGATGTTTTCTTCTCGAAAGATGTGATTTGCACTCCGTTGGGAATACCGAGTTACTGACTATCCGCTGTCTAAAGTGAGTGATTATGATTTGAATTGAAGATCCGTCATCAGGAGATATTCGCAAAGCGACCTCATGGGGAAATCTTGGTTCCTAGAGTCTCAACCGTTCTCGGAGCAACTGTTTGCATTCTTCCTATTGTTTGTAAACCTTAGAAAGAAAATTTCACCTTTATTTTGCAAGTAAATTCATTTTATTTTGTGAAAACACTTTGTTTCAAGAAAATGATTGTTAAACTTAAAATTGCATTTTAAGAAACTGAATAAGACTCAATTGCAAAGAAAAGGCACAAGGCTTAAATTATTATCTATGGAATGGTAATCAGCCAAATGCTTGATTCCATTGACAAAGTTGGAAATTGGTAATTTTTCGGGAAAAGGGCTACGATGAAACGTGACGACCGTTATCTTTCCCTTCCACTCGGAGTTATTCTGTATTCGTGCTTCGTAGAAGATGACCTACTGATGATGAATACTCTGCTATGGATTTTCGAATGATCAAGTTTGTCCTGAACACAGTTACTTGCCATATATCTCTAACTTTTGCGTAAACTACCCCTTTCGGGTTTTAAGTCTACCGGGATTGATTGTATATTTTTTTTATGTCTTTAACTTTTGCCTGAATCGCCCTTTAAGGTTTTCGATTCACCGAAACGCTCTTTTTTGCCTAAGTCGCTCTTTGCGAGTTTTCAACTTAGCGAGTTGTTCTTTTAATTATTTAGGCGAAGTATTTCTTGACTGCATCGACGTTCACAGGACGGGTGAATTCTTCTCCATCCATAGTCGTGAGTATTAAGGCTCCTCCTTAGAAAACTCTCTTGACAAAGTATGGTCAATCATAATTGGGAGTCCATTTGCCTCTGGAATATGTGAGAAAAGATTGAATCTTTTTTAGTACAAGGTCGCCTTCTTTGATTGTGCGAGATCGAACCTTTTTGTCGAAAGCTTTCTTCATTCTTTGTTGATATAGCTGACTGTGGCATAAAGCTGTCATGCGCTTTTCTTCGATTAAGTTCAACTCATCAAATCTGCTTTGACACCACTCGGCTTCTGTTAATTTTTCCTCCATCAAGACTCTCATTGATGGGATCTCAATCTCTATGGGTAGGACTGCTTCCATTCCATATACAAGGGAGAAAGGAGTTGCTCCAGTCGAAGTACGTACAGATGTACGGTAACCATGAAGAGAAAACGGGAGCATTTCATGCCAATCATTATAAGCGATGACCATTTTCTGAATGATTTTCTCGATGTTTTTGTTAGCTGCTTCTACAGCTCCATTCATCTTTGGTCTGTAAGGAGATGAATTGTGATGTTCAATCTTGAATTATTCACAAAGTTCCCTCATCATTTTGTTATTCAAATTTGAGCCATTGTCAGTGATTATCTTGCTAGGAACGCCGTAGCGACAAATAATGTGATTCTTGATAAACCTGACGACAACTTGTCTTGTGACGTTTCCGTGCGAAGCTGCTTCAACCCACTTGGTGAAATAGTCTATGGCTACCAAGATGAAGCGATGTCCATTGGATGCCTTTGGCTCAATCATTCCGATCATGTCGATTCCCCACATGGAAAAAGGCCAAGGGGAAGAAAGTATATTGAGAAGAGATGGAGGCACATGAATCTTATCGGCGTAGATCTGACATTTATGACACCTCTTTGCATACTGGTAGCAATCTGACTCCATCGTCAGCCAATAATATCCTGCTCTCAGTATTTTCCTTGTCATGGTGTGTCCATTGGTGTGAGTACCAAAGGAACCTTCATGTATTTCTCTCATGAGTGTTTCTGCTTCATTCTTGTCAATGCATCTGAGCAGGACCATGTCGAAATTTCTCTTGTACAAATTATCTTCATTCAGGAAGAATCTGCCAACTAACTTTCTCAAAGTTTTTCTATCTTTCTTTGACATCCCAAGAGGGTACTCTTGCCTTTGAAGAAAGTTCTTGTTGTCGTGATAGCACGGTTTATCGTCGATGATCGCTTCTGCTTTGAAGATGTAAGCGGGCCTATCCAGGCGCATAACATCGATCTGAGGGATGTCATTCCAATGATTTATCCTAATCATGGAAGAGAGTGTGGCTAATGCATCAGCCAATTTATTTTCTTCACGAGGAATGTGATGAAAATCTACCCTGTCGAAGAATGGTAACGATCTTCTCGCGTAGTCTTTGTAAGGGATTAGCCCAGGTTGGCGTGTTTCCCATTCTCCTTTGATTTGATTGATGACCAAAGCAGAATCTCCGTATACATCCAAGTGTTTGATTCTTAGATCCACGGCTTCTTCGAGACCCATGATGCAAGCTTCATATTCGGCCTCATTGTTTGTGCACTTGAAAGTTAATATGGCGGTAAATGGAATATGGGTACCTCGAGGGGTAACAATGAGTGCCCCAATTCCTCGCCCATAAGCATTGACGGCTCCGTCAAAGATTAAGCCCCACTGGTTTCCTATCTCAGGTCCTTCGTCTGGTAGTGGCTCTTCGCAATCTTTCATCTTGAGGTACATGACGTCCTCGTCTGGAAAGTCAAAACTAATTGATTCATGACCATTGAGTGGATGGTGAGCCAGGTGCTCAGCTAAGATGCTTCCTTTCACGGCTTTCTGTGCGTAATACTCAATGTCGTATTCTGATAACAAACAACATCTGCCAACGGGCAATTCTCCCGGTTAAGGCAGGATTTTCAAAGATGTACTTGATTGGATCCATCTTGGAGATCAAACAAGTAGTATGTCGAAACATGTACTGGCGGAGACGCTTGGTGTAACACCCCTCTAATACCCCGCGGCAATTAAAAAAATTAAATCAGAGTAAACATGCAAAGGGTGTCACAATTCAAAAATAAAAGAAAACACACGTTCGGCATATGTCATGCATTCACTGAAACATCTGAATTATAACTCATTAGATAAAAATCATGTTTACACAGCGGAATCAAATCATCAAGTCAACATTACATCATTAATGTATCAGATTTCAAATAAAATAAACAATAGAGTTATAATCGAAACTCAAAACATCGCGTTCCTTGTGTTACATCTATCAGAGCATGACACCGACACAACAACTAAACCGACTTATGAGCTACTAATCCTCAGCAAGTCGCGCCACTATCCTCAATCTGAAAATGACAACAAGTAAAGGTGAGTCTCATCACAGTTAACCAATGTTATTGCATCATAAACAACAATATATCATAGTCATATCATTCACCCAATCGTTTCATATTCAGACACATCATCGTCACACAACCACAAACATCAAATCATCACATAACATATATAAATCATGTTATAAAAGTCATGCATATGTATGAAACTGACACTATGCATGTGGTACCAACATCATCAATGGAAAAACCCACTGACCGATCTATCATCATCCAGATACGGCCCTGCCAGCACATATTCCACACAATGGGAATCTTGCCCTTCACTGAATCCTCTCATCATTAGGATACAGCCCTCATCAAATGATTATGAATGCATGCAAACATATATACAACATACTATCATCATAATCACACTATAAGTAGCATCATCTTTATTCATTCATCATCATTCATCATCACCCTCATCATTAACAAGTATGTTCAACATATATATATATATATATATATATATATATATATATATATATATAATTGCATCATTCAATAAAATCATATAACAATAAATCATACGATCTATCTCATTCTAATCATCATAATTCAAACATCATTCCAAACAGATCAGCATTTTAAAAGTTACTCATCATCAAACTTTTAAAATTCACAAACAGCAAAATCTGTATTTCACGCTGGCCATACGCGTACCATACGTGTACCAATAGGGCCAGAAATTCACAAAGACACGCCCCATACGCGGATCATACGCGTACGAACAGAACCAATTCCCACAAAACACACACCATACGCGTATCATACGCGTATAAACGGAATCAGTTTTCCACACAAAACACACACATACGCATACCACAAGACCATACGCGTACCAACACCATGCCATACGCGTACCATATGCGTACCAGCAGAAAGGCACATTTTGGTGCACAACGGGGAGCGTACCATACGCGTACCACCTCCCCCATACGCGTACCATACGCAAATGGGCAGCAGTTCTCAAGACCTGCGACTTACCCATTCATCTTCCTCGCGATTTCCCTGTACAACTTGCAATTAGGATCTAAAACCAGAATTTCTGCACTTCTAAACACATGGTAATCATCTATCATCTATAGTCTATTAATCTATGTCTATTTCATTCGATCCAAACATAATTCCACTCAATCTTTTAGGGATTCATAATAATATGTTTTAACATAGAGAATCATCACATTGACACAATAAAAATATGGAACCTATTGATCTAAACAACATTCCCAATCAATTTCATCATTCACAACACAATAATAGAGATTAAATGGAGAGTCCCCCTTTACCTTAGCCAAGAGTATGGACTTTTCCCCTTCTTCTCCATCAAACCCGTAAGCCTCTTTTCTTCACTTTCAGCAAGAATCCCCAATCTTCAAACTCGCTTATCTCCCTCATCGAGAACCTCCCTGACACGAATTAATATATCAAATCGAAGGAAATTTTGTGTAGAGTCCGAATCTTTTAGAATTACCTGATTTGGAGCTACGAGCAGAGAGTTATGGCCCGTTTTGTGAAGGCTGCACCATGAATACGAAAATGAGTCTTTTTCCATGAGCTCTCTCCTTCTTCCCCTTAGGTTTTCCTCTTTTCTTTTCCAATTTTCTTCTTTTTCTTATTTTATTAAAACATAACATAATTTAGCAATGGACTTACAACTTAACACCCCCTCATTGCTAAATACCGCACTTGGCCCAAAGACCAATATTTCTCAATAATTCTCATAAAATCAATTATTCCAATTAAATAATTATCCTATTTAAATTAAATAATTAGAAATAATTTTCGGGGTGTTACAACTCTCCCCCACTAAAAGAGTTTTCGTCCTTGAAAACATTCCTCAAGTGAAAAAGTTCCGGATATGAGTCCTCCATCTGAATTTCCAGTTCCCACGTAACATTTTTCTAATCGATCCTCAAGGTTCATCCGACATAACCAACAAAAGCGTACTTCATGCGTTCAATCTCAGCTCTCACATCGCATTCGACCACCTCAAAGATGTACCACTCGCTATATCTCCAAAAGGTTAACGACAATAGAATATTGAGGTACAACCCATATACTGCTCTCAACAACTGAATAATATAATCACACAATCCATGGTATGATCACAACTGATCAACACTGCAATAATGGATTCCATCCATTGAACGTACCAACCTTAGACACACCTTTCAATCAGAGCAATAAATTAATTGTTACACTTTTTCACCAACCGCTTCCTTCAAGAAACCCAATAATAATATTCCTATATCATTGAATTTCGACTTTCTGACTCCTCTTAAGTCACTCCGGCAATTATCCAACACGCTATATTCCGCTTTTGCTACGCTACTCTGATTTACTCATTACAATCATCATCACCAACTAGATTTACTTAGTTTTACCCAAATCCGATTCTCTTAACTCATTCGTTTAAAATCCTCTTTTACCATGCATGGTACTAATTTACCACTTAGCAATACTCACACGTACTCAAAACACTTCCTAAGTTACTACATTTATTAAAACATTCCCACCATCGGAACGAGTACACACAAGTAGTTATAATCACGCTCATCATCCTCAATATACCATTACTTACAAACTAGCTCAACTGAGTTTCACTCTTCTCTAAGAATTAAATCAACCCCATCCTTCTTAGAGTATAATCCCTTATTATATCTGGAATCTAAAATAACATCTTACAAAAGCACAATATTATTATAGCATCATATGGTATCAACTCATCGTCTTAACTTCGCCGAATACATATCGTTAACTATGTACAACTATAATAACATATTCATCATCTCGGTAATTATTCAAAAGAGTTATAATTATTCGACACGACATCCTTACATCCACTGGATTCTAAATCCAACATATAGATCAATACATATTCTCTATGTAGGCTCCTGACATATTAATTCCTCACTGCCCACGAGTAGTACTCGCACACTACTCCACATCACACTTTCGCTGCGCGACTCTGATTACCCGTCTTAAGTCATCTATCCATCATGTTGCACTCTTTCATATTCACTTCTTTATAAGTTCACACAACATAGTGACTGATTATTCTCAAGGCTTAGTATTCATCACATCTTAAACCATTAAGCTAACAAAACAAGTTCATCCCATCTATATGATTTCCGTCTACAACCAACAAGAGATTAAGGGTGATCAAGTCCTCAATTTGTCAATAGATCACCGACAACCATATGTAAGCATAAATCGTCGTTACTACATAATAGTGCCCTTTCCGAGTTTGCACTCAAACTCATTAACATCGTCATAGTTCAATAATTCACTTTGAGTCTTTACAACTCGCACACTTCCCTCTTATTGGATCTTGTCGGTGAGACACCAATGTCCAAACATTTCACGCAATCCGCTTCATAGTCACTTAGCATCACACACTTGTTAAGTACTTCCAAACTTCATAGTCACTAATATACTCGTACATTACTATTCATCTTGTTCCAAATCGAAATCCCTATCTTAGCAAAAGACCGCGACAACATTCATAACTCGTGGTTTTACTCCCAATCCTGTGACGTCTTTCACATCCCAATATCATTCCACTCGGAATCTCAACAAGTCTTCCTCACATCAATAGGTGTTAGAAATTCTCTACAATTCTTCTTTTATACCCGTCGTTACTTTGGCATCACAATTACGACTTCAACTATTCCCAAAGTTTATTTCACCTTTCCTACTAATTCACTCTTCACTAAAATCCATCGGCACTCAAATCATGTTTATTATCGAACATCTCATCAACCTATATATCAACAATATGTTCCACTCAATTTTGTTTCAAACAATCGCGGTAGTAGGTATTCCTATTCAACAAGTTCCACACTTCCTTAACCGAATTCAGAATATCTCCTCATAGGTTCACCTCTACTGTATTTATAAATCTCCCATAAGGTAGAACATAATTTCACCTCTTCGTAGGCTCAAACGGCACATTAATCCCACACTCGCAACTCAAGATATGAATTTTCCAATCGTTATCCGAAAATGCAACATCGACATCATGCATCGACGCTCTATACGGTATTCCCAAAACTCTTCAAATGGTATATTCAATTCTTAAAATTAATTATCAACAACCTTCTAATTATCCCTTCAATTCGTTCAACTCTGACACTGATATCCTGCGCAGTACGAACAAACAAGTCTAGTTCTAAGAACAAGAGTAACCGCAACTTCACCTCTTTCCAACACCATCCTGTTGCAATTAAATATATTACAGCTGCTGCAACCATTTTTATAACAAAGTTCATCTCGTTAGCTTTTCTCCGCTTCAAACGGAACTCAAATCGGATGTCCAGAACTCCAGTTATGAATTTTCGAAGTTCTACAGCTATTCAGCAATTTTCCTGCGTTTTGCTTACGAAAATCTCACTCCAAAACTCATTCTCTTCAACTCGATCACATTCCAAACAGCTCCTTATCATATCTCTTCACTTTCAAACATTCTTATAACTTGAGCAACACATCCCATCTCCAAAGTGCGATTTCTGAAACATTACGACATCAATCCTCTTTGCAAACTTGCAGCTGAACCTCTTCCGAGACGTAAGGCTACTCAACTGACAACTTCGCAGCACACCAGCAGAGCTGATACATTGCAACTTTCTAATTATCCTCTCCTACAAATAATCATCAATTGCTTATAATCATCCTCCTTCAAGATGCTCTAACTTAATTACCAGTCAAGTCTTAATTTCAAGTCACCTTCGATTCGGAAAACAACAACTCCAACAACGCTTGCACTGTTGCCAACAACAGCCTACTGAACCAATCATCCTGCAACTGAAACATAACCGAGAAGTGAAGCTTCTCCCCCACTTGTTTCAAACCAACTTCCGCAACAAACAACCAAGTACCGATAGTGATTCACTCACATGTCGCGTACCAAGGGATAATATGCCGACAGTATTCAACTGTCGTGCAACTCAACTGACTCGACAATTGGCCGGACGGACCGACCTGCTCTGATACCACTATTGTAACACCCCTCTAATACCCCGCGGCAATTAACAAAATTAAATCAGAGTAAACATGCAAAGGGTGTCACAATTAAAAAATAAAAGAAAACACACGTTCGGCATATGTCATGCATTCACTGAAACATCTGAATTATAACTCATTAGATAAAAATCATGTTTACACAGCGGAATCAAATCATCAAGTCAACATTACATCATTAATGTATCAGACTTCAAATAAAATAAACAATAGAGTTATAATCGAAACTCAAAACATCGCGTTCCCAGTGTTACATCTATCAGAGCATGACACCGACATAACAACTAAACCGACTTATGAGCTAATCCTCACAAAGTCGCGCGCGCCGCTATCCTCAATCTGAAAATGACAACAAGTAAGGGTGAGTCTCATCACAGTTAACCAATGTTATTGCATCATAAACAACAGTATATCATAGTCATATCATTCACCCAATCGTTTCATATTCAGACACATCATCGTCACACAACCACAAACATCAAATCATCACATAACATATATAAATCATGTTATAAAAGTCATGCATATGTATGAAACTGACACTATGCATGTGGTACCAACATCATCAATGGGAAAACCCACCGACCGATCTATCATCATCCAGATACGACCCTGCCAGCAAAGATACCACACAATGGGAATCTTGCCCTTCACTGAATCCTTTCATCATTAGGATACAGCCCTCATCAAATGATTATGAATGCATGCAAACATATATACAACATACTATCATCATCGTCATACTATGAGTAGCATCATCTTTATTCATTCATCATCATTCATCATCACCCTCATCATTAACAAGTATGTTCAATATATATATATATATATATATATATATATATATATATATATATATATATATATATATATATATATATATAATTGCATCATTCAATAGAATCATATAACAATAAATCATACGATCTATCTCATTCTAATCATCATAATTCAAACATCATTCCAAACAGATCAGCAGTTTAAAAGTTACTCATCATCAAACTTTTAAAATTCACAAACAGGAAAATTTGTATTTCACGCTGGCCATACGCGTACCAACAGGGCCAGAAATTCACAAAGACACGCCCCATACGCGTATCATACGTGTATGAACAGAACCAATTCCGACAAAACACTCATCATACGCGTATCATACGCGTATAAACGGAATCAGTTTTCCACATAAAACACACAAATATGCGTACCACAAGACCATACGCGTACCAACACCATGCCATACGCGTACCATACGCGTACCAGCAGAAAGGCACATTTTGGTGCACAACGGGGAGCGTACCATACGCGTACCACCTCCCCCATACGCGAACCGTACGCAAATGGGCAGCATTTCTCAAGACCTGCGACTTACCAGTTCGTCTTCCTCGCGATTTCCCTGTACAACCTGCAATTTGGATCTAAAACCAGAATTTTTGCACTTCTAAACACATGGTAATCATCTATCATCTATAGTCTATTAATCCATGTCTATTTCATTCGATCCAAACATAATTCCACTCAATCTTTTAGGGATTCATAATCATAGGTTTTAACATACAGAATCATCTAATTGACACAATCAAAATATGGAACCTATTGATCTAAACAACATTCCCAATCAATTTCATCATTCACAACATGATAATAGAGATTAAATGGAGAGTCCCCCCTTACCTTAGCCAAGAGTATGGACTTTTCCCCTTCTTCTCCATCAAACCCGTAAGCCTTCTTCACTTTCAGCAAGAATCCCCAATCTTCAAACTCGCTTATCTCCCTCATCGAGAACCTCCCTGACACGAATTAATATATCAAATCGAAGGAAATTTCGTGTAGAATCCGAATCTTCGAGAATTACCTGATTTGGAGCTACAAGCAGGGAGTTATGGCCCGTTTTGTGAAGGTTGCACCATGAATACGAAAATGAGTCTTTTTCCATGAGCTCTCTCCTTCTTCCCCTTAGGTTTTCCTCTTTTCTTTTCCAATTTTCTTCTTTTTCTTATTTTATTAAAACATAACATAATTTAGCAATGGGCTTACAACTTAACACCCCCTCATTGCTAAATACCGCACTTGGCCCAAAGACCAATATTTCTCAATAATTCTCATAAAATCAATTATTCCAATTAAATAATTATCCTATTTAAATTAAACAATTAGAAATAATTTTCGGGGTGTTACACTTGGCAGCCCAGGCCAAAGCACAACAGGTCTTCTCGATCATGGAGTAGTGAGATTCACAGTCACTGAATTTCTTGCTCAGGTAGTAGATGGCATGCTCTTTTCTTCTCGTCTTGTCTTGCTGTCCAAAGACGCATCCCATGGAGTCTTCTAAGACGGTTAAGTACATTATCAAAGGTCTTCCTTCCACTGGAGGAGACAGGATGGGTGGTTCGAGCAAATATTACTTAATGCTGTCGAACGCTTTCTAACAATCGTTTGTCCAGACGCAACTCTGATTTTTCCGTAGAAGTTTGAAAATTGGAGCACAAGTTGCAGTCATGAGATATATGAATCTCGAGGAGTACTTCTCAGGAGACAAGTACTATGGTGCAAATCTACACGTTAGACTCGTATTTCTTTTAGGGAACCAAGGGTGTTTAAACAAACCTCTTATTGTCACATTATTCCGAACTTCCTGTCTTCAAACAATCCTCCCTTCATCTCTATATACTATTTCCGATCACCTTTTAGGATCAAACCTCTTCAAAAAAAAATGAAAAAAATTATAATTTCGGTCAAAATTAGGGAAGAATTCACTCAATTATTTCACATCTTAACAATAACATAAAAATAAAATGCAAAGAGAAGAGTCACCCCAAACTTGAACTAAACAGTGGCCTCACAGAGGGTATTGCAATTCCAAATATCACTTCCGAGCTCTCACTAGAGACAACCTCTTTTATTACCTAAAAAAAACAAAAAAAAAAACAAAGTAATTATTAAAAGTTTGGGTTGCCTCCCACGAAGCGCTTCGTTTAACGTCGCATGGCTCGACGGTCCGTTCCCCTTGTTAGGGTGGCATTTATGACACAAAAAACACATCGTCTTTTTTCTTTCTTTTGTTTGGTAGCAATCCCATGAACTTAAAATACTGATGATGTTGCTTCCAAATCCTTTTTAGCTTGATTTTATTGAACAAGGCATAAATGTCTTCCAATATTTTGTCAATTTCTTGTCTTTCATCTGTCTTTTTGTAAAAATAGTTTTTGGGGATACTCTTTTGTTGAATATTTTCTTGTTGGATGTCCACATCTTCACAAATTGTTAAATTCGTGGTTTCATCCAAAACTATATCATCTTCAAGTTTCCTTATTTCTTCTTCCCCATATTTCTTTCTTACCTTAAATTCTTCTATTCTTACTACATCCTCTTCTTCTGGTTTCACATATTCTTCTTTCAACTCTAACTTTCTCCAAATAAACCTATATGGATAAAAGTTAGCTTCCTTACATTCATTCATAAGGATTCTTACCTTCCTCTTATATGCTTTAAAAATTTTAGTCGCCTCTTCCAAAGTGACTCCCGAATCAAGTGACTAACATGCAAGAGATACAGGTGGAAATGTATCAAAACAATACATGGCTACAAAACTCAGAGACTTGATTAGTTTCAAAATATAGAAGAATTCATGAAGCAAAAATAATCTAACTTTTTTTTCTTTTTTATAATGATAAATCAAATTCAAATAAGCAAAAATAAAATTTTAGTTAACGAGCAACAAAATTTCAATTGAAATAAATTTAAACACTCTATAATCTACGACATTCCCCGGAAACGGCGCCAAAAACTTGATCGTTAAATAGCAAGTCTACTATTTTGTCTCTGTAGTAATAAAGGAGAAATTCCCCGAATGTCGAATCTCAAGGACAACTTGACGATACAAAGTTTTATCAGTATTTCAATTAAACAAAAGTTAAAAAGGGGTTTTGGTTGGTTTTGCAAATAAAGTAAATATACAGAATAATAGAACGATGAACAAAGATGAGTAGGTTGCTAGGGATGGTGAATGATTTGATCATGTAACAAATATAACTATATCTTGCAACAACGGTTTGTCCAATTGACTATCAGTTCTTAAGGTTTATTATTACCAAGTCCTCGGGTAATAATTCTTTAATCCGTCAACCTAATCACTATGTCCATAGAAATTACGGTTGACATTAAGCTTTCCAATACCAAGAATATTCTGATTATTGAAGGGTATTCCTTGTCCTAGGTAATATCTACTAAAATATGTTCTCAAACAGATCATGAACAACAACTTGTCCGGCTTAATTGTATTTCCGTTTGTCCGACAAAAAAAGCAATAAAACAGTAAGAGAACAAATCAATACAGAATAAACCAAATTATCATTGCAAAAATATATATTTATTCATTACAGATTAAAATTAGGGTCACCCCCTACCATTGGGGGGTTTAGCTACTCGTAACAATAACAAAAATCATAGTTCGAATTGTAGACATTACAGATAAACAAAGGGGATCAGATCTTCAATCGCGAACGCTCGTGGAAATCTTCAATCCTTGCTTAGAATCTGCATTCTCCAACTTCTCCAATGTATTTTTGCACCCAAAATTGTCCATCCCTTGCCCCAACGCATTTTCCTCCTTTTACTCCGGCGTTTTTGGGCTTTTCAAACCAAAAAGCCAATGACAGTACATGCACACGCGTGTTGGGAACTGTTTGGGACAGTGGGATGCTTCCTGGGACGCGTTTGGGTAGACGGGACGTGTGTAGGCAGACAGGACGCGTGTGGGGACACGTGTGCGCAAACAGGCATTTTTCCTTTGTATTTCTTTCTCCTGGGACGCGTGTCGCATGCATGAACAGACAGGGACACGTCTGGGGACGCGTTTGGGACAACGGGACGCGCCCCGGGACGTGTCTTGGCAGCAGATGACACTTTTTTTCTTCCACACGCGTCTAGGAACGCGTTTTGCCAGTCTATTCACTTTTCTTCAATTTTGCACTTTTCCGCCACGATTTCTCCCATTTCATTTATCTGAGCCTACAAACACTATAACACACAACCAAAGCATAAAATGACGAATAATGAAATAAAATACTAAATAAAATAACTTAAAGATAACTAAAAACAATGGTAAAAATACGTGTGAAAATCACTGATCATACTCCCCCAAACTTAAATCGTTGCTTGACTTCGAGCGATAGTTACAAAAGTTAATGACCTTCAAGGCACAGCAGTGTTCATACGTGAGATATCTGTTTTTATTGATCAAGAAATAGTCGGTCCGGCATTCACATGACGCGATGAGTTTCTGCTACAACATTAAACCTTAAGCTCCCCTTTAGGATACCTCTCCAACTATGCTTAGCACTTAAGTCTTTTTCCGATTTTTTCTCCTATTTCATTCGGACAATAACACGAAAGCACTGCATTTCTTATAGTAATCGTCACATGCATGAGACGAATCAAGTTTTTTTTTTGTTTTTTTTTCTTTTTCTGGCACCAAACGAGCAGCATTTGCTATTTTTAATTACCGATGAAATTTTCAAACTTTGCAGTTGTATATTGTTCTTCTTTGACGACGTTTAGAGATCAATCTCCTTTAGGTTGAATAATCGGGTGAGGGTTACCCAACTTAGCGAGTCGATTGCCTTTTACCGCCTTTTCATCATCTGGTGCCGACTTTATATATTTTTTCTCAACCAGTCATCATGCATGTGAATCTGATTTATGCCAGACTGTATCAATAAACTACTCGAGGAGTACTTCTCAGGAGACAAGTACTATGGTGCAAATCTACACGTTAGACTCGTATTTCTTTTAGGGAACCAAGGGTGTTTAAACAAACTCTTCTTGTCACATTATTCCGAACTTGCTGTCTTCAAACAATCCTCCCTTCATCTCTATATACTATTTTCGATCACCCTTTAGGATCAAACCTCTTCAAAAAAAATGAAAAAAATTATAATTTAGGTCAAAATTAGGGAAGAATCCACTTAATGGTTTCACATCATAACAATAACATAAAAATAAAATGCAAAGAGAAGAGCCTCCCCAAACTTGAACTAAACAGTGGCCTCACAGAGGGTATTGCAATTCTAAATATCACTTCCGAGCTCTGACTAGAGACGACCTCTTTTATTACCTAAAATAAAACTAAAAAAACAAAGTAATTATTAAAAGTTAGGGTTGCCTCCCACGAAGCGCTTCGTTTAACGTCGCATGGCTCGAAGGTCCGTTCCCCTTGTTAGGGTGGCATATATGACACAAAAAACACATCGTCGTTTTTCTTTCTTTTGTTTGGTAGAAATCCCATGAACTTAAAGTACTGATGATGTTGCTTCCAAATCCTTTTTAGCTTGATTTTATTGAACAAGGCATAAATGTCTTCCAATATTTTGTCAATTTCTTGTCTTTCATCTGTCTTTTTGTAAAAATAGTTTTTGGGGATACTCTTTTGTTGAATATTTTCTTATTGGATGTCCACATTGTCATACCCCAAAATTTACCCGTTATAATTCGCATCTTGTAATTTATTAGGGAGTTAAAAATTAAGAGCCATAGGGTTTAATACACCTATTATTAAACTCGATCTCTTATAAAATTCCCTTATAAATTGGTCAAATGGAAATAAGGGTGTGAATAGCAAATCTCTCTAAATCCAATTGGCACTGGGCCCTTTTCTTTTTTTTGCTTCTTAGAAAAAAGAAAGAAGAGAGGTGTGTTTTTTTAGGAATAAAAAGTTTGGGGCCCAATAGGCCCATTTGTTTATCACTAATTAACCATTTATATTACTAACTAATATCATTATTTTTTATTAGTAGGGTTATTATATAACTTTTGCTTAGTTATTTATTTATTAATTAGGGGGTTTGATTATATATCATTAAAATCAGTGTTAGGGCTATTAAAATCAACCAAATATTATTGTTAGTATTAATATAATTACCATTTGGCGTTAATTATTATTGTTAGAATGTCACCAACTAGTGTTAAGTATTAGGATATTATTAATATGGTGATTATTCGTAACATTGATTAATTAATTAAAATGAGTCAATTATGATATTGGGTTTTTTGCTTGGTGGTGTTGTTTTTGCTGTGCATTTGGGCCAAGAACCCGGAATGGGCCGAAGCACACCTGGGTCAAGGAGTGGACCGGGTCAAAACCGACCCGGCCACTGTTCATCTTCCCTTCCCAAACGAAACCCTAGCCTTGCACCACCAGCGGCGGCCGCTGCAACCCCAAACAAACCCTAATTCGTTCCAACCCAGGCCCATAGCGAGATTAACAAAATCAATTAACAAGATGTAAATCAAATCTAAAGATAACAAAATCAAATATGATCTTTATTAAGAAATTGAATCAATTACAAACAAAATTTACAATAGAATCAAATTCGGACTTGATAACAAACCTAACTGAATCTAATCTTCCTAAAACTAAAAAACCCTAAACTTATAAAAGAAAAAGGAGAAGAAAAGAAAAGGAAGTCGGAGAAATTTGGAGAAACCCTAAAGTTCTTGTCCGCGAACAGAAGCTTAATCTTCATCTTCGAACCTGCAAAACCGAAAGACAGAAGAAGATTAGAGCGAGGGGGAGCATACAAGTTCCAGAATACAAGACAAAAGATAACCGAGTTCGTCACTTAGCTTAGGGTTCCTTGTGATTTGCATGCTTGTGTGTTGTTTTTCTTGGTTGAATCGATTGCATGTTGAATTTGTGGGTTATTGTATGAATCTGGTTTTTAATTTGGGATTAGGGCTCGTGATTTAGAGTTAGGGCTCATATGTTGTTGGGTTTCTGGGTTGAGGTTGAAGATTTCTGGGTGGGATACGAAGGGTGTTGGGTTCGTATATGAAGGTTTGGGGTGGGGACGATGAAGATTCATCGGAATCTTCATCGGGGTTCTGGGTTTGGGGTGGTTCACGGTGGTTTTGAGGGTGGGTTGGGGTGTTCGGTGGTGGGTTTCTAGGTTGGTGTCAAGAACAGAAGAGAGAAAAAAGAGGTTAAGAGATAGAGAGAGTTTAGAGAGAGAAAGAAGAAAACGAAATGAAGGGGAGAGTGGAGAGAACGAGGGGATAATCTTCCTTGGGGCGCTGGATCTCCGCCATGTGGCTACACGATAGCCACATGGTTTGCATAATGGACTTGGTCCAATGCAGATCCCTTAGTGTGCACCCTCAAATTCCAACACATGCATCCCATCGATAGGATTTCAAACGAATTCTGGCCATTCGTTACGCCTGAGAGTCCACCATCATCCCATGCGCTACACCACACCAAATCTCACGGACTAAACATCAATTGGGTTTAGATCTTTTACTATCCAAACACCCCAAATTACTTAACAAATGGAAAAATACACCCCTCACGCAACATAATTAAAAAATATAATTTTTAATTAATTGATTTTGTAAAAAAGGTTTAATTGTTTAATTATTCTGTTCTTGGTAATTCAAACTAATTTTCTCCCCGAACCGACTATACCTATTAGTCGCATTAGGCGAGAAATAATTTTGATTAATTTAATTTATTTGTTAATAATAATTTTATTAATTCTTACTAATTCTCTCCTCGACCCGACTAAATCCATTAGTCGCATTAGACGAGAGATAAAAAAATACCTAAAATTTAAAACACATTTAATTTGCTGCCCGCGACGATCGAATCTATCGATCTGAGTAACCAGCAATGCCCCATAAATCCGTTAGCTATACTGACCAAATCTATTGGTCATCGCATCTAACGGTGACATAGCAAATCAGGGTTGTATGCCAAACCTCAAAACTTTTTTTCATCTTCAAATCAAATTCAAAACTACGATAGTGTAGCGGGGAAAATCTGATATCGAAGTCATAGGATTGACTCGAATCAATATTTCAGTGAAAGTCGCCACCGCTCTTTATTGTTTCCAAAGGAAAAGGGAAAAGAATGAAAAAACCCAAAGTTTGTTTTTTTTTAAAACAAGAAAGAAGAGATCTTAGGTACGGGTGTTGATTATATGAGGGGAAGGTTTTAAGCACCCCTCATATCTGTGGTACTCCACAGAAACCTTTTTGAAAATCTGTGTCGTGTGTGCTAAAAAAAGGGTTTGTTTTATTTTTAAAATAAGCTCGGCAAAGCGTTAAGCTTTGTGCCTACATACCTCCTCGGTGCAATGGAGAAGTCAGAGCTAATGTAGTTCCGCTTTAGGGAAAACATTTTTAAAACGAATAAACACTTTATCGTCGTCGGAGAGAAATACTCAGCCATTGATCTTGAGCATGAGAACAAACGAGTTCTTTGCATCGCAAATGAAAGAAGGGCTCCAACTCGGATAAAATCGACGAGTATGCCACTAGCTCTCTCACGCGGAAAAGATCTCATTATATCAATCAATTTCAAAATCGTGGGGTATAACCACTCGTTTCGACAATTAACAGTGTCTAAACTTTTGAAGAAAAAGCCACTAAGGGCAAAAGATATTTTAAAAGAAAAGGTTTTGAAAAGGTTGCAAACATAAGAAGATTTTTGAAAAAGGGAGAAGATTTTGAAAATTTAAGAATGGGAGGAGATGAAGATGCTATCCTATTGCGTAAAATAAAAGCTAAGGAAAGAAACGGTCTAACCGAAATAAGAAGCCAACACTTGACATTGTGAGTCAAGGTAGATTTCCCTTCCTTTGGAATATCAATACTAGACCAACATTATCACTTGGGGATCCTGATGAACTTATTATCTTAGCACCACTTTGCATTAAGCACATTAAAAATATGACGAAAATCGGGCAGAGTAACGGTTGTTTTCGGGTAAAATCCTTATATCAGTGCATTGGAATTAACCATCAAGGGCTTTCAAGGAAATACCTGCATATACAAACAGACAACAATCCAATGCCAGACAGACAGAATAACAGCAGAGTAATAACAGAATAAGGGTCCAGAGGTACTAAGTCCATAAGTCCGAATCTCCAAAATGCTCGGGATAGTAACCAATAGTCCAAAAGAGAGCCTTAGGTGTTTTTTAGATTTTTGTTGTTTATTAGTGTTTTAGCATAAAAGTAAAGTATGGTCCAAGTGGACAAAAAGAAAATAGCGGAAACATAAACATACGTCCAAATGGACAAAGAGAAAATAGCGGAATATAAACGTCCAAATGGACAAAGAAAAAATAGCGGAATGTAAATATGATGAAATGATAAAATAAAGCAATAAAGCGAAAAATAAAAGAGCGATATAATGAATTGCGGAAATTAAAGTCAATTAGATGTTAAAGATAACCATCTTGAAACTTGTCAAGTATGTTATCAAAATTAGTAATGAAGATCGATGGTGAGTGAAGGATGTTCTCGGATTTAAATTCAATGGAAATTTATCATAGCGACTACACGATAAACTTCCATAAGTCATAAATCAACCGCATACAATTCTCTTCCATATTTGATCTTTTTTATTCGGGACATGAAATATTGCGCTATGTTAAGCAAATCGCCAAGTGATTTATGTAGAAATCACCCTACAACGAGGCCGGTCAAAACTTTATGTGCTAATGCATGCGAGAGAAGTGATATGTAGATCACTCTCTGAAAGCAATACGCACGAAAAGAAAAATAGGGAGCGATCTCGTCTTTACCAAGAATCCATAAGAATTCTCAAGGTGTTAAGACTTTCATCGATCAAAAGAAAAAGGAATAAAGATGGAACCACATCAAAGGCTCCTTTCATCCATAATTTCAATCACTTAATTTTGCGGATTTGGATTCTCATCCTATCGACACCCTAAGTCCATTGAAATTAGAGAGAAATTAGGCCTCTAACTTGTGATTCAAAGAAAATATCAAAAGAAAGGAGTAGAAGATGAGTTATAACCAAAAACAAGTCAAAAACCACAAAAACAAACATTCTGCCCAGATGTAAATCGATTTGCACAGAGTGTAAATCGATTTGCATAACTCTATTTTCAAATCTGCGCAGTTTTCAGTTGTGTAAATCGATTTGCACCAGATGTAAATCGATTTGCACAACACAGTTTTCAAAAAAAAGCAAATCAAGAGAAGAAAACTTGTTTAAACATAAAACCAAACACCTTGTGATCTTGGATCAATTTGTGCACGAAAATGTAACAAGTAAGCAAGCAAAACTCATCAATGTAGCACCAAAGGTGCATCAAGCATAAACAACAATGGATCACATCTTGAATTAAGGAAAGGATCTAGAATTTTACCAAATCTTCCACAAACTTTGAATCTTCTTTAAGAACACACAACCACAAGCCTTGATCTCTCACAATTGATGAAGAAAGTAGTGTTTATGTTGAGGTTTAGCTCTAAATTAGTGAGGTTCAAGATGTGACTCACTAATTTTTGTGGAAGAAAAAGAGCTTTGAGTGAGGGGTTTGGAAGAGGTGAGGAGAGAAAGAGCAAGAGTTTTCTTGGCTATCAAAGCTTGAAAAATGAAGAGGGGAATGCCTCAATTTATAGCACTTAGGCTTGGGAAATTTTGTGGCTTGGAGTTAGGATTGGAAAATAGAATTAGGCTTGGGAAAAGGACTCGGAAAAAAAAATGAGATCCAATGGTCTTGATGCAATCACATGAGGGTTTATGATTAAATGATGTAGGTAATCAAATACAAGAGCTAAGTCATGCTTCCCATGCTTGCAAATGATGTCAACACTCTCAAAAGCTGAAATTTGCCTTCATTTTTCCAAATTCGCATTGGTGCAATCGATTTACGCTTTATGCAAATCTATTTACATAGCTGAAAAAGGCAAAATCTGGGGCAAAAACAGTTATGCAAATCGATTGCTGTCTTATGCAAATCGATTTGCACTGATGGCAGAAGCAAATCTGGTGCAGAAACAGTTGTGTAAATCGATTTACACCTTATGCAAATCGATTTGCACAGTGAAATTGTTGAAAAATGCCCTTTTTGATAGATACTTTGACTTGGTACCTACAAAACACAAACATACAAAAGCACAAGGCAATATTTTTGGTATTTTGGTTAGTGAAATAACATATACAAGAAAAACATTGGTGCTTGATGATTCTCCTTACAGATGAAGTGAGCATAACACCGAGAGCAGAGCTTTAGGATGAAACTCTTGATTGATGATTGATATGCAAATGATGTATGATCTTAGGGTCAAAAATTGGGGTATGACAGATAGGCCACTCAAAAAGCCTTTAAACAACTTCAAACCACAAAATTCTAATTCTAAGGCGTACAACCCTGTGCCCGAACTACGTTGACTCTGATTCTCCATAAGGAGATACGTAGGTACTTGGTAACAAGGCGAGTCTCCCCCCCTATAATTTCAATTCATTTTAAATCTCAATTTTTACCCTTTTCATTTCATTAGCTATAAACCTTATAAACCCTGCCATAAACCTTATTCTATAATGCAACCTTAGGAAAGGGTTGAGGGTGCCTAACACCTTCCCTCAACCTGGTTATAATAACTTACCCTAAATCTCATAACTGCGTAGGGTTTCCTATTCGCCCTTCAGAATAGGTGGCGACTCTAAACCTTAATTTTTAGGGCAGGTTGCTACAGCTGGCGACTCTGCTGGGGACAACACTTCTGGTTAATTATTATGCTCCTAAGGCTTGAGAGGGTTTAGGTTTGTGGTTAATGGTTTAGGTTTTTGGCGCATTTTAGGGTTTGGCAAGTTTGCCATTTTTAGGGTTTGGGGGAAGGTTTATCTTTTAAATAAATATTTAATATTTGTTTTATTTAATTGTTGTTTTTATTTTCATTAAATGTTTATTTGGCATATTTGCATTAAATGCTTAATTGTGTTATATAATTTGCACTGTTGGGTTTATATATAATTGCTGTTAAGCCTAAGCGTGGGAATTATATTTAAGACCAGAGGGGAACTACATCACCTGCGAGTCTTATTATAATTCCACTCAGAGTGGGTTAAATATTCGGAAAGGTCTGATACGAGGCTCGACCTTGTTGAGGGTTGGACTAGGTATTTAGCTGATCTCTCTGGGAACCAACCCCTAAAATTCGAACCTCATGGATAAAATGAGTTGTTCTAAAATCCAAAGAGACAAAGAGTCTCGGCGGCTACGAACGACCCCATGAGAGCTTCTAGAACATTCCCATGGGAAGGGTAGGCTCCCCGAGCCGTTACGTCGAACCTATGAACCTAGGACCTATGTGATTATATGCTGAATATGTGTTTATTATTATTATTATTTTATTGTGTTTTTTTGTGTGTATAATTGTTTGCATGCATCATACATCATATGCATTTTTTTATCATGTCTTATCCACAGGTAAAAAAAAAAGAAAAAAAAAGAAGAAAAAAGATGAATAAAAAATAATAATAATTCTTTTTGGTGAAAATTCAGGAAAATGAATGCTAAGAAGTCTATTGTCCACCTCACCGTCTCAGTGCCTGATATCAAGAAATTAAGGATAATCAGGGATAAAATGTCATCAACTGCTTTGAACAGGTTTGAGGGCCGTTATGGGGATATTCTGGATTTGCTCAAGGTTAAGGTTCAAGAAGAAGCGATCACCGCTTTAATCCAGTTCTATGATCCTCCGCTTAGGTGTTTCACTTTTCAAGATTTTTAGTTAGCTCCTACTTTGGAAGAGATAGATGCTATGTTTGGGTTTTAAAGGGTTAAAAAGGAATATTACACAGGTGCTGGAAAGAGAGTTGAGATTTCTGATTTAGCCAAAGCTTTAGGAGTGCCCGTTGCGGATTTAGAAGCTAATCACAAGATTGATGGTAAAATACAAGGAATTAGGAGAACTTATTTAGAGGCTCAAGCAATGTGTTACGCTCAGAAGAAGCAATGGGACATTTGTGGACATTTTCTAGCTCTCTTGATTTTTGGTGTTATTTTATTGCCTAATAAAGTGGAGTATGTTGATGATGCTGCTATTCATGTTTTTACCTCCTTCAGAAATTCAAATGAGGATCCAACTCCTATTATTCTCGCTAATATTTATTATACTATCCATGATCGATATGAAAAGAAAAGGGGAGTGATATCCTGTTGTGTTCATTTATTGTACTCTTGGTTGACTTCTCATCTTTACAAGGCTAGCTATTTAATTAAAGATTTGACTAGGCATGAATGGTCTCAAAAACTAAGAGCTCTCAAGGCGGATTCTATCTTTTGGTTTGTAAGGAAATTAAATTCTGAGAGAATTATTTATAAATGTGGGGAATTCAACAATGTGCCTTTAATGAGAATTTTAGGTTGCATTAATTACAACCCCGTGTTAGCATTGCGCCAATTGGGTCATTCTATGGATTGTGAGCCTTCCGATCAACAAGTGGAAGAGTTAATTTTGCATGACAATGGGAAAGGAGATCCAAGAACATTAAAGAAAATAATTCAAGCTTGGAAGCATGTTCAAACAAAGAGCTATGGGCCGAAGAATGTTGTTGCTAAGGAACCTTACACTAGATGGATTCAAGAAAGAGTTGGAAAGATTTTGCTTCCTTTTGTTGTGGATCCCGAATACAAGCCCGATTCTCCTAATCCTGTTTCTCTATCCATCGAAGAGATAGAAGGAATCAAGGCTGCCCTAGAGGCGTCCCGTAAGGAAAAGGAATAATTAGAGCTTGACATACATCGACTTTCCAACGAAAAGAGCCAACTACGCCTCGATCTTAAGGAGAAGAGCCAAGAGCTCCAAGCCGCTAAGGAAGAGAATGATAGACAAAGGAATAAAATAAATCGTGCAACAGAAGGAGTTCTAAGTGCTAACTTTGATTTAATTGCACACAATGAAAGGTAGGAACAAGCGGGTGTAGAAATTGCAAGGTGGAGGAGGCGTTATGAAAAGGCTTCCCATGACAAAGCGGAATCCGAGAAAAATCTAGAAGCTGTAGTCTTTGAATTAACCGATAGGACTAAAGATCAAGAGGTAGAAATAAGGAATTTAAAATTTGACCTTCAAGAAGCTCGCAGTTCTGGACAAGAAGAGCGCACAAGGAGATTGACTATAGAAGAAGCACTTTTACAGCGCACCGGTGAGTATAATAGAGCACTTCAAGCTATGGCATCACTTAGGCAAGTATTCATAAGGCAAAGGGAGATGTATGAAGGGGCAAGGGATAAAGGAGATCAATGGAGAAGACTCTACACAATTGTTTCTACGGCAAATAAGCATGTGAGCATGGTTCCTAAGATGCTTGAAGAGTATGAGAAGTGTCGTGAGAATTATGATAAGCTAGTTTATTTATGTAATGATCTAATCCAAGATATTCCGAAGAGTTTGGAAAGAGCGGAGTCTTCTCCCATCATCCTTCCCGAAGAAGTGAAGGAGTTCTTGGAGCTTTGTAGAGGCATGGTGGACAAATTCAAGGAGGACATTCATAGGCGTTCTTAGTCATTTATAGTTTTTTATTTTTATTATTTAGAAGTTTTATTTCTATTGGTGTTTATTCCCTTTCGCAATGTTGAACGATTTAAATTGTACTTTCTTTCAAGTATTTTTGAATTAATAAAGTGTGTTTATTTCCGCATTATTCAATTTCTTCGCAATTATTCACCAAAAAGAATTATTCAAAAAAAAAAGGAAAAGGTCTTACTACAAAAAAAAGGGGGAAAGAGAAATAATATATATATATATATATATATATATATATATATATATATATATATATATATATATAGACATATATATGCTTATATATAAACATGTGTATATAAATATATTATAATAACAATGCGGATAAGACATGAACATAGCATAAACATGACATTCATAGCATGCATATCACTTCTATTTTTCTGCAAAGCATTAAAAGGAAAATTGTCTTTATCTCCAGTCACGCCATTGCAACTCGACCGCCAATCCAAACAAGATCTCAAAAGAAGAAAGCAATGGAACAACTAGAGCAGAATCAAGTCGCCCTTCGTGAAGAAACGACCCAATTGAAAGGCACTGTTGAGGACCTCAAAGGAGGAATGACCCAAATGCTGAGCTTCATGAAAGATCTCAAGGATAAGCAAGACAAGGCTAAAGAAGTTCAGGAGCAGTATGAGGAAATACCAAACGATGGCAACCCGTTGTTGGGATATGTTCGAGGCTTTGACCCTCACAAAGCAAATGCTCATTCCTCTAAAAGAGTCATCACAACCCATGAGGAAGGAGAGGCTTCTCAGGAAGGATTTATCCCTACTACTCAGAAGGAGGGGGCATCCCGCACAGTTCGCATCCCTGTCAACAATCCTGCTAAAGATGAAGACTACCTGGATTTACAGTATGGGTACGCGGAAGACACAAACCAAGTGCCTTAACCTAAGCTGACTTCTCCTAACTCTGGGGAGGATTCTAAGGATAGTGGACAAATCAAGGCGCTGGAAGAGAGACTGAAAGCTGTAGAAGGGTATGACGCCTTCGATGTAGATACTTTTGAAATGAGTCTAGTCCCAGATCTGATTATTCCGCACAAGTTCAAGGTGCCCAACTTTGAAAAGTACAAAGGGCTCACATGTCTGAGGAATCACTTGCGCATGTATGTGCGAAAAATGGCTGCCTATGCTCATGATCAAAAGCTGATGATTCATTTTTTTCAAGATAGCTTGAGCGGAGCGTTTGTTGATTGGTACATGCAATTGGCGAAATCCTACATCCGAAGCTGGAATGACCTTGCTAATACATTCTTGAAACAATACAAGTACAATTTGGACATGGCACCTAACCGGATGCAACTCCAAAATTTGTCACAAAAGAAAGAGGAATCGTTCAAGGAGTATGCCCAGAGGTGGAGGGAAATGGCTTCCCGAGTCCAACCTCCCCTGATGGAAAAGGAGCTGGTAGACATGTTTATGGATACTTTACAAGGACCATACTTCGATAAAATGGTCGGAAGCGTATCTTCAGGATTTTCAGACTTAGTGGTTATCGGTGAAAGGATCGAGAACGGAATTAAAAATGGGAAGATACAAAGGGCATCATCTGGATCTTATCAGTCAAAGAGGCCCACTCCCACCTTCGCAAAGAAGAAGGAAGGAGAGACTAATGCAGTGGTGCATAAGGAAGCTAGACCTCCCATGTCATTCCCAACGCAACAAAACCTGTTCCAAGGTCATCAAAGGAGATTCGATCCTTTACCTACATCCAAAAAGGAGATACTGAGATATTTGATAAGTGAGTCCTTGGTAGAAATCAAACCATCGGCACCTCCTCCTCCAGGCAAGGTCACACCCAACTACAAAGCCAATGAAAGGTGTGAATTTCACACCAATTCTCCCGGACACACATTGGAGAAATGTTGGGCTTTCAACCACATAGTTCAGGATCTGATAGATTCAGGGGCAATCGCCTTTGACAAACCTAATGTGAAAACAAATCCTATGCCTCACCATGATGGCGCAGTCAATGCAATTGAGGGTGTTAATGAGCAATAGTTGTTTCAACAAAGAAACTCCCCCATAGATGCACTTAAGAGGTATCTACTTATAAAGGGGTTTATCTTAGAACACAACGAGGCTTTTAAAGACACTCTGCTAAGGCTCATGGACTAAGGATTGATTCAGTTGAAAGAACATTCTGAGGAAGAGTATGTGGCTATGGTGGATAGGAACGAGCCATTAATAATACCCGCTCAAGGGGCAAGAAAGCCATTAATCATCCTATATTCCAAACCACCATTGATGATACCTACACAAGATCACACTAGGATCATCCCGATCAAAGAACCATATCCTTTGGACAAGATGAAAGCAGTACCATGGGAGTACAAGTCTGATACCAATACTGCTATGTCAAGCATTGTTGTGCCTGGGGGCATGACCCGTAGCGGTCGCATATTCAAAACTGCACAAGCGCAACCAACGCCTAATGAAAACCTGACACAATCTGGTGACCAAGCTGTTATGAGACCAAATGACGAGGCTGACTCCAAAGGTAAAGAAGCTACTAATAAGGATGATGAGGAGTTTCTTGCTTTAATCAAGAAGAGTGACTATAGGGTGGTGGATCAGCTACAACAGACACCATCTAAAATATCACTCTTATCATTGCTGGTACACTCTGAGGCATCGAGACGCCTTGATGAAAATTCTGAATGCTACCCATGTGACTAAAGACATTACAGTCAATCAGTTTGATGGAATGGTGGCTAATTTAACCGCTTGGGCATGTCTGGGATTCAGTGATAATGAGTTACCTCCACAAGGAAAGGCGCACAACAAAGCCTTACATATCTCCATACAATGTGGAAAGGCTCATCTGGCCAGAGTTCTGATTGACACAGGTTCATCACTGAATGTGATGCCAAAGGCTACACTGGATAAAATAGCTTTGGAGGGTCTTGTGGTTAGACCAAGTCGTCTGGTGGTTAAAACTTTTGATGGATCGTAGAGTCCTGTATTTGGAGAAGTAGACCTTCCTGTCATAGTTGGTCCCCATACCTTCTGCATCAATTTCCAAGTAATGGAGATTGAACTAGCTTATATCTGCCTACTATGGCGTCCTTGGATTCACGCAGCTGAAGCAATCACCTCCACCCTCCATCAGAAGATAAAGTTTGTGGATGGGAACTCTATAGTGACCATTAATGGAGAAGAGGACATATTTGTCAGCAATCTGGACTCATACAGATACATCGAGGCTGGAGAAGGAGCACTAGGTACTCCATTCCAAGCACTGGAGATTGCAACTGCTGTTACACTACCTGTGGAAAAGGTGCGAAGGGTGGTAACATCATGGAAAGACTTACCAGACATGGACATGGAGGGCTGGGGAAAACTACCAGAGGTCTTGGAGAAGAAAGATCGCCTAGGGCTAGGATACCAACCATCAAGGATCACAAGTACTAAGAAGGAGGAATTACGATTCCCCCCGATTATGCAAACTTTTGTGACAGGCAGGTACGAACATGTGGCTATGGTATCCAACAAGGATTCTCAGGAAGGAACGTCCAACTTCGTCCGAGAGGTCAGGCCAGGAGAACAACTTCAGAATTGGACAAGCCTGGAGATACCGGAGATAGTTTTCATTTCGAAGTAATTTGCTTTTTGTGTTTTATTTCTTTTCAAATTCAGAAAAAAAAAACAATAACGCTCATGCCTCGCCCGAAGCATAGAGTTTGTTTGTAAGGGCCCCAATTACTTTCAAGATTTAAAGTTTATTAATAAAATTTTTCTTTGCATTTGGTATTGAAAACATTGTCCTTTCTCGCATTTATTTCTTTCCTTTCAAAAATGACAAAAAAATTTCTGGCACAAAAGCACAACCATACCTGCATACTGAAAATAAAACATAAAACATGTGCAGATCACCTTCTAACACCACCGGTAATAATACTGCTGAAACTCTATATAAACTCGAGGCTCTCGCTAATCACTCCGAAGAAGGGGATGAGGAAGACGATGAACTTCCGGAGGAGTTGTCAAGGTTAATGGATAAGGAATCCAAAAGCATGCTCCCTCCTCAGGAGGCCATTGAAACCATAAATTTGGGTACAGACGAAGAACCCAAGAACATCAAGATTAGGGCAACACTGAACGAGGACGTTAAAGCAACGCTAATCAAACTCCTCCACGAATATGCAGAGATCTTTACTTGGTCATTACGTGACATGCCAGGGTTGGATACGGATATTGTCGTGCATAGGTTACCGCTCAAAGAAGGTAGCGCACCTGTCAGACAAAAGCGCAGAAGAGTTCGATCGGACATGGATAACAAGATCAGAGAAGAGGTGCTCAAACAGTTCGACGTTGGGTTTCTTGCTGTTGTTGACTATCCACCTTGGATTTCCAACATAGTGCCTGTCCCTAAGAAAGACGGGAAGGTACGCATGTGTGTGGATTATAGGGATTTAAACAAAGCAAGTCCTAAAGACGATTTTCCATTACTGCACATAGATGTTTTAGTGGATAATACAGCGCAAGCTTCGGTGTTCTCCTTCATGGATGGGTTCTCTGGGTATAACCAAATCAAAATGGCTCCCGAAGACATGAAGAAGACAACCTTCATGACATCTTGGGGCACCTTCTGCTACAAGGTAATTACTTTTGGATTGCGAAATGCAGGGGCAACATATCAAAGAGCCATGGTCACACTGTTCCATGACATGATCCACAAGGAGGTTGAAGTGTATGTAGACGATATGATTGCCAAGTCTTGTACCGAAGAAGAGCATATCACACACCTGCAAAAGTTGTTCGAGCGCTTAAAGAAGTTCAAGCTGAGGTTAAACCCGAACGAATGCACATTTGGTGTAAGGTCAGGAAAGCTGTTTGGATTCATTGTAAGCCAACGAGGCATAGAGGTAGATCCCGACAAGGTGAAGGCTATACAAGCAATGCCTGTTCCGAGGACAAAAAAGCAAGTTCGGGGATTCTTGGGTCGATTGAATTACATCTCAAGGTTTATTTCACATCTAACAGCCACGTGTGAACCTATATTCAAGCTGCTCAGGAAAGATCAACCAATCAAGTGGAATGACGATTGTCAGGTAGCCTTCGAAACTATAAAGAACTACTTGCATGAACCACCGATACTCTTACCTCCCGTGCCAGGAAGACCATTGATCATGTACCTCACAGTTCTCGAAAGATCTATGGGGTGTGTATTGGGGCAACAGGATAAAATGGCAGAAAGGAACACGCTATTTACTATCTTAGCAAGAAATTCACGGATTGTGAATCTCGGTATTCACCATTGGAAAAGACATGTTGTGCCCTAGCATGGGCCTCCAAACATCTAAGGCAATATATGCTGAACCATTCCACATGGCTGATATCGAGAATGGATCCTTTGAAATACGTGTTCGAAAAGCAGGCTCTCACGGGTAGAATTGCAAGATGGAAAGTGTTACTGTCGGAATACGACATACAATATGTAACTCAAAAGGCGATAAAAGGGAGTGTACTAGCAGAACATCTTGCTCATCAACCCCTCGAAGAATACCAGTCTATGAAGTTTGACTTTCCCGACGAGGATATCATGGTGGTAAGGGATTACGAAATACCAGGACCCGACGAAGGACCTGACCCAGGGGCAGTATGGACACTAACGTTTGACGGTGCTTCAAATGCACTAGGACATGGTATAAGGGCAGTCTTGACATCTCCTGACAATCGTCACTTACCTTTCACTGCAAGACTGTGCTTTGACTGCACCAACAATATTGCAGAATATGAAGCATGTGTATTGGGTTTAGAAGCTGCAATCGATCTAAGTATTAAACTACTTGAGGTGTATGGGGATTCAGCGCTGGTAATCCACCAAGTCAATAAAGAATGGGATACTCGAGATGCAAAGCTAATCCCGTATCGAGACCTTATACCGGAGTTGATGGCTGAGTTTGAGACGATTACTTTCACTCATATCCCGAGGGAAGAAAATCAAATGGCTGACGCACTGGCAACACTTTCCTCTATGTTCAAAGTGACTTGGCCAAACCATGAACCACGGATCATGGTTAGACACTTTGATGAGCCTGCCTATTGTCTCACAATCGAGGAACAGTCTGATGACAAACCATGGTACCACGATATCAAAAGGTACTTGGAGAAACAAGAATACCCGGAGAACGCCTCTACGATTGATAAAAAGACACTAAGGAGATTGGCGTCTAAATTTTTCCTGAGTGGAAATATCCTATACAAACAGAACTACGACTCGGTGTTATTAAGATGTGTGGATAAAAATGAGGCCAGGGAGATCATCAGAGAGGTGCATGAAGGGACCTTCGGAACTCATGCAAATGGACACTCAATGGCGAGAAAAATACTGCCAGCAGGGTATTACTGGTTAACAATGGAAGCAGACTGTTTCCAATACGCAAGAACATGTCACAAGTGCCAGATTTACGCTGACAAAGTACATGTACCGCCAAATCCGTTGAACTTTCTGAGTTCACCGTGGCCATTCTCAATGTGGGGAATTGACATGATAGGGATGATCGAACCGAAAGCTTCAAATGGACACCGATTCATATTGGTTGCCATAGACTATTTCACTAAATGGGTCGAAGCTGCCTCTTACACCAACGTGATAAGACAAGTAGTCACTCGGCTCATCAAGCATAACATCATATGTCGGTATGGGGTTCCAAACAGGATTATCACCGACAATGGATCGAATCTAAACAACCACATGATGAGGGAGCTGCGCGAGGAGTTCAAGATTGAACACCACAATTCTTCACCATACAGGCCTAAGATGAACGACGCTGTCGAAGTTGCAAATAAAAGTATCAAAAAGATAATACAAAAGATGGTGAAAACATACAAGGATTGGCACGAGATGCTTCCCTTCGCCCTACACGGTTACAGAACCTCGGTGCACACATCTACAGGAGAAACACCATTCTCCTTGGTTTACGGTATGGAAGCAATCCTCCCTATCGAAGTGGAGATTCCTTCATTAAGGGTCCTGGCTGACACAAAGTTAGAAGAATCAGAATGGGTAAAAACTCGTTTTGATCAGCTTAATCTCGTTGAAGAAAAGCGACTGACGGCTTTGTGTCACGGGCAACTCTATTAGAAAAGGATGAAAAAGGCGTTCGATAAAAAGGTCCGTCCTCGAAATTACAAAGAAGGTGATATTGTTCTCGAGAAAATACTATTACCTCGACTTGACGCCCGTGGAAAATGGACACCTAACTACGAAGGTCCATATGTTGTGAAAACGGTGTTCTCAGGAGGAGCGTTGGTTCTTACTACAATGGATGGGGATGACCTACCGCACCCAATCAACTCTGATGCGGTCAAGAAGTATTACGCCTAGCAAAGGCAGGATTACCGGCTATAAGCCAAAGTCAAAACCGACCCGGCCACTGTTCATCTTCCCTTCCCAAACGAAACCCTAGCCTTGCACCACCAGCGGCGGCCGCTGCAACCCCAAACAAACCCTAATTCGTTCGAACCCAGGCCCATAGCGAGATTAACAAAATCAATTAACGAGATGTAAATCAAATCTAAAGATAACAAAATCAAATATGATCTTTATTAAGAAATTGAATCAATTACAAACAAAATTTATAATAGAATCAAATCCGGAATTGATAACAAACCTGACTGAATCTAATCTTCCTAAAACTAAAAAAACCCTAAACTTATAAAATAAAAAGGAGAAGGAAAGAAAAGGGAGTCGGAGAAATTTGGAGAAACCCTAAAGTTCTTGGCCACGAACAGAAGCTTCATCTTCATCTTCGAACCTACAAAACCGAAAGACAGCATAAGATTAGATCGAGGGGGAGCATACACGTTCCAGAATACAAGACAAAAGGTAACCGAGTTCGTCACTTAGCTTAGGGTTCCTTGTGATTTGCATGCTTGTGTGTTGTTTTTCTTGGTTGAATCGATTGCATGTTGAATTTTTGGGTTATTGTATGAATCTGGTTTTTAATTTGGGATTAGGGCTCGTGATTTAGAGTTAGGGCTCATATGTTGTTGGGTTTCTGGGTTGAGGTTGAAGATTTCGGGGTGGGATACGAAGGGTGCTGGGTTCGTATATGAAGGTTTGGGGTGGGGACGATGAAGATTCATCGGAATCTTCATCGGGGTTCTGGGTTTGGGGTGGTTCACGGTGGTTTTGAGGGTGGGTTGGGGTGTTCGGTGGTGGGTTTCTAGGTTGGTGTCAAGAACAGAAGAGAGAAAAAAGAGGTTAAGAGATAGAGAGAGTTTAGAGAGAGAAAGAAGAAAACGAAATGAAGGGGAGAGTGGAGAGAACGAGGGGATAATCTTCCTCGGAGCGCTGGATCTCCGCCATGTGGTTTCACGATAGCCACATGGTTTGCATAATGGACTTGATCCAATGCAGGTCCCTTAGTGTGCACCCTCAAATTCCAACACATGCAGGCCATCGATAGGAGTTCAAACGAATTCTGGCCATTCGTTACGCCTGAGAGTCCACCATCAACCCATGGGCTACACCACACCAAATCTCACGGACTAAACATCAATTGGGTTTAGATCTTTTACTATCCAAACACCCCAAATTACTTAACAAATGGAAAAATACACCCCTCAAGCAACATAATTAAAAAATATAATTTTTAATTAATTGATTTTGTAAAAAAGGTTTAATTGTTTAATTATTCTATTCTTGGTCATTCAAACTAATTTTCTCCCCGAACCGACTATACCTATTAGTCGCATTAGGGGAGAAATAATTTTGATTAATTTAATTTATTTGTGAATAATAATTTAATTAATTCTTACTAATTCTCTCCTCGACCTGACTAAATCCATTAGTCGCATTAGACGAGAGATAAAAAATACATAAAATTTAAAACACATTTAATTTGCTGCCCGCGACGATCGAATCTATCGATCTGAGTAACCAGCAATGCCCAATCAATCCGTTAGCTATACTGACCAAATCTATTGGTCATTGCATCTAACGGTGACATAGCAAATCAGGGTTGTATGCCAAACCTCAAAACTTTTTTTCATCTTCAAATCAAATTCAAAACTACGATAGGCCACTCAAAAAGCCTTTAAACAACTTCAAACCACAAAATTCTAATTCTAAGGCGTACAACCCTGTGCCCGAACTACGTTGACTCTGATTCTCCATAAGGAAATACGTAGGCACTTGGTAACAAGGCGAGTCTCCCCCCTATAATTTCAATTCATTTTAAATCTCAATTTTTACCCTTTTCATTTCATTAGCTATAAACCTTATAAACCATGCCATAAACACTCTATAAATTCAAATTTGCAAAAACAAAATTTTAGTTAACGAGCAACAAAATTTCAATTGAAATAAATTTAAACACTCTATAATCTTCGGCATTCCCCGGCAACGGCGCCAAAAACTCTATCGGTAAAATAGCAAGTCTACTATTTTGTCTCTGTAGTAATAAAGGGGAAATTCCCCGACTGTCGAATCTTAAGGACAGCTTGACGATACAAAGTTTTATCAGTATTTCAATTAAACAAAAGTTAAAAAGGGGTTTTGGTTGGTTTCGCAAATAAAGTAAATATACAGAATAATAGAACGATGAATAGAGATGAGTAGGTTGCTAGGGATGGTGAATGATTTGATCATGTAACAAATATAACTATATCTTGCAACAACGGTTTGTCCAATTGACTATCAGTTCTTAAGCTTTATTATTCCCAAGTCCTCTGGTAATAATTCTTTAATCCGTCAAACTAATCACTATGTCCATAGAAATTACGGTTGACATTAAGCTTTCCAATAACAAGAATATTCTGATTGTTGAAGGGTATTCCTTGTCCTAGGTAATATCTACTAAAATATGTTCTCAAACAGATCATGAACAACAACTTGTCCGGCTTAATTGTATTTCCGTTTGTCCGACAGAAAAAGCAATAAAATAGTAAGAGAACAAATCAATATAGAATAAACCAAATTATCATTGCAAAAATATATATTTATTCATTACAGATCAAAATTAGGGTCACCCCCTAGCATTGGGGGGTTTAGCTACTCGTAACAATAACAAAAATCATAGTTCGAATTGTAGACATTACATATAAACAAAGGGGATCAGATCTTCAATCGCGAACGCTCGTGGAAATCTTCAATCCTTGCTTAGAATCTGCATTCTCCAACTTCTCCATTGTATTTTTGCACCCAAAATTTTCCATCCCTTGTCCCAACGCATTTTCCTCCTTTTACTCCAGCGTTTTTGGGCTTTTCAAACCAAAAGACCAATGACAGTACGTGCACACGCATGTGGGGAACCGTTTGGGACAGTGGGATGCTTCCCGGGACGCGTTTGGGCAGACGGGACGTGTGTGGGCAAAAAGGACGCGTGTGGGCAGACAGACATTTTTCTTTTGTATTTCTTTCTCCTGGGACGCGTGTCGCATGCATGAACAGACAGGGACGCATCTGGGGACGCGTCCCAGGATGTGTCTTGGCAGCAGATGGCACTTTTCTTCTTCCACACGCGTCTGGGAACGCATTTTGCCAGTGTATTCACTTTTCTTCAACTTTGCACTTTTCCGCCCCGATTTCTCCCATTACATTTACCTGAGCCTACAAACACTATAACACAACCAAAACATAAAATGACGAATAATGAAATAAAACACTAAATAAAATAACTTAAAGATAACTAAAATCGTTGCTTGACTTCAAGCGATAGTTACAAAAGTTAATGACCTTCAAGGCACACCAGTGTTCATACGTGAGATATGCGTTTTTATTGATCAAGAAATAGTTGGTCCGACATTCACATGACGCGATGAGTTTCTGCTACAACATTAAACCTTAAGCTCCCCTTAAGGATACCTCTCCAACTATGCTTAGCACTTAAGTCTTTTTCCGATTTTTCCTCCTCTTTCATTCGGACAATCACATGAAGGCACTGCATTTCTAATAGTAATCGTCACATGCATGAGACGAATCAAGTTTTTATTTTTTATTTTTGTTCTTTTTCTGGCACCAAACGAGCATCATTTGCTATTTTTAATTACCGATGAAATTTTCAAACTTTGCAGTTGTATATTGTTCTTCTTGGACGATGTTTGGAGATCAATCTCCTTTGGGTTGAATAACCGGGTGAGGGTTACCCAACTTAACGAGCCGATTGCCTTTTACCGCCTTTTCATCATCTAGTGCCGACTTTATATATTTTTTCTCAACCAGTCATCATGCATGTGAATCTGAATTATGCCAAACTGTATAAATAAACTACTCGAGGAGTACTTCTCAGGAGACAAGTACTATGGTGCAAATCTACACGTTAGAATCGTATTTCTTTTAGGGAACCAAGGGTGTTTAAACAAACCTCTTCTTGTCACATTATTCCGAAATTCCTGTCTTCAAACAATCCTCCCTTCATCTCTATATACTATTTTCGATCACCCTTTAGGATCGAACCTCTTCAAAAAAAATGAAAACAATTATAATTTCTGTCAAAATTAGGGAAGAATTCACTTAACGGTTTCACATCATAACAATAACATAAAAATAAAATGCAAAGAGAAGAGCCTCCCCAAACTTGAACTAAACAGTGGCCTCACAGAGGGTATTGCAATTCCAAATATCACTTCCGAGCTCTCACTAGAGACGACCTCTTTTATTACCTAAAATAAAACAAACAAAAAACACAAAGTAATTATTAAAAGTTTGGGTTGCCTCCCATGAAGCGCTTCGTTTAACGTCGCATGGCTCGACGGTCCGTTCCCCTTGTTAGGGTGGCATATATGACACAAAAAACACGTCGTCTTTTTTCTTTCTTTTGTTTGGTAGCAATCCCATGAACTTAAAGTACTGATGATGTTGCTTCCAAATCCTTTTTAGCTTGATTTTATTGAACAAGGCATAAATGTCTTCCAATATTTTGTCAATTTCTTGTCTTTCATCTTTCTTTTTGTAAAATTAGTTTTTGGGGATACTATTTTGTTGAAGATTTTCTTGTTGGATGTCCACATCTTCACAAATTGTTAAATTTGTGGTTTCATCCAAAACTAGATCATCTTCAAGTTTCCTTATTTCTTCTTCCCCATATTTCTTTCTTACCTCAAATTCTTCTATTCTTACTACATCCTCTTCTTCTGGTTCCACATATTCTTCCAACTCTAACTTTCTCCAAATAAACCTATATGGATAAAAGTTAGCTTCCTTACATTCATTCATAAGGATTCTTAGCTCCCTCTTATATGCTTTAAAAATTTTAGTCTCCTCTTCCAAAGTGACTCCCGAATCAGGCGACCAACATGCAGGAGAAACAGGTGAAAATGTATCAAAACAATACATGGCTACAAAACTCATAGACTTGATTAGTTTCAAAATATAGAAGAATTCATGAAGCAAAAATAATCTTTCTTTTTTTCTTTTTTTAATGATAAAATCAAATTCAAATAAACAAAAACAAAGTTTTAGTTAACGAGCAACAAAATTTCAATTGAAATAAATCTAAACACTCTATAATCTTCGGCATTTCCCGGCAACGGCGCCAAAAACTTGATCGGTAAAATAGCAAGTGTACTATTTTGTCTCTGTAGTAATAAAGGGGAAATTCCCCAAATGTCGAATCTCAAGGAATGCTTGACGATACAAAGTTTTATCAGTATTTCAATTAAACAAAAGTTAAAAAGGGGTTTTGGTTGGTTTTGCAAATAAAATAAATATATAGAATAATAGAACGATGACAGATATGAGTAGGTTGCTAGGGATGGTGAATGATTTGATCATGTAACAAATATAACTATATCTTGCAACAACGGTTTGTCCAATTGACTATTAGTTCTTAAGGTTTATTATTCCCAAGTCCTCAAGTAATAATTCTTTAATCCCTCAACCTAATCACTATGTCCATAGAAATTACAGTTGATATTAAGCTTTCCAATACCAAGAATATTCTGATTATTGAAGGGTATTCCTAGTCCTAGGTAATATCTACTAAAATATGTTCTCAGACAGATCATGAACAACAACTTGTACGGCTTAATTGTATCACATAAAATCAATTTTCGTTTGTCCGACAGAAAAAGCAATAAAACAGTAAGAGAACAAATCAATATAGAATAAACCAAATTATCATTGCAAAAATATAATTTTACTCATTACAGATCAAAATTAGGGTCACCCCCCTAGCATTGGGGGATTTAGCTACTCATAACAATAACAAAAATCATAGTTTGAATTGTAGACATTACAGATAAACAAAGGGGATCAGATCTTCAATCGCGAACGCTAATGGAAATCTTCAATCCTTACTTAGAATCTGCATTCTCCAGCTTCTCTAATGTATTTTCGCACCCAAAACTGTCCATCCATTCTTCCAACGCGTTTTCCTCCTTTTAATCCAGCGTTTCTGGGTTTTTCAGACCAAAAGGCCCGTGACATATGGCAGGAGGCAAAATAGGTATTAACCCTTTTTTTTGGCAGGATTTTTCAACTACACCCCATATGGCAGGAAGAAAAATAGGTATTAACCCTTTTTTTTCTTCTGAGTTGGTAATTTATTGGAGTCTGTTTCTAAAGTTTAGAGTACCCCTTTTACTTTTTTTTTAATATTTGATTCATGCTTGTAAAGGATAAACACATCTACATCGTTTACCGATACACTTCGGTATTAATGATCCTTTGCAAATGCTTGGGTGACAATCAGAATCTCTAAAACATCTATTAATACCTGTAATGAAAAATGAGAATATATTAATTTAAATAATATGTGATTAAATATTAATATTACAAAGTAACGAATGAGTTTGTTAAGAATGAAAAATGCATTTCCTCCAATAGTTGATGGCACAAGAAATATGAAAATAAAGAAAAATATAAGATAAATAATCTTGACAACTTTAGTCATTTTTCCCCTTTGCACTTAAAATGTAGTATTCTTAGTTGGTTAAGGTTTCACCTCTCCTTGCATCAATTAGATATTTTTTGGCCTTTATATAACTGAAAAAAAATCTTTCTAAAATTATAACAATTATTAAATAAACTCTTAAGTATATCAATGTCTAGTGTTTGTCCTTTAAGCACGCTTAGTAGGTATTTTATTAGTTTATATTGTTAAGGTTTCACCTCTCCTTACATCAATTAGATATTTTTTGGCCTTTATATAACTGTAAAAAAATCTTTCTAAAATTATAATAATTATTAAATTAACTCTTAAGTATATCAATGTCTAGTGTTTGTCTTTTAAGCACACTTAGTAGGTATTTTAACTTAAAAGAAAATTTATAACGACTATTTATATCTATATTAAACTTCCATTAGCTTACAACATTTAGTGATATGAAATGGTAACATATTAAATAATGTTTGGAATTACAAGTCTTAACGTTTTATTTGCATATTTAATTGGTTGAAAGTATTTAATATTAGTAGATATATATTATGCAAAATAATTTTTTTTAGTCATGTAAGTTAACCTCGGGCTTCAATTTGGTCTCTTAACTTCAAAAAGTTTCATATTGGTCATTTAACTCTTCAAAAGATGTCATTTTAGTCCTTTTGGTAAAATTAGCGACGGAAAAACTCAAAATCGGTCTCTAAATCCGTCGCTAATATGCAAAAAAGGACTAAAATGACACCTTTTGAAGAGTTAAATGACCAATATGAAACTTTTTTAGGTTAAGGGACCAAAATGAACCCTGAGGTTAACATACGGGACCAAAGAGGATATTTTGCCTATATATTATCTGAAGAATTACATCATTAGAATAAAAAGGGTTAAATATGTTTTTGATCCTATATGTTTTAGAAGAGGAGCTAGTAAAGAGATGTGGAAGGGTTTGAATGTTAAAGAAGCTATGCTTAGGCAAAAATCTCGAAATCTATGGTTGAAAGAAGGGGATAAGAACTCAAAATTTTTTCATAACGCCATCAAAGATCGTCAAAGACGTAACGCGATTACATCTTTGGAAGGTAAAGATGGAATGGTGGAAGGTGTTGACAGCATTAAGGAAGAGGTTAGAAATCATTTCCTAGATTTCTTCAAGGAGGAAGACAATGGTAGACCGGTGCCGGAGGGATTAGAGTTGAAGTCGTTAACCGAGGTGGAAATGGTTGATCTTGAGTGTCCTTTCTCGGATGAAGAGGTGAAGGAAGCCGTGTGGTCTTGTGACGGGAACAAAAGTCCCGGGCCGGATGGTTTTTCGTTGGAGTTCTTTAAATTATCTTGGGAGGTCATTAAAATGGATGTATTAAACTTTGTGAAAGATTTTCATGAGAAGGCCACTCTCACTAAAGCTTGTACTTCTTCCTTCATTACTTTAATTCCAAAGGTGTCTAATCCTCAATCCTTGAGGGATTATCGCCCTATTTTTTTAGTGGGAAGTTTGTATAAAATTCTAGCAAAGTTGATGGCGGCGAGATTAAGAAAGGTGATCGGGAGTTTGGTTTCGAGGAACCAATCGGCTTTTATTCCGGGAAGGAACATATTGGACGGAGTGCTTGTGGTTAACGAGATTCTTGATCTAGCCATGAGGGACAAGAGAAATTGTGTGGTTCTAAAGGTGGATTTCGAGAAGGCGTGTGATAGAATTAGTTGGAATTTTGTGAGATGTATCTTTAGAAAGATGGGTTTTGGGGACCGTTGGATGCGATGGATGGAAGGAAGCGTCTTTACTAATTCTTTATCCGTTCTAGTTAACGGTAGTGCTATGAAAGACTTTAGGGTGGAGAAAGGCCTTAGACAAGGCGACCCTCTCTCCCCGTTTTTGTTCGTCATAGCCATGGAAGTCCTAACGGCCTTAGTGAAGAAATCCAAAGAAGTGGGTGATTTTTGTGGCTTTAGGATAAACGGGGTGACGGAGTTTGATATCTTACAATTCGCGGATGATACTATTATTTTTACCGAGGGAGATACCGCTAATTTGTGGAGTGTGAAGGTTATATTAAGAGCTTTCGAATTGATGTCCGGCTCTCGTATTAACTTTCACAAGAGCAACCTCTACGGTTTAAATATTGACCAATGGTTTGTGGAAGCCGCCTCTAATTTCCTTTCTTGTAAAGTTGGAAAGCCTCCTTTCAAATTCCTTGGGGTGAAGGTGGGGGGTGACCCTAGGAACTTTGCGATGTGGAAAGATATGTTGGCTTTGGTGAAAAGAATATTAGCGGTGTGGAGAGGTAAACATCTTAATATCGCGGGTAGGGTGGTTTTGATAAATTCGGTTCTTAGTGCGGTGCCGTTATACTCCCTCTCCTTTTATAAGGCCCCTAAGAAAGTGTTGAAAGAGATAGTAGCTATCCAAAGGAACTTTCTTTGGGGTGGTTGTGAGTTAAGAAAAACGGTCAATTGGGTTTGTTGGGATACGGTTTGCAAACCACGAGAAGAAGGAGGGCTAGGGGTGAAAAATGTAGAAATTATGAATGTGGAGTTACTTAGCAAATGGAAGTGGAGGATTCTTACGGAGAAGGAGGCGTTATGAAGGGACATATTAGAGGCTAGATACGGTAAAGTGAAAGTGAAGGTCTTAATTGGTGACGTCTCGGTGGTGGGGAAAAAGGATTCAATATGGTGGAGAGACATTTTAATCTCGGATAGTTACGAGAACCTCAACAATAATCATTTTGTCGGGGCCATCAATTGTAATGTTCGAAGCGGCAAAGACATACCTTTTTGGTATGCTTGTTGGTCGGGCAATCAAACGCTAATGGAGGCATACCCGGAGTTATACCGTTATGCTACAAACCACCTTGCTGACGTTTTTTCTGCAGGTACTCTGTCAAATGGAGCGGCTGACAATGTCTCTACAACAGACCTAGCTGGTACTTGGCTATGGCAGTTGCAAAATATGGTGGAGATAGGCAGAGGTGAAGACGCCGAGCCGACTGATAGTGGCGGTAATGCTGTCTCGGTACAGCAGCGCCTGTCTCTTATTGCTGACTTGCTGTCAGAGTTACAGCAGCAAGGAATTCATGTGCAGGGCAATGGTGTGGTGTCGTTTTTTTACCTCCCCGTTTCACTTGGGAGGACGGCACGCTAGACCCTTCACGCGAAATTTGGAAGGAGAATGCGCCCGGGGCGGGATGAATTTTGTTTCAGTTCTTCCTACGATATCACACGAACTTTTTAATTGTCCTAACGAGTAGGAGAGGGGAGAAAGATCTCAAATTAACCCTAGGAGTTTGCTAAGTGTGGGGATTTCACCTAGACTAGAAATTCTAGACTTCGGGGGGTCGGTTATACATAGGGAAGAGTTTAAGCACCCTACATATCCGTAGTACACTACGGGAACCTTCTCTGTGTCATTGTGATTGTCTTTGTTGCTAATGATTGGGAAAGTTTCACCTTTGTGTTAGGAGAGAGAATTGAATTGATTTAAAAAAGACAGACAGACAGACAGACAGACAGACAAACGAACTGACTATTTTTGGTATTTTATTAGCTCGCTAAGATTCCTTGTGAACCTCATGCCTACATATCCCTAGTGGAAGTCAGAGCTTAATGTAGTTCGGGGAACTAATTAGGGATATTAATTATTTTTGGTGCCTTGCTTGAAGCTCAAGGTTGAAGCTTTGAATTAAATCTCTGTTTACAGTAAAGAGACATGAAGTCATCTTTATAGAGAGGTATTTCTACTATTCCACCAAAACATTAAAAGAGTGACAGAATAACTGAATTCATTTCATTCAAGAGGGGGACCTTACTTGTGTATGTGCAAGTATACCGGTCAATTATGTCTTGAATGAAAGAAAGATGCTCATCCAAATTAGGGAAAGTTAATCACATGTTTGGGTTTTACTGCCAGCTCATGCCTTTCAAAATCCTAAATGGGATACTTGATTGAAATTAAAAGGAAATGTGATGTTTGTTTGTATGAATGTGGTAAAGTAGTAAAAATATCTCTCTATAGAGATAAGCTATGTCTATCTACTGTATAAAAGATTTGACTTTAGCTGGCTTGCATGAGGCCCAAGCTTGAGGCTTTTTGATTGTTTTTTATTGACTCTGGGAGATAAATCTACTGGGGGTTAATTTACAGGGAATTTGTGTTCTGTACAAAGCCCAGAATTGAGGCTGACTCTAGTTGGAGAGTGTTTATTTGATGGATTTTATTTGGTGTTCTGTACAAAGTCCGGAATTGTGGCTGACTCTTTTTAGGGAGACTCTATTTGTGCCTTGTATGAAGCCCAAGGTTGTGGCTAACTGCTGAGGATAACTGAGTTTTTTTTAAGACTATGGATGACTCTATTTTGTGTGCCTTGTACAAAGCCCAAGGTTGTGGCTGACTCTTAACTATGGAAGTTATTTAATTTGTGCCTTGTATGAAGCCCAAGGTTATGGCTACTCTAGCTAGGGAAAGATTATTTCTTTGCCTTGTACAAAGCCTAAGGTTGTGGCAGACTCTTAAATTAACTGAGTATGGAAGACTCTATGGGGAAAAGATCCTTGAGATTAGGAATCTTTGACACAGGGAAATATGGTTTATCTGCCTTGGACAAAGCCCAAGGTTGTGGCTACTAAAAATGAAAGACTCACTGGGGGAGTTTTATTCTGCTAGAGGATTTGACAAACTAATTTATTTTTATGTTTTTTGGAAGCTAACCCTTTCCAGGGATTTTGACTCAGCTGGAGAAATAGTCTATTAAAAGACTGGATTTTTGGAGGCTAACCCTTTCCAGGGGTTTTGACTCTTTTGGGGAATTTATCTCTTAAAAGAATGAATCTTTGGATTTGAAGGAGTGATTTTGGAGTCTGACCCTTTCCAGGGATTTTTGTTAAAATGAAGGAATGTGTGGAGGCTAACCCTTTCCAGGGGTTTTTTGTTAAAAAATGAATGGCAGAAAGATTATCTAGTGGAGACTTCTTGTTTTAAAGCCCAAGATTAAGGCTGACTCTGACTAAGGATAAGCAAATATGGATCCTAGACTCTAGTAAGGAAGATTGATGAAGATAAGGGTGACAGAGATTGTCCATGTCTCTCATTCCAAAAAGTGTACTCAATATGAAATTGAGACAATCTTAGCTTGTTTAAAGTTTGGTTTAAAGAATGGAAGAAACTTACCAGGATAGGCTAAAAGGTAACGAAAGACTTGTTCCTATGTTTATAAGAAACCTGACGGGTCCTTGTATACAAGCTCAAGAGGAAGCTGGGAATGCTTTTAAGAAGCCTGTGGGTCCTTGTACAAAGCCCAAGAGGAGGCTAATCGAGGGTCATCGAGGGTCCTTGTTATAGCACAAGAGAAAGCTATGTGGTTTTGAACTTATTTTGGCTCTAAGCAAATGGGTAAGAGGTTTCACCGGGACTAATTCCTCTTTGGGTGGATGTGTCCTATTTTGGGTTCTAAGGCTTTTGCCAAGATGTTTCACCGGGAATAATTCATCTTGGGGGTTTGAACTACAGATCTCTAATTAGGAAAGAGCCTTCACCGGGAAGACATTCTCAATCCTAGGCCATATTCCTATAATATATATATAGTTCAACTGTCCTAGGGTTTACACTCAAACGTAGTTCTAAACAATATATAAACAGTTCTATATTTGACAGTAATTTAAATAAACACTGTAAATTGAAAGCTTGTAAAGCCTAACCTGGAAGGAGTGGAGGCCTTTGAAGATGTATGTACAAAGCCTTACCAGCAATTTTTGTTGTTTTATTGATAATAGTTGAATATTTATGATAAACAGTTACAGGTTTTTGAAAACAGAAGAAATGAAGATGGACAAAGGTCACATAGGTATCTGAAGAGTTTCACCAGGAATAATGCCCTTCAAATACCAGAAGAATGTTTTGAAAACAGAAAGGAGATTTTGTAAATACAGTTTTTGAAAACAAACTATGAAAAGAAAAAGGTGTTGGGTCTTACACTCTAATAGAGGCCCAAAGATTTATTTACCGTTATAAGAAACAGTTGTTTAAAAAAGATTGAAATATGTTTGAGATTTGACAAAAGTCAACCTAATTAAGGTAAAGACAAAATCTATACCTAATTAAGACCTAAATGATTAGGGTTTTAACATAAAATCATTCATAAAAATGATTAGGTTTAAAAACAAATAAAAATGTATTTAAAAGTATTTTAGAAATTCTTAAAAAATACATCATTTTAAACCTAATAAAAATACATGAAATAAATAATATTTTTGTGATTTTTTTGATTATTCATAAAATAGATATATTAAATGATAAGTGTGTGAAAAATGAAGTGAAAATGATTTAATTTGATAGGTGAAATAATCATGTGAAGTTGTGAAGAAAATAAGTGAGAAAAGTGATAAAAAATAGGCTTTGGTCCTATCAAGGCTTGAACTCACGCCCTTGTAGTCACACACTCAAAATAACACCACTGGGCCAAACGCCGGTTGGTGACTATAACACGCGCGCATTTGGTTTTGTTTTAAAACAAGTTAGAAAATATATAACAAATAAAAGGATCAAAAAGTCTGGGGCGAGGGGGATTCGAACCCCAGACTTGAGGCATGAGGAGACTAAGAGCGCATGTGAGGCCACTAGGGCAAATTATTCATTCGTTTAAGAAACGCCTACCATTAAAAATAAAATAAAATTTGCCCAGAGATTTGAAAATTGCGCGCCATAGCCATGGTCGTCTTCTTCCTCAAGCTTGAAGATTTTGAATTTGCTAACTTGCTCAATTCTCAACCAAACAGGGTGATATAAACATGGATTTCGCTCTAAATTTCCTCACGAAATCAAATATATAACTAACACAGATTTATATTAACTACATCTAACTAATTTACTAGAAAACTTGAAGAACCCTAAAATTTGAAAATCAAATTAAATGGCTATACTGAAAGATAAATGAATGATGATAGAGGGTTTTCAATCCTCTTATGATGCTGAACAAGATAGTATCGAGCTATATGAGAAAGAATACTCAAATAAGTGGGTTGGAGTTTGAAAAAATACCTCTGAAAATGGAGGCCGTGAGGATGATGAGGAACACCTGGGCTTGTGTGAGTGATCCTAAAAGCTTCCTTGGGACTCAATGATGCTAACTGACTGCTCATTGTGACTTCAATCCTTCTGAATTGATCTACCCGACACCTTCGATTTGAGCTTCAAGTGGACATGGAGGATGATGAATCTTCAGTTACAGATGAGCTGCAGCCATCTGAACAGCTTCACTATGCCCTAAGGAACGTGTCTGGATGCTTAGCTTGGTTTGAAACCTTCTGAATTGCTCTATGGACCTCCAACTGCAACAGCTCCAAAGTGAAAGCAACAATGGTGTTCTTCCACTTACAGAAGTGATCCAGGTGCTTGGATCATCTCAATTGAGCCCCCTTGAGATGTTAGAATGCTTACTTTCCAAAGAGAAGCTCTGGTTTGAAGAAAACGATTCTTCTTGCCAAAGAACTTTGAAAAACCATAAGCATGAGAAGAGAAAGAGAAAGCAAGGAATAGAGTTGCTTTGGTGTGTATTGTATGAAGGATAGCACTTGTATTTATCGGAAAATGGTTCAGTATAGTTGCAGAGGAGTGTGGTTACTTAGTGAGGTTGATTTGGTTTCTTGGCTATGAAGGAATTCAAAAATATCCAAAATGCAATGATGGGAATTTTGATTCCATTTGATCAATCCCCTAGCCCTCGATTTTGCTTGATCTTAGGGGACAAATCTGAGACAGAAATGAGCTCCAATTGGTTGGGAAGAGATTCCTTTGGTGATTCATCATCTTGCCATAAATTCTCAAATGTAATCATTACATAATCACATGCCTTTGTTTTTGGGAATATTCTCTAATCCTTATGCAATGATGAAAATGGATGTATGGTGTGCTTGCAGATGTATTAGAGGTCGGGTAGCATCATTTAGAGAAGTCATTTGCACAAAGTTGCAAAGTTCCAAATTGCACATGACCTATAATTTTCACTTCAAGTGCCTAGCTTTGATCAATCATATATCTTAGCTCAAAATGAATTTGGAGAAGGTTGAGCACAATTTGGAAAGCCCTTAACATGTAATTTAATTCATTAGTTTGGTGTTTGCCCAAATTCTTTAGGGAAATTAGTGAAAAAGTCCCATAAAGTTTGAAGAAAACTAGGGTTTTCTTGCATGTTTTGTGAAGGCAGCCACTTTGAAGCTCCATAACTCTTCAATGGTTGATTTTTAGCCAAAAAATTATATGTGTCAAAGTTGTTTATTGGATCAAAATCTACAACTTTCATGTTGGAAGTTATTTTCAGTTTGTAGGTGAAATTTTGAGAAAATCCCTTCCAAAGTTTGGCAAAAACCACTTGAAAACACTTAGAAAATTTTCTAAGTATGAAAAGTCAAACTTTTGACTTTTGATTCTTGATTGATTTTCTTGATTTTTCTTGATCAAATGACTTCAAATATCATATATTGATGATTTAAAACTTCAAAAGTCATGGTTGACCAAAATTTCCAAAAAGTCAAAGGTGATCCTGTACAGTTGACTTTTTCCAAATGAAGTGAATTCTTGGACTCTTGTGATGAATCAAACTTTCTTCTTCAAATGAGTGATGTGAATGGATTATATTGAGGTAATAGAAGCTCTTGAGTCATGTTTTGAGTTTTGGATCCCTGTCCTAATTAAAAGTCAACTATCTTGGTGAATTAGGTCAAAAACTCTAATTGTCGACCAGATGAAATTGATGACTGTAGGCCTAGGATTGAAGTGTAATGCCATATGGATATTGTCATATGAACTATTTGAGAATGATTGAAGTCTTTGAGTGATACCTTTGAGCTTTCTAGGGTTTCCCAAATGTGACCCCTGATTTTAGTCCTTGATGGGCTCAAAACCCTAAACTGGTGAGGTAAGCAATCCTTAGTCCAGGTGATGGGTATCTAATCAATCATAGGTGGATAGAATGAAGATTTTGAGTCCTATAATTGTGTTAGAGACTAATTCTTCTATTGATTGATCCTTTGCCTGAGTTCTTTCACTTCTGACCATCCTCGATTAAATGCCAAATGAAGAAGTGACTGATCTTGGGTATTTGTTTTGATCTGATCAAAAGCCTGAAGATATGACATCTCAGGGGGGGTCAAAAATTAGGGTATGACAAATGGAGAAGATGCTTTCCTTTAGAGTACGGAGGCGAGTGGTGTTTTCACGGTGAGTTCTTGTTACAACCGCTTTAGGGAGAAACTTTCCGGTCCTTCGCTTGATAATTCTACGGTTTTAGCTTTATCCCAACTTTGGAAAGTTAATGTCCCCTCGAAAATTCATTTGTTCGGTTGGAGTTTCATTATCAATAAACTTGCAACGAAAGACCTTTTGGTCAAAAGGGGCATTCTTTCGGATGGTAATGACTCTAGATGTGTTCTTTGTGCTAAGGAGGCCGAGTCGCTTCGACACTTGTTTGCTCATTGCGAAGTGACAAAAAGGGTGTGGAGGAAAGTCTATGATTGGGTTGGCGTTGACACTAATTTATCTAGAGAGGAGTTTGTGAATTATTTTCATTATTGCGGGAAGATTAAGTGTGTCAAGACTATAATCATTGGGGCGGTGGTGTGGCTATCAACGGTTTGGAATATTTGGCTTTCCTGGAATGCTATTGTTTTCAAAAACGAAAGCTTTAGCTTCCTTGATTGTTGGTCGGAGCCCGTTTGTAACGCTTGGAGATGGTTAGGCTCTTTTGATAATAGAGTCAATTCGTGTAATTTTTATACTTGGAATATTCTACCGTTCTCGTGTTTTGAGACGTAGGAGTTTTCCTCTTGTTTTCTTGGGCGGAGTACCCCTTTTACTCCGATTAATCCTTTGCCTATTAAAAAAAATTAAAGTTTTAGTCTTTATAAAAAAAGTCATGTTTTACTTTCTACAAAAATGACCTTTTTTATAGGGACAAAAACATAATTAACTCAAATAAAAATACCAAACAATTGAAGGCATTTTATGGAAATTTTTAGAATTTCACCACATTTCTTATAGAAATAATAAAGGGTTAAAATATGAACTATTTAGCTTTTAGTCTGTCAAAAAGTAGTAAATAACATAATCATTTGGTAACACAGTTCAGTGAAACCACACCTATGTCTGGGTGGTTTAATCCACAACCCAAGAAAAGAAATTTAAAAATGATATGCTATGATGTTTTGATGTTATGATGTCAGTTAGGTAACAAACATAAACAAATCACACAAGATCTTAGCTTTAAAGCTTGCATGAAGTCCAAAAGTGTATACCCTTCCCACTCAGTTTTAGTTGGCTCAACTTGTCCTATAATAGTAACCAGGTTCTACAGAGTCTCAATATTAGCGATCTTTATCGAAGGCTCTATTTCAGTTGGGAAAATTGCATCGCCAACCAAAACTTTCAAGAGTCCGACCTCAATGAGTGTAGCATCGAGTATCAACCAATATCTGGTCGAAACCAAAGTCGGCTATCTCGGTACATTCTAATGGCCAAAGATGAGTCAACTAGGGTTCTAAAAGTAAGTTGGTGCTAGTGACACTACGCGGTAGCCTAATGTTATCGTCGATACTAGCCACGAGGAACATCAGTACAAACCAAAGTGCCGCACCAACCATGGCCACCATATCAACCATACCAGTATACACCGTACAGTCTCCTTGGTCTATTGCCATACACCTAAGGTACCTTAGATCCGGGTATAGGATCTTTCACATAAGAATCACCCAAACAAACCCTTAAGAATAAAACAAACAACTAAAAACATTTAAGTGATCTAAACCTTAAGGTAAACCCCTCTTTAAATAAGTCCCCAGTAGAATCGTCAGTTCTGTAATACGGTGGGAGAACTGACTTTTTAAATGTGCAGATAGCTAAATTTTCCCCGACTTTTATTTATCCAATAAGGAAAGGTATAAAATGACAGGAAAGAACATTAAAAGATTTTGAGTTCGGGGGGTAAGTTATACAAAGGGAATGTATTAGCACCTTTTTTATCCATGATTATTCATGGGCTCTTAATTTCTTAGCTCATTTTTTTTTTGAAATGTTTGAAAGTGTAGTGTGTGTTTAGAAAAACAGTTTGTAAAAGAATTTAACTTTGTAATGATCCTTGTACAGATGTATACAAAGTGTTATCTTGAAATATGTTTTGAAAAATGGGGTGTGAAAACCTCGACGAATAATCCGGCGAAAACCTTCTCGCCGTAGGTAAGTCTACTTCATACCTCATGCTCAATATCGCTGTTAATTGTTGTTGTACCTGTAAGTTGCTCAAAAACCAAAAGTAGAGAGCATATGTTATTATTGCTATGTCATAAAAACCTATAGATATCATGAAAACGAAATTGAAGGAAAAAACCTTAAGTTAGTCTTCAAACATATGAAACAAAACTTATTGTTGTTCACTGAGCAAGAGGGACCGATTTATTGTTGTTCACCGAGAGGAAATAGCAATCAAAGAAGGAGAACCAAGGATTCTTGTTCTCCGCGAATTCGGTGAAGAGGTAACAATTTGGGAATCAAAACCGAAACTTGTCGTTGGTGTTGTTCCACGGCGAGGAAGAGCAGAGAACGAGTTCGAGAGAGAAACTCAGTGAGAGAGACCAAGAATCATTGTTGTTCAACCGCGAATCCGAGAGTAAGCTTGTTGTTGTTGTTCCGACCGCGAAGAGAGATAGAGAACCACGAAGTTGAGTGAGAAATCAAAGGGAGGAAAGCTTGTTGTTGTTGTTCGGTAGAGAGAATTGAGAGCAAGAGGAAGAGTATTTTTTGTTCCCATAGCCATTGTTGTTATCGTGAGAAAGATGAAGAGAGTTTATTTTCTTCAGAAAAAAAAAAGGGGAATGAGTGTACAAGAGGCGCTGCCTCTTTTCTTCAAATTTCAGGGTTTTCAAACCCAACTTTGAGTTAAGAGATGGTTGGATCCGGGTCACCCTGACCCGACCCGGTCCGGCCCAGCTTTTTAATTTTTAAATTCAGCCAACAACAATTGGGCCTGCACCCCTATCCGACTTTTCAAACCCCTGGCCCAATTTTCCTTTTTCTCTTATTCGTATTTTAATTTTCTTCTAGTTTTTTTTTATTTTCATAAAGAAAAGATTAAATATTTTAATATAGGATCTAGTTTGATCTTTTTAATCCTTATTAAAAACTCTAAAAAATAAATATTAGAAGCATATTTAAGTTTATGTTTCTAAATATTTTCTTCTTTCATGAAAAATCACAAAAATATCTTCTCTTAGATTAATTTTGTTTAAATTTGATATTTTCATATTATTTTTTTGTAGTTAATAATTTAAATTTCTATTTGATTACTGTTGCACATTACTTGAATTTTCTCACTTCATCCGAGACTTCAAGATTATTTCCCTGTTGCTCTTTGGCTTTGTCTGTTTTGTTTGGTCTTTCATTTGCTGTAGAAGTCTATAAACAATTACTAGATGATCAAGAAATGCTGTAAGTTGTGAGCATATCCGACGTTTCTTTTCTGCTGGTGTGGATGCTTAACATCTGTAGAGATCCTAATTTATTTCGAGCTTATCACTTGAGGATCGAGGTAACACCTCAAACTCAGAAATCCAATTTCTCATTCTTCGAGGTAAGCCTAAAACTCGTAAAACTGTTTTCATAACAGTAATCATTTCAAATCATCTTTCAACTGTTTCTCAAAAACAGTAAATCAAATCTTTGGGCCTCTAATAGAGTGTAAGTCCCAACCCCCTTTTATTTCATTACAATTTTCAAAATACAGTCATTCAACTGTTTTCACAAACAGTAATCAATTTCATTTCATTTTTCAACTGTTTCTTTGGGCCTCTAATAGAGTGTAAGACCTAACACCTTTTTCTTTTCATAGTTTGTTTTCAAAAACAGTATTTACAAAATCTTCTCTCTGTTTTCAAAACATTCTTCTGGTATTTGAAGGGCATTATTCCCGGTGAAACTCTTCAGATACCTATGTGACCTATGTCCATCTCCACTTCTTCTGTTTTCAAAAACCTTTAACTGTTTATCATAAATATTTAACTGTTATCAATAATCAAACTGCTGGTGAGGCTTTGTACATACATCTTCAAAGGCCTCCACTCCATCCAGGTTAGGCTTTACAAGCTTTCCATTTACAGTCTTTATTTAAATTACTGTCAAACATAAACTGTTTATATATTAGGACTATGTCTGAGTGTAAACCTTAGGACAGTTAAACTATATATATTATAGGAATATGACCTAGGATTGAGAATATCTTCCCGGTGAAGGCTCTTTCCTAATTAGAGATCTTTAGTTCAAACCCTCAAGATGAATTATTCCCGGTAAAACATCTTGAAAAAGCCTTAGAACCCAAAATAGGACACATCCACCCAAGAGGAATTATTCCCGGTGAAACCTCTTACCCATTTGCTTAGATCCAAAATAAGTTCAAAACCACATAGCTTTCTCTTGTGCTATAACAAGGACCCTCGATGACCCTCGATTAGCCTCCTCTTGGGCTTTGTACAAGGACCCAAAGGCTTCTTAAAAGCATTCTCAGCTTCCTCTTGAGCTTGTATACAAGGACCCATCAGGTTTCTTATAAACATAGGAACAGGTCTTTAATTACCTTTTAGCCTACCCTGGTGAGTTTCTTCTATTCCTTACAACCAGACTTTTAAACAAGCTTAGATTGCCTAAATCTCAGTATTAAGCACACCTTTTGGAATGAGAGACATGGACAGTCTCTGTCACCCTTATCTTCATTAATTCTCCTTAGCAGAGTCTAGGATCCATAGTTATCTATCCTCAATCCGAGACAGCCTTAATCTTGGGCTTTAAACAAGAAGTCTCAATTAGATAATCTTCCTGCCATCATTCACAAAATCCCTAGAAAGGGTTAGCCTCCAAAATCACTCCTGTAAATCCAAAATCCCTGGAAAGGGTTAGCCTCCAAAATCACTCTTGTAAATCCAAAATCCCTGGAAAGGGTTAGCTTCCAAAAATTCAACTTTTAAAAGATAAATTCCCAAGCTGAGCAAAACCCCTGGAAAGGGTCAGTCTCCAATCTCAATCTATTTCAAGAGTCAGCCTCAATTCTAGGCTTTGTACAGAACACCAAATAAAATCTATACAATAAACTCTCCAGCTAGAGTCAGCCTCAATTATGGGCTTTGTACAGAACACAAAATCTCTTAGTTTAAGTTAATTCCCCAGTAGAGTAATCTCCCGGAGTTAATCAAAATCTATCAAAATCCTCAAGCTTGGGCCTCATACAAGCCAGCTAAAATCAAATCTTTCAAACAGTAGATAGACATAGCTTATCTCTATAGAGAGATATTTTTACTATCTCACCATATTCAATCAAACAAACAAACATTTCAATTTCAATTTCAATTTCAAACATTCTCCCATTTAGGACTTTGAAAGGCATGCTCTGAGGAAAACAAACCCAGACTTGTACACTTTCCCTAATTTGGATAAGAATCCTTCTTTCATTCAAGAGGCATGTTGGATGTCATACTTGATCAACCAAGTAGGCTCCCTCTCTTAATGAAATGAATTCAGCTTTTCTGTCACTTTAAAAATGTTTGTGGTCGAATAGTAGAAATACCTCTCTGTAAAGATAATTTCATGTCTCTTTACCGTAAACAGAGATTTAATTCAAGCTTCAACCTTGAGTTTCAAGCAAGGCACCAAAAATATTAATTTCCCTAATTAGTTCTCAGAACTACAAAAAGCTCTGACTTCCATTAGGGATATGTAGGCATGAGGTTCACAAGGAATCTCAGCGAGCTAATAAAAAACCAAAAATAGTCAGTCTGTCTGTCTTTCTTTCAAATCAATTTCAACTCCTTCTCCTAACATAAAGGAGAAACTTTCCCAATAATCAGCAACAAACACAAACACATTGACACAGAGAAGGTTCCCGTAGAGTACTACGGATATGTAGGGTGCTTAAACTCTTCCCTATGTATAACCGACCACCCGGACTCCAGAATTTCTAGTCTAGGTGAACCCCCACACTTAGCAAACTCCTAGGGTTTATTTGAGATCTTTTTCCCCTCTCCTACTCGTTAGGATAATTAAAAATTTCATGTGATATTGTAGGAAGAACTGAAACAAAATTCATCCCGCCACGGGCGCATTCTCCTTCCGAATTCCGCGTGAAGGGTCTAGCGTGCCGTCCTCCCAAGTGAAACGGGGAGGTAAACAAAAACGACACCACAGAGGGTCAGACCAAGATAAGCTTGAAAGAATTGGCTAGCATCAAGAGGAAATTCACAGAACCTATAGATGATTATTTAAACAGGTTCCGTTTGCTAAAATCAAGATGCTTCACAGTTGTCCCAGAACATGAATTAGTCGAAATGGCTGTAGGCGGTCTAGACTATTCAATTAGAAAGAAACTGGATACCCAATAGCTGAGGGATATGTCCCAATTGGCAGACAGAGTTCGACAAGTCGAACGACTAAAAGGAGAAAAGACCAGAGCAAATAAGAGATACAAGAAGGAGAGGGTGGCGTATGTTGAAGATGAAGACGTTGAGGGCGAACCATTCGAGGATTCATACAACGTTGAAAAGGTCGAGATTGACCTAGCTGTTGCACCCCAAAATTTGCCCTCTTTATTCGAGCTATAAGTTAATAATGACGTTTATTTCGTCATTTAAAAATTGAAGAAAATAATAAAAGAGTTCTTATGGTTTCGAACGTGAAAATGGTTTAAACAGTGGAAGTACGAGAAAATTCACAAGTCTTATTCTGAAAGTGATATGAGCTGAATTGCCGTGTAGGCCCGACTGTTTCGACGATATCTACAACTTTCGTGCTCGGCTCGGAAGCCAATTCTTTGAGGAAAGTTGTCAAATTTGCAAATTATTCGAGAATTCATGTTGGAAAATGGTGCTGAATGTAGGGCTTCGTGCCTCGGAAAATTCTTATCTCATAATTCGCTAGTCGGATTCGCTTGAAAATTTAACTAGAGATCCGTGCCATCATTACCAAGATCTCATATGTTCGGACCAAAGGCCAATTATGCACCAAAAGTTCTCAGCATTTTAAGGATCGTCGCGTCGTTTCTGTAAAAAGTGTGATTTCGAGTATGTCGCGCCGAGTTTGAAAATTCATAACTTCTTCGATTTTTATCGTATGAAGTCCATTCTGGCGGCATTTTCTCGGAAATTTTGTTAGCTTCGATTCTTCGTCACACATGCTTGTTCAGATTCTGATCCGAAGATGGAGTTTTAACGAGTTCTTTGAGCGGCACGCGCAAAATTCTGCACAGTCGCGCCAGATGAATCGACGTTTCTCGTCATTCAAATGCTCGTAAATTCTTCGTCGCTTATCCGATTGAGACGATTCTCGCAGCTATGATCTACAATTTTTGTCATCTTCGAGTTGACGCCGGTCTTGCTCCGAAAATTCGCACCGATTCGTGTTTCCTTGAAAACGAGCAAAAATCTGAGAATTAAGGGCGTTTTGGACATTTCGCTACCTTCACTATATAAGTCGTTTTTCTTCACAAACTCTCATAACTTCAATTTCACCCAAAAGATCAAAAACACTTTCTCTCAATCCTCTCTCAATTTTCTTGGATCAAAACCATAAAAACTCACAAAACTTCATCAATTTCATCAATTCGAAATTCTCTCTCTCCCAAGGCTAGGGCGCGCCAATCTCCCTCTCTCATACCTTGGATTTCGTTCTTGTTCGCGTCGTGTTCGCGTTCGTGTTCATCCGATCTCATTCTCTCCATTTGATCCGGTAAATTCACTACAAACCATGATAGATCATTGATTTTGTTACTTAATTCGACATTTATCATGATGATTTTTTATTGTGGATGATAGATCTATGATAATTGATGATGATAATTGTTTGTTGATTGAACTATTCGTTTTGATCTTGATTATTTGATTGAATTCGAGATTTATCGGTGAATTGTTGTTGATGATACATGCATGTTGCTTATGACACGAGAAATCGTATGCTAAGTGTTTGATCATTTGAATGTGTGAAGGTTTTGTGCTTAATTTTGAATGCTAGCATGAGATAATGAGTTTTTGATTGATGATACATTATGATTTTACTTAATTGAACAAATTTGAGTTTCGGCGATGAGTTAATCTTGATGTCGTGTTCATAACGCTTATGCTCTAATTCTTGCATGATGAGTACTTGTTGAAATGCTTAATTGAGATCTTTGAGCGAGAATTTATGGAGCTTTTGTTGCTATTGAGCTTTAATTGTTGTTGCTTAGTGATAATAGGCGCTAGAAATCTCTCTTCATCATTTGCACCATACTTGTTCATGTTTTGTTGGCATGTCGCGTGTCGACTCTTTATTGTTGTCTACATTTTCCAAATCATGAAAAGTTTGTTCACAAGGTGTTTAAATTGTGCACTCATTGATATGTGAAGTCATAGATTAATCACGAATGCTAGATCTTGCTTTTGATGCTCATAATTGCTAATTCATGCTCATGTTACGACCTCGACGCGTCGATTGTTTGTGTATTGTTCGATGTTAATGCTCATGCATGATTTGAATCCTACTTATGGCGTAATGTGTTTGCTCTTGACTCATAGCGTTGCATATTTGATATTTGCTTGTATGCTGAACATTCATTAAGAACGGCATCATTTTTCCTTGCGAGAAAATTCAATTTTCGATTCTGGCACTGTTAGGTCGACCCAGGCTGAAGGTAGGTCGACCTAAAACCTTCATGTTTGTTTCTGGCACTGTTAGGTCGACCCGGGTTGAGTTTAGGTCGACCTAAAACCTTCATTTTTGATTATGGACCTGTTAGGTCGACCCAGGGTGAGTTTAGGTCGACCTGGAGCTGTTTCTTTCGTTTCTGGACCTGTTAGGTCGACCTAGGTCGAAAGTAGGTCGACCTAGGTCGAAAGTAGGTCGAAAGTAGGTCGACCTAGGTCGAAAGTAGGTCGACCTATTTTTGCTTTCTTTACTTCCTAACTTCAATCTTTCATATCTTTTTACTCGTAACTCCGATTTGCGCGTTCTTTATATCGTTGGAAAGCTTGTGAAACGTGCTATCTTGTGAGATGATTGGCATTGATTGATTGTGGTTTATTCATCTTTGTTTTCCCCTTGACATTTTGTTTACATTTGTTATCCATTTTCTTTTAGATTAGAATGCAATAACGCAATTCCGATTGCGATGTTTTGTTATCTCCAACTTGTGTGCTAGTGTGCAAGGCTTTTGGATAGTCACCAACCGGCGCTTATTGCTTAAGTGTTCCCCTTTACTTGCGGAACACGATTTCATTCACTCCTTTCGTGTTCTCGTCTTGGAGACACGCTTCTATTACTTTATATCTTCTTTTTTTGGTTTGCTTGTTCCTCTTGCAGATGTATTGTGATTGTGCTCGACGCGCATGTCGACTTTTGTGTGCTTTCATGGCTAATCGGTGTGCTAACTATTTGCTTTTGCTTTGTTAGCTCGCTCGCGGGATCCTAGTTTCTTCGCTTTGCTTCACTTTAGTTTACGGATCATCATCCGTTTGGTATTGATTCCGTTTCATTTTACTTCTTCTCGCACTTTATCGCTTTCTTGCATCATCCTTTAACATGAGAAGTAGGACTTAGACATGCATCTGGCCAAGCCCTCGAAAGAGGCTCTGTTTTGTTGGTGTGTTTACATTTGTGCTTTGCGGCAGGGAGTCACGGTGTAATAAGTCCTATATGGCACTCCGTTAAGTCCGCATGGAAGGCACGCGGGAAGGGTTAGCAATCAACCCCCGCCTAGTCTCATCGAGTCTGTTCAATATGCGCACGCTTCGCGTTGCTCGCTTTTGAACCTGCACAAGATCTTGTTATCGAGTATGTCAGGAAAAGGGTTCATGTAGCCGAACCCCCGCCTTTCCTATAGCTCGCGTCGCTCGATGTTGATGCTCGGTGTACGCACACACCGTTTTCCTTTACGATCTGTGACGGCTTGGTTGCTGAGAGGGACTCGCTCCTCTTGTCTATGGCCCGATCATTTTCGCGAGGTCTGATGCTTGGTTGACTTGGGTTGAGCTGCTCCCCTTGGCTATGGCGGGACCGCCTTTCTACCATTCAACCAGTGTCGTTGGTTTGTTTGCTTTACGAGCGGAGCTCGTTTGTGTGCTATTTGTTTGCTTTCGCTTCTCCCCGTAGGTTGATAGTTTAGTTTATACTGGTACCCTTTGTATGCTAACATTAGGTAGCAAGCTTTCCCCCCTTAGCTTAGGTTTTCCTCATGCATTCTTTAAAACACAAACCACACTCTTTGATTTTCTTTTTTTAAGAGCTTGTTATTTCCGCTTCATTCCCAGCATAAGTCTCCAAAGGTCGAGCAGCGGAGTGTGAATGTAACTCGTTCACCTAAAAAACACAAAACAAATAGAAATTAGTTAGCCGAGCTACGGTACCTCTGATTCCGCAAAACGGATACGTAGGTAGCGGGGTAGGGCCCATGCGAGTATAACTCTTTCTTTTCCCTACATTTTGCATGCATTTTAGTCCAGATTAGCGCAGTTTGCTTACACACGCATAGATTTAGACACATGTGTGGATACCAACGAGTACGATGGGCGCGTGGGGTGCTAACACCTTCCCCTCGCGTAATCGACTCCCTTACCCTTTTCTCTGGTCGTGAGACCGTTGTTTTGTTTTGTGGTTTGCTGGCATTCCCTTCCTTTTTCTGGATAAATATGTTAGTGGCGACTCTGTTAATTTTCGCGATAGCGACAACATGCGACTCTGCTGGGGAGGTCTCGACCTATTGCGGGTCCGGACTTAGCGAGTCGATCCTAGCGCTTGTGTGTTTATCTTTGGGTGTTATATTGCTTTGCATATTTTCCTGTTTGCATTGCATTCTATGTGCGCTTTTACTTTTCTGCATCATATTCTGGATTGTCTGGATTTCTGTGGGTGGGTGTTTCAAGAGGTAAAAGGCCCATTACCCAGGCTATGAGTGATACCTTAGGAACTAGGAATAGAGTGGCCGTGACGAACAGAAGGCGTATGCCTGATTGATCTGATCACGTATCCACGGGCAGAGCTTGGTGAAATGAGGCAATATCGCATGATAACGCCTACATTCGATCCTCTGTTGTCTTTTTGACCTACCTTGGCCTAGATTTACCCGTGAGTGGGGCGGGAATCAATCATTGCTTAATAGGTACATTGTTGGTGACCGCTGTTCTTGTTCGTGGGTTACCGCTATTCTCGTTCGTGGGTTACCGCTGTTCTTGTTAGTGGGTTACCGTTGTTCTCGTTCGAGTGTACTTTTGGTTCCTGTTCGTGGGGTACTATGGCTCTTGTACGAGTGGTAATATATGTTCTATGGGTGTTGGTTCCGTGGATTGACATTCTATGTTCCATATGGTATACTATTTGGGGCCGAACTTTTGGCTATATGTACAGTGTGTTACCGGCAGTCCAGAATGCCCGGTAGGCGGCAACAAGTTCCACCACTTTGCATCATAGCATATTAACTTTCCAAAAAATGATGCACAAAAAAAATATAATAATAAGCATTTGCATGTCATATTTTTCAGGGATATTCAAGAGTTCACCCAAGTTGAAGATGGACATTCCCACCGATACTGTCAAAGAATGTACGAGGCATACAAGCGCTTACAAGATTCCGGATATTGATGTTTCGGGGTTGATAGGTTTGAGCTCTCGTCTTAAAGGGGAGGTTCTCCGTGACTTCAATCATGATTATGGCAATTTGCTCTCCATTCTCAATACATCTTTTGATCCGATGTCTTTGATCACTCTATTTCAGTTCTATGATCCGCAGTTAAGATGTTTTACATTTCAGGACTATCAATTGGTCCCAACGCTCGAGGAATTTTCTTACATACTCAACATCCGAGTTACTGATGATGTACCTTTTGTTCGAGTTCCCAAAGTTGTGAGGTTTGAAAAGATAGCTGAAGCTCTTCACATGGGTATAGAGGAAGTGGAAAGAAATTGGAAGTCATCAGGCGGTTTTCCTGGTTTCTATATTTGCTTTTTGATTTTAGTCGTTTGCTTGCTATCATGATCTATGGTATTGTCTTATTCCCATCAAGGAAGAACTTTGTGAGTTTGGCGGCGATCTGTGTCTTCATGAACAAAAATCTCGTGCCAACGTTGCTTGCAGATGCCTATTTTTCGATCCATTCTAGAAACAAGAAGGGAGGATATGTTGTTGGTTCTTGTCTTCCATTGTTGTATAAGTGGTTCATGTTGCATTTACCCGTGAGAGGACCTTTTGTGCTCAAGAATAGTTCCCTTAAATGGTCAGATAGGATTGTTAACCTCACATCTTATGACATCAGGTGGAACTATTGTGTGGGGAAGGTTTGGAACATCATCACTAGTTGCGGTCAATATCCCAATGTTCCTCTCATGGGAACCAGAGGTTGCATTAGTTACAATCCTACGCTCGCTTACCGTCAATTGGGATACGCAATGGAAGGGTCTCAGAAGGAGGTAGAAGACTTTGAATCAGTGTACTTTGCTGATGGTAAAGATCCTTTGGAACTAGAAAAGATAGCGTATGCTTGGACTAAAGTTCATAAGAGAGATCAGGCTACTTTGAGCAAGAAAGTTCCTATTGCTATGGGTCCTTACAAGAAATGGGTTGAGGAAAGAGTAGTAGGTCAGTTGTTGCCATTTGTGAGGTCATGTCCATTGTACGAGCAGCCTCCTGCGGTTTTATCTGATACAGTTGCGGCTGAACTCTATATTCAAGCCAAGGCGGATAACATCAAGCTAAAAGCAAAGGACGAAGAGGTTGGCTTAGAAAGGTATTTTCAGGATCGCGAAAAGGCGGAATTGGCTCGTAAGCTCAAGCATGCGCAAGGTGAAGGTTCAAACATGACGCGTGCTCAAAGGCGATCTCAGGACTTGATGGAAGAAAGCTTGTACCGAAAACAGCAGGAGTGTGCGAAATTGCGAAGGTCCGAAAACAATATCAAGAGAAAGGTGCAGGATTCAGAAAAGCAATTGATGGAAGAAAAAGCCAAGTTAGCTCGACTTGAAGAGGAGCTCGCAAGACTCCGAGCCCAGCGGAGAGGAGATGGAGGAGCTCATTCTGTTATCAGACGATCCTAGTGCTGCTGTGGGGTCAATTTGCCATTTATTTTTTATGTTTGTCGCCCATATCCAGGATTGTTGGATGGGGTCGCATTTTGATATTCTGGATCTTTTGTACGCCTTATGAGCACATTATGACACGGTTATGTGTTTTGTTTGTATGAACTCTAATTCTCAGTTATGTTGAATGAAATATGCTCAGTTTGATGAAGTATTCTCGTGTGTGGATTGTTATTCAAATATATTTGGTATCAGGGTTGCTATGTCATATCTGAAAGTGGGATGAACTCTTGGATACCTGAAAATTGACAAACATTTCATGCATATCATTCATATATCATACATGTCATATATTTGCAGGTTTTGCAGGGCTTATATCTTATGTCTCGTCGTTTTGTTATCAGATGGTGTTCTAAGACGGCTAATCATCCGTATCCGACTAGGAGCAATCAGAGGAGGCAGATGGAACAGATTCAAGAACAGATGGCAGAGATGAGAGCTCAGTTGACGGAGCAGATGAATACGCAGATGGCGCAGTTTATGGAAGCATTGACTAATGTGACCAAAGGGCAGGACGACTTGCGAGTTCTCGTCGAGAATTCCAGAAGGAATGAGAATGGGGGACACCAAGGTTTGTTTGATGATGTATCTGGTAGGATTGATGATCACCATGATCCGAATGAGTTTGATCGCGTGGGAGGACACTATAATCCTTTCAATCAGCATCACGGGTTTCCACCTCCACCTCCATCTCGTCTGTTGGGAAGGAGAGATACTCAGAATCGTGGTAATTTAGATTTCAATGTTGAGAACTTCGATCAATTGTCAAGGCACAGTGCTGAGGGTGCGCATGATGAAGTTGAAAGATATCGGCTGATTGAAGAACGTCTCAGAGCTGTTGAAGGCAAAGGGGTGTTAGGCATGGATATCAATGACTTGGGGCTGGTTCCTGGTGTGAGGATTCCACCGAAATTCAAAGTTCCATCTTTTGACAAATACAATGGAGCAACTTGTCCTATGATTCATGTTAAGGCGTATTATCGGAAGATGTCAGTATACTCTGAGGATGAGGGCTTTCTAATGCACTTCTTCCAGGATAGTCTTGCTGGGGCTTCCTTGGAGTGGTATGTTTAACTCGAGCGCACTCATATTCATTCTTGGAGAGATCTTGTGGAGGCTTTCATTAAGCACTATCAGTATAATGTTGATATGGCGCCCAACAGGACTCAGTTGCAGAGTTTGGTTCAAGGGTCTAAAGAATCTTTCAAGGAGTACGCTCAGAAATGGCGTGAATTAGCTGCGAGGGTTAAGCCACCAATGACTGAACGTGAGATGATTGACATGTTTACTAGTACTTTGTCTGGACACTACTACTTGGCTTGTAGTGCTTCAGCCAACTTTTCTGAAACGGTGAGATATAGCGAACGTGTCGAGATGGGTCTAAAGATGGGGAAGATTCAGTTGGGGGCTTCTTCTAATACTGGTGGTGGTAAGAAGCAAAATGAGGGTTATGCCAGAAGGAAGGAAATGCTGATGCCATATATGGAAGAAGGGGTCCGGGGAGAAACAATTCACTGGTCAATGCTGTCATGATCCCAGTGCCACAGCAACAACAACAGCATCAGCAAGGACAGCGTTCCAATAATGATCGCTATCCTCCCAGGACTAGGCCTCACAGAAAGATTGATCCGATTCCTATGACTTATGCTTAAGTGCTGCAACATTTGCTCAAGATTGAGAAGATCACTTTGAGAGATGCTCCGAATGCTCTGGACACACAATCTCCGAATTACAATGCGAATGCGCGGTGTGCTTTTCATTCAGGTGCTGCTGGACATGATACAGAGAGGTGTATTGCATTTAAGAATAAAGTCCAGGACTTGTTGGATCAAAAGATTTTTCAGTTCACTCCTACGCCCAATATTATCAATAATCCGATGCCTACCCACGGGGGTCCAACCGTTAATGCCATTGTCAATGGGGAAGAGTTAGATAGTGACTGTGATTTAGATAGCTGGATTCGTCCAAGTATTCCTGGGGAGATGCCTCGCAACTGGACGATCGAAGATGTCATTCAAGTTACACAAACTCAGGAGTAAATTTCTTGTTTTTAATTTTCTTCTCATGACATAATTCCTACGCTCTGCCCAAGGCGTAGTGAATCATTTGTAGGGCCATGCAGTTCGCATTTTCAACGTTAATCATGAAATAAAAGGACGTTTTTTTGTTGCATTCAAATGTTTTTCTCTCTGTCTTTCTTTTTAACATTTTTTCTTTAAATGGCAATGTTTTTGCACACATTTGCACATAGCTTAAAAATAAAACTAAAATAAAAATATCAATCATGCAGATGTTCCACCACCTCGGATTCCATTAGTTACAGTTCCGCTATTGCTTGTTATGATTTTGACAATCCGATCTACCAAGCCGAGGAGGAAGCTTATGAAGATTGTGATCTCCCCGATGAGTTGGCCATATTATTGAAATAGGAAAAGAAAGCGATCCAGCCGCATCGGGAGGAAATTAAGATGGTGAATGTTGGCACTAAAGAGCAGGTCAGAGAAGTCAAGATAGGGGCTGCGCTTGAGAATAGTGTGAAGCAGAGGCTTATTGCTACGTTGAAAGAGTATGCAGATATCTTTGCTTGGTCTTATGAGGATATGTCGGGTCTTGATACAGATATTGTGGTACACCGTCTACCTCTCAAGGAAGATAGTCCTCCTGTCAAGCAGAAGCTTCGAAGGACTCTCCCAGATATGTCTGAGAAGATTAAGAAAGAGGTTGAGAAACAGTTTGATGCTGGATTTCTGCAAGTTGTGAATTACCCACCATGGGTTTCTAATATTGTTCTTGTACCTAAGAAGGACGGAAAGGTCAGGATGTGTGTGGATTACAGAGATTTGAATAGGGCGAGTCCGAAAGATGATTTTCCTCTTCCCCACATCGATGTGTTGGTGGATAATACTGCTCCTTTCAAGGTGTTTTCCTTCATGGATGGCTTCTCTGGTTACAATCAGATAAAGATGGCACCAGAAGACATGGAGAAAACAACGTTTATCACCCCATGGGGAACTTTCTGCTATAAGGTCGTGCCTTTTGGGTTGAAAAACGCAGGGGCAACGTACCAGCGCGCCATGATGACTCTTTTTCACGACATGATTCACAAAGAGATTGAAGTGTATGTTGACGACATGATTGCAAAGTCTCATACTAAAGAAGAGCACTTGGCTCACTTACAGAAGTTGTTTGAAAGGCTTTGGGAATTCAGACTGAGGTTGAATCCAAATAAATGCACTTTCGGAGTGCGATCCGGAAAGTTGTTGGGCTTTGTTGTTAGCGGAAAAGGTATTGAGGTCGATCCTACAAAAATAAAAGCTATACAAGAGATGCCTGAGCCGAGAACAGAAAAACAGGTTCGTGGTTTCTTAGGGAGATTGAACTACATTGCTAGATTCATCTCTCATCTTACGGCCACTTGTGAACCAATATTCAAATTGCTAAGAAAAGATCAGACGGCCAGGTGAAATAATGATTGTCAAAAAGCATTCGAAAAGGTGAAAGAGTATCTGCAAGAACCTCCGATACTAATGCCTCCAGTTCCTGGAAGGCCTTTGATTATGTACCTCACAGTTCTTGAAAATTCAATGGGATGTGTGCTGGGTCAACATGACGAGTCTGGCCGAAAAGAGCATGCAATATACTACCTTAGAAAAAAGTTTACCGACTGTGAATCCCGATACTCACTGCTCGAGAAAACTTGCTGTGCTTTGGTATGGGCTGCTCGCCGGCTGAGGCAGTATATGTTGGTTCACACCACCTTATTGATTTCCAAGATGGATCTTATCAAGTATGTCTTTGAGAAGCCCGCACTTTCCGGAAGAGTAGCCAGGTGGCAAATGATCTTGACTGAATATGATATCCAGTTTACTACCCAGAAAGCCATCAAAGGTAGTGTGTTGGCAGACTATCTTGCACATCAACTGGTCGAAGATTATGAACCGATGAAGTTTGAATTCCCCGATGAGGATGTCTTGTACATCAGGGATTGTAACATTTCCGGACCAGAGGAAGGACCCGAACCAGGATCGCGATGGACGCTCGTGTTCGATGGTGCCTCTAATGCACTTAGGAATGGTGTTGGAGCTGTGATTACTTCTCCTTCTGGTTTTCATATTCCATTTACAGCCAGAATCTGTTTTGATTGCACTAATAATATGGCTGAGTATGAAGCTTGCATATATGGTATCGAAGTTGCGATCGATTTGCGAATCAAGTACTTGAAAGTTTACGGGGATTCCAATCTTGTCATTAGCCAGATCAATGGAGATTGGGAAACTCGCCATCAGAATCTGATTCCATACAAAGAGCATGTGATGAGACTCATTCCGTACTTTGATGAGATCACATTCGAGAATATTTCTAGAGAAGAGAACAATCTTGCTGATGCTCTCGCTACTTTGGCTTCCATGTTCAAAGTGAAATGGGCCAATGAAGCACCTAACATCACCATTAACAGATTGGATGAGCCAGCATTTTGCTTTGAGGCTGATGTCGAACTGGATGGTAATCCCTGGTACCATGATATCAAAAATTTCCTCGAGACTCAAGAGTATCCGCCCGAAGCGTCGGTGTTTTATAAGAAGTTTCTGAGAAGGTTCGCAGCTATGTTCTACCTTAACGGCGGGGTATTGTACAAGAGGCATCATGACGGTGTGTTGCTCCGATGTGTCGTAAAGGAAGAAGCTTCGAAAATCATAGAGGAAATGCACGAAGGCGAGTTTGGTACCCATTCAAGTGGGCATATGATGGCTAAGAAAATCTTGAGGGCTGGTTACTATTGGTCCACTATGGAAACTGATTGTCATAACCATGTCAGAATTTGTCACAAATGCCAAATCTATGCTGATAAAGTGCACGTGCCACCTGTGCCTTTGAATGTCTTGACTTCTCCGTGGCCTTTTGCAATGTGGGATATTGACATGATTGGGGAGATTAAGCCTACTGCTTCTAATGGACATCGCTTCATTTTAGTTGCCATTGATTACTTCACCAAATGGGTTGAAGCCGCATCTTACGCGAATGTTACCAAGCAAGTGATTACCCGCTTTATCAAGCACAACATAATCTGTCGTTATGGGATTTCTGAGAAGATCATTACTAATAATGGATCGAATCTCAACAACAAGATGATGAAGGAGCTTTGTGAGTCCTTCAAGATCAAGCATCACAATTCTTCTCCGTATCGTCCGAAGATGAATGGCGCTGTTGAAGCGGCTAATAAGAATATTAAGAAGATTATGCAGAAGATGGTAGTGACTTACCGAGATTGGCACGAGATGTTGCCTTTTGCCTTGCATGGTTATCGTACTTTTGTGCGTACATCGACTAGGGCAACTCCTTTCTCACTTGTTTACGTCATGGAAGCAGTATTGCCTGTTGAAGTTGAGATTCCTTCCCTGAGGGTTATGAAAGACGTCGTGCTTGACGATTCAGAATGGGTACAGAATCGGATGGATCAGTTGAACCTCATTGATGAGAAGCGCTTAGCGGCTATTGGACATGGTCAGGTGTACCAAAAGAAGATGAGAAAAGCTTTTGACAAGCGGGTGCGACCCCAAAGCTATAAACCAGGTGACCTGGTGCTCAAAAGAATTATCCTTCCTCAAGGTGATCCTCGAGGCAAGTGGACTCCGACGTATGAAGGCCCCTTTGTTGTGCAGAAAGTATTCTCTGGCAGTGCCATGATGCTTGCAACGATGGATGGCGAGAACTTTCCGCACCCTGTGAACGCAGATGTAGTCAAAAAATACTTCGCATAGACCTGGAAAAAAAAAAGAGAAGAAAGAAAAAAGAAAAGAAAAGAAAAAAAAAAAGGAAGGAAAATGAATCAGGCAAAAGAATGACAAAGAAACAAATATACGCGCTATGTTGAAAACCCGAAAGGGCGGCTTAGGCAAAAAGGGGATAAAAGCGAACGACTACATCTCGCATGCCACCGTGGCAATCACTCTTCATACATGCTTAGGACTCCCAACTGAGGGATAAGCAAGACTCTGTGTTCTTGAGTTTGCACCTGGCAGCTCAAATCCCTAAAGCATCCTCAAATTTCCAATCGTCGTGTTTAGGGCTCCCTACCGAGGGATAAGCAAGACTCCGTGTTCTTGAGTTTGCGTCTGGCAGCTCAAATCCCTAAAGCACTCACACATCCCTGTCGGGTCCATAAGTTCGATGACGTTATCAGGTGTTAGATCGGGCAGTGATCAATCCTAGTGAGTACGGTCTTCCAAAGCAAGGAGATGAGAACGTCGAGATTATAAAAGTGATAGCGGGATTGAAATCAATGGACGTCCGTTTCACATTGTCATTTCTCTTGTATTCAAAATGGTGTGGTTACCTCTTACTAGGAACTACTTCTGAAATGTGTTTGCTCTTTTACGAGCATTCTGTTCACAATTAATAAAGATATTTTTATCTTAAAAAGCCATTTTCTTTTACCGTTTTATTTGCATAAAACGTCCTGAGTTTGTGTTAAACTTTGCACATGAAAACTGCATTGCTTTCACAATACATGATTAGAAATGATAAAACCTTTGAATTTAGTTCGAAGTCTTGTGTAACCAATATGTCATGCTATATCCTGGGGCATTTTCATGTGTTTACCTCGCAGGTACATCCTTTCGAGTATGCTGTGTCAGCGCGTTGGTGGATCTATCCAAATGGGAGATTCTCATTCCCTAGCCGAGTCTAGCCAATGAGATATCCTCATTCTCCCCAGCTGAGTGCATCTTAATGAGAGATTCTCATTCCCTAGCTGAGTATGTCTAGATGAGATTTTCTTTGTTCCAAGATTCTCATATCCTCAGCAAAGTACATCTCGATGCATTCTCCATGCTGCTGAAGTCTTATTCTCCGGTGGAATGCCTTCTCCCCAGTTGAGTCATGATTGGATGGTATCTGATTCCCCAACAAGCTCTTAATGAGATTCTTGACCCGAATGCCTCTCTTTCCCCAGTAGAGCGTTTCTCTCCCCAACAGAGCGCCCTGTTTCCCCAAGAGAGTCATCTTATTCCCCTAGTGGAGTAATCTTAACAAGAGGTTCTTACGCCAAGTTCCTTATCCCCAGCGGATCTCTCATATCCCTAGATGATCGTCGTGCAGAAGTATTCATCTTCCCCACTAAGCTTTTCCTCAGCAAAGATTCACGCGCATCCTCAGCAGAATTTGTTTCCTTCAAGGATTTCCCCAGCGGAATGCGTCCTACACAAGCAAGTTGGTTACTCCCCATCAGAGTTGTTTCCATGACTTGTCCTTATCTCTACATCTCCAATGTGTCGAGAATTTGCTTCTCCAGTGAAGTTGCCAGGGTATTCCCTGAGCAGTTAAATCAGAATGTTCATATCCCCAAGCAGGATTCATTCCCCAAGCAGAGCTCGCATCCAGATTTGATCATCTCCAGCAGATTTCTGATCCATCTTTGTCAGCACGCAGTTTGTGACTTCTGGTCACTCATCTTGTCCTCCCCACAGAGTTCCATGCGCTCTCCAGGACCGCTTCAGCAATTCAGTGCTCATCCGTTGTCTCCCTAAGCAACGTTCGAATCATGCATCATTTGCATAGCATTCTCTAAGCGTGTAGCGTCTTCCTTCTCGGGAATGTTATTTCGTACACATTCATACATGCATCATGCATAAATCATATCATATTTGTTTCTTTCTGCAGGAAAGTTATCCAGATTCAAATGCTCCCCAGAGAGCAATACTCGCCTAATCAGTACAGGCGTTTATCCTGATGTTTCGAATCAGAAGAGGATTGTTCTACTTATTTTCTGATGCAGCTCAGATCAGTTCAAAGAAATTCATATTCCCGATGCCCCCAGATCGGTGGAAGATATTTGTTCCTATCCTGATTTCCAGCTCAGTTGAAGGAACCGCCTCCGGATCCCCGTGGTCTTCGGAAGGAGCAAGCCCTCTGATACACCAGATCAGTCGGAAATATCTACTCCCTGACGATTTAGTTCGTTCAGAAGAAGAAACTCGCCTGCCCATTCCTGATGCCTAACCATCAGTTGAAGACGTTTTCTTTACCCGGCGTACACAGTTCGGAAGAGATATCTGTTCCTATCCTAATATCCAGTTTCAGATTAGTAGAAGGAACCGCCTCCGGATCTCCCAAGATATTACGAAGGAGCAAGCCCCTGATATCATCAGATCAGATGGAGATGTCTGCCTGATCGACTTTGTCTTTCAGATGAAGATTGTCCTACTTTTTTTCTGGCATCATGTCCAGATCAGTTTAAAGGCATTCTTTTCCCGACGTACATAGTTCGGAAGAGATATTGTTCTTATCCTGATTTCCAGTTCAGTTGAAGGAACCGCCTCCGGATCCCCGTGGTCTTACGAAGGAGCTAGCCGCTAATTCCCAGATTAGTAGGAATATCTACCTGATGATTTAATTGCATCAGAAGAGATGTCTGCCCAAATTCACAGATCATGATTCCCAGATCAGAGATACCTATTACCCGTTGATGTCCGAATCAACTGATGTATCTCCCTCGATTCCCAGATCGACTTAAGACATTTATCCCGATGCAAGTTCGGAGACATCTGCTACGTCTGATTCTCAGATCAGTCGAAATGTTCCTTCTCTTGATAACCAGATCATTTGAAGTTCTTCCCCTGCTTGTGGGTGCCCGTTCCTCCTTTTTTACAAGTTGGAGTGTCATACCCCAAAATTTGCCCTCATATATTGCTAAATGTCAGTTTATTTCGAATAAGTGACATAGGCCAATTGGTAAGGATTTGAGTGTAAAAGGTACAAGAGCGGGAACTCCAGAGTTCGAATCTCACTTCTAACATTTCTCACTTTTTATTTATTTTCTAATTTTAGTTCTAACTTTATTTCCATTTATTCAAAAAATCACAAAAATTGCATTTTTATTATTATTTAAATTTAATTTTTGTATTTCTTAATTAGGCATTTTTTTTAAAAATATCTTTTTTCACTTTATGGACTTTTTAACTCAAAAAATGACTAAAATTCATAAAATATTCAAAAAATTCAAAAAAAAAAAAAAATTTAATTCCAATTTTCGTTTTTTATTACTTAGCATTTTTAAAAAATATCTTTTTTCATCTAAATCATAATTTTATGCATTTTATAACTCAAAAAAATAGAAAAAAAAAAGTTTTAAAGTTAATTTCTTATTTTTAGCTTTTTTTTCATTCTTAGAGAACAAGTAAAACTCTTTTGGAAAAATTTAATTTGAATTGGTGAAGTATTAAAGTCAGATTATATTTGATTTAATTATTCATCAAGACTTATTTTTTTATTCCATTTATAATTGACCTAATGTGTTCCTATAAAACTAACTTTTCAAACCCTGGTACAGACACACTCTCACGTACAGTAACCGACTAACACTTCCAATCCTAATTTATATCTCTCCTCTATTTTCACCACAATACACATTTTTAGTCAAAACTTTCTTTTCAATTTCACGTGCAAATTTCCTCTAACCAGTACGAACCATAATTCAATAATACAAATTTCTCACAAATCTAACACCATTATCAAAACATCATATTTCATATAATTTCTCCACTAGCCATTTACCATTACACCGATCTAATTCAAAGAAAATCATAAGCCTAACTAGTATAATTTTTGTACAGTTTTTGTTGTTGTTTTTGCAGAGAAACAAGGAAGAAGGAAAAACTCCACCGCAAAGCACATCAACGCCGACATAGTTCTGGTGACGTCCATAGCGATTTGGCCCGCTCCCTCCGTCAACAGTTCTGTGAACAAAGTCCTCCATCATTCGAGTCGCTGTTGGCAACACCAACGTCGCACAACAACCATGGCATGGCCACCTCTTCCATGTAAACTCTCTGGCGACGATGAGCCTCCACACTGCAAAAAGCAATGCAAGCCAACGATGCAGATCCGAACACAAATCCGCATTCCAACCGCCGATTCAGCTCGAAGCAACCCTCACCGTCGGATGCAAACTACTCACCCGCAACCGCCGATACCGCAACACCATCCGAGCCTCCGAACCCGCCGTTTCCTCTGACTCACGCACCTTCAGAGTCGCCGCGCCGTTGACGTAGTTAATGTACCCGTAAACTTCTTCGTGTCCTAAAATATTGATGTTGTGTGTTGATCTTCATGTTGCTATTTTGTTTGAAACATGTTTGTTGCATTTTCATGTTGCTGTGCGTGGGTTTTGGTCACTGTGTCTTTGGTGTTACTATTGAGGGAGCGTTTGAGAAAGATGCACAGTAGCTAGTTTCTATTGTTCTTCTCTCTCTGTTACTTTTTTTCATTCTTCTTATTTGTTTATCAATAATGCTATTTGTACACCAAAGTGTACACCTACACTGTATGTACGGACGGTACTGTTCATGTACGGACAGTACTATTCACCGTCCGTACATGAACAGTGCAATATTATATTAATATTTTTTTTTACGTTTTTTTTAAATATTTATTTTTAAAAAATATTTTTTTTTATGTTTTTTAAAAAAATATTTGACAATACCTGCGGATTTATTTCTGGATTTACCTACGGATTTGATAATACCTGCGGATTTTACTTGCGGATTTACCTACGGATTTGACAATATTCCTGCGGATTTACCTACGAATTTGACAATACCTGCGGATTTACTTGCGAATTTACCTACAAATTTAGGTAAATCCGCAGGTAATTTCAAATGCAGGTAAATCCGGAAATAAATCTGTAGGTATTGTCAAATATTTTTTTTAAAAATATAAAAAAATATTTTTTAAAAATTATATTTTAAAAAATAAATAAAAAACGTAAAAAAAAATATTAATATAATATTGTACTGTTCATGTACGGACGATGAATAGTACTGTCCGTACATGAACAGTGCCGTCCGTACATACACCAATACGGTGTAGGTGTACATTTTAGTGTACACATAGCATTGCTGTTTATTTATTTCTATATTAATAATTGTGAGAAAAGTTGAAGGAATGGGTCACGTGTGAAACTTTTTTTTTATGATGAATGGCCATTCTTTCATGATAACAAAAAAGACAATAAAGATTATCTTTAAGTTAGCTAATACACATAAAAAAGGGGATAACTTCTCTACCCATCACAAAAAGTTGGGTAGTGTACCTCCAACCAATCACATGATTCCATCTCATTTAATACATTTAATTATTTATTAAAATACTACGGATGTTTGTTGTTTTCAAAGCATTTTACAAAGGAGGTAACCTTACCCAACTTTTTGAGTTGGGTAGATAAGAATTCACCCATAAAAAATACCAGCATGCTTTATTCAATTAATTTAATGGAAAAATTTAGATTTACTAGCTTGGTTAAATTAACCTTTTTATTCTATAAAACATATAAAAAACAAAAAATAATTTTCTTCATGTTATTTAGATAAGTTAGTTAGATTAGTTTCTTAGGTTTTTTTATTTTGTTGATAAAAATATCAAAATATTTTAATTAGTTTTTTTTTAAAGTTTAATATAATTAACTTTTCATTTTCTTTTGTTAATCTTTATTAGTATTTGTTAGTAGTTTAGTCATTTATTCATACGACTTTTTTTTTTTTTTTATCCGTACTAACATTTTGTTTTGGTTGCGAGGTACCATCTTGAGCATTGAACCATTTTGCAAACCTTTATAAATTTTTGTGTATATTGTCTTTTTATTTGTGCATTTTTTTAACTGTACATGGGTTGTAATAGTTTTAACTAGGCTTTACTTTCCGCACCTCTCATTATGTATCTCTCCCAAAGCCATGTAATAGCTTAGGATTTTATTTTTCGCTATTTACTTTTCGCACTATATAAACTGCAATATACCTGTTTAGATGTATGCTAATAGGATTGTATGGAAAGATAAATTAACTGAACGCTAGCAAACCTAACTTCAAGATAAATATCTGAATCTAACACACATGATTGACGCACACACCCACCTTTAGGGTTTCCCCTCTTCTGTTGCCTTTCGGAAAATGATAGTCAAGTCCCTCGAGCGTAGGGATACCTTAGCTATGCTACCTTCGATTCAAAATCGCCATGTCCCTCCGATTTAAAGATCATAGTCCCTTCAATGTTGCCTTCGGTATAAATGATCTTGTCCCTCGATTAAATGGTGATTGTCCCTTCGAATGCTAAGGTATCTCTACATGTTGCCTTTATGACTATTCACATCTCATAGGACTTCCTACACTCTTTATGGTATGGATAGTCCCTATGACGACTCGATGACCCTTCGATGACCCACACATCCAATGTATAGGACTACCTACCCTCAAATGGTATGGATAATACTATCGCCCAGGGAAAACTTTAAAGAAAAGGAAAGACCTTACGAATTTAGGGTAGGAACTCTTAAGTGCTTGCTCACAACAAATCAACAAACGCTTTTCACACCATGTTTTCTAACATTTGTCTTTTTAGACATTACTCAAAATCAAATTGTTTTTCTAAACACACACTACACTTTTCAAACATTTCAAACAAACAGAGTGAGCTAGCAACTAAGAGCCCGTAGATAACTATGGATGAAAAGGGTGCTTACACCTTCCCTTTTCATAACCTACCCCCCGAACTCAATCTCTTTTCAAAGAAGGTCTTTCCTGTTCTTTTATACCTTTCCTAATTGGATAAAATAAAAGTCGGTGGCGACTCTTGCTCACCGCAACATTTTGCTTGCGAAAATAACAGTCAGTTCACCGTATTACCTGGAGCATATTTAATTATCCCGATCAGTTGAAGTTTTTTCTCCCTGCTTCCGGGGTGGTACATTCCTTCTTATTGCAAGTTGGAATCTTCTATTGATCAAGAGCGCAAATTTTTGAGTTCATTCTGGTATTCAATCTCCTTCCATCTCAACGGTTCGAAACTTTCGTTTCTCACTCGTCAGGTTCAAGAAGTTTGAATAGGGGCAGATGTGGCACCCCAAAATTTGCCCTCTTTATTCGAGCTATAAGTTAATAATGACGTTTATTTCGTCATTCAAAAATTGAAGAAAATAATAAAAGAGTTCTTATGGCTTCGAAGAAGCGCGAGATGAAAATGGTTTAAATAGTGGCAGTACGAGAAAATTCACAAGTCTTATTATGAAAGTGATATGAGCTGAATTCCCGCGTTAGCTTGACTGTTTCGACGATATCTACAACTTTCGTGCTCGGCTCGAAAGCCAATTCTTTGAGGAAGGTTGTCAGATTTGCAAATTACTCGAGAATTTATGGTGGAAAATGGTGCTGAATGTAGGGCTTCGTGCCTCGGAAAATTCATATCTCATAATCCGCTAGTCGGATTCGCTTGAAAATTTAACTGGAGATCCGTGCCATCATTACCAAGATCTCATATGTTCGGACCAAAGGCCAATTATGCACCAAAAGTTCTCAGCATTTTAAGGATCGTCGCGTCGTTTCGGTAAAAAGTGTGATTTCGAGTATGTCGCGTCGAGTTTGAAAATTCATAACTTCTTCGATTTTTATCGTATGAAGTCCATTCTGGCGGAATTTTCTCGGAAATTTCGTTAGCTTCGATTCTTCGTCACACATGCTTGTTCAGATTCTGAGCCGAAGATGGAGTTTTATCGAGTTCTTTGAGCGGCACGCGCAAAATTCTGCACAGTCGCGCCAGATGAATCGACGTTTCTCGTCATTCAAACGCTCGTAAATTTTTCGTCGCTTATCCGATTGAGACGATTCTCGCGGCTATGATCTATAATTTTTGTCATCTTCGAGTTGACGCCGGTCTCGCTCCAAAAATTCGCACCGATTCGCGTTTCTTTGAAAACGAGCAAAAATAAGAGAATTAAGGGCGTTTTGGACATTTCGCTACCTTCACTATATAAGTCGTTTTTCTTCACAAACTCTCATAACTTCAATTTCACCCAAAAGATCAAAAACATTTTCTCTCAATCCTCTCTCAATTTTCTTGGATCAAAACCACAAAAACTCACAAAACTTCATCAATTTTCATCAATTCAAGATCAAATCTCAAGAACAAATGAAGATCAAAACAAGAATGAAGAATCTCCTCTCTCATTGATCATCAAATTCTAAATTCTCTCTCTCCCAAGGCTAGGGCGCGCCAATCTCCCTCTCTCATACCTTGGATTTTGTTCGTGTTCGCGTCGTGTTCGCGTTCGTGTTCATCCGATCTCATTCTCTTCGTTTGATCGGGTAAATTCACTACAAACCTTGATAGATCATTGATTTTGTTGCTTAATTCAACATTTATCATGATTATTTTTTATTGCGGATGATAGATCTATGATAATTGATGATGATAATTGTTTGTTGATTGAACGATTCGTTTTGATCTTGATTATTTGATTGAATTCAAGATTTATCGGTGAATTGTTGTTGATGATACATGCATGTTGCTTATGACACGAGAAATCATATGCTAAGTGTTTGATCATTTGAATGTGTGAAGGTTTTGTGCTTAATTTTGAATGCTAGCATGAGATAATGAGTTTTTGATTGATGATACATGATGATTGTACTTAATTGAACAAATTTGAGTTTCGGCGATGAGTTAATCTTGATGTCGTGTTCATAACGCTTATGCTCTAATTCTTGCATGATGAGTACTTGTTGAAATGCTTAATTGAGATCTTTGAGCGAGAGTTCATGGAGCTTTTGTTGCTATTGAGCTTTAATTGTTGTTGCTTAGTGATAATAGGCGCTAGAAATCTCTCTTCATCATTTGCACCATACTTGTTCATGTTTTGTTGGCATGTCGCGTGTCGACTCTTTGTTGTTGTCTACATTTGCCAAATCATTAAATGTTTGTTCACAAGGTGTTTAAATTGTGCACTCATTGATATGTGAAGTCATAGATTAATCGTGAATGCTTGATCTTGCTTCCGATGCTCATAATTGCTAATTCATGCTCATGTTACGACCTCGACGCATCGATTGTTTGTGTATTGTTCGATGTTAATGCTCATGCATGATTTGAATCCTACTTATGGCGCAATGTGTTTGCTCTTGACTCATAGCGTTGCATATTTGATATTTGCTTGTATGCTGAACATTCATGAAGAACGACATCATTTTTTCTTATGAGAAAAATCAATTTTCGATTCTGGAATTGTTAGGTCGACCCAGGCTGAAGGTAGGTCGACCTAAAACCTTCATGTTTGTTTCTGGCACTGTTAGGTCGACCCGGGTTGAGTTTAGGTCGGCCTAAAACCTTCATTTTTGATTATTGACCTGTTAGGTCGACCCAGGGTGAGTTTAGGTCGACCTGGAGCTGTTTCTTTCGTTTCTGGACCTGTTAGGTCGACCTAGGTCGAAAGTAGGTCGACCTATTTTTGCTTCCTTTACTTCCTAACTTCAATCTTTCATATCTTTTTACTCGTAACTCCGATTTGCGTGTTCTGTATATCAATGGAAAGCTTGTGAAATGTGCTATCTTGTGAGATGATTGGCATTGATTGATTGTGGTTTATTCATCTTTGTTTTCCCCTTGACATTTTGTTTACATTAGTTATCCATTTTCTTTTAGATTAGAATGCAATAACGGAATTCCGATTGTGATGTTTTGTTATCTCTAACTTGTGTGCTAGTGTGCAAGGCTTTTGGATAGTCACCAACCGGCGCTTATTGCTTGAGTGTTCCACTTTACTTGCGGAACACGATTTCATTCACTCCTTTCGTGTTCTCGTCTTGGAGACACGCTTCTATTACTTTATATCTGCTTGTTTGGTTTGCTTGTTCCTCTTGCAGGTGTATTGTGATTGTCCTCGATGCGCATGTCGACTTTTATGTGCTTTCATGGCTAATCGGTGTGCTGACTATTTGCTTTTGCTTTGTTAGCTCGCTCGCGGGATCCTAGTTTCTTCACTTTGCTTCACTTTAGTTTACGGATCATCATCCGTTTGGTATTGATTCTGTTTCATTTTACTTCTTCTCGCACTTTATCGCTTTCTCGCATCATCCTTTAACATGAGAAGCAGGAGTTAGATGATCGGTCACCATTTCTACCTAATTTCTGTCATGTATTCGGTCTAAATTTGTCGATTCGGTAACACTTTGATCAATGTTTTATTGCTTTTGTTTAAGTATTTCATGTTTGATTGTTTCTATGTTTACGTTGCATTATGTTTTAATTTAAGTTATTTAGATGCTTTTGATGCCGTTTGGTTAGTTATGTACAAGTTTCAGGTGTGAACAAGTCGTCTTAAATGTCGAAGCAACCATGAAGGAAGGAGAAGCAAAAGAAAGATGAAAATTCAAGGTTTTGGGGTCAAACACGGCCGCCCGTGCTTCCACGCACGGCCCATGTCAGATGATCAACTCCCCTCCATACAAAATCCAGGGACGACACACGGTCGCCCGTGCTTCCACGCACCGCCCGTGTCAGGATGGCTGGTAGCAAAAATAAAAATAAGGAGCAACACGGCCACCCGTGCGTCCAAGCACGGCCGGTGCTGCTGAGAGTGTGAAAACTTCCAATTTTAGGGCTTTTTCATTAAATCTCCACCTTGAGGGCATTTTAGACATTGCATTTGGCTGAGATTTGTACCTAGACTATTTAGTTGAGTTTGAGAGAATTATTGAGGGACTTATTGCATCATACGATAGAAAACCACAGAGGAGAGAAGATAGCTTCATCAAGGGTTTCGGAGACGGAGAGATTCAACGGTGGACACCATTGAAGATCAAAGTTCCCAATTATCTTTGTAATGTCTAAATTCTTTACTTTATCTTTCTTGAATATTATGAGAGGCTAAACCCCCAATGCTAGGGGGTGGTCCTGATTTGATTTTTGTAATAACGATGAATTTGTGATTTCGTCAATACATTGGTTTATATTATTCAGTTAAATTATGCAATGTTCTTCATGTTTTCTTTATCGGTCAAATAAGGATTAATCCATGGCTAACAAATACAGGACTGTAGTTGTTAGGGTTTGTGCATAATTTGATTATAGTAGATATCACCTAGGACTAGGGATACCCTATAATTACCACATAATCTTGATTATATAAAAGCTTGGTTTCAATTTAGGTTCCTAAGGACTTAGGATTTAGGTTGGAAGACCAAAGGTTTCCTCACTAAGGACTTAGGAGGAAACACCCTAAGGATGTGGTAACTGAATGTTATGAACTTGTAGAAGAGATCTTAATTCTGAGTGTTACATGCCAAATCAACCACTCACCCTAGCATCACATATATTTGATAACAAAAATCAATTTATTTTCTCATTATTTGTTCTTTGCAAGGATTTAATCCATTAAAACCAAAACCACCAAGGCTTTTTGTTCAATTGAATCATACTTTAAGAATCTGTATTTCCTACGCAGTCCTTGAGATCGACATTTGGGGAATTTTCCCTATTATTACTACAAAGGCAAAAATAGTACACTTGCTATTTTTCCGATCATTAGACATGCATCTGGCCAAGCCCTCGAAAGAGGCTCTGTTTTTGTTGATGTGTTTACATTTGTGCTTTGCGGCAGGGAGTCACGGACTCACGGTGTAATAAATCCTATATGGCACTCTGTTAAGTCCTCATGGAAGGCACGTGGGGAGAGTTAGCAATCAACCCCCGCCTAGTCTCATCGAGTCTCTTCAGTATGCGCATGCTTCGCGTTGCTCGCTTCTGAACCTCCACAAGATCTTATTATCGAGTATGTCAGGAAAAGGGTTCATGTAGCCGGACCCCCGCCTTTCCTATAGCTCGCGTCGCTCGATGTTGATGCTCGGTGTACGCACGCACCGTTTTCCTTTACAATCTGTGACGGCTTGGTTGCTGAGAGGACTCGCTCCTCTTGTCTATGGCCCGATCATTTTCGCGAGGTCTGATGCTTGGTTGACTTGGGTTGAGCTGCTCCCCTTGGCTATTGCGGGACCGCCTTTCTACCATTCGACCAGTGTCGTTAGTTTGTTTGCTTTACGAGCGGAGCTTGTTTGTGTGCTATTTGTTTGCTTTCGCTTCTCCCCGTAGGTTGATAGTTTTGTTTAGACTGGTACCCTTTGTATGTTTCCCCCCTTAGCTTAGGTTTTCCTCATGCATTCTTTAAAACACAAACCACACTCTTTGATTTTCTTTTCTTAAGAGCTTGTTATTTCCGCTCCATTCCCAACATAAGTCTCCAAAGGTCGAGCAACGGAGTGTGAATGTAACTCGTTCACCTAAAAAACACAAAACAAACAGAAATTAGTTAGCCGAGCTACGGTACCTCTGATTCCGCAAAATGGATACGTAGGCAGCGGGGTAGGACCCGTGCGAGTATAACTCTTTCTTTTCCCTACATTTTGCATGCATTTTAGTCCAGATTAGCGCAGTTTGCTTACACACCCATAGATTTAGACTCATGCGTGGATACCATCGAGTACAATGGGCGCGTGGGGTGCTAACACCTTCCCCTGCGTAACCGACTCCCTTACACTTTTCTCTGGCCGTGAGACCGTTGTTTTGTTTTGTGGTTTGCTGGCATTCCCTTCCTTTTTCAGGATAAACATGTTAGTGGCGAATCTGTTAATTTTCGCGGTAGAGACACTAGCCAAATTAAAGGAGGCACCACCTTATTCTTGCAAGTCGCTTACTCTTTCGATTGGAAAAAAATCCAGTCGAGAATGATAAAAGTGATAGTTTTCCAAAGAAAACTTAAACTTTTGACGTCACTAAATGTGACGAAATATTCGATTTATTAGTAAAAGATGGCCAGATGATAGTGCCTCCTAATTCCAAAGTTCCTCCATTAGAACAACGGAAGAAACAAGACTTTTGTAAATATCATGGTTTCCTAGGCCATAAAACCTCACAATGTTTTCTTTTCAGGGATCTAATTCAGAATGCTATCAAGAATGGACGTCTGAAATTCGCTGATAAGGCAAAGAATCATATGAAAGTTGACACAGATCCTTTGAATGTTGCTGACACTAACTTGTGTGAACCATTCGATGTCAACATGGTGGAGGTGTCTGAAACTGATGTTGCTGAATTAGAGTTAATTTCATCTAGAAAGCAGGCTACTGAGAGCCTAAATGACAGTGCAACCTTCAATACTGATGTTGAAGAATCTGCCGAGATTGAAATTAATGAAGATGTGGAGGAGAAAGCCAGTGAGGCCACTGAAGACCTCAGGGTGAAACTCCAACAGATAAAGATCTCCGAAGATTCCCCAGCAGGTGTCAACAAGGTGAATGTTAGACATCCCTTATCCGAAATTGAGGAGTTGGAGAAATGCTTGTTGAGAGAGCAAGGAAACATCAATGTGGCGAAGCTCCCACACAAAGTTGAAAGTTTGAAAGAATATCTCTGGAGGTGCCATGAGAGGAATCGTGGACAAATACTAATGTGCACAAGATGCTTGATCATGCTGAATCGAAGGGTCCAAGCTAACTATGATAGGGCCCAACGAGAAAGGATGGAACAACCTTGGAGAGAAGGAAACCTATTGCTGAAAATTTATCCAAGGCCAGAAGAAACTCTGGTGGGTTTCCTTGTCAGGTGTCACAAGGAAAACATAGAAGTTGTTATGTGTCCCAGATGCGGGGCAGTCTATGATAACCTGATGGCACAATCTTTCGAAAGAACGATACTCACTACTGGTGGAGAGTCTTAAGGACTCTGTCCCAACTTGTATGTGTTTGACAATCGAACACCATCAAGAAGGCCTGATAATCCTCATCCCAAAGCTTGAAGAGTGACATTCAAGCTTCCTGCGAACATACCCATAGATAGATGGACACAAGCAGGTGCAAGAAACAACAAATGGCGAAGTTGGGACCAAGGAGGAAGAGCTGCAATGGCTTATAGAAAGCAATTCCAAACCTCAAATCGAGAGATGTATAGGTTGGAGAACTACAAGGGCAAGCATCCTATGTCAAGGTCTCAGTGGAGAAGACACCAAAGGATGAAGAAGGCCCATAAAGAATATAAGGCAAAAGAGGTTGGAGAGTCTAGCAGTACTAAAGTCCCAATGCAGGGGGCACGTTCGAGCAAACCACATTTAGAACGTAAGCTATTCAATTCTGAGAATGAGAAAGAGAAGAGAAGATGCATTCCAGTCCTTGGAAAGAGGACGATAGGATGACAAATGACTTTGACTCTGATGGTGTGTCATCTATAAACTTCAATTGCAACGTTGTGTCTATACTCCCTCATGAATTCAACTAGGAAACTGAAGTTGAAGATTGGGAGGAGGCTGATGCAGAAGAGATGGCAAGACACAGACCTGTGTGTTATTATGTGTTAAACAACGGAGCTGTCGAAGAACATAATGCTTTCTTCGAGAGGGCAGACGAAGGTATGAGAAACCATCTAAAACCACTTTACATAAGGGCTAAGATTGAAAATGTTGGCATTAACAAAGTCCTGGTAGATGGAGGGGCAGCAGTGAGTCTAATGCCTCAATACATGCTGAAGAGGATAGGTATGTTCGATACTGACATAAGGCCTCATTACATGGTTCTGTCCAACTATGAAGGAAAAATAGGACAGACTTTAGGAGTCGTTCAAGCGAACTTAACTGTAGGTTCAGTTACAAGGCCTACTATGTTCATGGTGATACCAGCAAAAGCGAATTACAAACTTTTGCTAGGAAGAGAATGGATCCATGGAGTTGCTGCAGTGCCTTCGACTATGCACTAGAGACTAACCATCTAGAGAGAGGATGGTATTGTGGAAAACATCGAAGGTGACAAGAGCTACTATATGGCTGAAGTTAGTCAAGTCAACAAGAATAGTTTTGACAGAAACTTAGCCAATATAGGACCATGTAATGCAGCAGAGGAAATGTATGCCCCAAATAAGAATGCTTTATACTATCTATCCTTACACCCAAACGGATTCCAGTGGAACAGGGAAATAATGGATGGCCTAGAAGATACGACACCAATGGAGAATTTTCCAACGATACGGCCAACAGGCTGGGACGATGACGTCAATCATGTCTGAGTCATCTTTCTTTGAAAGGATTTCGGCTTACATAGCCGAGAACAAAAGAAAAGCGGCTCTCGAAGCCGATTTATCAAACATGACCGTCGATGCAACTCAAAAATTGGTAGAAGCGACATGCCCTGGGATACATTTTATCCCTCACCCTCCTGATGATACAGTTCAAGGTGAAAAGGCCTCAGGCGAAGAGCTAGATCAGAGGTTAGACACGATCTATGATGAGGAACCGTTGGGATTCAAGAAAGATCCAATGGCGTCAAACATAAAAATGTTATCCCAAGACCCACTTGAAGAAGTAAATCTGGGAGACGAAAATCAGAAGAGGGTAACGTACATCAGTGCGAAGTTAGATCCAGCTTTGAAATCAAAATTCATTGCATTACTCAAAGAAAATAAAGATTGTTTCGCCTGGGACTACGACGAGATGCCTGGTTTAGGGAGAGATCTAGTCGAACTAAAGCTGCCTATAAAGGAAGGGAGGAAGCCCATCAAGCAAACTCCAAGAAGGTTCGCACTAGAGATTCTCTCGAAGATCAAAGCAGAGGTAGAAAGACTTCTTCGCTGCAAGTTCATCAGAACTACAAGGTATGTCGAATGGATTGCTAACATTGTGCCTGTCATTAAAAAGAACGGTCCATTAAGAGTATGCATAGATTTTCGTGATCAGCAATCCCTAAGGATGAATATCCCATGCCTGTGGCAGAAATGCTAGTAGATTCAGCCCAGGCTTCGAATACCTAAGTATGTTGGATGGATATTTTGGATACAACCAGATCTTCATTACAGAAGAAGATGTGTCCAAAACAGCTTTTCGTTGCCCAGGGGCGATAGGCACCTATGAATGGGTCGTAATGCCTTTTGGTTTAAAATACGCTGGGGCAACGTATCAAAGAGCCATGAATTCTATATTCCATGATTTTATAGAAACATTCATGCAAGTATACATAGATGACATCGTTATAAAATCTACTTCAGATTGCATTCATCTTGATCAACTGAGCCAATCATTCGAAAGAATGAGAAAGCATAGCTTAAAGATGAATCCCCTTAAGTGTGCTTTCTTTGTGCAGGCTGGAGATTTACTGGGCTTTGTAGTCCACAAAAAAGGAATAGAAATTAACCAGAATAAAACAAAGGCTATTATGGAAACAAAGCGTCCATCCACGAAGAAAGAACTATAGTCTTTACTGGGAAAGATAAACTTCTTAAGAAGATTTATCTCTAACTTGAGTGGACGCACGCAAGCTTTTTCCCCCTTACTTCGACTGAAGCAAGGAAGGTTCGAATGGCATGCTGAACATCAAGAAGCTTTTGAAAAAATCAAGCAATACTTGATGCATCCACCAATATTGTCTCCCCCAAATGGGAAGAAGCACATGCGCCTATATATCTCAGCTTCAGATAACACAATAGGTAGCATGTTGGCTCAAGAAGATGACAATGGCATCGAAAGAGCCATCTATTACTTAAGTAGAGTACTCAATGATGCAGAGACTAGGTATAGTGCAATAGAAAAACTCTGCCTTTGTTTATATTTCTCTTTTATTAAACTCAAATATTATATAAAGCCAGTTGATGTTTACGTTTCATCTCATTTTGATGTCATTAAACATATGCTATCTAAACCAATATTGCATAGTCGAATTGGCAAATGGGCGTTGGCCCTTACTGAGTACTCTCTAATCTTTCAACCTCCTAAGGCAATGAAAGGACAAGTTGTATCAGATTTCATTGTCAACCATGCAGTGGTTGAAAACCCTCAGCAATATGTAGAGTTGAAGCCTTGGAAGTTATACTTCGATGGTTCAACATATAAAGAGGGAAGTGGCGTTGGGATACTAATAATTTCTCCTGATGGAATTCCAACAAAGCTTAAGTACAAGATTGAAGGCCCCTTATGCTCTAACAAAGAAACTGAGTACGAAACATTAATTGCTCGACTTGAAGCCTTGTTGGAATTGGGGGCAACCAGAGTCGAAATTAAAGGAGACTCAGAATTAGTAATAAAGCAGTTGACGAAAGAATACAAATGCATGAAGGAAAATTTGATCATGTATTTCGTCATAACGAATAGGCTGCTTAAAAAATTCGAGTATGTGGAGTTAAAGCACGTCTCAAGGGTAAATAATCAAGAAGCAAATGATTTGGCCCAATTAGCCTCAGGATACAGAGTGTCGAAAGGAAAATTAGAGGAACTGATCGAAGTAAGAGGCAAAGGAATGGCCACAAAGCTATCTCCAAGTGATCTGGAGAACTCACAATTAGGCTTCGCTAACAAAGAAGAATTTGAAGTTCTTAATATAGACTCCTTAACAGATACAGATTGGAGGAGTCCAATTGTAAATTACTCGAGAGATCCTTCGAAAGATATAGATAGAAAGATAAAGTATAGAGCTTTGTCATACTTCTTGATGGGAAATGAATTATTTAAGAAAACTCCTGGAGGTGTTTTACTAAAATGTCTGGGCGAAGCTGAAGCATACTTAGCTCTCTCGAACGTACACAGTGGGGCATGTGGTGCTCACCAAGCGGGGCACAAAATGAAATGGCTTTTGTTCTGCTATGGAATGTATTGGCCCACTATGTTAAAAGATTGCATATAGTTTGCAAAAGGGTGTCAAGAATGTAAAGAGCACGCCAGTGTTCAACATGCACCTGCAAACGAATTAAGTTCGATAGTAAAACCATGGCCTTTCAGAGGTTGGGTATTAGATTTAATTGGTGAAATTCGTCCCACATCTTCCAAAGAATAAAGATATATTTTAGTAGGAATAGATTACTTCACAAAATGGGTCGAAGCGATACCACTGGCAAATGTGGATCAGGAGGCTGTGATTGAGTTTATTCAAAGAAACATCATATATAGATTTGGAATCCCAAAAAGTATAACCACGGATCAAGGATCAGTGTTTACTGGACGAAAGATGCAAGAATTCGCCAAAGAAGTAGGGTTCAAGTTATTTACCTCTACACCTTATTACGCGCAAGCAAATGGACAAGTCGAAGCAGCCAATAAGGTAATAATTGGTCTTATAAAGAAACATGTAAGGAAAAAACCTAAGAATTGGCATAAAACTTTGGACTAAGCACTTTGGGCTTGTCGAACGTCACCAAAAGAAGATACAAACACTACACCTTTCTAGTTGACGTTCGGACATGACGCAGTACTTCCAGTTGAAATTTACTTGCAGTCAGTCCGGATCGAGAGACAAGCAGGAATTCCCCCAAACATGTATTGGGAAACGATGATGAACGAACTAGTTGATCTGGACGAAGACAGGATTCGAGCGTTGAAAATGATAAAAAGACAAAAGGAAAGGGTGTCAAGAGCATACAACAAAAAGGTGAAAGGTAAAACGTTTAGTAATAATGATTTAGTTTGGAAAGTGATTTTACCTATAGATCGAAGAATCAAGCACTAGGTAAATGGTCCCCACACTGGGAAGGACCCTTTCGCATCCTAAAAGTATTTTCGAATATGAGATAGAGGAATTGGCGGAAGATCGCAGGATTTTAAGAGTAAATGGGAAGTATCGGAAAAGATACAAACCAATCATACACGAAGTAAAAATTGCAAAAACGTAGACATTAAAAGTCTACACCGTTTGCCAAAATGGTGGAACAATCACCAAAATGGCTTCACACTTGAAAGAAAGGCATGCATAAACGTGCATGGATTCAGAAGACAGAATAAGGTCAAAATATATTTCATTAAAGATTGAAGGAACATTCAGTTGAAGGGTTTTACCCAAATTACATGCAAAACAAAGTCACAAAAAAGAAAACATATGGAACAAGACTACAAAAGATAGACAAAAACTTGTTCTAACAATGACTCCTACTTTATTGCTTTCAGTTGATCCGGTGTTCTAAGTCTTCCAGGCTCAACAGGGGCAAACTCTCTGCTTCAAAGAGATCCAAAAAACCTTCAGTGCGCATCCGTTTCACCAGTCCTTGTTTGAGAAACATATGGGACAACAACCTTCCATACAGAAGACATGTTGCTATGCCTTGTCGAGACCCGGCAATAGAAACGGCTTCAGCAAGATGTTTGAAGATCATTAAGGGAAAGTTGATCTTCTCCCCTCTGAGAGCACAGAAGATGAACTCCAGATCTTCAACCATGATGCTTTCTTTATATCGTTGGAAAGCTTGTAAAACGTACTATCTCATGAAATGATTGATATTGATTGATTATAGGTTATTCATGTGTGTTTACCTCTTGGCGTTTGTCGTCCTTTTTATGTGTGCGTTAATTGTTCATTTTCTTTTAGCTTATAATGCAATAACGCAATTCCGATTGCGATGTTTGTTATCTCTAACTTGTGTGCTAGTATGCAAGGCTTTTGGATGGTTACCGATCGACGCCTATCACTCGAGTGTTCCGCTTCACTTGCGGGATACGATTCTATATCACTTGTATCGTGTTCTCGACTTGGAGACACGATACTTTTACTTTATATCTGCTTGTTTGGTTTGCTTGTTCCTCTTGCAGGTGTATCGTGATCATGCTCGACATGTGAGTCGACGTTTGTGCGCTTTATGGCTAATCGGTGTGCTGACTATTTGCTTTTGCTTTGCTAGCTCGCTCGCGGGATTACTAGTTTCTTTGCTTCGCCTCTCTTTAGTTTACGGATCATCATCCGTTTGGTATTGATCCCGTTTCATTTTACTTTTCTCGCACTTTATCGCTTTCTCGCATCATCCTTTAACATGAGAAGTAGGACCTAGACATGCATCTGGCCAAGTCCTCGAAAGAGGCTCTGTTTTTGTTGGTGTGTTTATATTTGTGCTTTGCGGCAGGGAGTCACGGTGTAATAAGTCCTATATGGAACTCCGTTAAGTCCTCATGGAAGGCATGCGGTCAAGGGTTCGTAATCAACCCCCGCCTAGTCTCATCGAGTCTGTTTGGTAGGCGCACGCCTCGCGTTGCTTGCTTCCGAACGTGCAAAAGATCTTGTTATCGAGTATGTCAGGTAAAGGGTTCATGCAATCGGACCCCCGCCTTTCCTATAGCTCGCGTCGCTCGACGTTGATGCTCGGTGTACGCACGCACCGTTTTCCTTTACGATCCGTGACGGCTTGGTTGCTGAGAGGGGTCCGCCCTCTTGTCTATGGCCCGATCATTTTCGCGAGGTCTAATGCTTGGTTGACTTGGGTTGAGCTGCTCCCCTTGGCTATGGCGGGACCGCCTTTCTACCACTTGGCCAGTGCCTTTGGTTTGTTTGCTTCACGAGTGGATGCTCGTTTGTGTGCTATATTTGTTTGCTTTCGCTTCCCTCGTAAGTTGTTTAGTTTAGATTAGACTGGTACCCTTTGTATGATAACATTAGGTAGCAAGCTTTCCCCCTTAGCTTAGGTCTTCCTCATGCATTCTTTAAAACACAAACCACACTCTTTGATTTTCTTTTCTTAAGAGCTTGTTATTTCCTCTCCATTCCCAAGCATAAGTCTCCAAAGGTCGAGCAGCGGAGTGTGAATGTAACTCGTTCACCTAAAAAACAAAAAACAAACAGAAATTAGTTAGCCGAGCTACGGTAGCTTTGATTCTGCAAAACAGATACGTAGGCAGCGGGGTAGGGCCCGTGCGAGCACAATCCTTTCTTTTCCCTACATTTTGCATTCATTTTAGTCCAGATTAGCATAGATTTGTTACACACCCATAGATTTAGACACAGGCGTGGATACCATCGAGTACGATGGGCGTGAGGGGTGCTAACACCTTCCCCCTCGCGTAACCGACTGCCTTACCCTTTTTTCTCTGGTCGTGAGACCGTTGTTTTGTTTGGTGGTTTGCTGGCATTCCCTTCCTTTTCAGGATAAATATGTTAGTGGCGACTCTGTTAATTTTCGCGGTAGCGACACAACGACAACTTAATAGCAGCAATAAAATAACATCAACAAACAACGTCAAATCACAACAACTTCTAATGCGACTCAAATGCGACTCAAAGTGCAAATGCATGTGGATCCATTGGAGTACAACTCCCAACTTAATCATATGCCAGGTTATCGTGGCATTTCAACAACTTAAACAGGGTGCCATCAAGGCCAACTTAGTCAGGTGCCATCAAGGCCAACTTAATCAACGCAATGTATGCGACGTTATGAATGACATCCAATCAACAATATCAACATCAACAACGAAAACAACAACTTAAACATGCATCAATTGCATCAACTTAATCCAACATTGGTCGTTCGACCCACAACTTAAACAACTTTCAACTTTTCCCGTTTAGGCCTACAACTTAATCCATCATATTCAACAACAATTTTAACGACAACAACTAAGCAACAACGACATGTTCAACATCAACACAAAATAGCTCAACATTGGTCATAAGACTTGTTGTGAAAAACGATACCAATAACAAAGTATAATAGGGAATTAGAGAGGAGAAGAAGAACACAAGAATTGGTTATAACTGCTATTCTTTCACTTTCTTTTAAAACAAGATTACAAGTTTACAAGAATAACAAATAACCTCTCTCACCCTAAATTAGGATTTGCAGCTTAGCAATGATGAGAGACTAGTATGATATTTATAATAAAACCTAACATACTAACTAATGGGCTTTTTCAGCATGGCCCATTACACAAGTCAACTTAATAAACAAGCTAACTTAACAAATTAGGGTTTAAACACTAAAACCTAGTTTAATATGCTAACAACCCTAGCATCTTCGACATCTGCATGCTCGACCCATCTTCGACTACAGCATGCACACTTCGACACCAGCATGTGAGCAACCTTCAACGTCATGCTTAACCCTGTCGAACCAAAAAGCTACCCTTCGACCATACTAGAGTTTGATCCAATATCCCACAAATCTCCACCTTGGACCTAACTCTACAACATCAAGGAAACATACTAGCTTTCTTCATGCAACTTTATCAACTGCATACAGTGGAAAAACTTGCAACTCGGTAATGTCTTGGTGATCATATCAGCAGCATTATCCTCAGTCGAAACCTTCAACACTTGGACTTCTCCATGCTCGATTACTCCTCTGACAAAATGCAGCCTCACATCAATGTGCTTAGTTCGCTCATGATAGGCTGAATTTTTCGACAGGTGTATTGCACTTTGACTATCACATTTAACAGTGATACCTCGACCTTGAAGTTTCAGCTCCTTCGAAAAACCTTCAAGCCACAATTCTTCTTTCACAGCTTTAGTTAGGGCAATATACTCCGCTTCAGTGGTTGATAGAGCAACAACTTTCTGAAGTGTTTCTTTCCAACTAATTGCAGTGCCAAACATAGTGAAAACATATCCAGAGATAAATTTTCTAGAATCCATACAACCTGCATAATCAGAGTCGACATACCCTTCGATTACTGCTTTACTATCTTCACCCAAGGCTCCACCATAAATTAGGACTCTATTCAAAGACCCATTTATGTACCTTAAAATCCATTTCAATGCTTGCCGGTGAGCCTTTCTAGGATTCGCCATGTACCTGCTTATAAGACTTACTGCATATGCTATGTCGGGTCTAGTACAGACCATAGCATACATCAAAGAACCAACTATATTAGCATATGGGATGCTATTCATATAGGCTCTTTCGACATCAGTACTGGGACACTGATCAATACTCAGCTTGAATTGAGGGTTTGTTGGAGTCACAACTGGCTTCGAATTCGACATACCAAACTTTTCGAGAATCTTCCATAGATATTGTCGCGGGCGAAAAATCGTTTTGTTCCTCTTTTTTGTGGATGAGACACCTGATGCCTTCTTTGGGCTCGAGTGCTCAAAAAAAATGATTTTTCTTTTGTACCGACCAAACTTTTTATTGTTTCCAAAGTAGGAAAAGGAAAAAAGCTGCAATAACCTAAAAAGTGGGGGAGAGATTCCGGGTAAGAGGGTTGGTTATACGAAGGGAAGGTATTAGCACCCAACGTATCTATAGTACTCTATAGGTTTCTTTGTTTTGTTTATTCCATTCTTGTTGTGGTGGAGGTTCTTGTGAAATAGGTGGGACCTAAGGTGTTTGTTTGATTATGCTCGCAAAGATCATCGCGATCCTCTGCATACATATCCCTTAGAGGGAATCAGAGCATCTGTAGCTCGGGGTCTACGGGTGCTAAGGTTTGAATGGTTTTTTTTGTTTTGTTTTGCTCGCCAAGGATCGACCTTGTGCCTACGTATTCTCAAAGGGATGTTGAGAAAGTCAGAGCAATCGTAGTTCCCACTTATGCTAGTGGAAGCAAAGGAAAATAGACAAATGTCGTCTAAATGCTAGATGTATCTAATCTATATCATCACATACATCTGTTTGTTTTTTGTTTGAAAATCTTTTCATTATAAGCCCGGGGCCATGCCGCTTAGGGTGCTTAGAATGATAAAGATGTTTTTGTGTTTAACCAGCCTTGTGGCAAAAGTTTCAATGAAGTCAGCCTTGTGACAAAAACTTTGATTAATCAGCCAGCCTTGTGGCAAAAGTTTCAATGAAGTCAGCCTTGTGACAAAAACTTTGATTAATCATCCAGTACGGTGGTAAAACAGTTTGATTGATTAGCCAGCCTTGTGGCAAAAAAGTTTGATTGATTGATTGATTGATTGTTTGTGATGATATAGAAGAGATACTCCTATCATAGAGATGATAAATGTCTAGTCTCCTAGGGTATTTGATTTGGATATTGGGGGATGCTTATAAGAAGCCCGTGGGTCCTTGTACGAAGCCCAAGAGGAGGCTATCCGAGGGTCCTTGCATTGTAAGCCCAAGAGGAGGCTATGGGAGGGACAATCCAGGGTCCTTGCATTGTAAGCCCAAGAGGAGGCTATGGGAGGGTCACTCGTTTGTACAAAGCCCAAGGGGAGGCATGGTATAGTTGGTTTGAGCTCTTAGAGCGATTTCACCGGGAAACCATACTCTATGTCCTAACCTAAACTAGGGAGATTCTTTGCACGAAGCCCAATAGGAGGCTATGGGGAACCTAGTGTTGTACTAAGTTGAACAAGCACACATATCACACATATGAACAAACATGAACAAGTATGAACAAACATGAACAGGTATGAACAATTATATATGTATATGACAAAGTGTGTGTATATAATGGAGTTTATGAAGGAAATATACCTGTAAGCATGATCCATTTGTATACACGGGGCTCGGGACTCACACTCGGGGAGAAGTCCACTTGAGTTTATTCAAAGCTATGTAAACAGGTATTTACAAAAGGGCTTGGGACTTATACCTACATGGAGGCCCATGGTATATTTTTGGGAAGATTTAAAGAAACCTTCATTTTTGGTTTGTTATTCAAAGTTAAAAATCAAACTGATCGAGATATGTACAAAAGGCGTACAATGAAATACCTAATTTCATGTACTGGAATGGGTATGTACAAAAGGGGCTTGGGACTTATACCTACATGGAGGCCCGTGGTATATTTTATGAAACATGGTTGATTATTTATTTACAGACGCGTTGTTTGAAAAACTGTTTGAAAGTTTGTTTTGAAAGAGTTTTCTGTATAAAGAAAAACTGTATAAAAGAAAAAAGAGTGGGTCTTATACTCTCTAATATTCGAGAGGCCCCACATCGTTTTGAAAACCAATTGATCAATTAAAAGATTTAATCAAAAGTTTCAAAAAGAAATGGTTTATTATTTTTGAAAAGAATCGCGATCGCTCGTTTTAAAACGATTTGAATTTTGAAAGAAGTCAATTTAATCAAAAGATCATCCTCAATTAACACTTAGATAATTAGGATTTGCTTCAAAAAAAATTTACAAGTTACTAAGTTTGAGAATCAAATGAAAAATAGTATTTAAAAGTATTAAAATTACTTAAAAACAAGTCATTTTAAAACTATTTAAAAATGTATCAAATAAATATTTTTTGATGATTTTTTTTGATATTCTTAAAATATATATATTAAATGAGAGGTGTGTAAAAAATGAATGAAAAATGAATTGATTTGGTTAGTTAAATAATTAATTGAAGTTTGTTAAAAAATGAAAGAAAAATAGTTGTAAAAAAAAATGGTTTTGGTCCCTAGAGGTGTTGAACCCACGCCCTTGTGTTTACCAGCCAAAACACTTGCCAACCCAGCTGCGCGCGCAGCTTGTTATTATAACAACTTCGTTTAATTATATTTGAAAACTGATATTTGAAATTTATGAACAGAAAATGGCGCCAAGAACACCATCCCCATTTGATTTTGAAAATTCTTGAAACTGAACCAAATTGATCAAGTGAAGGGTCTATCTTGCTCGGTTTTGGACGAGGAACATGATGATAGCATTTAATTTCATTTATTTTCACTCTAAGACTATCAATTTTCTGATGAACACGAAGAACCCTAGAACTGAAATTCAATGTGAAATCGTGTATGATCATGTTATGATGCAATTGATTGAGGGTTAATGATCCTCATAGGTGCAGAAACAAGATGGTATGCTCATATTTCATTTATGATGCGTGCAAGTATGAGTTTGAAGTTCAAGTGCACTTACCTCAAAAACGGCCAAACTGAGAATTGGATTTTGATCTGGAGATGTTACAGATGCTTTGTATCAATCTGAATAGCTTCAATGATGATTATGGAAGGTGTCTGGATGCTTGGAACCATATGAATTCATCTGTGCTAAGCTGTGGTACCCGATCTGCATAACCTTGGAGTGTGAATCGAATCTGAAGATTATGAGGTTACAAATCATATGTGAGTGTTTGGATAGTTCATATGTGATATATGTGAGGTGTTAGAAGTGTTATTTTGGACAGAAATGATCTTGAATGGATTTTGGCATGATAAGGCTTAGATTATGCATATTTGAGAAGTGAGGTAGTGATTTTGAGTTTGAGATGTTTTTGGAGTGTGTGAGTGGATCAAACACATCCCATATGATGTTTGTGGTTTGTGGGAAGCATCACTTTGGTCAGAAATTCAAAGGTTTAGAGGTTGAGCATTTTACCTCTTTGAAACTTAAGAAACTTGCATTCTAAGAAAGAAAGAGAAAGCCTATAATTTGTGTGACTTTGGTGTGAATTGAAGAGTGGAAATGACCTCTATTTATAGGCCATGAGTTCTGAATGCAGATCTTTGCAACTTGCTCAAGAATTGGTGATTTGGCATTTGGAGATAAAGTGGAATCTTTACATTTAATGCAAATGGTTAAAGTAACTAAACCATGGTTATTTTGGCCAAACTTCTTATCCTCTTCCATTCTGATCTCAAATCAGAAAATATCTCCCAATTATTGCTTCTATGCATCATTGCTTGGATTATAGGTCATGTAGTATAGAAACTTAGTGAAAAATGGTGCAAATCCAAGTGAAAATGATCACTAATGTCAAAATTCAAAACCATGGCTACACTCCATATTTTTTTCATGCTCTTGGACATTTTGGAAAGCTCATATTACATACTTCAAAACCCTAGTTGAAAGTTTCTTCAAGACCTTTAAGGAAATGGGTGAAAAAGATCCATGAACTTTGAAGAAAATGAAGTTTTAAGTGAAATTTTCAAAAGATACCAACTTTGAAGCTTCATATCTCTTAAATGGTTGATCTTATGGAAAAAAATTATATGTGTCAAAGTTGTTTATTGGATCAAAATCTACAACTTTCATGTTGGAAGTTTTTTTCAGTTTGTAGGTGAAATTTTGAGTTATTCCCTTTCAAAGTTTGGAAAAAACCATGAAAAACACTTAGAAAAATTTTCTAAGTATGAAAGTCAAACTTTTGACTTTTTGATTCTTGATTGATTTTCTTGATTTTTCTTGATCAAATGACTTCTCATATCATATATTGATGATTTAAAACTTCAAAAGTCATGGTTGACCAAAATTCCCCAAAAGTCAATGGCAATCTTGTACAGTTGACTTTTTTCAAACGAATCGCGTTTCTGGAGATTTCAAATGAAACAGGCTACCCTCACCAAATGAATGGTATGAATGGATCATATTGAAGCATTAGAGGATATTGAGCCATGGTTTGAGTTGTGGCACCATGTCCTGATTAAAAGTCAGTTATTCAGTGAATTAGGTCAAAAACCCTAATTGTCGACCAGATGAAATTGATGACTGTGGATCTTGAATTGAGATGTAATTTCCATTGGATGTTGTCATAGGGATTATTTGAAGATGATTGAAACCTTTGATTGACTCCCTGGGGATTTTTAGGGTTTCCCAAATGTGATCCCTGATTTCAGTCCCTGATAGTTCAAAACCCTGATCTGAGGATTTGTCTGATCAATCTTTGTGTAGGAGATGTTATGAGCCAATGGATTAGGTCAAAATGATGCACTTGAGGTCTTGATATCATGTCCCAAGCCATTAGGTCAAATTCTGAGCAAAAGTCAGGAGTGTGCTGTCTTCAGTCAAAACCCTAATTCAGTCGATTCAAAGCTGTTGAGCTTGTTGAAATGAATCTCTGAGGACCAAATGTTGATTATTGATGAAGATGATTCATTTGAGATGAAGGGAGAACAAAACCCTAATTGAGTGTTATTTGCACTGATGAGTGATTTCCTGATTAAATCCTGCTGAGTCACAAGTAGCAAACACAAGCTATGCAATTTGTTAGAGATGCAAATGATGCATATGCAAATGATATGAGGTGGTATCTTAGGTCAAAAATTGGGGTATGACAGATGCCCCTATTTAAGTTTCTTCAACCTGAGACATGAAGATTGAAAATCTTCGTTTTGATAGGGTGGAAGAGACTTAAATATCAGAAGACGCGAATTTTGGACCTAAGATACCAAAATTGCGAATGATGCAAGGATATCTTTACCGAGGGGATATCAAGAACTGACTCCACTGGGGAAAAGTGATCGGGAAGGATGTCTCAATCCGTTTTAGGAAGAGAATCCGTTTTATCTTTTCGGGAAAGCAAGTGTATGCTTCACTGGGGAATGATAGCTTTGTAAGAAAAGCTTACCTATCGACATTATCGACTATCAGCATGGGGATAGACTTGTTTAATAATGCGAAGGTGAAAGGTATGAAACTATATTACCGACTATCAGCATGGTGATAGACTTGACATGGTAAAAAAAAGTTTCAAAGGTTCGGTTAATATTACCGACTATCAGCCTTGTGATAGACATGTTAAATAATATAACCAAAACAAAAGGTTACCGACTACCAGCCTTGTGATAGTGGTTTTGAAGACATGATCAATTATCAGCCGAGTGATAAAATGATCCTGGAGACTTTGCTAGGGAAATTACTGGATATTCAGCCTTGTGAACAGTAATAAGGCCCTGATCGTCAAATGGTCTTCATGATTGATTTCCTTGAGAGGAAAAATCTTTTGAAAGAAACATAAACTGCTCAGATGATGAGGCTATCGTTTATGGTTCGTTTTTCTCACGACTCTGTTTGGTGGAATCGGAATTTGAATTTCTGGCAAAGACAAGGTTCTAACCAAGAATGAATTGGAAAGAAACGGTCAAACAAGACTTTGTACCCAATGAGGAATGAACTCAAATGGGATTTCCTCCTTCGTTTTGAGAGGAGAAAACTAAAGCAACCTTCTTCCACGAGGAATGATCTCAGTGGGGAACTAGAGAAAGAAGATGTTCTTTCTGCTTATGGGTGACAACCTACTTGGAGAGATGACACGCCCATATCTGTTTCTTTTTCCTTTTTTTTCTCTTTTTTTTTTCGGAATAGATATATCCTGAACAAGTGATTTCGAAGCAAACATTGAAAAATGTAATGATGCATAAATGATGCAAATATGTATGAATGATGAATGTCATGAATGTAGCATGCATACTGACAATACTGACAGACAATGAAGTGTATACTGGAGAGGGACCGACGTCGCAATACAACCAGATACTCGGCAAATGTTCTTCAACACGGTGTAGATAACACAGGTGATGAATGATGCTGTGTGCTTTAAACTTCTCTGGGGAAGATGAGTATCTTTTCTTACTGAGATGGAAGAACTTCTTCACTGGAGATGGGAAATCTTCGACACTGGGGATAGAAGACCTTCTTCACTGGGGATAGAAGAGCTTTTCCTATCATAATCCTTGATTCGTCCTATGGAGATAGCTGTTGATGTTCCTTCTGTTGTTCACAACTCAAAGGAAAATTTCGCTTTTATTTTGAAAAAGGAAAGTAAATTCATTTAAAACTTATTTTTCTTTTTGTTTCAAAAGTGAATAACACAATTAAAGCGTCATTTTGCAAGCTGAAAGAAATTAAAGATTGCAAACAAATGGGCACAAGGCTCAAATTTATTTAATAGGATGGTAATCAGCTAAAGGCGTGATTCCATGGAGTATTTACAAAAGTTGGAAATGGTAATTATGCGGAAAAGGCTACATTGAAAGCAATAACCACTATTCCCCCCAACAACTTTGAGTTCCAACTGTGCTTGTTGCTTCAGATTGGCAATGATTTGATTGAAGATCCTTTGATGAAAAAGACTCCTCAGATGACGAAATACGGACTGATGCAGTTACTTTGTCATAAATCCCTAATTTTTGCCTAGATTGCCCTTTCAGGTTTTCAATCTACCAGGATGAATTTTCTGTTTATTGTCTCTAATTTTTGCCTGGACCGCCCTTTCGGGTTTTCAGTCCACCGAGACGCTCATTTTTGCCTAAGTCGCCCTTTGCGGGTTTTCGACTTACCGAGCTGTTCTTTTGTATTTTTTAGACAAAGTATTTCTTGACTGCATCAGCATTCACAGGATGTGGGAGTTCATCACCATCCATGGTTGCAAGAATCATGGCGCCGCCAGAAAATGTTCTTTTGACAACATACGGGCCTTCGTAATTAGGAGACCATTTGCCCCTAGAATCTGGTTGAAAAGACAAGATCTTTTTAAGCACGAGGTCGCCTTCTTGAAATTCACGAGGTCGAACCTTTTTGTTGAAAGCCTGTTTCATCCTTGCTTGGTATAACTGTCCATGGCATAGAGCAGTCATACGTTTTTCTTCGATTAAGTTCAACTGATCGTATCTGCTTTGACACCATTCAGCCTCTGATAACTTAGTCTCCATGAGGACTCTCATTGATGGGATTTCAACTTCTACGGGGAGCACAGCTTCCATGCCGTATACTAGAGAAAAGGGAGTTGCCCCTGTTGAAGTACGCACTGAAGTACGGTACCCATGTAAAGCAAATGGCAGCATTTCATGCCAGTCTTTGTAAGTGACGACCATTTTCTGGACAATCTTCTTAATGTTCTTGTTGGCAGCTTCAACGGCGCCGTTCATTTTTGGTCTGTAAGGAGAAGAGTTATGATGCTCAATCTTGAATTCCTCACACAATTCTTTCATCATCTTGTTGTTCAAGTTTGAACCATTGTCAGTAATGATCTTGCCGGGAATACCATATCGGCAAATGATGTTGTTCTTGATAAACCTCACAACCACTTGTCTTGTAACATTGGCGTAAGATGCTGCTTCGACCCATTTGGTGAAGTAATCAATTGCTACCAAGATGAAACGATGACCGTTTGAAGTTTTCGGCTCGATCATTCCAATCATGTCAATACCCCACATGGAGAAAGGCCATGGAGATGAGAGAACGTTGAGTAAAGTCGGTGGCACATGGATCTTATCTGCGTAGATCTGGCACTTGTGACATCTCTTTACGTGTTTACAACAATCAGATTCCATTGTCAACCAATAGTATCCTGCTCTTAAGATCTTTTTGGACATTGCATGCCCGTTTGAATGAGTTCCAAAGGACCCTTCATGCACTTCATGCATTAACATGTCTGCTTCGTGTCTGTCCACGCATCTGAGCAAAACCATGTCGAAGTTTCTTTTGTATAGCACATCTCCGTTCAGGAAGAAACTGCCAGAAAGTCTCCTTAGAGTTTTCTTATCTTTGTTTGATGCCCCAAGTGGGTACTCTTGAGTTTGAAGGAAGCGTTTGATGTCGTGAAACCACGGTTTATCATCGATGACTGCTTCAGTTGCAAACACATAGGCGGGCCTTTCAAGGCGCGTGATTCTGACTGTAGGCATATCATTCCAATGATTGACTTTGAACATGGAAGATAGAGTAGCCAAGGCGTCTGCCATTCGATTCTGATCTCGAGGTATATGATGCAATTCAACTTTGTTGAAGAAAGTCAACAGACGTCTTGCATAATCTCTGTAGGGGATCAAGCCAGGGTGGTAAGTTTCCCATTTGTCTTTGATCTGGTTGATCACAAGGGCTGAATCTCCATATATGTCTAGGATCTTGATCCTTAAGTCAATGGCTTCTTCGAGACCCATGATACAAGCTTCATATTCTGCGATGTTGTTGGTGCAATCAAATAGCAGTCTGGCGGAGAATGGGATATGAGTACCCTTGGGAGTGATGATGATTGCCCCAATTCCATTGCCAAAAGCGTTTACTGCTCCATCAAAAATTAGGCCCCACCTTGATCCAGGCTCAGGACCTTCTTCAGGTAACGGTTCGTCACAATCTTTCATCTTCAAGTACAAGACATCTTCATCAGGAAAGTCAAACTTGAGAGATTGATATTCATTAATTGGTTGATGCGCCAAATGATCGGCGAGAATGCTTCCTTTGACCGCTTTTTGAGCACGGTATTCAATGTCATATTCGGATAACAACATTTGCCATCGGGCAATCCTTCCTGTTAAGGCAGGCTTCTCAAAGACATACTTGATCGGATCCATTTTGGAGATTAACCAAGTAGTATTGTTGATCATGTATTGGCGGAGACGTTTTGAAGCCCAAGCCAAAGCACAACATGTTTTTTCGAGCATGGAGTAACGAGACTCACAGTCTGTGAATTTCTTACTCAAGTAATAGATGGCATGCTCCTTCTTACCAGTTTCATCTTGCTGTCCAAGCATACAGCCCATGGATTCTTCTAACACGGTAAGGTACATGATTAATGGTCTTCCTTCAACTGGAGGAATCAATATCGGTGGTTCTAACAGGTACTCCTTGATACTGTCGAACGCTTTCTGGCAATCTTCAGTCCATACAACCCCTTGATCTTTGCGGAGAAGCTTGAAAATCGGCCCACAAGTAGCAGTCATTTGAGAGATAAATCTGGAGATATAGTTCAATCGTCCGAGAAATCCTCTTACTTGCTTTTCAGTTTTTGGTGCAGGCATCTCTTGAATAGCTCTGACTTTGTCGGGATCTACTTCGATACCTCTTTGGCTGACAATGAAACCCAAGAGTCTTCCAGATCTAACCCCAAAAGTACATTTGTTAGGATTCAAGCGAAGCTGATATTTCCTTAGTCGTTGAAACAATTTCAAAGGTATTCAATATGTTCTTCTTCTGTGCTGGACTTGGCTATCATGTCGTCCACATAAACTTCTATTTCTTTATGCATCATGTCATGAAAGAGAGTAGTCATTGCCCTTTGGTAAGTTGCGCCGGCATTCTTTAATCCAAACGGCATCACTTTGTAGCAAAAGGTACCCCATGGGGTGATGAAAGATGTCTTTTCCATGTCTTCGGGAGCCATCTTGATCTGATTATAACCGGAGAACCCGTCCATGAAGGAAAAGACATTGAACTTAGCGGTGTTATCAACCAGCATGTCAATATGAGGTAATGGAAAGTCATCTTTTGGACTGGCCTTGTTCAAGTCACGGTAGTCAACACACATTCTGACTTTGCCATCTTTCTTCGGAACTGCCACTATGTTGGCCAACCATTGAGGATACTCAGAGGTGACTAGAAAACCTGCGTCGAGTTGCTTTTGAACTTCCACTTTGATCTTGTTAGCCATGTCAGGGTGAGTCCTTCGCAATTTCTGCTTAACCGGCGGACATTCTGGCTTCAATGGCAAGTAATGCTGAACAATATTGGTATCCAACCCAGGCATGTCTTGGTAGGACCAGGCAAACACGTCAACATATTCTTTGAGAAGGTCTGTCAACTTACTCTTGATATCAGCATCAAGCAGCGATCCAATGGTCACTTCTTTTTTGTCTTCTTCAGAACCCAAATCGATCTTTTCTAAAGGCTCTTTGTGAGGCAGAATGGCTCTTTCCTCGTGCTTAAGTAATCGAGAGATCTCGTCCGGGATCTCCTCTTCTTCCTCTTCTTCGGCTTCGAACACAGGAAACTCAAAGTTGGGAGATGGCATAGGGTTATTGCATTCAATGGGTTTATCAATAGTAAATCTGCACATGTGATTTATATTTATTTCAGAAAATTTATGAATGCAAGAGTGTATGCAGATTTTTTTTGAAAAAGTTTATTTTTTTTTATTATTTTTTTTTATTTTTTTTTTTATTTTGGTTTTTTAGGATTACCATTTCCAGAAAAAAGCAAAAATAAAACATATAATGTAGGGAATTCAAAATGACACTTTATTTATGATTCATTTTTGAAACAAAGCCCTAAACACAAACTCATTTGCCTTGGGCAGGACAAAGAGGAAAACTTTTAAAACAAAGCCCTATACACAAAGTTATTTGGGCGGAATATTTAAAAGCAAAGCCCTATAAAACATCTCTCTGCTTTGGGCAAGGCAGGAGGTCAAAATAACAACGAGGTGATTACTTTGAGCGGCGAACAACATTCGGAACGTCGACAGCCTTCCAGTAGCAACGAACTCCTCTGTGCATTATGTATTCAGGAAAATTCTCCCCAGAATTATCTTCAGTATTGACATTGACCGCTGGTCGAGCAGGATTTGAAGGTCCTGGTTTGTCAACCTTGTTCTTTGTAGAGTTGAAACGGTCTTCTTCTACTTCTTGAAGAGCATAAGACGAGTCACAATCTTCAGAATTTTCAGGATGTATTTCCCAGTCTTCGGGATGAAGAGACTCATTGTCAGCGACACTTTCTGAGTCAGTTGCGGGACCATCTTCCCCTTCATCTTCAAAAATGGCATTTATGTGATAGTAACCATCTTCAGGATTATGAACCTTGGCAGATGCATTGAAGCTGAAATCTTCAGTAATTTCAGGATGCTGAGAAAATTGACAGGGCTGATAAGCCTCTTCTGGTTGACTATTATATTCAAAGGAATCTCCCCATCCAGTTGGTTGGATATCCTCAATCGCAATCTTTGAACTTTCAGGTGCAGTGTATTTCACCATATAATCAAATTTTCCACTTGGTTGTCCCAAGGTGTCCCAAACCTCTGCAGGAATAGGCGGAATTTCTTTAGCACTTGTTTTCTCTGAAGGAGGATATGGTTCTTCCTGAGATATGTATCCCGAGTCATTGAGATAACATTTCCATTCTTCTTCAGGATCAGGTAGACCTTCTTCAATGCATTCTTCAATAAGGACATTAACCTCTTGAGGAATTGGGTTAAGGAATCCTCCACTAATGAATGTTTCTTTGATCGGTCGAAGGGTTTCATCCTTCTTGGTGCAGTTTGAGAATGTTGGTGAACATCCGAGACCTGCTCTAGTTTCATTCTTGGTAGGGATCACAACTTGCCCCCAGCCAGTGGTAGTTCCATCTTTCACTACTTTCACTGCCTCTTTGTAAGAAGAGATCGATGCTTTCTTCTTGGAAGATTCGTCTTCTAAAGAGAGACCTTGGAACGGAGTTCCTTCCACATCATCAGCACTGATGAAAGAGAAATTGGATAAATGGCTCACCATCAAGGCTTGTTCTCCACTTATTGTTACCAATTTTCCATTTGTTACAAATTTTAATTTTTGATGGAGCGTAGAAGTTACTGCCCCTGCTTCATGGATCCATGGTCGTCCTAACAGACAGCTATAAGCAGCTTGAATGTCCATGACCTGGAAAGTGATTTGAAATGTATGTGGACCAATTGTCATGGGAAGGTTAACTTCGCCGATAACAGATTTTCGCGATCCATCAAATGCTTTGACAACTACACCACTGAACTTCATAGGCATTCCTTGGTAAGACAAGCGAGCAAGAGTCGTCTTTGGCATCACATTCAAGGAAGATCCGGTGTCTACCAACACATTGGACAAAGAGTCTGACTGACAGTTCATAGAAATGTGCAAAGCAAGATTGTGATTTCTGCCCTCCTCGGGGAGTTCTTCATCACAGAAGCTTAAATTGTTGCAAGCAGTTATGTTGGCTATTATCCCATCAAAATGGTCAACAGTCACATCATGATCTACAAAAGCCTGATCCAAGACCTTCATCAGGGCTTCCCTGTGGGCTTCTGAGTTTAACAACAATGAAAGTATTGAGATTTTTGAAGGAGTCTGCATAAGCTGATCCACAATCTTGTATTCACTTCTTTTGATAAGCTTCAAAATTTCATCAAAGTCAGGATTGACATTGGTTCCACTGGATTGACCAACATCAGCGTTTGTATTACTGACAGGAGTTTCCTCAGGATTCCCCACTGGTATATTAACAGGATTTTGCCCAGTTACAGGAGCAACAGGCTGCTTTGGAGGTAGTGGAGTATACACACGTCCACTTCTTGTTACTCGACTCACATCAGCGATGTTCACGACAGATGAAAGAGTTGGTAAAGGAACTTCTTGTCCATCCTTTATCATTGTTGCATTGTAGTTGTATGGAACTGCCTTGTCAGAGTCATAAGGAACAGGTCCAGGTAGACAAATGATCAAAGGAGCAATAGGAACCTTTGGCTTGTTGTAAGTAACTTCTATGCGCTCAGGCATGTTGAAATGAGGAACGATGACGTTAACTGTAGGCATTTCCGAGTTGATATCTGAGACTAAAAGCTCATGCGGATAACATCCTATCATGTTAACTTCATTTTCATCCCTATTTCTGTAGATCTCAATAGTACCATTATCTAGCAAAACTTGGAGATCTCTTCTCACAATCGAACACCCGTGAGGATCCACACAACATATTCTACAGGAACCGTATTGATGCTGGCGAAAATTCGGCCCCCGACAAAGAGTATATTGTACCAAATCTGCTCTTGAGAAGTTGATATTATAGACTCGGTATTGGCCAGGACATCCATATACCATGTTTACAACATGCCCTCCATGATTGGGCAGCGGATTTGCTTGCACATTAGGGTTCAAATTTCTGAAAGAGAGAAGATTAGATCTAACCAACCTCAGAACTTCATATTTCAAAGCTATGCAATGCTCAAGATCATGGCCAGGTGCTCCTTGATGATAAGGGCATGAGACCTCAGCTTTGTACCACCATGGGAGTCTCTCAGGTACTGGTGGTGGTGCTCTAGTTTGAACGAGACCTTTTTCAATCAAAGCAGGGTACAATTCTGTATAGGTCATTGGAATCGGATCAAACTGTGGAGCTCTTTGCACACGATTCTGATTGTTGTTAAGTTGTTGAGCCTGTTGTCGAGGCTGTTGTTGTTGAAACTGCGGGGTAAATCCCGGATTTGGCGCTGTATTAACGACTGGCGCAATAGCAGAAACCTGTTGTTGACGACTGACATTTCCTCTTGGCCTTCCTTGGGATACCATGTCAACACTTTGTTCTTTCTTCTTTGGGAAACCACTTCCGAACTTTTTGGTTCCACTTGAAGATCCACCTTCTTTAGTTAGACGTCCGGTTCGGACCCCTTCTTCTAGACGCATTCCCATGTTTACCATTTCGGTGAAATCACTTGGAGCACTAGCAATCATGCGTTCATAATAAAACGGACTGAGAGTATTCAAGAAGATTTTTGTCATCTCTTTCTCTTTTAACGGTGGATTAATCTGAGCAGCAGTTTCTCTCCATCGTTGGGCATATTCTTTGAAAGCTTCATGATCTTTCTGAGCCATGGATCGAAGCTGATCTCTGTCGGGAGCCATATCCGAGTTGTATTTGTATTGTCGGACAAAGGCCTCTCCTAGATCGTTGAAAGTTCGAATATTGGTGCTATCCAAACCTGTGTACCACTTCAGTGCGGCACCGGTCAAACTGTCTTGAAAGTAATGGATAAGCAACTGATGGTTATCTGCATAAGTAGACATCTTTCTGGCATACATCACAAGATGGCTTTGTGGACAAGAACTACCTTTGTACTTCTCAAAGTCAGGGACCTTGAATTTAGCTGGTATTTGTACACTGGGAACCAAACATAGCTCCTGGGCATTCTTTCCAAACAAATCTTTGCCACGAATAGCTTTGACTTCCAGTTGAATCTTGTTGAACTGTTCTTGGAGATCTTCCACAAGGTTACGCTGATTTGTGCTATCACCTTGATCATGATAAATCTCATTGCCATCATAAGGAACAGTGTGAACCGTAGGGGTCGGAACTGTCATAGTGGGTTGAGAAAGTGCCATAGTGATTTGGGAAAAAGTTACCCCTGAATGTGGAATAAATGCTGAACCTTGTGCAGCAGGTGCTTCAGTTGTAGCTGTTTGAACCCTAGAGAAATTATGGCGGAAACCTGTACCAAAACTGAAAGGCGGGTCCCAACCTTCTGGCATGGAGAAAGATGGAATGTTGAATGCAACTGTAGAAACTGGAGTAGTGACTTCAGATGTTACTATTGCTTGACTGTTGGGTGGCGGCGGCTGATTCTGTGCGGCCATTAAAGAGTCAACCAGAGTAGTGAGACTTTCCAACTTTTCCTGAAGGGTGGTCACTGTACCACGGAGCTCAATATTCTCTTGTTCAGAGTGTTCCATTACTCTTCTTCTGCTTGAACGAGTATTGTATCTGTGATCTGATTGCGAACGCGGTCGAGAAACTTTGAGACGCGACAGCTTGACGATCTATTGGAGAAAGATCCAAAAGATGAGACTCTATACAACAGACTCGATATGCAGAATGATGTATGCAAAAAGAAATTTATGATTTTTCCAAACATTTTAAAGATTATTTCCTTGCAAACATTTGAACACAAACAATTCTTTTATTGAATAAATGGGAAATGTTACAACATTGGAGCATAGCTCCTTACAAAAGCAAATGATAAATGAAAATCTAAACAAATCCTAAACATCCTCATCGGACGAAGAACCAAATGCGTTGTGCAGCTTGAGCTTCATGATTTCTTTCCCATAGTAAGCTTTCAACTCGGCCTTTTCAGCTCTCAGCTTGTCAACAACATTCTTCCAATTGTCAGGCATCGGAGCGTTGCTTGTCGAGGCTTCAGGATTTTTCTTGCTTTCTTTGATGTATCTTCTGATTGCGGCGTCTTTCCGACGGATCTTCTCATCTTTGCTCATGAGCCATCCATCCTGATAATAGAGAGTTTCTTCGTGATCTCTCACTCTTTTCTTCAACTTTCTATTTTCCTCATCAGTTTTACGAAACTTTTCTTCCCAAGAGTCCTTTTCTAACCTTATCTTGGCTAAGATTTCCTGGTACTTTTCTACAGTGTTAATGGGAACATTGGGTAGTTGAGACACCACAGGGAACATGGGTTTTTCATAATCATAAGGCATTTGAAACTCCTTTGCTCTTTTCTTCACCCAGCTGGTGTAGGCGTTCGTAGCAATGCAGTTCCTTATCTCACCTTTCCCTTTCCATCGGACGTCGTACCAAGCTCTCACCATTCTTGTTTTCAACCCTTGAGGATCCTCCCCTTCTTGGTAGAAGTAGCTTTCCACTGCGAGACCAACAGGTTTAACTGAATTTGCATACCCGAGTTGTCGTCGGGCTAGGACCGGATTGTAGTTAATTCCTCCTTGTGTACCAATGAGGGGTACATTGGCGAATTCTCCACAACTATCAATGATTTCTGTGCCGCAGCGAGCCAGAGCATACCAATGGATATCATTATTAGTAAGGGACATAAGTCTTCGAGGCCAATGCAAACCTTCTCGGTTTTCCGTGAAAATAGGAGACTTAGGTAAGTGTGAAACAATCCATTTGTACAAAAGAGGTGCACAACATACAATGATTCCACCACCTTGGCGATTTTTGTGATGAATAGAGAAATACATGTCACCAAGCAAAGTCGGAACAGGATTTCCATTCAGAAAGATCTTTATGGCGTTGATATCAACAAAGTCGTTGATGTTGGGAAACAGAACCAACCCATAGATGAGCAAGGCTAATACAGCTTCAAATGCTATCATGCTACCAGTTTCAATGAAATCAAAGGCTTTCTTTATTAGAAACTGCGAAGTCAAACCCGGAAGATTTCCTTTGGTAGTCCAATTACTTTCTACTTCAGATTTCTTCAAGTGGATACCTGCTGCAATGGCTGGTGACTTAGGAATGGCTTCCAAACCATTGAAAGGTATTTTGTCAGACACAGGAATACCCAAAAGATTGGCATATTCTTCCAAGGTTGGTACCAACTGATAGTCTGGAAAGGTGAAACACCGGTAGACGGGATCATAGAACTGAACCAGAGTTTTGAGAAGTCCTTCATCAACATGAGTGTTCAAGATAGGCAAAAGCTTTCCATGGCTTTTCCTAAAATCGAAAGGATCTTGTACAAAAGATGCTAACTCTTTCAGTCTTTCTACATTAGGAGCTTTGAAACCGTACTTCTTGGTATGCCTTTTTACCCACTCCATAACTTAATCCTATAATGTTTGCAAGGAAAATTTCTAAATTTTTTTTGGAAAAATCATGTTTTTATGGAAAAAGATGGGTTTTTTAATGAATGTATGAATGCATGGATGCATGGATGCCACATATTCAAACATGGTAAAGCAAACATGGTAGTTCAAACATGGTAACGCAAACATGGTACTACAAACATGGTAACACAAACATGGTACACACAAGTTCAACAGTCCAGCGTCACGAGCATGAGGTCAGAGAACCAAACATGGGATAGTACTAGGGTTTATCACCTGCAAAACATGTTCTACTGATACGTCAGAGTCCACATTTTTCTTTCGGATATTACCGGCTTGCACAACTGAACTTGTGAGCCAGCAATATTCTCAAGAAAAACTCGTCTGAGTGTGGTTCTCCGCATGACAACTAATCCAAGTCTACACCTGAATAGTTTCTGCACCACAACCTAATAAGGCCAGGATGGGTTGGGGTTCTACAGCCAACTCAGCTTCTACAGTTCAATGAAAGCAATAATGTCTTCGCAACTGAACTTGCTAAACATATACTACCAACAAGGAACCTCCACTGAGCGGAAGGATTCTCATGCTGACTTTTTAAGGACTGAACTCCTTGTATGCCATACATGACTATACCCTCCACCTAATTCTTATGTGTACTTAATCCGGGTTAGGATTTGTCCATAATGTATCACTTGTAACAGAACCACACAAGTAACAGAACCAAGGAACCACATATGTAATAAAAACAAAATAAATAGAAATAACCCTTTCTTTGGAAACAATAAAAAGTTTTTTTTCCCCAGTGAAGTCGCCATTTTTCTGTCGCGGGCGAAAAATCGTTTTGTTCCTCTTTTTTTGTGGATGAGACACCTGATGCCTTCTTTGGGCTCGAGTGCTCAAAAAAATGATTTTTCTTTTGTACCGACCAAACTTTTTATTGTTTCCAAAGTAGGAAAAGGAAAAAAGCTGCAATAACCTAAAAAGTGGGGGAGAGATTCCGGGTAAGAGGGTTGGTTATACGAAGGGAAGGTATTAGCACCCAACGTATCTATAGTACTCTATAGGTTTCTTTGTTTTGTTTATTCCATTCTTGTTGTGGTGGAGGTTCTTGTGAAATAGGTGGGACCTAAGGTGTTTGTTTGATTATGCTCGCAAAGATCATCGCGATCCTCTGCATACATATCCCTTAGAGGGAATCAGAGCATCTGTAGCTCGGGGTCTACGGGTGCTAAGGTTTGAATGGTTTTTTTTGTTTTGTTTTGCTCGCCAAGGATCGACCTTGTGCCTACGTATTCTCAAAGGGATGTTGAGAAAGTCAGAGCAATCGTAGTTCCCACTTATGCTAGTGGAAGCAAAGGAAAATAGACAAATGTCGTCTAAATGCTAGATGTATCTAATCTATATCATCACATACATCTGTTTGTTTTTTGTTTGAAAATCTTTTCATTATAAGCCCGGGGCCATGCCGCTTAGGGTGCTTAGAATGATAAAGATGTTTTTGTGTTTAACCAGCCTTGTGGCAAAAGTTTCAATGAAGTCAGCCTTGTGACAAAAACTTTGATTAATCAGCCAGCCTTGTGGCAAAAGTTTCAATGAAGTCAGCCTTGTGACAAAAACTTTGATTAATCATCCAGTACGGTGGTAAAACAGTTTGATTGATTAGCCAGCCTTGTGGCAAAAAAGTTTGATTGATTGATTGATTGTTTGTGATGATATAGAAGAGATACTCCTATCATAGAGATGATAAATGTCTAGTCTCCTAGGGTATTTGATTTGGATATTGGGGGATGCTTATAAGAAGCCCGTGGGTCCTTGTACGAAGCCCAAGAGGAGGCTATCCGAGGGTCCTTGCATTGTAAGCCCAAGAGGAGGCTATGGGAGGGACAATCCAGGGTCCTTGCATTGTAAGCCCAAGAGGAGGCTATGGGAGGGTCACTCGTTTGTATAAAGCCCAAGGGGAGGCATGGTATAGTTGGTTTGAGCTCTTAGAGCGATTTCACCGGGAAACCATACTCTATGTCCTAACCTAAACTAGGGAGATTCTTTGCACGAAGCCCAATAGGAGGCTATGGGGAACCTAGTGTTGTACTAAGTTGAACAAGCACACATATCACACATATGAACAAACATGAACAAGTATGAACAAACATGAACAGGTATGAACAATTATATATGTATATGACAAAGTGTGTGTATATAATGGAGTTTATGAAGGAAATATACCTGTAAGCATGATCCATTTGTATACACGGGGCTCGGGACTCACACTCGGGGAGAAGTCCACTTGAGTTTATTCAAAGCTATGTAAACAGGTATTTACAAAAGGGCTTGGGACTTATACCTACATGGAGGCCCATGGTATATTTTTGGGAAGATTTAAAGAAACCTTCATTTTTGGTTTGTTATTCAAAGTTAAAAATCAAACTGATCGAGATATGTACAAAAGGCGTACAATGAAATACCTAATTTCATGTACTGGAATGGGTATGTACAAAAGGGGCTTGGGACTTATACCTACATGGAGGCCCGTGGTATATTTTATGAAACATGGTTGATTATTTATTTACAGACGCGTTGTTTGAAAAACTGTTTGAAAGTTTGTTTTGAAAGAGTTTTCTGTATAAAGAAAAACTGTATAAAAGAAAAAAGAGTGGGTCTTATACTCTCTAATATTCGAGAGGCCCCACATCGTTTTGAAAACCAATTGATCAATTAAAAGATTTAATCAAAAGTTTCAAAAAGAAATGGTTTATTATTTTTGAAAAGAATCGCGATCGCTCGTTTTAAAACGATTTGAATTTTGAAAGAAGTCAATTTAATCAAAAGATCATCCTCAATTAACACTTAGATAATTAGGATTTGCTTCAAAAAAAATTTACAAGTTACTAAGTTTGAGAATCAAATGAAAAATAGTATTTAAAAGTATTAAAATTACTTAAAAACAAGTCATTTTAAAACTATTTAAAAATGTATCAAATAAATATTTTTTGATGATTTTTTTTGATATTCTTAAAATATATATATTAAATGAGAGGTGTGTAAAAAATGAATGAAAAATGAATTGATTTGGTTAGTTAAATAATTAATTGAAGTTTGTTAAAAAATGAAAGAAAAATAGTTGTAAAAAAAATGGTTTTGGTCCCTAGAGGTGTTGAACCCACGCCCTTGTGTTTACCAGCCAAAACACTTGCCAACCCAGCTGCGCGCGCAGCTTGTTATTATAACAACTTCGTTTAATTATATTTGAAAACTGATATTTGAAATTTATGAACAGAAAATGGCGCCAAGAACACCATCCCCATTTGATTTTGAAAATTCTTGAAACTGAACCAAATTGATCAAGTGAAGGGTCTATCTTGCTCGGTTTTGGACGAGGAACATGATGATAGCATTTAATTTCATTTATTTTCACTCTAAGACTATCAATTTTCTGATGAACACGAAGAACCCTAGAACTGAAATTCAATGTGAAATCGTGTATGATCATGTTATGATGCAATTGATTGAGGGTTAATGATCCTCATAGGTGCAGAAACAAGATGGTATGCTCATATTTCATTTATGATGCGTGCAAGTATGAGTTTGAAGTTCAAGTGCACTTACCTCAAAAACGGCCAAACTGAGAATTGGATTTTGATCTGGAGATGTTACAGATGCTTTGTATCAATCTGAATAGCTTCAATGATGATTATGGAAGGTGTCTGGATGCTTGGAACCATATGAATTCATCTGTGCTAAGCTGTGGTACCCGATCTGCATAACCTTGGAGTGTGAATCGAATCTGAAGATTATGAGGTTACAGATCATATGTGAGTGTTTGGATAGTTCATATGTGATATATGTGAGGTGTTAGAAGTGTTATTTTGGACAGAAATGATCTTGAATGGATTTTGGCATGATAAGGCTTAGATTATGCATATTTGAGAAGTGAGGTAGTGATTTTGAGTTTGAGATGTTTTTGGAGTGTGTGAGTGGATCAAACACATCCCATATGATGTTTGTGGTTTGTGGGAAGCATCACTTTGGTCAGAAATTCAAAGGTTTAGAGGTTGAGCATTTTACCTCTTTGAAACTTAAGAAACTTGCATTCTAAGAAAGAAAGAGAAAGCCTATAATTTGTGTGACTTTGGTGTGAATTGAAGAGTGGAAATGACCTCTATTTATAGGCCATGAGTTCTGAATGCAGATCTTTGCAACTTGCTCAAGAATTGGTGATTTGGCATTTGGAGATAAAGTGGAATCTTTACATTTAATGCAAATGGTTAAAGTAACTAAACCATGGTTATTTTGGCCAAGCTTCTTATCCTCTTCCATTCTGATCTCAAATCAGAAAATATCTCCCAATTATTGCTTCTATGCATCATTGCTTGGATTATAGGTCATGTAGTATAGAAACTTAGTGAAAAATGGTGCAAATCCAAGTGAAAATGATCACTAATGTCAAAATTCAAAACCATGGCTACACTCCATATTTTTTTCATGCTCTTGGACATTTTGGAAAGCTCATATTACACACTTCAAAACCCTAGTTGAAAGTTTCTTCAAGACCTTTAAGGAAATGGGTGAAAAAGATCCATGAACTTTGAAGAAAATGAAGTTTTAAGTGAAATTTTCAAAAGATACCAACTTTGAAGCTTCATATCTCTTAAATGGTTGATCTTATGGAAAAAAATTATATGTGTCAAAGTTGTTTATTGGATCAAAATCTACAACTTTCATGTTGGAAGTTTTTTTCAGTTTGTAGGTGAAATTTTGAGTTATTCCCTTTCAAAGTTTGGAAAAAACCATGAAAAACACTTAGAAAAATTTTCTAAGTATGAAAGTCAAACTTTTGACTTTTTGATTCTTGATTGATTTTCTTGATTTTTCTTGATCAAATGACTTCTCATATCATATATTGATGATTTAAAACTTCAAAAGTCATGGTTGACCAAAATTCCCCAAAAGTCAATGGCAATCTTGTACAGTTGACTTTTTTCAGACGAATCGCGTTTCTGGAGATTTCAAATGAAACAGGCTACCCTCACCAAATGAATGGTATGAATGGATCATATTGAAGCATTAGAGGATATTGAGCCATGGTTTGAGTTGTGGCACCATGTCCTGATTAAAAGTCAGTTATTCAGTGAATTAGGTCAAAAACCCTAATTGTCGACCAGATGAAATTGATGACTGTGAATCTTGAATTGAGATGTAATTTCCATTGGATGTTGTCATAGGGATTATTTGAAGATGATTGAAACCTTTGATTGACTCCCTGGGGATTTTTAGGGTTTCCCAAATGTGATCCCTGATTTCAGTCCCTGATAGTTCAAAACCCTGATCTGAGGATTTGTCTGATCAATCTTTGTGTAGGAGATGTTATGAGCCAATGGATTAGGTCAAAATGATGCACTTGAGGTCTTGATATCATGTCCCAAGCCATTAGGTCAAATTCTGAGCAAAAGTCAGGAGTGTGCTGTCTTCAGTCAAAACCCTAATTCAGTCGATTCAAAGCTGTTGAGCTTGTTGAAATGAATCTCTGAGGACCAAATGTTGATTATTGATGAAGATGATTCATTTGAGATGAAGGGAGAACAAAACCCTAATTGAGTGTTATTTGCACTGATGAGTGATTTCCTGATTAAATCCTGCTGAGTCACAAGTAGCAAACACAAGCTATGCAATTTGTTAGAGATGCAAATGATGCATATGCAAATGATATGAGGTGGTATCTTAGGTCAAAAATTGGGGTATGACAGATATGCCTCTTGAGATAAGCATAACTTCGACTTCTTTCTATCTCTTTGAATGTCAATTCCAAGAATCCTGGAAGCAGCTCCCAGATCCTTCATATCGAACTCCTTATTGAGTTCAGCCTTCACCCTCATTACATCTTCGACATTGTTGCTTGCTATGAGAATATCATCCAAATAAAGCAACAAAATAACAAATGAATTACCAGGTCGAAATCTGAAGTAAATGCAATGGTCGAACTGACTTCTAATGAAACTTATGCGTGCCATGAACTTGTCGAATCTCCTATTCCACTGTCGAGGAGATTGTTTCAGCCCATACAAAGATCTCTTTAACTTGAACACATAATCTTCCTTCCCCTTTTCGACATACCCTTCAGGTTGCCTCATCAGGATCGTTTCATCTAGATCACCATACAAGAACGCAGTCTTCACATCCATCTGTTCCAGTTCAAGATCGAACTGTGCCACCATGGCAAGCAACATTCGAATTGAACTATTCTTCACAACAGGAGAAAACACATCATTGAAGTCGACACCTTCTTTCTGAGTGAAACCCCTTGCAACTAACCTTGCCTTGTATCTTTTCGACGTCACTCCTTCAATTCCTTCCTTAACTTTGAAAATCCATTTACAGCTGACTAACCTTGCAGCAGTTTTCTTGATCAGTTCCCAAGTATGATTATCATGAAGAGATTTCATCTCATCATCCATGGCCTTCAGCCATTCAGTCTTATTTCGACTCCTCATAACTTCCTTGTAGTCTCTAGGTTCATCGTCTAGAACCTCACTTGCAGAGATTAAGGCATAAGCTATAAGATCTGCATACCCAAGTCTCTGACGTGCCTTGATGACTCTTCTCGACCTATCTCTTGACAATAGGTAGTCATCGACAATTTCCTCATCCTCAGCATCTTCTGCTTCTTCTTCGACTTCATCAGGGATATGCAATTCAGCATCAACATGCTCCACCTCAACAGGAATCTCTACCTGTTCCAGCTCTTTGTCAGATGTTTCTGTATTTTGACCAACATCATCAGTTTTCTTAAAAGCCATTTCAGCTTCATTGAAAACTACATCTCGACTGGTGATACACCTCCTGTGACCTGGCTCTAGGCACCATAGCCTATAAGCTTTGACTCCTTCAGGGTATCCAAGGAACATGCATTTCAGAGCTCTAGGTTCGACCTTGTCTTGCCTAATGTGAGCATAGTCTACACAGCCAAATACTCTCAGTTTGTCGAGATCTGGTGGATGTCCCGACCAAACTTCTTCAGGTGTCTTCATATCTAACACTGTCGAAGGACATCTATTTATCAGATATGTTGATGTCGCAACAGCCTCATCCCAAAACACCTTCTTTAAACCGGCACTAGTCAACATGCATCTGAATCTCTCCAAAATAGTTCGAATAAATCTTTCAGCCAAACCATTTTGCTGTGGAGTACCTGTAGTAGTTCTATGCCTTGCAATACCAGAGGCAGCACAAAAATTGTCGAATGCCTCATTGCATAATTCAAGGCCATTGTCGGTTCTCAACCTCTTGACCTTTCTGCCAGTCTGATTTTCAACCAGAGTCTTCCAACTTTTGAAATTTTCAAAAGTTTCATCCTTAGTCTTCTGGATGAATACCCATAATTTTCTGGAATAATCATCTACTATGGATAGGAAATACCTCGCCCTAGAATGTGATGCACACCTTGCAGGCCCCCAAAGATCAGCATGGATGTAATCAAGGGATCTATGTTTTCTTTGTTTGCCTTTGTTGAACTTCACTCTGCAAGATTTTCCAAGTACACAGGGTTCACAAAACTTCAGCTTTTCGACTTTGTCTCCACCAAGCAAATTTTGTTTCCCTAATTCGACCATACCCCTTTCACTGACATGGCCCAGTCTCATGTGCCATATTTCTGTCTTCGACAATGGTTCCGTGGATGCAACGTTTGTCGAACCACTTACAACTTCAGCCTCAAGGGTATACAAGCCTTGATTCTTCACGCCTCTCAAGACTTCCTTCGAACCCTTCATGACTCTTAGGATACTTTTCTCTCCTTGGAAAACATATCCTTTCTTGTCGAGTTCACCAAGAGAAAGCAGATTTCTCTTTAAATCAGGAACATACCTGACTTCAGTCAACAACCTTATTGACTCATCATGGAGCTTGAATCTCACAGATCCAATATCTGCAATCTTGCAAGCCTTGTTGTTTCCCAGCAATACTGATCCACCATCTTGATCACATAATTCCTCGAACAAGTCTTTGTTTGGAGTCATGTGCCAAGTGCAACCTGAATCCATAATCCACTCTCTTCTCGAGTCACTGCTTGAAACCACAAGAACATCAGATGATTCAAAATCATCTTGAACAATGGTTGCATTGCCATTATCTTTACCTCCATGATCTTTCAGGCGTTCAGGGCACACCTTTCTTGTGTGATCCTCCTTCTTACAATGATAGCATCGAATGCCAGATGCTTCGCCACTGTAAGACTTCGACTGGCTTTTGCCTTTCTTGTCAAACTTACCATTCTTTCGCAAGAATTTTCCTTAGACGGCCAAACCTTCACCAACAATCGAAGGTTTATGCTCCTTTCGCTCATTCAAGTCTTTAGAATACAAGGCTGATTGAACTTCTTCAAACGTCAGGGACTCCCTTCCATACAAGAGAGTTTCTTTGAAGTGAGCATGTGATTGAGGCAAAGCGCACAATAGTAACAGCACTTGATCTTCATCATCGATCTTTACATCAATATTTTCAAGATCAAGAATCAGCTTGTTGAACACATCCAACTGCTCAGCTAACACTTTGTCTTCAACCATCTTGAATGAATACAAAGCTTGCTTCAGGTAGAGTCGATTTACCAGCGATTTGGTCATATACAAACTTTCAAGTTTCGCCCATAACCCTGATGCCGTCGTCTCCTTTGATACCTGTCTGAGAACCTTATCACCAAGGCTCAACAAAATTGCGCTGTGTGCTTTCTCGATCATATTCGTCTTCTCCGCTGCCATCAATTCTGCATTCATGGCTGCCGCTCCCTTCAGCGCTTCCAAACAACGCTGCTGAACCAGTAGGGCTTTCATCTTTAAGCGCCACAGACCGAAATCATTCACTCCGGTGAACTTTTCAATCTCATTCTTTGTTGAAGGCATCTTCTCCATGCTCACCGCACCAATTTGTTGTGAAAAACAATACCAATAAGAAAGTATAATAGGGAATTAGAGAGGAGAAGAAGAACACAAGAATTGGTTATAACTGCTATTCTTTCACTTTCTCTTAAAACAAGATTACTAGTTTACAAGAATAACAAATAAACTCTCTCACCCTAAATTAGGATTTGCAGCTTAGCAATGATGAAAGACTAGTATGCTATTTATAATAAAACCTAACGTACTAACTATTGGGCTTTTTCAGCAAGGCCCATTACACAAGTAAACTTAATAAACAAGCTAACATAACAAATTAGGGTTTAAACACAAAAACCTAATTTAATATGCTAACAACCCTAGCATCTTCGACATCTGCATGCTCGACCCATCTTCGACTACAGCATGCACACTTCGACACCAGCATGTGAGCAACCTTCGACGTCATGCTTAATCCTGTCGAACTATCGAACCAAGAAGCTACCCTTCAACCATACTAGAGTTTGATCCAATATCTCACAAGACTTATAATGAACAATGTCCATTAAACCGGGACAAAACAACATATTCAACGTACGAGAAAATCCACACATTCTCAAAGCGTAATTACGCACGGAAAGTCGTATCGATTTACCAAAAATTATGCTACTGGTTTTGAAAGTAGTTTTACAATATAGAAAATAATTTTAGCTTTCCAATGGTCCAAACGGCGTGTCAAACGGGTACCCAAAAGATACGAGATTTCTAAGTTTTCGGAAAGCGCAAACACCGGCATCATACACTGACACAACAAAAACCTCATTACAAACCAATTAAATTTATTTTCAGAGCATGAAACTATTTTTATAAGAAAATACACATTATTAGTTTTCTAGCGCTTCAAACGGCGCCTAAAACGGAGTTACGGTTCAAAAGTTATTGAATTTACAAGTTTTACAAAATGCTGCCGCAACCAGAAAATTGCTGTTACGAAAATACTGTAAAAAAAAAACCAAAAAAGCTGCTGTACGAAAATGCTACTGTCCAGCCACGAAAATCAACATAAAAACCTCATAAATCCATTATTTTTCATGAAACAAATTCTTATACAACCTATATACATCATATAACAACTATTAGGATCATAAAAACAAGATTCTAAGTTTCACTATTTTTCACCAAAATCTCAAATTTTCACTATTCCGGGCAATTTCACCGTCAATTCAATCGCACCACAGAAACACCCAAAACATATACAAGGCATCACAATTCATCATCGCTAACATCGTAAATACCGAATTAACATTCCGGTCCAATTAATCACATAATTTCAACAAATAATTCCACAACAACACCAAATCATTCAAATACCGCACTGTCCAACAAAACTGACACAGAATAACTCAGTTCAAGCATTTAGATTAATCGACACATCACAACATCACAGAAAATCACAAATTAGCATGTGAACACAATTTAGCAGTAAAAAAAAATCATACAACCCTAAATCCCACATAAAAGCTATCATACTCCCGGTTATATAATTCGAACCCCACCCTTACCTTATAGTTTGGAGATCGCTTCTAAAAATCCGATGGAGTGCAAGCCTTTGCCAAATTTCCTCGGAATCATCAATCAACTCTTTCGACGCGGTTCTAACGGTAGTTCTTTCGTATTTCCTCTTTCTCCAACTTTTCTTCCTTCTCCAAGTCCACTGAGACCTAACTTCTCTTATCCTTTCCTTTATTTTTTTATAATTATTATTATAATTATAATCTCCATTTGGGGTTACTAATTAACACCCCCCACAATTACTATCACCAATGCGACGTCTAAGCTCACTTAAATAAAACACTCTCATAATCCATAATATTAATTATATTATTATTTCTCTCCACCAAATTGACTAACTACCGACTATAAAATAAATCGTCCGAACCACCAACTCAACATATCTAATTATAAATGAGAAATATTCAATATCATTCTCTACGACTTAAATCAACTTAAATTAATAATAGTCCACTATAGTAATATTATCTCTAATATTATTCTCCGATTAAACCGTCTAATTTCTCGACCATTAATTTAACCACCCAACACAACGTATAATTCCAATTACGCCTCTTATAATAATGCCAATAATTCTAACATCGACTAATTCCAACAAATAATTTCCTTATACAGTTTAATTAAATAAATAATTAAATTCCGGGTGTTACAACTCTCCCCCACTTAGAATATTTTCGTCCTCGAAAATTCTATCCACCAACTCCAACCTCAACTTCATTCCACATCTAGTCTTTGATCCTCAGTCGCGTTTGGCAACACCTCGACTACTACTCTTGTGTAGTAGCAACAACTCAACAACAGTCAAATCCAATACATGCATGCTAGTACTTCGCAGCCTAACCATTAGTAACTCATCAGACGTATCAACCTTTTAAGTAGCAATCAACCATATCATACTTATACTCGGTTATACAATCCCACATCATCATTTTGTCAGATCACTCACAGAATAACCTCAAAGTAACCAATTTAATCAACTCCATTATATCTCAGGGTATCACTCGCCACCTACGGTAACCAACATCAACATTACTGCAACAACGACTAAATTATTGTAATACTAATCTGACAACATAACTTGACCGATAACCACTCAACTCATCATTGACCAACAACTTACAAGAAATCCTATTTCAATCAGCACTATTTACGAGGAAACACAACACTCTGACACATCACGCTTCAGATGCACAACTCTGATCATCCATCTTGATTCACCGTCCTCATTAGAGTTTCTATCAACTTATAATTTACAAGCTTTAATCGAGCTTCAGATTTTTCGTCAACATTAACCGCTTTCTCCATCATCGAGACAGTAAGATAAGTCTATAACATCCAATACAATTCTGTCTACTATTAACAAGAGATTAAGGGTGATCAAGTCCTCAATTTGTCAATAGATAGCCGACAACCATAATGAAGTATAACCATCATTACCAACTACAGTAGCATTCCTTTATAACCCTTACTCACATCACAAAGGTACCCAACTTCAACAATTTCCAAAATCATCGGAACATGCTTGTCATACCCTAATTTTGACCCCCCCTGAAATGTCATACCTCCAAGTACCTCATCAAACTCAGGACAGGTACTCAGAGCAGTCACTTGTTTGTCTGATACCTAGTCGAGGGTGCTCAAGGACAAAAGAGTTCAGGAAAAGGATCAATCAATATGAGAATAGCCTCTAATTCAATCATAGGATTCAAATGATTCATTTATTCACCTATTTTGATTAGACAACAGTTATTAGAACTCAAGTTTGCTCAGCTAAGGTTTTGAACCCATCAAGGACTGAAATCAGGGACCACATTTAGGAAACCCTAAAAAGCTCCAGGGTACCTATCAAATGGTTTAATCATCTTCAGATGATCCATATGACAATATCCATAAGGCATTACACTTCAATTCAAGATCTACAGTCATTAATTTCATCTGGTCGACAATTAGGGTTTTTGACCTAATTCACCAAGATAGTTAACTTTTAATCAGGACATGGATCCAAAACTCAAAACATGACTCAAGAACTTCTTTTACCTCCATATAATCCATTCACATCATTCATTTGAGGAGGAGAGTTTGATCCATCACAAAAGTCCAAGATTTCACTTCATCTGGAAAAAGTCAACTATACAGGGTCACCTTTGACTTTTAGGGTTTTGAGTCAAAACATGACTTTTAAGGATCAATATCATCAATATATGATTATTGAAGTCATTTGACCAAAGAAAATCAAGAAAATCAATCAAGAATCAAAAAGTCAAAGATTGACTTTTCATACTTAGAAATTTTTCTAAGTGTTTAAAAGTCTTTTTTTTCAAAACTTTGGAAGGGAATATCTCAAAATTTCAACTACAAACTGAAAAAAACTTCCAACATCAAAGTTTTAGATTTTGATCTAATGAACAACTTTGTCACATATGATTTTTTGGCTAGAAATCAACCATTGAAGAGATATGGAGCTCCAAAGTTGCTGCCTTCATAAAAACTAGCAAAAAACCCTAGTTTTCTTCAAACTTCAAGCTCATTTTTCACCAATTTCCAAATTGATTTTGAAGAAACTCCAAATTAATGAATTGAAATACATGTTAAGGGCTTTCCAAATTATGCTCAACCTTCTCCAAATTCATTTTGAGCTAAGAGATATGATTGATCAAAGTTAGGCATTTGAAGTAAAATTATAGGTCATGCCTAAGTTTGAAATTTACAATTTTATGCAAGTGCCTACACTAAATGGTGCCTCTAAATTTCAGAAACATTGCAAGGATAGGAGAGAATCGTTTGCATCATTGCACAAATATTTGAAGGGAATATTCCAAAACCAAAGGAATCTTGAGAATTTATGGCCAAGTGGTGATTCATCAAAGGAATCTTCTCCCAACTCATATCATGCATATAGAGTATTTCATTTTAAATTTCAGTTTTAGGGTTCTTAGTGTTCATGCTTGCGAATTTTAAGTTACACTCAGAATAAATGAAATTAAAGGATACTATCATAATCCTAGTCCAAAAACGAGCAAAATCCATCTTTACATCTTTGGATTTGGTTGAGAATTGAGAGAGATAGGATTTCCAGAAATTTGGAAGCTTGAGGTTGAAGATGAAGATGGTGGCGCCATTTTTCAAATTTCCTAGGTTTTAGTTTATTATATCTTGAATGGTTTGTGTTTAACCTACGAATTCATCGTAGTGTCCAAATGGTTACAACGCGCGTCCAAACTCTTGCCATGCGATAGGTTTGGGGTTCGATCCTCCCCTCAGACCTTTTGTTCATTTTATTTTCCAATTCATTTTAATGCTTTGCCTTCACATATAATCACATGGGCTCCTTTGCTAAACAGGCCACACGCGTGGCCCAATTGGTATTTGTTTTGTTTGGTAACCAAGAGGGCGTGAGTTCAACCCTTGGCAAGACCAAACCATATTTTTTACCACTATTTTCTTCCATTTTATTTACAACTTCATATAATTATTTCACCTATCAAATTAAATCATTTTTGCTTCATTTTTCACACACTTCTCATTTAATATATCTATTTTTAGGATATACCAAAAAATCATGAAAAATATATTATTTTAGTATGTTTTAATTAGGTTTAAAATCATATATTTTAAGTATGTTTTAATACTTTAAAAAATATAAATCTCACTTGATTTTCAAAACCTAATCTCTTGTAAATATTTTTGAGTTAAAACCCTAATCATTTAGGTCTTAGTAGGGTATAAGCTTTTTCATTACCCTAATTAAGTTGACTGTTGTCAAGAATTTCAACTGTTTTCAAATCCTCGATCAAACAGACGATCCAGGTTTTCAAACAACAAAACCTTGTATCTCCTCAACTGTTCCTCATAAACAGTAATTCTTTTTTTTAATTGGCCTCTAATAGAGTGTAAGTCCCAACACCTTCTTTCTTTTCATAATTTGTTTTCAAAAACTGTATTTACAAAATCTTCTTTCTGTTTTCAAAACATTCTTCTTGTATTTGAAGGGCATTATTCCCGGTGAAACTCTTCAGATACCTATGTGACCTATGTCCATCTTCACTTCTTCTGTTTTCAAAAACCTTTAAGTGTTTATAATAAATATTCAACTGTTATCAATAAACAACAAACTGCTGGTAAGGCTTTGTACATACTTTTTCAAAGGCCTCCACTCCATCCAAGTTAGGCTTTATAGCTTTCAATTTACATTCTTTATTTAAGTTGATTTTTTATATATTGTTTAGAACTACGTCTGAGTGAAACCTTAGGACAGTTAAAGTATATATATATATTATAGGAGTATGGCCTAGGATTGAGAATGTCTTCCCGGTGAAGGCTCTTTCCTAATTAGAGATCTGTAGTTCAAACCCTCAAGATGAATTATTCCCGGTGAAACATCTTGAAAAAGCATTAGAGCCCAAAATAGGACACATCCACCCAAGAGGAATTATTCCCTGTAAAACCTCTTACCCATTTGCTTAAAGCCAAAATAAGTTCAAAACTACATAGCTTTCTCTTGTGCTATAACAAGGACCCTCGATGACCCTCGATTAGCCTCCTCTTGAGCTTTGTACAAGGACCCGCAGGCTTCTTAAAAGCATTCCCAGCTTCCTCTTGAGCCTGTATACAAGGACCCATCATGTTTCTTATAAACATAGGACCAGGTCTTTAGTCACCTTTTAGCCTATCCTGGTGAGTCTCTTCTTTTCTTAAACCAGACTTTAAACAAGCTAATAATGTCTCAATCTCATATTGAGTACACCTTTTGGAATGAGAGACATGGAAAGTCTCTGTTACCCTTATCATCTTTAATCTTCCTTAGCAGAGTCTAGGATCCGTAGTTATCTATCCTCAATCAGAGTCAGCCTTAATCTTGGGCTTTAAACAAGAAGTCTCAATTAGATAATCCTTCTGCCATCATTCAAAATCCCTGAAAAGGGTTCGCTTCCAAAAAAATCAGTCTTTTAATAGATAATTTCACTAGCTGAGTCAAAACCCCTGGAAAGGGTTAGCCTCCGAAAATTGAACTTTCAAAAGACAAACTCTCCAGCAGAGTAAAACCCCTGGAAAGGATCAGTATCCATTCATTCTTTAAAAAGATAATCTCACCAGTCTCAGTCAGTAAAAGACATATTCCTCAATAAAGAGTCAGCCTCAATTCTGGGCTTTGTACAGAACACAGAGACTTCTTAGTTTAAGTCAATCCCCAGTAGAGTTATCTCCCAGAGTCAATAAAATAATGAATCAATCAAAAGCCTCAAGCTTGGGCCTCATACAAGCCAGCTAAAGTCAAATCTTTTATACAGTAGATAGACATAGCTTATCTCTATAGAGAGATCTTTCTCCTATCTCACCATATTCAAACAAGCAAACATTACATTACATTTTAATTTTAAACAGTCTCCCATTTAGGATTTTGAAAGGCATGCTCTGGCAGTGAAAACCAGGCATGTGGTAACTTTCCCTAATTTGGATGACCATCTTTCTTTCATTCAAGACGCATTTGATTGGTATACTTGCACATACACAAGTAAGGCCCCCCTCTTGAATGAAATGAATTCGGTTATTCTGTCACTCTTTTAATGTTTGTGGTGGAATAGTAGAAATACCTCTCTGTAAAGATGATTTCATGTCTCTTTTTTGTAAACAGAGATTTAATCCAAGCTTCAACCTTGAGCTTTAAGCAAGGAACCAAAAATAATTAATTTCCCTAATTAGTTCTTCGAACTACATTAAGCTCTGACTTCCATTAGGGATATGTAGGCATGAGGTTCACAAGGAATCTCAGTGAGCTAATAAAAAACCAAAAATAGTCATTTTTTCTGTCTTTCTTTTAATTTAATTCAATTCCTTCTCCTAACACAAAGGAGAGACTTTCCCAATAATCACCAACAAACACAAACACATAGACACATAGAAGGTTCCCGTAGAGTACTACGGATATGTAGGGTGCTTAAACTCTTCCCTATGTATAACCGACCCCCCAGACTCCAGAATTTCTAGTCTAGGTGAATCCCCACACTTAGCATACTCCTAGGGTTTATTTGAGATCTTTTTCCCCTTTCCTACTCGTAGGATAATTAAAAAGTTCGTGTGATATCGTAGGAAGAACTGAAACAAAATTCATCCCACCCCGGGCGCATTCTCCTTCCAAATTTCGCGTGAAGGGTCTAGCATCCCGCCCTCCCAAGTGAAACGGGGAGGTAAAAAAAAACGACACCACAGAAAAATGGCGACTCTGCTGGGGAAAGTAATAACCTTGGTTTTTCATTCAACCCAATGGTTGACCTGTGCTGGTCCAGCCCCCAATGAGGAATTAGGGATGCCAAATTCCCCCTTAAACAAGAGAGGTCCTGCCTAACCTCTGTGTCATTTCATGTGATAGTTGCATATATATATTTGTTTATTTTGTCTTTTCTGTATCAGGAAAGGGCTTGATTCCCCCTTGTGGTTAGAAATCCTATACCCGGATTTGAGTGCAACATAAGATAGGATGGAGGATGTCTTCTCGGTGAAGGCCCTCTAATATTGGTTCTCAAATCTACTCTTGGGATTTGCCTGGCTGGTTGTGATTAACTGCGCCAATGCATTCCGAGACTGATTTGTACCAGGAGGACCTAGAAACACATTAACCCCACTTAAAGCCTTTTTTATGACGTATAGCGGTGATTACGAAAGTAATTGTCACGCAGATACTACACTCAGAGAAAACTCTCTTATAGATACCAGTCAACGTATCTTTAAGATCGAGCAAAAGATCTGAGACCCCTAGAACCCGTTGTACAGGTACAAAAATCCTTATCCTTAGTTTACCTTGGGGAGAGGTTTGCGTTGTGACTCCATGACCACTATACCCTTCTACGCCATGTTTGTTTAAAAACTCTTGTGTGTGCATTCATGTATTCATGCATCATAACATAAAAAACAACAGAGTCTTTTTCGAGTCGTTTTTCAAGGAAACTAAATAACGAACGTTTTAAACTTCATAGAAAGAGAGAAACGGAGAAAGGACTTAAGGATCTATACCATGGATTACCGAAGAAAGAGAGCTAGGAAATACAGCATCAGGAATCCCCAGGTCGAGGAACTGGGAAAGCTCGGAAAACTGGTGGTCAACCCCCAGGATTTCAAGGAGAAGTATGGAAAACTTCTGCCTCTTCTCAATACCAACATCGTGGATGGTATCCTTCCCACATTGGTACAGTTTTACGATCCAACGTATCACTGCTTCACCTTTCCAGATTATTAACTCATGCCTACGTTGGAGGAGTACTCTCGTCTGATTGGAATACCCATGTACGTGCAAGATCCGTACTCCGGTTTGGAAAAGAGTCCTGACGACATTATCATTGCAGCAACTACTCCCTTGAACGTAGTCGACATCGGAACTCATATGGTGAGTAAAGGAGGAATTCAAGGATTGCCCTCCAAGTTCTTGTTAGATCAAGCTCGGTTCTTCGTCAGCATCCAAGATATGAGCGCTTTTGAGGAAATCTTGGCATTGCATATCTACGGATTGTTTTTGTTTCCTAACATTGACAACTTCGTCGACATCAATGCAATTAAGATCTTCTTAATTGGAAATCCAGTTCCAACCTTGCTTGCGGATGCTTATCACTCTGTGCATTCAAGAAACCTGTAGCGAGGAGGATTAATCACATGCTGCGTACCGTTGTTATACGAATGGTTCGTCTCGCACCTGCCAAAGTCTAGAACTTTCTGGAACATGAGGGATGGCCTTTACTGGTCATAGAAAATCATTTCCCTCACTCATACGGACATTGATTGCTGTAGTCCTGACAACAACGAAACCAATATCATCTTCAGTTGTGGAAGTTATCCCAACGTACCCCTTATTGGAACTAAGGGAGGAATCAGTTATAATCCAGCTTTAGCCCGGCGTCAATACGGCTATCCCATGAAAAATATACCAAGTAATATTCAATTGGAGGGTCTGTTTTTCAAGAACATCGACGATCATGGTAACATGCTGAAGAAGGAAATTGTCCAAGCCCGGCGTCTTATTCACACAAAAGGGAGAAGATTGTTAGGAAAACATCTTTGCATCTCCCTGGATCCTTACCTTCAATGGGTACGCGTCAGGGAATTCAAGCTCAGGATGCCATATCAGCGTCAAGAACCTGTTCCTCTAAGGGAACCAATTTTCCTTTTCTCCACTTATGTTGAAAAACTACAAGCGGCATTAAACAAGGTATGCCAAGAAAGGAATGGTTGGAGAAACAAGTGTCGAATCGTCAACACGGAAAATGTTGAGATTCATAACATCCTAAGAAGGAAGGATGAGTTACTTGAAGTACTCGATCGACAAGTGACATAAATCGTCGCTTTCTCATCATGTTCCTCCTGCTTCCTGGATCATCGATCAGCTCACGTCAGAGAACGCTCAACTCAAGAAACAGAAGAAGATGTTAGAACATGAAGTTGGCTCTGAAGGATAGAAAAACACTTAGAAAGGGGGGGATTGAATAAGTGTGACTTAAAATCTTGAGCGATAAAAATAAAATGCACAATTATTTTTATCCTGGTTCGCTGTTAACGAAGCTACTCCAGTCCACCCCCGCAGAGATGATTTACCTCAACTGAGGATTTAATCCACTAATCGCACGGATTACAATGGTTTTCCACTTAGCCGCAACTAAGTCTTCCAGAGTCTTCTGATCACAACCTGATCACTCCAGGAACAACTGCTTAGTTCACTCCTAAGACTTTTCTAGAGTCTACTGATCAACACGATCACTCTAGGCTTAGTTCACTCCTAAGACTTTCTGCTCAGCCAACTGCCAAGACTTCCTGCTCAGCCAACTGCCAAGACTTCCTGCTCAGCTAACTGCTAAGACTTCCTAGAGTATACTGATCAACTGATCACTCTAGTTCCTTACAACTTAATGTAATCAATTCAAGAGTTTACAAATGCTTCTTAAAAGCGATAATCACAACTGTGATATTTCTCTTACAATTTAAGCTTAATCTCACTAAGATATTACAACAGCAATGTAGTGAGCTTTGATGAAGATGAAGATTCTGAGTTTAGATTTGAACAGCGTTTCAGCAAGTTTGATATGAGTTGTTTTGGTGCAGAATCGTTAACCTTGCTTCTCATCAGAACTTCATATTTATAGGCGTTGAGAAGATGACCGTTGAATGCATTTAATGCTTTGCGTGTTCCGTACAGCTTTGCATTTAATGTTATACGCTTTTGTCAACTACCTCGAGCCTTGTTCACGCTGTGTCTACTGACGTAGCCTTTAGTAGCTTTAACGTTCCTTTTGTCAGTCAGCGTAGTCTGCCACGTGTACTTCCTTCTGATCTGATGTTTGTGAATACGACGTTTGAATATCATCAGAGTCAAACAGCTTGGTGCACAGCATCTTCTGATCTTCTGACCTTGAAGTGCTTCTGAGCGTGATACCATCTTCTGATCTTCAGTGCTTCTGATCTCATGTTCTTCTGATGCTTCCATAGACCCATGTTCTGATTCTGCTTCGACCATCTTCTGATGTCTTGCCAGACCATGTTCTGATGTTGCATGCTGAACCATTTGAGACACATCTTCTGAGCGCTGAATTATGCGTACTCTTTATATATATTTCCTGAAAGGGAAATTGCATTGGATTAGAGTACCATATTATCTTAAGCAAAATTCATATTATTGTTATCATCAAAACTAAGATAATTGATAAGAACAAATCTTGTTCTAACAATCTCCCCCTTTTTGATGATGACAAAAACATATATAAATGATATGAATTTGCGATCAGAAAGAGTAGACGGCAAAAGACAAATTACACAGCTATAGCATAAGCATATGAATATGTCTCCCCCTGAGATTAACAATCTCCCCCTGAGATAAATAATCTCCCCCTGAAATAAATACTCGAAGAACTTTAATAAAAGACTTCCCTGATTATTTCGGTAGAGACGATCATATGAGCTTCTGCCTTCAGAGAATCCATAGCTTCTGACTTCTGCTTCCATTGGACAGCTTCAGAACTTGAATTTCTTTGATCTTCAGAACATTCACAGCTTCTGACTTCTGCTTCCATTCAGGACAGCTTCAGAACTTGAATTTCTGGATCTTTTAGAACATTCACATCTTCTGATTTCTGCTTCCCTCGGATAGCTTCAGAACTTTGAATGTCTACTAACATCACTTCATGCTAGATTTGTATCAGAACATTGTTGAATGTACCAGAGCATCATCTGATCATCTGAACAAAAACTAAACGACAAAAGTCAGCATGAACGAGTTAGAACATAAAATGTATATTCAAATACATGATATGTATCAGAGCCAAATGTATCAGAGCATTTTAGGCTAAAACATGTATCAAAGCAAATAATGTATCAGAGCCATAACATTATGTGTATCAGGGCAAATAGAATTTTGTCAGAACAGGATAGACAATGATATTCAAATTCTATTATCAGTGCTTCTGATTCATTCTTCTTTCTTGCTTCTGATCTCTGAAGCTTGACAGCACTCAGCTTGCTTCAGTTTCAATGGTTTTGCTTCTAGTGTTTGCTTTGAAGATTCACTTCACTTCTTTGTACCTGCAAAACACTTAAACCATATAGAACTTGCAGTTCTTGTTAGTGAATGTGTGGGAGCCTTTACCCAGCAACTGATAGATTTAATCAAATCATTTATCATTTATCTTTCTCCCCCTTTTTGTCATATCATCAAAAAAAAAAATAGAAAAGATTCAGATGAATAAAACAGAACTCATGGAGGAAGAAAATGATTTCATTAAGGTTCAACCAATGGGTACAGAAGTACAAGATGAAAAAGTCAGATGCACAGAAACAAAGCAGATGCAAAGAAAAGAAGGAAACAACATAGACTCAATCTAAGATGGCCCTAGTCTTGACAAGATCTTGGCCAGCATCTGTTTGACATCATTGTTGTGTTCTTCTTGCCTCTCAATGAAAGCATCATACTTCTCATTGAGTGAACTTTGCTCATCCTGTCTCCTCTGAATCGCTTCTAGAGTCCTTGCAAGACGAGAAGGTTCATCAAGAGAAGTTTCACCGCTTTCAACCACAGGAATGACAAGTTGATCTGCACCTTCCATAGAAGTATCATTTGCTGGGATATCCTCAACAGGGTCTGATTTAGCAACATGATCTTCAGCATCTGCTTCTTGCATAGAAGCATCTCCATACTCTGCAGCAGGAATTTCAGAGTCTCCATTCTCTAGAGCCTGAAGAATGGCAGCTAAATTCCTTGGAGCAGAGGGACCTTCCACTTCTGGTGGGTCAACAACTTCTGGAATGACCAAGCTAGGGTCTTTCTTAGAAGGGTTTTCCCTCAGAAAGTCAAATAAGGTCTTGAAGTCTCCAAGCAGAACAGGATACTCAGGAATCCAGATAACCATGTCCCTGCATGGGTTTGCTTCCATTGCAGCAGCCAGTCTCAATACTTCCAATTCATCCACAAAGGGCTTCTCCTCAGCAGCAACACAATTTCTGAGAGGATGGTAGTAGATACCATTATCTTCCCCCAGAAGGTAACCAGGGTAACCAGGGGCAGCAGCCACTAGTCTTTTCTGAACACCCATTGCTTCTACTTGAAAATCCTTGCGAAATCTTCTCCAGAGATTTCTTGTAGAAACATCATCCAGACCATTTAGGAATGCATCCTTCAGAAGGTCTAGACTGCTAATCACCTCATGTCTGAAGAGTTCCAGGTATGTAGAAGGTTCAGGTTCAGGCGGATTGAAGGTAAATTTGTAGTCTGGATAGAGAAGGCAGTAGGGTTGGGATTTTCTGGTAGGTAATGGATGAGATATAGAAGGTGGAGGTACGGTGGTTGAGGAGGAGGGAATATCTGAGAGAATGATTGATGAGGTTGGAGTGTCAGATGGAATGACTTGAGGAGAGGGTGGAGTATTTGTAAAGGAAATTGGTGAGGGAAAAATATCAGAAGGAGTTGGTGGAAGAATGCTCAACGGTGTGGGGTTTAGAATGGGAGAGGAGGAGGATGATGGAGAAGAATTTGGTAGAGTGAAGTTTACTTTTGGTTCAGATGGAGGTGGTTGGAAAGATGGTTTAGGGACAGAAGGAGGTGGAGTAAGGACATTTCTGAAGATTTGTACAGAAGAAGAGGAAGAAGATCTGGTTCTGCGAAAGGAATCTCTGATCCTTTTATCTCTTCGTTCTTTAGATTCCACCTTGTCAGGATCATAGGTGACCCTCAACTTCTTGGCTCTTTCAGCCTCATCTTCTTCAGCCTTTCTTTTTAACCTTGCCTGTCGTTCCTTCTTATCCTTCTTCAGAATATCCTCTTTAGACGGAAGTACTCTGCCACGGATCCAAGCAGGATCAACATCTGATTGCTTCCTCACGCAATCTTCCAAGTAAAACTTGACAACTTGATCAAGTTCTTTATGAAACAGAGAGATGAACCCTTTAACAGCAATTCTTCTGGACAGAATGTCAGGAAAGCTTGTGCACATAACAGGTACATTCTTAATGACTTCCAGTCCGAACAGATCAACACCATTGAAGATGGGACCTTGAGTTACTCCAAGAAAATGCGAGGCATTACGATCTCTGATGGAGTCCACCACTTTGCTTTCAATCAGAATGTCTGAAATCATCCTTCCGAAAGGAATGGTTGTTCTTGGAATATGAGGGTACTTCGCCCTTTCGTCTTCTCTTGACTCAAAGATAGAGGTTTTCAGATTCTCAAATAGAATATGAGAGATGTTGATCTCTATCTTTTTGCCAATGCAGAAAAGAGTATACTTGTGAGTCGGGCTGATGTAGGAGGAGCAGCACATCTTTTTTCTATGGTGAAGAGAACCCAGGATAATCTCAGCCCATACTTTATAAAAAGGCTTTAAGTTGCCCGTAAAAGCAGAGTCAGTTCCAGCAACCGTAGAGATTTGTTTTGCAACTAAAGTCCAGTCAACTGTATGGGGTTGAAACTCAGACCAACCTTCTTCATCATTGAGATTGTACAGCTTTCTGATGAGTTTCTCAGTGATAGTCACTTCATGCCCTAGCACGAAAGAAATGATGGCAGTTGGGGTCACTGTTGCATGTACCCAAAAATCCTTTACAAGTTCTGGATAAATTGGACCAACCAATCTATCAAGATATTTAGACCATCCTTGCTCAAGGATTCTTGCATCACACTGAAAGCCATTTTCTTTAAGGTTGTTGATATCCACAGCCGATTCACATAAAACTTCCAGTTCTTTCGTGGGAATTAAGCAAGTTTTCAACGGAGCATCATTTTTGTTTAACCGGTTTTGTGTGGAAGTGATGCTATCTTTAGAGATTGAAGAACGAGAAGATGAATTCATTGTGATAATGCTTTGAGATCAAATCAAGAACTAGGGTTTGAAGAGAGATGTAACGAGATGAATGCACAAAAGAGAAAAAAAAATAGGGAATGAAGATGAAGCGGGTTAAATAAAAGATTTAAAAAAAAAATCATTATGCATTTAATGAGAAATGACATTAGGAGGGAGAACACAGTAAATGAAATGATTTAATACAGTTACCTAGGTCGGCGTCTTTTCAACTGCACGCTTTGTACAAACCGTACAGACACGTGTTCATCACTAGATAATAGATGACAGCTGTATTAAGAACAGACTTTACGCCTTCAGATTCTGATCACTGCTTCTAAGATGATTAAGTTTCACTTCTGGAAATACTCCTTCTGAAGTGTGCAGATATAAGACTGAATGATCTTCTGATCCATTACTTCTGATATACACAGCTTCTGGAGGTTTACTTCTTTGTTCTGCAGCTTCTGATAGGACACAACTGTATCTGCAGAAATTCTTAAGCTCTTTGTTTCATCAGAAACAAGTTTATCATCAAAACAGATGTTTACTGATTTGTCCACAATTAATGTTTCAATGTTTTGTATATTCTGTAGTATCAAGAATGAAACATCAATGCTTCAGAGACAGACAAAAACAAATGGTTCCAGGACTAATAAACTTTCTTTTCTGAATTCCTACAAACAAAGTTTCTTCAACAGATTTAAGAACCAGAACTTGAAAGACAATCTTTCTTCCTTTCAAGTGTTGAGACCAACTTGAATCCAGGTGTCAAGTCATGTTGAATGTTGTCTTCTTTGTTATCAAGAGAATCTGCAAAAGAAATAATCTTTTTCTTTGGTACCCACATCTTCTTGGGTCCTTTCTTGTTAGATTTTCTCAAGTTCTGATTGAACTTGGGTTTAACATTGTAATCAATAGGAGGAACAGCATGATAATTCTTAATGTGAGTTTCATGATATTTCCTAGGTTGTGTCACATGCTTCTTAGTGTGTGTAATGTGAAAACTTTGTGCATGTGAAGTGTGCCTAATATCATGTGAGTGGCCATACTTGAACTGATCATACAATGGCTTGTATGTAATTTTCATTTCATCAACAGGTTCAAGTTTGTATGGGGTTTCACCCTCATAACCAATGCCAACTCTTTTGTTTCCAGACACAGCATATATCATAGAAGCTAGCTGACTTCTGCCAATACTTCTAGATAAGAACTTTCTGAAACTTAAATCATATTCTTTCAGAATATGGTTCAGACTAGGAGTGGATTTTTCTGAATCAGAAGGAGATCCAACATTATTGGATAGTTTTAAAAGTTTTTCCTTTAATTCAGAATTCTCCAACTCAAGCTTCTTTGTTTCAAATTCAAATTGCTTTTTCAGCTTTTTGTATTTGAGACTGATCTGAGACTTGAGTTCCAGAAGTTCAGTTAGACCGGAAACTAACTCATCTCTAGTAAGTTCAGAAAATACCTCTTCAGAATCTGATTCTGATGTAGATTCTGATCCGTCATCTTCTGTCGCCATCAGCGCACAGTTGGCCTGCTCATCTTCTGAATCATCTTCTGACTCATCCCAGGTTGCCATAAGACCTTTCTTCTTATGAAACTTTTTCTTGGGACTTTCCTTCTGAAGATTTGGACATTCATTCTTGTAGTGTCCAGGCTCATTGCATTCATAGCACATGACCTTCTTCTTGTCAAATCTTCTTTCATCAGAAGATTCTCCACGTTCAAATTTCCTTGAACTTCTGAAGCCTCTGAACTTCCTTTGCTTGGTCTTCCAGAGTTGATTTAGTCTTCTGGAAATCATGGACAGTTCATCTTCTTCTTCAGATTCTGATTCTTCAGGATCTTCTTCTCTAGCCTGAAAAGCGTTAGTGCATTTCTTGATATTAGATTTTAATGCAATAGACTTACCTTTCTTTTGAGGCTCATTTGCGTCCAGCTCAATCTCATGGCTTCTCAAGGCACTGATAAGCTCTTCCAGAGAAACTTCATTCAGATTCTTCGCAATCTTGAATGCAGTCACCATCGGACCTCATCTTCTGGGTAAGCTTCTGATGATCTTCTTTACATGATCAGCCTTGGTGTATCCTTTGTCAAGAACTCTCAATCCAGCAGTCAGAGTTTGAAATCTCGAAAACATCTTTTCAATGTCTTCATCATCCTCCATCTTGAAGGCTTCATACTTCTGGATTAAGGCAAGAGCTTTTGTCTCCTTGACTTGAGCATTTCCTTCATGAGTCATTTTCAAGGACTCATATATGTCATAGGCCGTTTCCCTGTTAGATATCTTCTCATACTCAGCATGAGAGATAGCATTCAGCAAAACAGTTCTACATTTATGATGATTCCTGAAAAGCTTCTTTTGGTCATCATTCATTTCTTGCCTTGACAGCTTCACGCCTCTGGCATTTACTGGATGTTTGTAACCATCCATCAGAAGATCCCATAGATCACCATCTAGACCCAGAAAGTAACTTTCCAGTTTATCTTTCCAGTATTCAAAGTTTTCACCATCAAATACCGGCGGTCTAGTATAACCATTGTTACCGTTGTATTGCTCAGCAGAGCCAGATGTAGATGCAGGTGTAGGTATAGTCCTTTCACTTTCATCAACCATCTTTTAAATGAAGCGTTTTTCTCTTCCTGAATCTTTTCTAAACACGGTTAAGTGCTTGCACCTTAGAACCAGGCTCTGATACCAATTGAAGGATAGAAAAACACTTAGAAAGGGGGGGATTGAATAAGTGTGACTTAAAATCTTGAGCGATAAAAATAAAATGCACAATTATTTTTATCCTGGTTCGCTGTTAACGAAGCTACTCCAGTCCACCCCCGCAGAGATGATTTACCTCAACTGAGGATTTAATCCACTAATCGCACGGATTACAATGGTTTTCCACTTAGCCGCAACTAAGTCTTCCAGAGTCTTCTGATCACAACCTGATCACTCCAGGAACAACTGCTTAGTTCACTCCTAAGACTTTTCTAGAGTCTACTGATCAACACGATCACTCTAGGCTTAGTTCACTCCTAAGACTTTCTGCTCAGCCAACTGCCAAGACTTCCTGCTCAGCCAACTGCCAAGACTTCCTGCTCAGCTAACTGCTAAGACTTCCTAGAGTATACTGATCAACTGATCACTCTAGTTCCTTACAACTTAATGTAATCAATTCAAGAGTTTACAAATGCTTCTTAAAAGCGATAATCACAACTGTGATATTTCTCTTACAATTTAAGCTTAATCTCACTAAGATATTACAACAGCAATGTAGTGAGCTTTGATGAAGATGAAGATTCTGAGTTTAGATTTGAACAGCGTTTCAGCAAGTTTGATATGAGTTGTTTTGGTGCAGAATCGTTAACCTTGCTTCTCATCAGAACTTCATATTTATAGGCGTTGAGAAGATGACCGTTGAATGCATTTAATGCTTTGCGTGTTCCGTACAGCTTTGCATTTAATGTTATACGCTTTTGTCAACTACCTCGAGCCTTGTTCACGCTGTGTCTACTGACGTAGCCTTTAGTAGCTTTAACGTTCCTTTTGTCAGTCAGCGTAGTCTGCCACGTGTACTTCCTTCTGATCTGATGTTTGTGAATACGACGTTTGAATATCATCAGAGTCAAACAGCTTGGTGCACAGCATCTTCTGATCTTCTGACCTTGAAGTGCTTCTGAGCGTGATACCATCTTCTGATCTTCAGTGCTTCTGATCTCATGTTCTTCTGATGCTTCCATAGACCCATGTTCTGATTCTGCTTCGACCATCTTCTGATGTCTTGCCAGACCATGTTCTGATGTTGCATGCTGAACCATTTGAGACACATCTTCTGAGCGCTGAATTATGCGTACTCTTTATATATATTTCCTGAAAGGGAAATTGCATTGGATTAGAGTACCATATTATCTTAAGCAAAATTCATATTATTGTTATCATCAAAACTAAGATAATTGATAAGAACAAATCTTGTTCTAACAGGCTCTTCGTCAAAGTTTTAGAGTCCTTTCTCTCTGTTTCTCTGTATTTCCCTTTTTCAAAGTGTGTAAAAAAACGGCGTTTTCGCTTAATTAATAAAAGTCTGATGTTTCATAACATAATTATGGTGTTTCCTTGAAAAATATTAACCTAATTAAACATCATGCATCGCTTTAGTTGCACTGACACGAGAATTATCGCGGATCTAATCGTCACTTTCCTTTCTCCAGAAAGAGAGGAGGAGAAGAAGGTGAACAAAGACTGTCAAGCTGTCTCATTCATACAACACTCGTTCAAGTCACAAGAAAAGAATGGAAGACTTAGAACAAGAGAATGGAGAACTCATAGAAGAGGTTACTACTCTCAAAGATGCTGTTGAAAGGCTCAATAGTATGGTAGAAGCCCTGGTGGTTGCACAGAATCGACCAACGCCAGAAGAACCACAAAGGACAGTGGTTTCCGAGTTTGTTTCTACTCCTATTCCTCAGTATACCATGCTGCCCAACCGACCTTGGGGCATGCCGTATAACTTTATTCCAGACGGGTACAGACCTCTAGAAATTGAAGTTCCGAGAGCAACAACAATGGGTTACGCACAACAAAATGCTGAGATTCCAAGATTTGCTGTCATGGCTTCTCCACAACCGATTATGCATACTTTTCCTCCACCAGGCGGACAAGTATATCATCACGCTCCCAATGAGGACGCTGGCGTGTATGAAAGATTGGATGAGTTCCAAGAACAGTTTCTGCAGATGCAGAAGGAACTCAAGACTCTCCGAGGACAAGATCTATTTGGAAAGAATGCTGCAGACCTCTGTCTGGTTCCAAATGTTAAGATTCCTCACAAATTCAAAGTACCAGAGTTCGAGAAGTACAAAGGGAATTCATGCCCACAAAGTCACCTAGTAATGTATGCTCGAAGGATGTCAACTCAGATTGATAATCAACAATTGCTCATTCATTATTTTCAAGACAGCCTAATTGGTGCTACACTCAAATGGTACATGAACTTGGACAGTTCTGAGATTCGTACTTTTCGAGACCTCGGAGAGGCCTTCGTCAAACAGTATAAGTACAATTTGGATATGGCTCCCGACAATGATCAACTCCGGGCCATGACTCAAAAGGATAGAGAAAGCTTCAAGGAATACGCTCAAAGATGGCGTGATGTTGCTTCTCAAATTTGTCCTCCGCTTGAAGAGAAAGAAATGACAAAAATCTATCTCAAGACTTTAAGTCCATTTTACTATGGACGAATGGTTGCAAGTGCACCAAGTGACTTTACCGAGATGGTAAACATGGGCGTACGTTTAGAAGAAGCAGTTCGAGAAGGACGCTTGAACAAAGAACTAGAATCTTCTATTGGTCCAAGGAAGTATGGAAGTTCTTTCCATAAGAAAAAGGATCAAGATGTTAGCAATGTCTTACACAAAGCAAAGAAGAAGTTTCCACCTCAAGTTGCTACAATAACTCCGGTTGTTAACTCAGCGCCAGCTTATCAACCTCAGGTTTCTCAATAACCATTTTAACAAAGGTCGCAGCAACCTCAGTTGCAGGTTCGACCTCCAAATTTCAACAACAATCGGGTTTCTAGGTATCTTACCTTTGACCCCGTACCAATGCCGTATGCGGAATTATTTCCAACATTATTGGCGAAAGGACTTTTTCAGACAAGGAGTCCTCCGAATCCTACAAATGAATCTTCACCTTGGTTCAAGGCAAATCAATCTTGTCCCTACCATCAGGGGGCACCGGGTCACAACATTGAGAATTGTTTCCCTTTCAAGATTGACGTTCAAAGATTAGTGAAGAGTGGAATGCTATCCTTCAAAGATACTAATCCTAATGTCTAGGAAAATCCTTTTCCGCAGCATTAAGAAGCTTCAGTGAATTTGATAGATCAACACCCCAACGTCATTCAAATCTACGATATCCGTCAAATAGGGGAAAATCTCGTCAAAATTCACGCTAGACAAGCTGGGTACAACCACGTACCACCTCACAACTACTTCACATGTGAAATTTGTCCAAAGAATAATCGAGGATGTACCATAGTTCAAGCTGCGTTACAAGAACAAATGGACTTAGGATGGATTCAACACATCCGAGTCAAAACTGAGTACGACGTCAACATGGTTCAAGGGTGTCCAGGAGAATACAAAATCTACAAAGTTGAAGATCTCGAAGGATGGGTAGTCAGGTTCCATAAGACTTTAAATGGACTTGCCTACTTTGGAATGGATTTCCATCCTTACAGTAGATGCAGAATGTGTCGAAGAAATTCACGAGGATGTTTGCGCGTTCGCAACGACATTCAGAAACTGATAGATGATAATACCATTATAGTTCTTGCCAACGTAGAAGATGACAAAATCTTTACCGTATCTCCTCAAATTAATCAAGTTGAACTAATGCAAGTTAAGTATGACAGCAGGAAGACAATTATTGCTCCGTTTGTCATCTACTTACCAGGACCTGTACTGTATGAGTCTAGCAAGGCTATACCATACAAGTACAATGCTACATTCATTGAAAATGATGATGAAATACCATTGCCGTCCATTGTCAACATCGTTGACGTTAGTCGAGTCACCAGAAGTGGACGAGTCTTCAACAGAACAACAGAAAATGTGGAGAAACCTTCGGAAGAACCACCACATAGGCAAGACAATCATCCGACCAATGTTCTTCAAGCGAAAGAAAATGATGAGATCTTGAAATTAATCCAGAGGAGCGAATACAACATTGTAGACCAGCTGCTACATACTCCGTCTAGGATATCTGTTCTTTCCCTACTATTGAGTTCTGAAGCTCATAAGGAAGCTCTACAGAAAGTTTTGGAATAAGCTTTCGTAGAACCTATTGTTACTGTGAGCCAACATCTCCGCAGGAACTAACCTAAGTTTCTGTGACGAAGATCTTCCTGAAGAAGGAGTGGACCATAATTTGCCACTTCACATCTCAGTTAGCTGCATGAATGATGTACTCACAGGAGTCCTAATAGACAATGGATCCTCTCTTAATGTCATGCCGAAATCAACATTGTCAAGATTATCCTTCAAAGATTTCCCGCTAAGGGACAGTCACGTCATCGTCAAAGCATTTGATGGATCGAGGAAGTCAATTTTTGGAGAAGTAGATCTTCCCATAACTATTGGACCTCAGACGTTCAAAATCACTTTCCAAGTTATGGATATCCCTGCACAATACAGTTGTTTACTAGGTCGTCCATGGATTCACGAAGCTGGGGCAATTACTTCAACACTTCATCAGAAACTGAAGTTCATAAGAAATGACAAATTGGTAACCGTATGTGGAGAACGAGCTCTGATCATCAGCAACCTGTCATCATTCTCCGATATAGAACCAAAAGAAGTCGCTGGAACTAAATTCCAAGCACTTTCCTTGGATAAGGAAAAGGGAAAGGAGAAAGCAGCGTCTATTTCTTCTTACAAAGATGCAATCCAAGTTGTAAAGGATGGCACTACCAGTGGTTGGGGACACATTGATATTCCTACCAACAACAAAGCAGGATACGTCTCCCTACCAGAGTCTGATTCACCTTGCTGTTATCCTACTAAAGGATCTTAAAGTAAGACTCAACCAAGCAGTGACGAAGTTACTAACAGCTTCGCCCCCATAAGTCATGGTTCATCAGAAGAAGTTCCTCCTATTCCCGAAGAAACTTGGGATACATAAGGAGAACCAGGCGGAAAATTCGATTACATGGTGAAATACTCCGCTCCTGAAAGTTCAAACATATCTCTTGAAGACATTGTTCCAACAGGATGGGACATTGATTATGAGTACCTTACTCAGCCAAAAGAGATATATAACCCTTGCTATTCATGATCATCAACTGGTGAAGTCATCATTGAGGATTATATCCCTAAGTCACCCACAGAGGCTACGGATTTAGAGTTTACATACCTAGTCAATGCCATCTTGGGAGAAGAGCAAGACCAAAATACATAAGAGGATAATCTCGAAAGTGTCTCCGACAACGAGTCTCTCCATTCAGAAGATTGGAAGTTTCCTCAAAAGAAAGTCCGACATACTCCACTTGGAAATGGGTATGCTCACACCGCTCAGTCTGCTGAAGTAGAAGAAGATCGTCTGAGTGTTGCAAAGACAGTGGTTGGTAAATCAAGACCTACCACAGGCCAGCTTAAGCCTAAGGTCCCAGATTACCTAGTGCACAATGGGGTTCGCCACTATTGGACGACTGTTGAAGTTTCAACTGTTGTTCGCACTCCTAAGTAGGAACTTTCACCGTTATTTTTTCCTCTCACCATCGCCCATGGTGAAGAGATGTTTCATAGGGCTTTGCATTTTACTATTTCTTAGGAAAATGTCCCTCTTTGCTTCGCCCAAAGCAATAGAGTTTTGTTTTATAGGGTCTTTGTTTCAAGAAGTGATTGTCGATAAATAAAAATGTCATTTTGTTCCTTCATTAGTTTTTCCCTTTTCTTTTTTCGGAAATTGGTAATCCTAAAAAACACCCCTAAAAAACATCAAAGTATTCCATTAACTGCATACACCGAGTCTTCCCTTGTTGTCTAAATAAAATCATCACACATATGCAGATTAATCATAAAACACCCCGTTGAAACGTATGATCGTATGACTTCTCCAAGCTTTGGGTTTCCTGTATTCGAGGCAAAGGAAGAAGAAGACAAAGAAATATCAAAGGAAATTTCACGGCTACTTCAACAAAAGGAAGAGGCCATTCAACCATACAATGAGCCTTTGGAGATCATTAACCTTGGTTCTGATGGAAGCACAAAAGAGGTTAAGATTGGAGCTTCGCTTAGTTCAGAGATTAGAGAGAGTTTGATACAGCTGCTCAAAGAATTCTCGGATGTCTTCGCTTGGTCTTATCAGCATATGCCAGGGTTGGATACCAGTATAGTGGAGCATCAATTGCCATTAAAGCCAGAATGCCCTTCGGTCAAGCAAAAATTGAGAAGAACTCATCCGGAAATGGCCATGAAAATCAAAGAGGAAGTTCAAAAGCAAATCAACGGTGGTTTCCTTGTCACTTTAGAATACCCTCAGTGGTTAGCTAACATTGTTCCCGTTCCTAAGAAAGACGGAAAAGTCCGCATGTGCGTCGACTACAGAGATTTGAACAAAGCTAGCCCTAAGGATGATTTTCCTTTACCACACATTGACATGTTGGTAGACAGTACAGCAAAATCCAAAGTTTTCTCATTCACAGACGAATTTTCGGGATACAACCAAATCAAAATGGCACCTGAAGACATGGAGAAATCAACTTTCATAACCCCCTAGGGAACGTTCTGCTACCGCGTTATGCCTTTTAGACTAAAGAACGCAGGGACAACCTATCAAAGAGCCATGACTACACTTTTCCACGACATGATGCATAAAGAGGTGGAAGTCTATGTGGATGACATGATTCCCAAATCTGAAAATGAGGAAGATCACATACAGAATCTGACAAAGTTATTTAACGCTTACGGAAGTTCAGCTTCGCCTGAATCCCAACAAGTGTACCTTTGTGTCTACTCAGGAAAACTGCTTGGTTTCATCGTCAGCAAATGAGGAATTGAAGTAGATCCAGACAAAGTCAAGGCAATTCAAGAAATGCTTTCACCCAGAACCGGGAAATAAGTTAGAGGATTTCTTGGACGTCTGAATTACATCTCGAGATTCATATATCTCATGACTGCAACTTGTGCTCCAATTTTCAAACTTCTACGGAAAAATCAAGATTGCGTCTGGACAGACGATTGTCAGAAAGCGTTCGAAAGCATTAAGGAATATCTGCTCGAACCACCCATTATGTCTCCTCCAGTGGAAGGAAGACCTTTGATAATGTACTTAACCGTATTAGAAGATTCCATGGGATGTGTTCTTGGACAGCAAGACGAGACGAGAAGAAAAGAGTATGCCATCTACTACCTGAGCAAGAAATTCACTGACTGTGAATCCCGCTACTCCATGCTCGAGAAAACCTGTTGTGCTTTGGCCTGGGCTGCAAAGCGTCTCCGCGAGTACATGATTCGACAGACTACTTGTTTGATCTCCCATATGGATCCAATCAAATACGTCTTTGAAAAGCCTGCTGTCATACCCTAATTTTTGACCCCCCTGAGATGTCACATCCTAGGCGTCAAATTCAAAAATGTTTCTTGATCGGTTTGGAAGCCGTGATCAAGATTTCATTCATTCACTCGTTCATTGCAAGATAATTTCATGTTCATGGAGTTTTTCATTTTGAAGTGCGCCATTTCCAATTTGTGGATTAAAGAGGATTGTTTGGAATTTATTTCGTGACTTTTAGCCTATGGATTCATCATGGTGAAGAAATTCGTTCATATGGATTGCTTGGAAGAAGTGTGCTATCCGAATTCATGATGCAAGAATATGTTTCAAGACTTTAAATTCAAATTTTCACTACATGGATATTCCACCATTTCCTTTTCAAAAGGGATCATCCAAGTTTTCAACATTTCAAAGGAATTCAAATTCCATTCAAGAAATATTCATGTTTCATACGACTTCATTCAAAGATTTTAAAGGAAATTCAAACATCCACAAATGAAGATCATTCTTTACAAAGTTCTAAATTCCAAAGTGGACTTCATTCAAAATTCAAGATTACATTCAAAGTTCCAAGAATACAAGTTCATACAAATTCTTTTGGAATTACAAGAATAAAAGAAAGTACAAAAAAAAACATTCTTGAATTCATTCTTGAAATCTTCAAGTATCCATTCTTGATGTCCAAGTCTCCTTCTTCATGTTTTCTTCAAAAGTCCTCATATGACATAAAAGAAAAAAGAGACATAAAAGGGGTGAATTTAGCAAAAGTTCAAATCAAGTCAAAAGTCAAAGAAAGTCAAAGAAAGTCAAAGAGAGATTTTTATGTCATAAATTTCTACAACTTAGAGATATCATAAAATGACATGAAAATTTTCTCACATGGCTTATGTCATAAAGGAATCTTTTGGCTTATGTCATGTGGAATCTTTTTGCTTATGTCACAATGGATATTCCTTTCTTACAAGAATCACAAACTTGACTACCAAGTTACATAATGCCTAACATATCCTTTTCTTTGCCTATAAATAGAAGGGCTCTCCATAGTATTTGTTACACCAAAGCAACTTAAATTCTTGCTTTCTCTCTTCTCTCTATTGCTCATATATTGTTCAATAGACCTCTTGGCAAGAAGAAATTCTCAAGCCAAGAGAATCTCTATTGGAAGTGAGTATTCTAGTTACAAAGTAAGGAAGAAGGAGAAGGTAGTTCTTCATACCTTTCTTGAAGATCTTCATCTTCAAGCTTCCAACAACTTGAAGTTCCATCTTCAAGGCGCTCCCATAAGTCCAAAGAGGTGTTGTGGCATCACCTTCATCAAAAGCCTACAACAATTTCAAAGAAAGAGAGGTTGTTAGTAACAACAATTCAAAGTTGTTCTACAACAATCAACAACAATTTGAGGGTGTTCTTCAACAACACCACTCGAAATTTCCAGAAGAAAGAAAGGAGGGTTGAAACCATACCTCCAACTTTCAGTTGCAGCCCCACATCAACTTCAACCTGCAGCACCAAATAACGGTTCAAAATTTCAGCAACAACAAGAAACCGAGGTTCAGAATCACTCATCCCGACAGCAACAATTCACAGGAAAAATTTACAACAACTCAGGAGCAACTCAAAGCAAAATTTAGCATCACAACAATAATTCACGGTTCAGATATAAGCAACAATAACTCAGAAGTGCAAGGAACCAGGAGCTTACCTCGATGAATAATCCGGCAAACACCTCCTTGCCGCAGGTAAGTCCTTTCTACTACCACTCTTATATCACTGTTAATTATTTGTTGCTATATCACTAAGATTAGGAAACATAGTATAATTTGTAAGCTATCACTGCTATATCACATATCACATAACACGGGAAAAATCCGAAACAACGAAATTTAAGCTTACCCAGATTTCCGCCACTGTTCATAATTCTGGTAAAATCAAATTAGGATTTGATGTAGAGTTGAGTTCATCCTTGTTATTCATCATATTTGTCCGAAGCTTTCCAGAAAATCCTCCATGGCTGAGTGTTGCTGTTGCTCGGTGAGAAACCGAGTGAGAGAAATCATCGTGAGAGTGAGCACCGCGAGAGAGACTGTGAGCCACCGAGAGAAACGAGAGAGAGTGCTTCGTCGTTGTTGTTGCTCCGTGAGACGAGTTGCCATTGTTGTTCATAACTTTGAGCGAAGTCGAGAGAGAAGAGAGAATTTGTTTCTTACTGATTTTTCTTTTTTTTCTTTGCGTGAGATTGAGAGAGGAACAGAAATGAGGCGCTGCCTCTGTTGGTTTAGGGTTCTCAAACCCAACCCAGCTTGTGGTAAGAAGCATGGGTGGATCCGGGTCACCCTGACCCGACCCGGTCCGGTCCAAGTTTTTTTATTTCAGTCTGGGCCACTGCACCTCCATCCGAGTTTTAGTACCCCTCAGGCCCAATTATTAAAACCTTTTAATTATTTCTATTAGTTTTCTATATAAATTATAATTCATAAAATGATTTTGTATTTTAATTTTAGTATAGGATTTTAATTTCTTTTTTTTAATCCTTATTAAAAAATGCCAAAAAAAATATATTAGATGCATATTTATAATTATGTTGCTAATTATTTTCTTCTTTTCATAAAACTACAAAAAAATATCTTTAATAGATTAATTTCTTTTGAATTTGATATTTTCATATTGTGTTGTATAGTTAATCAATTAAATTTTATTTGATTACTGTTGCATATATTACTTGAATTTTCTCACTTTACCCGAGACTCCGAGATTATTTCTCTGTTGTCTTTTTCCTTTGTCTGTTTGTTTGGTCTTCCATTTGCTGTAGAAGTCTTTGAACAATTACTGGAAGATCATGGAATGCTGTAAGTTGTGAGCTTATCCGACGTTCTTTTTTCTGCTGGTGTGGATGCTTAATATCTGTTGAGATCCTAATTTATTCCAAGCATATCACTCGAGGATCAAGGTAACACCTCAAACTCAGAAATCCAATTTCTCATTCTTCGAGGTAAGCCTAAAACTCATAAAAACTGTTTTCATAACAGTAATCATTTCAAATCATCAATCAACTGTTTTCATAACAGTAATCATTTCAAATCATTTTCAACTGTTTCTCATAAACAGTAAATCATTTTTAACTGGGCCTCTAATAGAGTGTAAGTCCCAAAAACCTTCTCTTCTTAGCTTGTTTTCAAAACTGTATTTTCAAAATCTTCTTTCTGTTTTCAAAACATTCTTCTGGTATTTGAAGGGCATTATTCCCGGTGAAACTCTTCAGATACCTATGTGACATTTGTCCATCTTCACTTCTTCTGTTTTCAAAAACCATTAACTGTTTATCATATATATATTCAACTGTTATCAACAAAACAACAAAAATTATTGTTGAGGCTCTGTACATACTTCTCCAAAGGCCTCCACTCCATCCAGGTTAGGCTTTACAAGCTTTCAATTTACAGTCTTTATTTAAATTACTGTCAAATATAAACTGTGCATATATTAGTTTAGAACTACGTTTGAGTATAAACCTTAGGACAGTTAAACTATATATATATATATATATATATATATTATAGGAATATGACCTAGGATTGAGAATGTCTTCCCGGTGAAGGCTCTTTCCTAATTAGAGATCTGTAGTTCAAACCCCCAAGATGAATTATTCCCGGTGAAACATCTTGGCAAAAACCTTAGAATCCAAAAATATAGGACACATCCACCCAAAGAGGAATTATTCCCGGTGAAACCTCTTACCCATTTGCTTAGAGCCAAAATAAGTTCAAAACTACATAGCTTTCTCTTGTGCTATAACAAGGACCCTCGATTAGCCTCCTCTTGGGCTTTGTACAAGGACCCACAGGCTTCTTAAAAGCATTTCCAGCTTTCTCTTGAGCTTGTATACAAGGACCCATCAGGTTTCTTATAAACATAGGAACAGGTCTTTAGTCACCTTTTAGCCTGCCCTGGTGAGTTTCTTCCAATTTAAACCAGACTTTAAACAAGCTAAGTTTGTCTCAATTCTACATTGAGTACATTTTTTGGAATGAGAGACATGGACAGTCTCTGTCACCCTTATCTTCATCAATCTTCCTTAGCAGAGTCTAGGATCTATGTTTATTTTCTCCTCAGCATGTGTCAGCCTTCATCTTGGGCTTTAAACAAGAAGTCTCCATTAGATAATCTTTCTGCCATTCATTTCAACAAAATCCCTGGAAAGGGTTAGCTTCCACACATTCTTTCATTTTTAATATAAACCCCTGGAAAGGGTTAGCCTCCAAAAGTTAATTAAAATCAATCCATCATTTCAACAAAACCCCTGGAAAGGGTTAGCCTCCAAAGTCAATTAATAAAAATGTCAAAAAATAAAGATTCATTTCTCTTAGGAGATAATTTCCCCAAAAGAGTCAAAACCCCTGGAAAGGGTCAGCCTCCAAAAACATGATGAAATCAGTCTTTTACCAAATAATTCATCCAGCTGAGTCAAAATCCCTGGAAAGGGTTAGCTTCCAAAGAAAAACTGTCTTTTAATAAAATCTCCTCAGTAGAGTCAAAACCAACAAAAACAGTTAGCCTCAACCTTGGGCTTCATACAAGGCACCCAAACAATAAAACTCCCCTGTCAAGAGTCAGCCTCAACCTTGGGCATTGTACAAGGCAGATAATAGAGTCTCCCCAGTGAGTTCTTCATCACTCAGTAGCCACAACCTTGGGCTTTGTACAAGGCAGATAAACCATATTCCATGAGTCAAAGATTCCTAACACCTAGGATCTTTTCCCCATAGAGTCATCCATACTCAGTTCATTTAAAAAAGAGTCTGCCACAACCTTGGGCTTTGTACAAGGCAGAAAATAATGTTTTCCCTTAGCTAGAGTCAGCCACAACCTTGGGCTTTGTACAAGGCACATAAAATAGAGTCATTCATTCAATTATCCTCAACAGTTAGCCACAACCTTGGGCTTTGTACAAGGCACATAAATAGAGTCTCCCTAAGTAGAGTCAGCCTCAATTCTGGGCTTTGTACAGAACACAAAAATACCCTGTAATTAATCCCCAGTGGAGTCATCTCCCAGAGTCAATAATATTAATAAATCAATCAAAAAAAGCCTCAAGCTTGGGCCTCATACAAGCCAGCTAAAGTCAAATCTTTTATACAGTAGATAGACATAGCTTATCTCTATAGAGAGATATTTTTACTACTCTACCACATTCAAACAAACAAACATTTCATTTCAATTTTAATCAAGTCTCCCATTTAGGATTTTGAAAGGCATGAGCTGGCAGTAAAACCCAGACATGTGGTAACTTTCCCTAATTTGGATGAGCATCTTTCTTTCATTTAAGAGGCATTTGACTGGTATACTTGCACATACACAAGTAAGGTCCCCCTCTTGAATGAAATGAATTCAGTTATTCTGTCACTCCTTTAAATGTTTGTGGCAGAATAGTACAAATACCTCTCTGTAAAGATGATTTCATGTCTTTTTACTGTAAACAGAGATTTAATTCAAAGCTTCAACCTTGAGCTTCAAGCAAGGCACCAAAAAAAATCATTAATTTCCCTAGTTAGTTCCCCGAACTACATTAAGCTCTGACTTCCACTAGGGATATGTAGGCATGAGGTTCACAAGGAATCTCAGCGAGCTAATAAAATACCAAAAATAGTCAGTCTGTCTATCTGTCTGTCTTTTCAAATCAATTCAATTCCTTCTCCTAATACAAAGGAGAAACTTTCCCAATCTTTAGCAATAAACACAATCACAATGACACAGAGAAGGTTCCTGTAGAGTACTACAGATATGTAGGGTGTTTAAACACTTCCCTATGTATAACCGACCCCCCGGACTCCAGAATTTCTAGTCTAGGTGAAATCCCCACACTTAGCAAACTCCTAGGGTTTAGTTGAGATCTTTTTTCCCCTTTCCTACTCGTAGGACAAATAAGAAAGTTCGTGTGATATCGTAGGAAGAACTGAAACAAAATTCATCCCGCCACGGGCGCATTCTCCTTCCAAATTTCGCGTGAAGGGTATATCATGCCGTCCTCCCAAGTGAAACGGGGAGGTAAAGAAAACGACCACCACAGAAAAATGGCGACTCTGCTGGGGATCATGAACTGTTAAAAACCTTGGTTTTTCATCCAAACCAATGGTTGACCTGTTGCTGGTCCAGCCCCAATGAGGAATTAGGGATGCCAAATTCCCCCTCAAACAAGAGAGGTCCTGCCTAACCTCTGTGTCATATCATGTGTTTGTTGCATATATATTTGTTTATTTTGTTTATTCTGTATCGGGAAAGGGCTTGATTCCCCCTTGTGGTGAGAAATCCTATACCCGGATTTGAGTGCAACATAAGATAGGATGGAGGATGTCTTCCCGGTGAAGACCCTCTAATCTTGGTTTCCAAGTCTACTCTTGGGATTTGCCTGGCTGGTTGTGATTAACTGCGCCACAGCATTCCGAGACTGATTTGTACCAGGAGGACCTAGAAACACATTAACCCCACTTAAAGCCTTTTTTTTAGGACGTAGAGCGGTGATTACGGAAGTAATTGTCACGCGTATACTACACTCAGAGAAAACTCTCTTATAGATACCAATCAACGTATCTTTAAGGTTGAGCAAAAAACTCTGAGACCCCTAGAACCCGTTCTACAGGTACAAAAATCCTTAACCTTAGTTTACCATTGGGGCGGGGATTGCGTTTGGACTTCATGACCACTATACCCTTCAACGCCATGTTTGTTTAAAACTCTTGTGTGTGCATTCATGCATTCATGCATCATTCATTAATAAACAACTAAAAACAAAAAGAGTCTTTTTCGAGTCGTTTTTCAAGGAAACTAAATAACGAACGTTTTGAACTTCATAGAAAGAGAGAAACGGAGAAAGGACTTAAGGATCTATACCATGGATTATGGAAGAAAAAGAGCTAGGAAATACACCTTCAAGATTCCCCAGGTCGAGGAACTGGGAAAGCTCGGAAAACTGGTGGTCAACCCCCAGGCTTTCAAGGAGAAGTATGGAAAGCTTCTGCCTTTGCTCAATACCAACATGGTGGTTGGGATCCTTCCCACCTTGGTACAGTTTTACGATCCAACGTATCACTGCTTCACCTTTCCAGATTATCAGCTCATGCCTACGTTGGAGGAGTACTCTCGTCTGATTGGAATACCCGTGTACGCGCAAGATCCGTACTCCGGTTTGGAAAAGAATCCTGACGACATTATCATTGCTGCAACTACTCCTTTGAACGTAGTCGACATCAGAACTCATATGGTGAGTAGAGGAGGAATTCAAGGATTGCCCTCCAAATTCCTGTTTGATCAAGCTCGGTACTTCGTCAGCATCCAAGATATGAGCGCATTTGAGGAAGTCTTGGCTTTGCTTATCTACGGATTGTTTTTGTTCCCTAACATTAACGATTTCGTCGACATCAACGCAATTAAGATCTTCTTAATTGGAAATCCAGTTCCAACCTTGCTTGCGGATGCTTATCACTCTGTGCATTCAAGAAACCTGCAGCGAGGAGGATTAATCACATGCTGCGTACCGCTGTTATACGAATGGTTCGTTTCACACCTGCCAAAGTCTAGCACTTTCTGGAACATGAGGGATGGCCTTTACTGGTCACAGAAAATCATATCTCTCACTTATACGGACATTGATTGGTGTAGTCCTGACAACGACGAAACCAAGATCATCTTCAGTTGCAGAAGTTTTCCCAACGTACCCCTTATTGGAACTAAGGGAGGGATCAGTTACAATCCAGCTTTAGCCCGTCGTCAATACGGCTATCCCATGAAAAATATACCAAGTAACATCCAATTGGAGGGTCTGTTCTTCAAGAACATCGACGATCATGGCAACATGCTGAAGAAGGAAATTGTCCAAGCCTGGCGTCTTGTTCACACAAAAGGGAGAAGATTGTTAGGAAAACATCTTTGCATCTCCCTGGATCCTTACCTTCAATGGGTACGCGTCAGAGCATTCAAGCTCAGGATGCCATATCAACATCAAGAACCTATTCCCCTAAGGGAACCAATTTACCTTTTCTCCACCGATGTTGAAAAACTGCAAGCGGCATTAAACAAGGTATGCCAAGAAAGGAATGCTTGGAGGAACAAGTATCGAATTGTCAACATGGAAAATGTTGAGATTCAAAACATCCTAAGAAGGAAGGATGAGTTACTTGAAGTACTCGATCGACAAGTGACACAATCATCACTTTCTCATCATATCCCTCCTGCTTCCTGGATCATCGATCAACTCACGTCAGAGAACGCTCAGCTCAAGAAACAGAAGAAGATGTTAGAACGTGAAGTCGGCTCATCATCAAAGTTTTAGAGTCCTTTCTCTCAGTTTCTCTGTATTTCCATTTTCAAAGTGTGTAAAAACGGCGTTTTCGCTTAATTAATAAAAGTTTGATGTTTCATAACGTAATTATGGTGTTTCCTTGAAAAATAATAACTTAATTGCATATCATACATTGCTTTAGTCGTACGCACTGACACGAGAATTGTCGCGGATCTAATAGTCACTTTCCTTTCTCCAGAAAGAGAGGAGGAGAAGGAGGTGAACCAAGACTTTCAACCTGTCTCATCCATACAACACTCGTTCAAGTCGCAAGAAAAGAATGGAAGACTTTGAGCAAGAGAATGAAGAACTCAGAGAAGAGATTAATACTCTCAAAGGTACTGTTGAAAGACTCAATAGTATGGTAGAAGCCCTGGTAGTTGCGCAGAAATGACCAACGCCAGAAGAACCACAAAGGACTGTGGTTTCCGAGATTGTTTCTACTCCTATTCCTCAGTATACCATGCCGCCTGATCGACCTTGGGGCATGCCGTATAACTTTACTCCAGAAGGGTACATACCTCCAGCTTCTGAAGCTCCAAAAGTCACCATGGATATGCGTCCACCGGAGGGTTACAAACCTCTGGAAATTGAAGTTCCAAGAGCAACGGCAATGGGTTTCGCACAACAGAATGCTGAGATACCAAGATCTGCTGTCATGGCTTCTCCACAGCCCATTATGCATACTTTTCCCCCGCAAGGCGGACAAGTATATCATCACGCTCCAAGTGAGGATGCTGGCGTGTATGAAAGATTGGACGAGTTCCAAGAACAGTTTCTGCAAATGCAGAAGGAACTCAAGACTCTCCGAGGACAAGATCTATTTGGAAAGAACGCTGTAGACCTCTGTCTGGTTCCAAATGTTAAGATTCCTCACAAATTCAAAGTACCAGATTTCGAGAAGTACAAAGGGAATTCATGCCCACAAAGTCATCTCGTAATGTACGCTCGAAGAATGTCAACTCAGACTAATAATCAACAATTACTCATTCATTATTTTCAAGACAGCCTGACTGGTGCTGCACTCAAATGGTACATGAACTTGGACAGTTCAGAGATTCGTACTTTTCGAGACCTCGGAGAGGCCTTCGTCAAACAGTATAAGTACAATCTGGATATGGCTCCCGACAGAGATCAACTCCGGGCCATGACTCAAAAGGATAAAGAAAGCTTCAAGGAATACGCTCAGAGATGGCGTGAAGTTGCTGCTCAAATTTGTCCACCACTTGAAGAGAAAGAAATGACAAAAATCTATCTCAAAACTTTGAGTCCATTTTACTACGGACGAATGGTTGCAAGTGCACCAAGTGACTTTACCGAGATGGTAAACATGGGTGTGCGTTTAGAAGAAGCAGTTCGGGAAGGACGCTTGAACAATATGTCAGCAATGTCTTGCACAAAATCAAGAAGAAATTCCAACCTCAAGTTGCAACAATAACTCCGGTTGTTAACTCAGCGCCAGCTTATCAACCTCAGGTCTCGCAACAACAAATTCAACAAAGGTCGCAGCAACCTCAACAGCAGGTTCGACCTCCAAATTACAACAATCGGGCTCCAAGGTATCCTGCCATTGACCCCGTACCAATGCCGTATGCAGAATTATTTCCAACATTACTGGCAAAAGGACTCATTCAGACAAGGAGTCCTCCAAATCCTACAAACAGTTCCTCACCATGGTATAAGGCTGACCAATCTTGTCCCTATCATCAGGGGGCACCAGGTCACAATATTGAGAACTGTTTCCCTTTCAAGATTGACGTCCAACGATTAGTGAAAAGCGGAATGCTATCCTTCAAAGATACTAATCCAAACGTCCAAGCAAATCCTTTGCCGCATCATAAAGAAGCTTCAGTAAATCTGATAGATCAACACCCCAACGTCATTCAAATCTACGACATTCGTCAAATAGGGGAAAATCTTGTCAAGATGCACGCTAAACAAGCTGGGTACGGCCATGTACCACCTCACAACTACTTCACATGTGAAATTTGTCCAAGGAATACTCAAGGATGTGTCGTAGTTCAAGCTGCATTACAAGAACAAATGGACTTAGGATGGATTCAACATATCCGAGTCAGAACTGAGTACGACGTCAACATGGTTCGAGGATGTCCAGGAGAATACAAGATCTACAAAGTTGAAGACCTTGAAGGATCGGTAGTCAGGTTCCACAAAACTTTAAATGGACTTGCCTACTTTGGAACTGATTTCCACGCTTACAGTAGATGCGGAATCTGTCGAAGAAATTCACGAGGATGTTTGCGTGTTCGCAACGACATTCAAAAGCTGATGGATGACAATACCATTACTGTTCTTGCCAACAGAGAAGATGACGAAGTCTTTACCGTATCTCCTCAAATTAATCAAGTTGAACCAATGCAAGTTAAGTATGATAGTAGGAAGACAGCAGTTGCACCACTAGTCATCTACTTACCAGGTCCTGTACCGTATGAGTCCAGCAAGGCTATACCATACAAGTACAACGCTACATTCATTGAAAATGGTAAGGAAATACCATTACCGTCTGTTGTCAACATTGCTGATGTTAGTCGAGTCACCCGAAGTGGACGAGTCTTCAACAGAACAACAGAAAATGTGGAGAAACCTTCGGAGGAAGTACCACATAGGCAAGACAATCATCCGACCAATGCTGTTCAAGCAAAAGAAAATGATGAGATCTTGAAGTTAATCCAGAGGAGTGAATACAACATTGTAGATCAATTACTACATACTCCGTCTAGGATTTCTGTCCTTTCCCTGCTATTGAGTTCTGAAGCTCATAGGGAAGCTCTACAGAAAGTTTTGGAACAAGCTTTCGTAGAACCAAGTGTTACAATAAGCCAATTCAACAACATCGTTGCCAACATTTCCGCCGGAACTAACCTAAGTTTCTGTGACGAAGATCTTCCTGAAGAAGGAGTGGACCACAATCTTCCACTTCACATCTCAGTTGGCTGCATGGGTGATACACTCACAGGAGTCCTAATAGACAATGGATCCTCTCTCAACGTCATGCCTAAATCAACATTATCAAGATTATCTTTCGAAGATTACCCTCTAAGAAAAAGTCATGTCATCGTCAAAGCATTTGATGGATCAAGAAAGTCAGTTTTTGGAGAGGTAGATCTTCCCATAACTATTGGACCTCAGACGTTCAAAATCACTTTCCAGGTTATGGACATTCCAGCACAATACAGTTGTTTGCTAGGTCGCCCATGGATTCATGAGGCTGGGGCAATTACTTCAACACTTCATCAGAAACTGAAGTTCATAAGAAATGACAAATTGGTAACCGTATGTGGAGAACGAGCTCTGATCGTCAGCAACCTGTCATCATTCTCCGACATAGAACCAAAAGAAGTTGTTGGAACTAAATTCCAAGCACTTTCCTTGGACAAAGGAAAGGAGAAAGCAGCGTCTATCTCTTCATACAAAGATGCAATCCAAGTTGTAAAGGATGGCACTACCAGTGGTTGGGGACACATTAATATTCCTACCAACAACAAGAACAGAACAGGAATTGGATTCTTTCCAACATCATCAAAAGCTATCCCAGGGATTGAGGTAGTTCTCCCTATTCAAGAAACTTTCTGCAGTGGAGGTTTTCTTCAACCTGTTCAACAAACAGTCAATACCATCGGTACGGAAAACACCGATGAAGAGGAATGGTTATCCTATCTTAACAAAGCAGGATACATCTCCCTACCAGAGTCTGATTCACCTTGCTGTTATCCGACTAAAGGATCTGAAAGTAAGACTCAACCAAGCAGGGATGAAGTTACTGACAGCTTCACCACCAGAAGTCATGGTTCATCAGAAGAAGTTCCTCCTATCCCCGAAGAGACTTGGGATACATTAGGAGAACCAAGCGGAAAGTTCGACTACATGGTGAAATACTCCGCTCCTGAAAGTTCAAGAATCTCTCTTGAAGACATTGTTCCAACTGGATGGAACATTGATTCTGAGTACCTCTCTCAGCCAAAAGCGATGTATAACCCTTGCTATTCATCATCAGCATCTGGTGAAATCATCATTGAGGATTATATCCCCAAGTCACCTTCCGAGGCTACGGATTTAGAGTTCACATATCTAGTCAATGCCATCTTGGGAGAAGAGCAAGACCAAAATACAGAAGAGGACGATCTCGAAAGTGTCTCCGACAACGAGTCTCTCCATTCAGAAGATTGGAAGTTTCCTCAAAAGAAAAACCGACATACTCCACTTGGAAATGGGTATGCTCACACAGCTCAGTCTGCTGAAGTAGAAGAAGATCGTCTGAGTGTTGCAAAGACAGTGGTTGGTAAATCAAGACCTACCACAGGCCAGCTTAAGCCTAAGGTTCCAGATTACTTAGTGCACAATGGGGTTCGCCACTACTGGACAGCTGTTGAAGTTTCAACTGTTGTTCGCACTCCTAAGTAGGAACTTTCACCGTTATTTTGTCCTCTCACCATAGCCCAGGGTGAAGAGATGTTTCATAGGGCTTTGCATTTTACTATTTCTTAGGAAAATGTCCCTCTTTGCTTCGCCCAAAGCAATAGAGTTTTGTTTTATAGGGTCTTTGTTTCAAGAAATGACTGTCAATAAATAAAAATGTCATTCTGTTCCTTCGTTTAGTTTTTTCTTTTCTTTTTTCGGAAATTGGTAATCCTAAAAAACACCCTTAAAAAACATCAAAAATCATTAACTGCATACACCGAGTCTTCCCTCGTTGTCTAAATAAAACTTATCACACATATGCAGATTAATCATAAAATACCCCGTTGAAACGTATGACCGTATGACTTCTCCAAGCTTTGAGTTTCCTGTATTCGAGGCAGAGGAAGAAGAAGACGAAGAAATATCAAAGGAAATTTCACGATTACTTCAACAAAAGGAAGAGGCCATTCAGCCATACAACGAGCCTCTAGAGATCATTAACCTTGGTTCCGATGGAAACAGAAAAGAGGTTAAGATTGGAGCTTCGCTCAGTTCAGAGATCAGAGAGAGTTTGATACAGCTGCTCAAAGAATTCTCAGATGTCTTCGCTTGGTCTTATCAAGATATGCCAGGGTTGGACACCAGTATAGTGGAGCATCACTTGCCATTAAAAGCAGAATGCCCTCCGGTCAAGCAAAAATTAAGAAGAACTCATCCGGAGATGGCCATGAAAATCAAAGAGGAAGTTCAAAAGCAGATCAACGCAGGTTTCCTCGTCACTTCAGAATACCCTCAGTGGTTAGCTAACATTGTTCCCGTTCCTAAGAAAGACGGAAAAGTCCGCATGCGCGTCGACTACAGAGATTTGAACAAAGCTAGCCCTAAGGATGATTTTCCTTTACCACATATTGATATGTTGGTGGACAGTACAGCAAAATCCAAAGTTTTCTCATTCATGGACGGATTTTCAGGATACAACCAAATCAAAATGGCACCTGAAGACATGGAAAAAACAGCTTTCATCACCCCCTGGGGCACGTTCTGCTATCGAGTTATGCCTTTTGGACTAAAGAACGCAGGGGCAACTTATCAAAGAGCCATGACTACGCTTTTCCACGACATGATGCATAAGGAAGTGGAAGTTTATGTGGACGACATGATTGCCAAATCAGAAAATGAAGAAGATCACATACAGAATCTGACAAAGTTATTTCAACGCTTACGGAAGTTTCAGCTTCGCCTGAACCCCAACAAGTGTACCTTTGGTGTCTATTCAGGAAAACTCCTTGGTTTCATTGTCAGCAAACGAGGAATTGAAGTAGATCCAGACAAAGTCAAGGCAATTCAAGAAATGCCTTCGCCCAGAACCGAGAAACAAGTTAGAGGATTTCTTGGACGTCTGAATTACATCTCGAGATTCATATATCTCATGACTGCAACTTGCGCTCCTATTTTCAAACTTCTACGGAAAAATCAAAGTTGCGTCTGGACAGACAATTGTCAGAAAGCGTTCGACAGCATTAAGGAATATCTGCTCGAACCACCCATCTTATCTCCTCCAGTGGAAGGAAGACCTTTGATAATGTACTTAACCGTCTTAGAAGATTCCATGGGTTGTGTCCTTGGACAGCAAGACGAGACGAAGAGAAAAGAGCATGCCATCTACTACCTGAGCAAGAAATTCACTGACTGTGAATCCCGCTACTCCATGCTCGAGAAGACGTGTTGTGCTTTGGCCTGGGCTGCCAAGCGTCTCCGCCAGTACATGATTCGACATACTACTTGTTTTATCTCTCATATGGATCCAATCAAGTACATCTTTGAGAAGCCTGCTTTAACCGGGAGAATTGCCCGTTGGCAGATGTTGTTATCAGAATATGACATTGAGTATCACACACAGAGAGCCGTGAAAGGAAGCATTCTAGCTGAGCACCTGGCTCACCACCCACTCAATGGTCATGAATCAACCAGTTTCGACTTTCCGGACGAGGACTTCATGTACCTCAAGATGAAAGATTACGACGAGCCACTACCAGACGAAGGACCTGAGATAGGATCCCAGTGGGGCTTAATCTTTGACGGAGCTGTCAATGCTTATGGACGAGGAATTGGGGCAATCATTGTTACACCTCAGGGTACCCATATTCCATTTACTGCCAGATTAACTTTCAAATGCACAAACAATGAGGCCGAATATGAAGCTTGCATCATGGGTCTCGAAGAAGCCATGGATCTAAGAATCAAACACTTGGATGTATATGGAGATTCTGCTTTGGTCATCAATCAAATCAAAGGAGAATGGGAAACACGCCAACCAGGGCTAATTCCTTACAAAGACTACGCAAGAAGATTGTTACCATTCTTCGACAGGGTAGATTTTCATCACATTCCTCGTGAAGAAAACAATTTGGCTGATGCATTAGCCACACTCTCTTCCATGATTAGGATAAATCATTGGAATGACATTCCTCGGATCGATGTTATGCGCCTGGATAGGCCCGCTCATGTGTTCACAGTAGAAGCAATCATCGACAACAAACCGTGGTATCACGACATCAAGAACTTTCTTCAAAGACAAGAGTACCCTCTTGGGGCGTCAAAGAAAGATAGAAAGACTTTGAGAAAGTTAGCTTGTAGATTCTTCTTGAATGAAGATGTTCTGTACAAGAGAAACTTCGACATGGTTCTGCTCAGATGCGTTGACAGAAAAGAAGCAGAAGTACTCATGAGAGAAATACATGAAGGTTCCTTTGGTACTCACACCAATGGACATACCATGACAAGGAAAATACTGAGAGCAGGATATTATTGGCTGACGATGGAGTCAGATTGCTACCAGTATGCAAGGAGGTGTCACAAATGTCAGATCTACGCCGATAGAATTCATGTGCCACCATCTCTTCTCAACATACTCTCTTCCCCTTGGCCTTTCTCCATGTGGGGAATCGACATGATTGGAATGATCGAACCAAAAGCGTCCAACGGACATCGCTTCATCTTGGTAGCCATATACTATTTCACCAAATGGGTTGAGGCAGCTTCATATGCAAACGTTACAAGACAAGTTATCGTCAGGTTTATCAAGAATCACATCATCTGTCGCTACGGCATTCCTAGCAAGATAATCACTGACAATGGGTCAAATTTGAATAACAAAATGATGAAGGAGCTTTGTGAAGAATTCAAGATTGAACATCACAACTCATCTCCTTACAGACCAAAGATGAATGGAGCTGTAGAAGCAGCTAACAAAAACATCAAGAAAATCATTCAGAAGATGGTCATCACTTACAAAGATTGGCATGAAATGCTCCCATATGCTCTTCATGGTTACCGTACATCAGTACGTACTTCGACTGGAGCAACTCCTTTCTCCCTTGTATATGGCATGGAGGCAGTCCTACCAATAGAGGTTGAGATTCCATCAATGAGAGTCTTGATGGAGGCAAAATTAACAGAAGCCGAGTGGTGTCAAAGCAGATTCGATGAATTGAACTTAATCGAAGAAAAGCGCATGACAGCTTTATGCCACGGACAGCTATATCAACAAAGAATGAAGAAAGCTTTCGACAAAAAGGTTCGACCTCGCACAATCAAAGAAGGCGACCTTGTACTCAAAAAGATTCAATCTTTTCTCACAGATTCGAGAGGGAAATGGACTCCCAATTATGACGGCCCCTACGTGGTCAAGAGAGCTTTCTCAGGAGGAGCCTTAATACTCACGACTATGGATGGAGAAGAATTCACCCGTCCTGTGAACGTCGACGCAGTCAAGAAATACTTCGCCTAAATAATCAAAAGAACAGCTCGCTAAGTTGAAAACTCGCAAAGAGCGGCTTAGGCAAAAAAGAGCGTCTCGGTGAATCGAAAACCCGAAAGGGCGATTCAGGCAAAAATTAGAGACATAAAAAATATATTAATCAATCCCGGTAGACTTAAAACCCGAAAGGGGTAGTTTACGCAAAAGTTAGGGATATATGGCAAGTAACTGTGTTCAGGACAAACTTGATCATTCAAAATCCATAGCGGAGTATTCATCAGCAGTAGGTCATCTTCTACGAAGCACGAATACAGCGCAACTCGGAGTGGAAGGGAAAGATAACGGTCGTCACGTTTCATCGTAGCCCTTTTCCCGAAAATTACCAATTTCCAACTTTGTAAATACTCCATGGAATCAAGCATTTGGCTGATTACCATTCCATATATAATAATTTGAGCCTTGTGCTTTTCTTTGCAATCTAGTCTTTTTCAGTTTCTTGGAATGCATTTTAAGTTTAAACAGTTAATTTCTTGAAACAAATGTTTTCATAAAATAAAAATGAATTTACTTGCAAAAATAAAGGTGAAACTTCTTTCTAAGGTTTACAAACAATAGGAAGAATGCAAACAGTTGCTCCGAGAACGGTTGAGACTCCGGGAATCAAGTTTTCCCCATGAGGTCGCTTTGCGAACATCTCCCGATGACGGATCTTTACTTCAATTCATATTACTTACTTCGGACAGCGGACAACTGATAACCAGATATTCCCAACAGAGTTCGAACTACAAGAAGAGGACATCTTCTGATCAACAAGAATTCAAGTCGTATCTTAGGATTTTACATCCGCGACAATTCTATTCACATTCACTATACATTTTATCATTGTCATAATATTCATGCATACATTACATCATAATTGCATAGCCGAATCAGGCTTTGATCTTGTGAATGCCTAAGTCATTGAGGCATGAACTCAAGTTTCCCCTGCGAGTTCCGGAGAAACTTTTTCCTTTGAGACAACAGTTCATAGACAAGGATCTCCCCAAGCAAGTCAACAAATGGTTGTCTCCCTCAAGGAGATAGTTTGTTCACTTTTGGAATTCCTCAGCCGAGATTCTCCTGCAGAGCGACATTCAACAGTCTTCTTCAGATAAGATAGTCTGCTTCGCATTTTGGAATTCCCTACAGGTTTGGTATTTCCCCAGGAAGGTCGAGAGATGCCACTTTTTCGTCAAAGAAAATAATTCAGGAAATCTGCCAGCAGATCGACAAATGATTCCCCAGCGGAGTCAGCGAATGATGGTCTTCGTCCAGAAGATAGTTCAGATTCCCCAACAAAGTCAGCAAATGGCAGTCTCTTTCAGCAGAAGACAGTTTGCTCACTTTCTATCATAACAAAAACAGCAAATGGCAGTCTCTTTCAGCAGAAGACAGTTTGCTCACTTTCCTTCACGACAGGGTCAACAAATGGCAGTCTTCCCCGGCAGAAGACAGTTTGTTCCCCTAGAAATTGGCAAATGGCAAGTCTTTTCCCAAGAAAAGACAGTTTGTCTGTTAAATACTCAAGAGATCGACAAATGGCAGTTTCTTCAAACAGTTTGTCTGTTTCAGGGATGTTTAGTTCCCCACAGAGTCGATAAATGGTAGTTTTCCCCTTAGGAAAACAGTTTGTTGATTCCCCAGGCACCAGTCGACGAATGGCAGTTTCCACCCCGAAAACAGTTCGTCCGCCTTCAAACAAAGTCATTAGCCCCTCAAAAGAGCATGGGCCCATATGACAATCTTTCAAAGATTCCAGGTCAAAAGGGAAGATGGTGAAGTTTCTTTATTACCGTCAAATGGTATCTCATCTTCAAGTGCTGATGAGAAGTTTGATGAGGAAACAAACCTTTGAAGTTTCTTTATTACCATCAAATGGTATCTTACCTCCAAGTGCTGGTAAGAAGTTTGATGAGGAAACAACCTTTGAAGTTTCTTTATTACCGTCAAATGGTATCTCATCTCCAAGTGCTGATGAGAAGTTTAATGAGGAAACAAACCTTTGAAGTTTCTTTATTACCATCAAATGGTATCTCATCTCCAAGTGCTGATGAGAAGTTTGATGAGGAAACAAACCTTTGAAGTTTCTTTATTACCATCAAATGGTATCTCATCTCCAAGTGCTGATGAGAAGTTTGATGAGGAAACAAACCTTTGAAGTTTCTTTATTACCATCAAATGGTATCTCATCTCCAAGTGCTTGTCATACCCCAAATTTGTCCTACCCCTTTACTTCTAACTGGTTTATAGCTTTTGAATCATCTGCATGCACTCATTAGGTCATCTAACATTCATACATGCATCATTAATCATTAATCTGACCCGGGATCAAGGATCTTGGAAATTAAGGCCTCTAATTCACTCAATTCATCAGGCTATTCTTTGAGTATCAGGTGGGAAATTACGGTTTTAGCTGATAGTCAGTATGGGTTTCCTTCTCATCAATCTACAAGGGCTATTCTTCATCCAATTTCATCAAGGTGGGATCAGGGTCTTTCATCTAAGGGTTTCTTTGAGACTTTTAAATTAGGTTGGGCTCATTCCTTTGATTATGAATCCCCAAATACTTCAAGAACAAGTCATCATGTGGATTATGGTTGAATTGGTGGATGTGACATAAAGCTTTCGTTTGTTGGTTTGTGTTACGAATTAGAAGAATAATTACAAAGTGACCCGAGGTTCGAACACTCAAAGCAACGTGACTGTGGTTTAAAAGTAGGAAGAAAGTGATTCAAACACGGTTTAACAATTCATGAATTGGGAGCCTCTACTAAGGTCTAAACATCACTCATGTTCAACCATTATCATCCAATTCTTTCATTACATCAATAAAAATCCATTACAAAAAAGGTCTACTTCGCTTACAAATTGTAGCCCAAAAATCCCATACATTCAATTCATACAAAATTCACTTCCATACAGGGAGATATGTTACAAAATTACAACAAAGGTTCAGGGCAAGTGTTTTATGATCTTACAAAGGATTTCAATACATGTAAGGAAGAAATATATATACAGGTTGTCCTGTTGCTTCTAATCCTAAACCATTTCTCTTCATTTCTTCATCTTCAAGCCATTTCCACTTCTTCTTCTTGTATAATCTCATCAACATGTCATGCCACTTCTTTGTTTTAGATGTCATAGCTTCTTGCTTCAAACCTCCGCAAAAACCATGCCCTGCATTCATACATACATCTATACAGCTCAATAAAACAGCCCCTGCAAATATCAAAACAGTTCAGCATCAAATCCTGCACACACTCATAACAGAAAATCAAATTCAAGAAAAAGAAAAAGAACATGGCATAAGCTTCATTACAATGGTGAGAGTAGTTCAAGCTCATTCAGCTACATTTATCATTCAAGCAGAAATTTTAAACCAAATTCTAACACATTTCAAGTCGTTCCATACCGTGCCGCCTCCGCCCACTAACATTTCAAACTACCAGAACCATACTAATAGTTCAATTCAATGTTAATAGCAACAAGGTCAGCTCACCATTTTCTAACAACAGAATTCCTCATATTACTAAGCTTGCAACAGTCACTGATAGTACCACATCACAGACATACAAAAAATAGTTACAAAATCATTTCTAACCAATCTAACCAAATAACAGTTTTAACTACCTCTAAACAACCTATAACAGAGTCAATTACTAACACTCAACCATCAAAATAGAACTAACTCTATAACAGACCCAAACTAACATAACCCAATTCCTAATCTCCAACTAATTTCTAACTATCATGACAGAAAACCCAACCTCCTAACTGATTTTCACTAACTGTCAAACCCTCTAACTAACTTCACATACCCACATAACCAACTTTTCTAACCACCTGTAACAACTTTCAACAAAACCTATAACAGAATAACCACCATCTTGCAACTAACCTAACTGTCAAAACAGAATGCTAACAAAACCCCAACTGATTCCTAACAGACCTGTAACAGAAAAAACCAGCAGAGAAAAGAAGCAACAGAATAACAGAAGAGTAACTAACCTCTCTTCCATCAACCTATATGACATAGCTTCTTCATCTCTGAGCTTTCTCTCTCGTTGATCATAACCTTCACTTCACCATTGTTCCACCATCTTCAATTCTCCCTCTCCCTTCAGTCTTCATCACCTCTGCAATCTCTCCCTTCAATCAATCTTCAATCACAAATCCTCTCCCTACATCTTCATCTTCATCGCAACAACATCACCGATAGAAAACAGAAAAACAGGGAGAGATAAAAAAATATCAGAAGAAGAAGGATATCAGAACAGAAAAGGAGGATGGAAAAGGAAGGGAACTCACCTCTATAACGAATCGTAACAAAACTTGATCATCTTCATCATCGTACAACGCGCATCACAACATATCTTCATCAATCTCCTTCACCGAACAACATCATCTTCAATTCAACTCATCATCTTCTTCAGAGCCAAGGCAACAACGAATCTTTATAATCTTCATCAATTCACCATATGCAATAGGCAATATCGCAACGCGCCTTCGACTCGCAATTCGTCCATTCAATACAAAGCTTCGACAATCTGCGAGACGCTCCACAATCCCATCGCCTTCATCTTCATCACTAATCTGCAACGCTCCTCACGCGGTGAATCAATTCATCACCTCCTTCAACCTTCACTGGTCCGAGTTCATCATCAATCTTCATCTACACTTAGCACCATCAACAACACGGTCTCAGAACAAGACTCAATCGGGGAAGATGAGAAAGGTATTGAGAACCGAAGAGAGGTCGAGAAGTGATGGTGACCGGACGGTGCGGTATGTTTGATTGGAGAGGAAGGATTCTCCGTCGCGCCGTTGGCCAGAGTTTTGATCGGAGAAGGTGAAGTTTGTCGTCATAGTCGCCGCTGAGTGAGAGGAGAGATCTTGAAGCAAGGACTTAGCGCCGTTCATGGTGGTGCGGGAAGATTCACGGTGGAGTACGGAGTAGCTCCGGCGCCGCTTGTGCATTCGTTCGCGAGAAAGAAGAAGAAAAAGCTCAAAGGTCACAACAACAAACCCTAAATCCCCTTCTTTTAGTTAATTTAATTTAATTTTAATTCCATTTTTTTTTAATAAAAAATCTGAAAACAATAATAATTGGATCACTGAAACTCCCTTGGGCTCGCTATGTGCACCCCCTTGCTATAGGCCCATACGTGCTAACACATAAATCCAGTTCATGCTAACATTACTAACACACCCCCTTTCTAGACAGATTTTGGTTTTATTTAGAAATTGTTTTTTTCTCTAATTTTGATTCATAATCCAGTTTCCCTTCGAATAAAAAATAAATAAAAATGTGTTTTAGATCCCTTAATGTGTGTATATAATTGTAGTATTTTTTGCATATTTTTAGAATTTGCTTGGCTATTTTTAATAATTCTTTTCTTCATATATGTTCATCCTCCTTCATGTTTTGGCTAGGTTTTGCAAAGTAATTTCGTTTAACACCTTAGGATCAGAATTTAACCACCGTTTTTTGTACGGTTTCATTAGACTAATCCATGATATTGTATATAAAAAATGAACTCCTAATTCTTTGTTTTGATTGGTATTTGGTTAGTATTGTTTGACTCGATTAACATGCGTTTCTAGTAAGTGTTTGTGACGTTTGTGCTCTCAGATTGAAATGCATTCATGCAATAATGTTGGTTCCCTTTTTGTACATATAATTAGGGGTGTTTAGAGGTCCTAAGACCTAGAATTCAAGATTTTAGATCATGTTTTCTTATTTTACTTGATTTTTCTTTTTCACATGTAAATAACTTGTTTTTTTGTTGACGATTGCACCGTAACTTGTACAAATGACCCGTAATTTTGTGTGGAACCTCTTGGCATGACTTTGTGGCTGTATAGGCATCTAGTATGGGCTATTTGCTACTGACTTGTACCATTTTATTACATGTTCCCAACTTCATTCACGATTTGAAACCGTTTAGCTAGTACTAACCTAGTGTTGTCTAGTTTTGGTTAGAGTTTTGTATTGTTTCATGCTAATTGACTAATATAGATTAACATAGGATATTAGAACTAAATGAATGAGTTTGCTACTGACTTCAAGCCTAGTTCATGTGTTCACTTGTTTTTGTTTTGATTAATTGATGTTTGTCCGCTAATTGGTAAGTAACGATGCATGCGATACTTTGGTAACTTCTTGTGGATATTTTTGTATGATACCGTGATGCTTTTGTATTTGATTTGGGGCATTCAATCCCTTGTTTTGCTACTGACTTGGAGCTTCTTTCCCTTGTTTCCATGCTTAGCCTCTCATTTCTTACTTTGATTTTGATTACATCTTGCTATTGCTTGCCATGTTCCCTTAGACTCTTCCTTCTTTGCTAAGAGGAATTGAGATAGGATAGGTATCCTTGACCTTAGGGCCATTAGTAGATTAGAATAACTTAGATTAGAATTTAGGATTAGTTCCCTATTGCATTCTTTTCTTTTCAACTCTTTAAAACATTAATAAAAGGAAGATGCGAATCACAATAAGAAAGTGATAGAGAAATGAGTGGGATTCATTCCCTAATCTATTTCTCAATCGCTTAGTGGCATAGAAACGAGTGGGATTCATTCCCTAATCTGTTTCTCGGTCACTACTTAATGGGAGAGAAACGAGTGGGATTCATTCCCTAATCTGTTTCTCAAACATTAATTAATGGGAGAGAAATGAGTGAGATTCATTCTCTAATCTGTTTCACAAACATTACATAATGGGATAGAAGTGAGTGGGATTCATTCCCTAATCTGCTTCTCGATCATTATACATTTTATGTGATTCGAATCGTGAAGTAAATTCCCTTAAAAAATACACAACCAAAAAACACTTAAAACACCTAACAATGGTTCAACTTAAAACAAAGTAGAGAAAGTGGTGAGTGGCCCGGTATTGGGAACTGTTCATCACTCATCTACCCTAAAAGACACAAACCAATCTCTTTTCCTTTTGCCTCTTTGGCACCTAAGGGCACCGTTATCTCCGCTCCATTGCATCCTAGGCTGTCCCCTTATGCAAGAGCGCGAGCGTTAACTCCGCCCAACTAAAAAACACAAAAACAAACAGAAAATCTTTAGCCGAGCTACGGTAACTCTGATTCCCGAAAAGGATACGTAGGCAGTGGGGTAGGGCCCGTGCGAGTACAATTCTTTATTTTCCCTACATTTTGCATTCATTTCGCATTTAGACATAGACATAGCTATACACCCTTTAGATAGAAACAAACATAGGTGGATACCATCGAGTACGATGGGCGCGAGGGGTGCTAGCACCTTCCCCTCGCGTAACCGACTCCCGTACCTTGATTCTCTGGTCGCAAGACCCTGTTCCTTCCCTTGTTAGGTTTTCTGATATTCCTTTCCCTTATGGGATAAATTTATTGGTGGCGACTCTGTTCATTTTTCGCGAGCGTGCGACAGCTGGCGACTCTGCTGGGGACGTTGCTAGACCTGTTGCTGGTCCATCCTTAGTGAGTCGATCCTAGCCTATCCGTTTGTTTGTTTATTTACTGGGTGTGCTATGTTTTGTCTATACGTGCATTTATTTATTTTATGTATTTATTTTATGTTTCGCATGTCCTGTTTATTTTCTGCTTGCATATCATGTTTATTTCTGCTTGCACATCATGCATATGGATTATATTTTGTGTTCCTTGGGGTCTTCTGTTCTGTTTTGCAGGTTGGGTGGGATGTTCTATGAGGTAAAAGGCCCAATACCCAGGCCAGAGTGACACATAGGATACCTAGGATAGAGTGGATAGTCATGACACCAACAGAATGTCAGGTTCTGTTGATTGCGATCATGAGACCCACGACCAGTCGAGGTTCAAATGAGATACCGTTGTTGGCATGTATTTGCGACAATGATGGTGTTTCAGGAGAACTGATAACGCTGGAAGCCATTGACCTGCCTTGACCTAGATTCACCTGTGAGTGGGGTGGGATATACATGACAGGTACCGTTGGTGACTATTCTGTTCTGTTGATGACTATTGGTTTTCTTGGTATTCAAAAAGGTGTCGGACCTTTGATCTCATGACATTTGACCTGTATCAGTTATTCAGAGGATTGTGCAGTGGTTACTAAGATTATATGGACCTTGATCCCATGCCTCTGCATTGCATAACATCATTGTTTTATCCACTCCATTCATGAAAGATCCTAAAGTCTATTTCCAAAAAAAAAGGGGAGGAAAAAAGGAAAAAGAAAAGAAAAGATACTCCATATAAAACAAAGCCTTGATTCCGAAAAAAAAAAGAAAAAGCAAAAAAGAAAAGAAAAGATATTCTATACAAAAAAAAAAAGAGAAGCTTTGATTCCAAAAAAGACAAATGAAAGTGTGTGAAAAGACTTTAGGATCTCTCATAAATGAAACATACATTCATACTATCATGCATTTCATGGTTCTATCAGAAGCTTGTGGGGGCCTTTTCTACTCAGACTTTGACATCAACAAGACAATTGGCTTCTTACCGCTATGTGCTCAAAAGTTAACATTGGAACAACTCTGTGGGCTTTTTACTGAGATAAGAACAAAAATGGGAGCTAACATGAATTAGTGTGTGGAGGTTATTCAAGCCTTTTCTCTCTGACAAGAAGAGTTGAGACAAGTTCTTCAAAGGCCAAAGGCAATGTTAATCTCACCTCAAAAGAAGGTCCTATGAATCAGAATGTCTGAAATAATATTGAGATTCCTATTCTTGGTAAGGAGCATTCATATCATTGAAGTCTTCAAGTTTCCGATTATTGAAGTTGACAAAAGGTTCCACCTTTTTGAAAGAAGATTGAAAACCATAAAAGTCGTGACTCTACTGATTCATATGTTGTTGGTTTGTGCCTAATGCCTGATATCAAGAAATGCAAGGATCATCCACTCTCACTCCTAATGATGGATATTGAAGCTAAATTGATAATCATCTCCTGTACATGTGTGGAAGTTGCTTGGGGCTCCCGCATGAGGGATAAGCAAGACGTACTCTTATCTTGAGCATTGCATCATTCGCATTGCTCGAATCCCTAAAAGCATTACAAATTCCTATGTGACTTCGTCAGAATCTTCTTCCGTGTGGTAATCAAGAGTGTTCTTCATAATGCTTCTCATCCTCAAGGTTCTACTTCATATCTCAGTTGCCTTTTCTCATGATTTCCTTCTCAGTGGCCCTTGCTTGCCAACAGAGAGAAAAATATAAGAAACAAATTGATTGCCTTGTGCCCAGTTGCTTCCTCGTTTGTCAGACTTTCAGTTGGTTAAGATTCGTGTTTTGGGTCTTCTTAACCACAAATAGATCCCCTCAATCTGATGACGATGCAAGGTTATTCCATTTTATGAAGGCGAATACTTCCCCGACATCTATGCTTGGGGCTCCCGCACGAGGGATAAGCAAGACACACTCTTATCTTGAGCATTGCATCACTCGCATTGCTCGAATCCCTAAAGCAAGGCAAAAGTTTACAACTCATGGGTGACTTGTTGAGGTTTTCTTTTGAAGTAATCTGAAGAGTTTGGAAGGAACTGCAGAAAGTATTCAAGCTCAATAAGTCCAGACGGAGTCAAGTCTCCTCAACAACGACACTCATTTAGTTTCTTACTGCATTCTCATTGTAATTTTTCATTTGTGTGTTTAAGCATTGCTAGGACGTAAAAACTTGTTAATTTCTGAATGAAAGTCATAATACATTGTTTATGTTTGTCTTGAAGAAATCCATCCGTTTTCACTCATAAAATGTTTTTGGCATGACGATATCAACTTTACTAATTGCTTGCTTAGGCAAAAGCTGAGGGAGAATGATGAAAAATAAAAATGAAAAATCTCTAATCATGTGTTTTCGAATAAAAACCCTACTGAGGATGTACAGGCATTGTTTCAAATCCCCAAACACCGGAGATATAAGGGAGATAGACCCTCGTCAACCCCTTTGAGCCTTGAAGAAGGAGTTTCTTTTCTAAATCATAAAAACCCTTATTTTAACCTTGGGGCAGGGTAGCGTTCATTTAACTTGATTGAGTGTTCAAAACTCACCAAAAGGGTGTGCATCTAAGGATACAACAATGGTTATCTTTCCAAAGGTTGAGGAATATCAAAACCGTAATGATTATCCTTATTCCATCAAGAGACCAAGAGATGACGATACCACAATGGTAATCCTTCATCAAATCAAAGAAAGAGGCAGTCGCAATCACCTCCAACGAATCAAAGATAATGCGAGGTCACATGACTTGTTCAAAAAAATAGCAAAAAAAAATGGCGAAAAAATAATGAAAATAAAAAAGGATGAAAAGAAAAATGGCAAAAGAAGCATAAAAAAAAGACGATGAAATTGCCAAACAAGAACAAAGTCGTGTGACAATGAATCAGAAGAATAAAAGGTGAGCGACCGCCATGTCCAAAGAACCTCATTGACTCCTCAACCATTTCAAATTCCTTATGAGGGATGAACACTCGTGTCGAGTAAACTGAACATAGGAATGAAGAACATCACGAAGGGGGTGGGTACAAATAATTTTGAGCCTAAAAATCCTTTGTTTTCTAAAAACCATGAACCCGGCCAAATTACAACCCTTAAAAGTCCTAATTGAAGTAGGGTTTATTTTGAAATCACACTCCGATGAGATAGTGTTTAACTGACTCCCAATGAAGTGTGACTCATATCTACGTCGGTATCGTACATTTGCTTTATCTTTCATATGCAAAAATCGAGGTTGTGTCAACTAGTGATTCGGTCACAAGAGGTCGCAACCTCATTTCATAAAAAGTTTCTTTAAACTTCAAGACTAACATAGGCTTTGCATTAGAATCATCATTCTTAGAATTAACATTCTTTTGCATACAAAATATGTGCTTAACATCAAGGAAATTACCATGATGAGAATCAGTAAGTAACTCGACCATGTCAAAGTACAAGAGACTTGAGAACTCCGAGGAGGAAAAGCTAATCATCTCAAATGTTGACCATCAAGGGGCAAGTCATCCAAAGAACTCCGTTGGGCATGAACAGTTAATGCTTTCCCTGATTACCTTGAAGGGAAGAGTTTGAAGACTCCGTTGAGCGTGGTAAAGTTGTTTCCATGTCTGTTTGACTTCAAAACAAAGAAAGCTTGAGGATTCTAGTAAGACGTACCTAATCAGGGGCAATTGAATCGAGGTTTGACCTCTCAAATGTGCAATCTAGGGCAATCACGTCAATAAATATCTTCAAGCTTCCTCCAATCTGGGGCAATCAAGTCGAGGATTCTCTCTCAATTTCAGTCAATCTGGGGCAATCACGTCGTGGAACCCCTCAAGTTCAGTCAATATGGGGCAGTCACGTCAAGATTGGACAAATCTCTCCAAAGATCTTTTTGGGCAAATTCCTTTGAAAGTCATGAAGCTTGGGGCACACTCTTTTGAGTTATATTGTCTCTTCCCCGACCGTCGGAGTTTATTTCTCCTGGAAATTTGGTCTCTCCCCAAGCATAGGAGTTTATTTCTCCTGAGAGTTTATTCCATTCCTCAAGCATAGGAGTTTATTTCTCCTAGGAGCTGTTCTACTTCCTTAACCAAGGCTCCTTACCTGGGCCTCTCATCCCCGACGTGGTGAACCGATGGAATCTCCTCAAGCTGAAAATCCTCCAAGCAGTGGCACATGGTGAGAAGTCAGAATTTTTTCTTCAAGTCAAAGAAGGAGCATCTTACAAACACAAAGTCCAATATCTATTGGCGCCTCCACATGGTCCTTAACACTAAGGGGGTTCTCCCTGGTGTTTACCCCACTAATGCCTTTATTTGGCATCCTGCATATAGTATTCATTGCATATAACATTGCATCCTCAAAAGCGTAGCATATCCGTCAAAACGGATCATTACGCCATAGAAAATTTAAACATGCATACAAAGCATAAGCCAGATAATGCAAATCATCCCTCAATCAAGACAATGATACATCCCCACATAAAGTGTCCTTATAAACTCCAATTGATATCTGCTACTCCATTACAAATCTCCTCCGCCCACGGTGCCGATACTTGGTTTTCTCAATCCCCAGCCTAAGTGTTTTCAATAATCTTCTCTTGATCCTCATCTTTTTCATTTCTTGTGGATCGTAGGTCCGTTGACCTTATCCTCATCTTTTTCATTTCTTGTGGATCGTAGGTCCGTTGACCTTATCCTCATCTTTTCCAATTCTTGTGGATCGTAGGTCCGTTGACCTTATCCTCAATCTTTTTTTCATTCTTGTGGATCGTAGGTCCGTTGACCTTATCCTCATCTCTTTCAATTCTTGTGGATCGTAGGTCCGTTGACCTTATCCTCATCCTTTGCATCCTTGTGGATCGTAGGTCCGTTGACCTTATCCTTATCTTTTCCAATTCTGGTGGATCGTAGGTCCGTTGACCTTATCCTCATCTTTTTCGTTCTTGTGGATCGTAGGTCCGTTGACCTTATCCCCATCTTTTTCATTTCTTGTGGATCGTAGGTCCGTTGACCTTATCCTCATCTTTTTCATTTCTTGTGGATCGTAGGTCCGTTGACCTTATCCTCATCCTTTTCATTTCTTGTGGATCGTAGGTCCGTTGACCTTATCCTCATCCTTTGCATTCTTGTGGATCGTAGGTCCGTTGACCTTATCCTCATCCTTTGCATTCTTGTGGATCGTAGGTCCGTTGACCTTATCCTCATCTTTTTCATTGCTTGTGGATCGTAGGTCCGTTGACCTTATCCCCATCTTTTTCATTTCTTGTGGATCGTAGGTCCGTTGACCTTATCCTCATCTTTTTCATTTCTTGTGGATCGTAGGTCCGTTGACCTTATCCTCATCCTTTTCATTTCTTGTGGATCGTAGGTCCGTTGACCTTATCCTCATCCTTTGCATTCTTGTGTATCGTAGGTCCGTTGACCTTATCCTCATCCTTTGCATTCTTGTGGATCGTAGGTCCGTTGACCTTATCCTCATCTTTTTCATTGCTTGTGGATCGTAGGTCCGTTGACCTTATCCCCATCTTTTTCATTTCTTGTGGATCGTAGGTCCGTTGACCTTATCCTCATCCTTTGCATCCTTGTGGATCGTAGGTCCGTTGACCTTATCCTCATCTTTTCCAATTCTGGTGGATCGTAGGTCCGTTGACCTTGTCCTCACCTTTTTCAGTTTTTATGGATCGTAGGTCCGTTGACCTTATCCTCACCTTTTTCAGTTCTTGTGGATCGTAGGTCTGTCGACCTTATCCTCAACTTTTTCAATTCTTGTGGGTCGTAGGTCCGTTGATCTTACCCTAGTTTCTAGTCATTTATCCTTGTTTTCTTTTTGGGTCAGTAGATCCCATCTTTCCATCGGACCCATACTTTCAAATCATAGTTTCATACAACAATCATTTCCATCGAGAACCTTGTATTGGCACTTTGGCTACGTTACAAGCTATCTCCATTCAACCATTATTCACCATAAACTTTCCCATCAGAAAAAGAAAAATAAATTTCTCTTTCCCCAGCAGATATCAAAACAATAATAAAGATAACACTTACACCATAATCATCTCAGGACAAATTTTTAGTACTTTGATATTTAATCTTCTTCTACCTCGAATGTTCGAAAGGCTAATGCCAATCTCACCTTCAGGTTTAAGACGATTAAATAGGGGCAGCTGTCATACCCCAAATTTGTCCTACCCCTTTACTTCTAACTGGTTTATAGCTTTTGAATCATCTGCATGCACTCATTAGGTCATCTAACATTCATACATGCATCATTAATCATTAATCTGACCTGGGATCAAGGATCTTGGAAATTAAGGCCTCTAATTCACTCAATTCATCAGGCTATTCTTTGAGTATCAGGTGGGAAATTACGGTTTTAGCTGATAGTCAGTATGGGTTTCCTTCTCATCAATCTACAAGGGCTATTCTTCATCCAATTTCATCAAGGTGGGATCAGGGTCTTTCATCTAAGGGTTTCTTTGAGACTTTTAAATTAGGTTGGGCTCATTCCTTTGATTATGAATCCCCAAATACTTCAAGAACAAGTCATCATGTGGATTATGGTTGAATTGGTGGATGTGACATAAAGCTTTCGTTTGTTGGTTTGTGTTACGAATTAGAAGAATAATTACAAAGTGACCCGAGGTTCGAACACTCAAAGCAACGTGACTGTGGTTTAAAAGTAGGAAGAAAGTGATTCAAACACGGTTTAACAATTCATGAATTGGGAGCCTCTACTAAGGTCTAAACATCACTCATGTTCAACCATTATCATCCAATTCTTTCATTACATCAATAAAAATCCATTACAAAAAAGGTCTACTTCGCTTACAAATTGTAGCCCAAAAATCCCATACATTCAATTCATACAAAATTCACTTCCATACAGGGAGATATGTTACAAAATTACAACAAAGGTTCAGGGCAAGTGTTTTATGATCTTACAAAGGATTTCAATACATGTAAGGAAGAAATATATATACAGGTTGTCCTGTTGCTTCTAATCCTAAACCATTTCTCTTCATTTCTTCATCTTCAAGCCATTTCCACTTCTTCTTCTTGTATAATCTCATCAACATGTCATGCCACTTCTTTGTTTTAGATGTCATAGCTTCTTGCTTCAAACCTCCGCAAAAACCATGCCCTGCATTCATACATACATCTATACAGCTCAATAAAACAGCCCCTGCAAATATCAAAACAGTTCAGCATCAAATCCTGCACACACTCATAACAGAAAATCAAATTCAAGAAAAAGAAAAAGAACATGGCATAAGCTTCATTACAATGGTGAGAGTAGTTCAAGTTCATTCAGCTACATTTATCATTCAAGCAGAAATTTTAAACCAAATTCTAACACATTTCAAGTCGTTCCATACCGTGCCGCCTCCGCCCACTAACATTTCAAACTACCAGAACCATACTAATAGTTCAATTCAATGTTAATAGCAACAAGGTCAGCTCACCATTTTCTAACAACAGAATTCCTCATATTACTAAGCTTGCAACAGTCACTGATAGTACCACATCACAGACATACAAAAAACAGTTACAAAATCATTTCTAACCAATCTAACCAAATAACAGTTTTAACTACCTCTAAACAACCTATAACAGAGTCAATTACTAACACTCAACCATCAAAATAGAACTAACTCTATAACAGACCCAAACTAACATAACCCAATTCCTAATCTCCAACTAATTTCTAACTATCATGACAGAAAACCCAACCTCCTAACTGATTTTCACTAACTGTCAAACCCTCTAACTAACTTCACATACCCACATAACCAACTTTTCTAACCACCTGTAACAACTTTCAACAAAACCTATAACAGAATAACCACCATCTTGCAACTAACCTAACTGTCAAAACAGAATGCTAACAAAACCCCAACTGATTCCTAACAGACCTGTAACAGAAAAAACCAGCAGAGAAAAGAAGCAACAGAATAACAGAAGAGTAACTAACCTCTCTTCCATCAACCTATATGACATAGCTTCTTCATCTCTGAGCTTTCTCTCTCGTTGATCATAACCTTCACTTCACCATTGTTCCACCATCTTCAATTCTCCCTCTCCCTTCAGTCTTCATCACCTCTGCAATCTCTCCCTTCAATCAATCTTCAATCACAAATCCTCTCCCTACATCTTCATCTTCATCGCAACAACATCACCGATAGAAAACAGAAAAACAGGGAGAGATAAAAAAATATCAGAAGAAGAAGGATATCAGAACAGAAAAGGAGGATGGAAAAGGAAGGGAACTCACCTCTATAACGAATCGTAACAAAACTTGATCATCTTCATCATCGTACAACGCGCATCACAACATATCTTCATCAATCTCCTTCACCGAACAACATCATCTTCAATTCAACTCATCATCTTCTTCAGAGCCAAGGCAACAACGAATCTTTATAATCTTCATCAATTCACCATATGCAATAGGCAATATCGCAACGCGCCTTCGACTCGCAATTCGTCCATTCAATACAAAGCTTCGACAATCTGCGAGACGCTCCACAATCCCATCGCCTTCATCTTCATCACTAATCTGCAACGCTCCTCACGCGGTGAATCAATTCATCACCTCCTTCAACCTTCACTGGTCCGAGTTCATCATCAATCTTCATCTACACTTAGCACCATCAACAACACGGTCTCAGAACAAGACTCAATCGGGGAAGATGAGAAAGGTATTGAGAACCGAAGAGAGGTCGAGAAGTGATGGTGACCGGACGGTGCGGTATGTTTGATTGGAGAGGAAGGATTCTCCGTCGCGCCGTTGGCCGGAGTTTTGATCGGAGAAGGTGAAGTTTGTCGTCATAGTCGCCGCTGAGTGAGAGGAGAGATCTTGAAGCAAGGACTTAGCGCCGTTCATGGTGGTGCGGGAAGATTCACGGTGGAGTACGGAGTAGCTCCGGCGCCGCTTGTGCATTCGTTCGCGAGAAAGAAGAAGAAAAAGCTCAAAGGTCACAACAACAAACCCTAAATCCCCTTCTTTTAGTTAATTTAATTTAATTTTAATTCCATTTATTTTTTAATAAAAAATATGAAAACAATAATAATTGGATCACTGAAACTCCCTTGGGCTCGCTATGTGCACCCCCTTGCTATAGGCCCATACGCGCTAACACATAAATCCAGTTCATGCTAACATTACTAACACACCCCCTTTCTAGACAGATTTTGGTTTTATTTAGAAATTGTTTTTTTCTCTAATTTTGATTCATAATCCAGTTTCCCTTCGAATAAAAAATAAATAAAAATGTGTTTTAGATCCCTTAATGTGTGTATATAATTGTAGTATTTTTTGCATATTTTTAGAATTTGCTTGGCTATTTTTAATAAATCTTTTCTTCATATATGTTCATCCTCCTTCATGTTTTGGCTAGGTTTTGCAAAGTAATTTCGTTTAACACCTTAGGATCAGAATTTAACCACCGTTTTTTGTACGGTTTCATTAGACTAATCCATGATATTGTATATAAAAAATGAACTCCTAATTCTTTGTTTTGATTGGTATTTGGTTAGTATTGTTTGACTCGATTAACATGCGTTTCTAGTAAGTGTTTGTGACGTTTGTGCTCTCAGATTGAAATGCATTCATGCAATAATGTTGGTTCCCTTTTTGTACATATAATTAGGGGTGTTTAGAGGTCCTAAGACCTAGAATTCAAGATTTTATATCATGTTTTCTTATTTTACTTGATTTTTCTTTTTCACATGTAAATAACTTGTTTTTTTGTTGACGATTGCACCGTAACTTGTACAAATGACCCGTAATTTTGTGTGGAACCTCTTGGCATGACTTTGTGGCTGTATAGGCATCTAGTATGGGCTATTTGCTACTGACTTGTACCATTTTATTACATGTTCCCAACTTCATTCACGATTTGAAACCGTTTAGCTAGTACTAACCTAGTGTTGTCTAGTTTTGGTTAGAGTTTTGTATTGTTTCATGCTAATTGACTAATATAGATTAACATAGGATATTAGAACTAAATGAATGAGTTTGATACTGACTTCAAGCCTAGTTCACGTGTTCACTTGTTTTTGTTTTGATTAATTGATGTTTGTCCGCTAATTGGTAAGTAACGATGCATGCGATACTTTGGTAACTTCTTGTGGATATTTTTGTATGATACCGTGATGCTTTTGTATTTGATTTGGGGCATTCAATCCCTTGTTTTGCTACTGACTTGGAGCTTTTTTCCCTTGTTTCCATGCTTAGCCTCTCATTTCTTACTTTGATTTTGATTACATCTTGCTATTGCTTGCCATGTTCCCTTAGACTCTTCCTTCTTTGCTAAGAGGAATTGAGATAGGATAGGTATCCTTGACCTTAGGGCCATTAGTAGATTAGAATAACTTAGATTAGAATTTAGGATTAGTTCCCTATTGCATTCTTTTCTTTTCAACTCTTTAAAACATTAATAAAAGGAAGATGCGAATCACAATAAGAAAGTGATAGAGAAATGAGTGGGATTCATTCCCTAATCTATTTCTCAATCGCTTAGTGGCATAGAAACGAGTGGGATTCATTCCCTAATCTGTTTCTCGGTCACTACTTAATGGGAGAGAAACGAGTGGGATTCATTCCCTAATCTGTTTCTCAAACATTAATTAATGGGAGAGAAATGAGTGAGATTCATTCTCTAATCTGTTTCTCAAACATTACATAATGGGATAGAAGTGAGTGGGATTCATTCCCTAATCTGCTTCTCGATCATTATACATTTTATGTGATTCGAATCGTGAAGTAAATTCCCTTAAAAAATACACAACCAAAAAACACTTAAAACACCTAACAATGGTTCAAATTAAAACAAAGTAGAGAAAGTGGTGAGTGGCCCGGTATTGGGAACTCTTCATCACTCATCTACCCTAAAAGACACAAACCAATCTCTTTTCCTTTTGCCTCTTTGGCACCTAAGGGCACCGTTATCTCCGCTCCATTGCATCCTAGGCTGTCCCCTTATGCAAGAGCGCGAGCGTTAACTCCGCCCAACTAAAAAACACAAAAACAAACAGAAAATCTTTAGCCGAGCTACGGTAACTCTGATTCCCGAAAAGGATACGTAGGCAGCGGGGTAGGGCCCGTGCGAGTACAATTCTTTATTTTCCCTACATTTTGCATTCATTTCGCATTTAGACATAGACATAGCTATACACCCTTTAGATAGAAACAAACATAGGTGGATACCATCGAGTACGATGGGCGCGAGGGGTGCTAGCACCTTCCCCTCGCGTAACCGACTCCCGTACCTTGATTCTCTGGTCGCAAGACCCTGTTCCTTCCCTTGTTAGGTTTTCTGATATTCCTTTCCCTTATGGGATAAATATATTGGTGGCGACTCTGTTCATTTTTCGCGAGCGTGCGACAGTGCTGATGAGAAGTTTGATGAGGGAACAAACCTTTGAAGTTTCTTTATTTACCGTCAAATGGTATCTTACCTCCAAGTGCTGGTAAGAAGTTTGATGAGGAGACAAACCGTTGGAAATTTTCTCTTTATCTGAGATATTGTCCAAACACAACTAAGACCAGTTTCGAGATATGGACATCCGAAACAAGGGGGAGGTTGTTTACCTTTTTCTAAGTATCAACACTTAGTTAAAAGAAGATGGATTGCGCATCCTACATTGCCATCCATTCACCAGAATCCACATCAAGTATTTCTGCAGGAGTTCGTCTCCTCATCCCCCGCCAAGTGCGACAACGGGATCAAGTCATGCAAAGATTTTATCAATTACAACATCTCAGGAGCGCCCAAAATTCGGGCATTCCTTGATATTTAAGTCTCTTTTACGCAGGAGAGATCGAGATCTTAATCTCTCTCCCTCCATATAAAAGAAACTTAAATAGGGGCATCTGTCATACCCTAATTTTTGACCCCCCTGAGATGTCACATCCTAGGCGTCAAATTCAAAAATGTTTCTTGATCGGTTTGGAAGCCGTGATCAAGATTTCATTCATTCACTCGTTCATTGCAAGATAATTTCATGTTCATGGAGTTTTTCATTTTGAAGTGCGCCATTTCCAATTTATGGATTCAAGAGGATTGTTTGGAATTTATTTCGTGACTTTTAGCCTATGGATTCATCATGGTGAAGAAATTCATTCATATGGATTGCTTGGAAGAAGTGTGCTATCCGAATTCATGATGCAAGAATATGTTTCAAGACTTTAAATTCAAATTTTCACTACATGGATATTCCACCATTTCCTTTTCAAAAGGGATCATCCAAGTTTTCAACATTTCAAAGGAATTCAAATTCCATTCAAGAAATATTCATGTTTCATACAACTTCATTCAAAGATTTTAAAGGAAATTCAAACATCCACAAATGAAGATCATTCTTTACAAAGTTCTAAATTCCAAAGTGGACTTCATTCAAAATTCAAGATTACATTCAAAGTTCCAAGAATACAAGTTCATACAAATTCTTTTGGAATTACAAGAATAAAAGAAAGTACAAAAAAAAACATTCTTGAATTCATTCTTGAAATCTTCAAGTATCCATTCTTGATGTCCAAGTCTCCTTCTTCATGTTTTCTTCAAAAGTCCTCATATGACATAAAAGAAAAAAGAGACATAAAAGGGGTGAATTTAGCAAAAGTTCAAATCAAGTCAAAAGTCAAAGAAAGTCAAAGAAAGTCAAAGAGAGATTTTTATGTCATAAATTTCTACAACTTAGAGATATCATAAAATGACATGAAAATTTTCTCACATGGCTTATGTCATAAAGGAATCTTTTGGCTTATGTCATGTGGAATCTTTTTGCTTATGTCACAATGGATATTCCTTTCTTACAAGAATCACAAACTTGACTACCAAGTTACATAATGCCTAACATATCCTTTTCTTTGCCTATAAATAGAAGGGCTCTCCATAGTATTTGTTACACCAAAGCAACTTAAATTCTTGCTTTCTCTCTTCTCTCTATTGCTCATATATTGTTCAATAGACCTCTTGGCAAGAAGAAATTCTCAAGCCAAGAGAATCTCTATTGGAAGTGAGTATTCTAGTTACAAAGTAAGGAAGAAGGAGAAGGTAGTTCTTCATACCTTTCTTGAAGATCTTCATCTTCAAGCTTCCAACAACTTGAAGTTCCATCTTCAAGGCGCTCCCATAAGTCCAAAGAGGTGTTGTGGCATCACCTTCATCAAAAGCCTACAACAATTTCAAAGAAAGAGAGGTTGTTAGTAACAACAATTCAAAGTTGTTCTACAACAATCAACAACAATTTGAGGGTGTTCTTCAACAACACCACTCGAAATTTCCAGAAGAAAGAAAGGAGGGTTGAAACCATACCTCCAACTTTCAGTTGCAGCCCCACATCAACTTCAACCTGCAGCACCAAATAACGGTTCAAAAATTCAGCAACAACAAGAAACCGAGGTTCAGAATCACTCATCCCGACAGCAACAATTCACAGGAAAAATTTACAACAACTCAGGAGCAACTCAAAGCAAAATTTAGCATCACAACAATAATTCACGGTTCAGATATAAGCAACAATAACTCAGAAGTGCAAGGAACCAGGAGCTTACCTCGATGAATAATCCGGCAAATACCTCCTTGCCGCAGGTAAGTCCTTTCTACTACCACTCTTATATCACTGTTAATTATTTGTTGCTGTAAGTTTTCCTCTACAATTATTCAGACACTAAGATTAGGAAACATAGTATAATTTGTAAGCTATCACTGCTATATCACATATCACATAACACGGGAAAAATCCGAAACAACGAAATTTAAGCTTACCCAGATTTCCGCCACTGTTCATAATTCTGGTAAAATCAAATTAGGATTTGATGTAGAGTTGAGTTCATCCTTGTTATTCATCATATTTGTCCGAAGCTTTCCAGAAAATCCTCCATGGCTGAGTGTTGCTGTTGCTCGGTGAGAAACCGAGTGAGAGAAATCATCGTGAGAGTGAGCACCGCGAGAGAGACTGTGAGCCACCGAGAGAAACGAGAGAGAGTGCTTCGTCGTTGTTGTTGCTCCGTGAGACGAGTTGCCATTGTTGTTCATAACTTTGAGCGAAGTCGAGAGAGAAGAGAGAATTTGTTTCTTACTGATTTTTCTTTTTTTTCTTTGCGTGAGATTGAGAGAGGAACAGAAATGAGGCGCTGCCTCTGTTGGTTTAGGGTTCTCAAACCCAACCCAGCTTGTGGTAAGAAGCATGGGTGGATCCGGGTCACCCTGACCCGACCCGGTCCGGTCCAAGTTTTTTTATTTCAGTCTGGGCCACTGCACCTCCATCCGAGTTTTAGTACCCCTCAGGCCCAATTATTAAAACCTTTTAATTATTTCTATTAGTTTTCTATATAAATTATAATTCATAAAATGATTTAGTATTTTAATTTTAGTATAGGATTTTAATTTCTTTTTTTAATCCTTATTAAAAAATGCCAAAAAAAATATATTAGATGCATATTTATAATTATGTTGCTAATTATTTTCTTCTTTTCATAAAACTACAAAAAATATCTTTAATAGATTAATTTCTTTTGAATTTGATATTTTCATATTGTGTTGTATAGTTAATCAATTAAATTTTATTTGATTACTGTTGCATATATTACTTGAATTTTCTCACTTTACCCGAGATTCCGAGATTATTTCTCTGTTGTCTTTTTCCTTTGTCTGTTTGTTTGGTCTTCCATTTGCTGTAGAAGTCTTTGAACAATTACTGGAAGATCATGGAATGCTGTAAGTTGTGAGCTTATCCGACGTTCTTTTTTCTGCTGGTGTGGATGCTTAATATCTGTTGAGATCCTAATTTATTCCAAGCATATCACTCGAGGATCAAGGTAACACCTCAAACTCAGAAATCCAATTTCTCATTCTTCGAGGTAAGCCTAAAACTCATAAAAACTGTTTTCATAACAGTAATCATTTCAAATCATCAATCAACTGTTTTCATAACAGTAATCATTTCAAATCATTTTCAACTGTTTCTCATAAACAGTAAATCATTTTTAACTGGGCCTCTAATAGAGTGTAAGTCCCAAAAACCTTCTCTTCTTAGCTTGTTTTCAAAACTGTATTTTCAAAATCTTCTTTCTGTTTTCAAAACATTCTTCTGGTATTTGAAGGGCATTATTCCCGGTGAAACTCTTCAGATACCTATGTGACCTTTGTCCATCTTCACTTCTTCTGTTTTCAAAAACCATTAACTGTTTATCATATATATATATTCAACTGTTATCAACAAAACAACAAAAATTACTGTTGAGGCTCTGTACATACTTCTCCAAAGGCCTCCACTCCATCCAGGTTAGGCTTTACAAGCTTTCAATTTACCGTCTTTATTTAAATTACTGTCAAATATAAACTGTGCATATATTAGTTTAGAACTACGTTTGAGTATAAACCTTAGGACAGTTAAACTATATATATATATTATAGGAATATGACCTAGGATTGAGAATGTCTTCCCGGTGAAGGCTCTTTCCTAATTAGAGATCTGTAGTTCAAACCCCCAAGATGAATTATTCCCGGTGAAACATCTTGGCAAAAACCTTAGAATCCAAAAATATAGGACACATCCACCCAAAGAGGAATTATTCCCGGTGAAACCTCTTACCCATTTGCTTAGAGCCAAAATAAGTTCAAAACTACATAGCTTTCTCTTGTGCTATAACAAGGACCCTCGATTAGCCTCCTCTTGGGCTTTGTACAAGGACCCACAGGCTTCTTAAAAGCATTTCCAGCTTCCTCTTGAGCTTGTATACAAGGACCCATCAGGTTTCTTATAAACATAGGAACAGGTCTTTAGTCACCTTTTAGCCTGCCCTGGTGAGTTTCTTCCAATTTAAACCAGACTTTAAACAAGCTAAGTTTGTCTCAATTCTACATTGAGTACATTTTTTGGAATGAGAGACATCGACAGTCTCTGTCACCCTTATCTTCATCAATCTTCCTTAGCATAGTCTAGGATCTATGTTTATTTTCTCCCCAGCATGTGTCAGCCTTCATCTTGGGCTTTAAACAAGAAGTCTCCATTAGATAATCTTTCTGCCATTCATTTCAACAAAATCCCTGGAAAGGGTTAGCTTCCACACATTCTTTCATTTTTAATATAAACCCCTGGAAAGGGTTAGCCTCCAAAAGTTAATTAAAATCAATCCATCATTTCAACAAAACCCCTGGAAAGGGTTAGCCTCCAAAGTCAATTAATAAAAATGTCAAAAAATAAAGATTCATTTCTCTTAGGAGATAATTTCCCCAAAAGAGTCAAAACCCCTGGAAAGGGTCAGCCTCCAAAAACATGATGAAATCAGTCTTTTACCAAATAATTCATCCAGCTGAGTCAAAATCCCTGGAAAGGGTTAGCTTCCAAAGAAAAACTGTCTTTTAATAAAATCTCCTCAGTAGAGTCAAAACCAACAAAAACAGTTAGCCTCAACCTTGGGCTTCATACAAGGCACCCAAACAATAAAACTCCCCTGTCAAGAGTCAGCCTCAACCTTGGGCATTGTACAAGGCAGATAATAGAGTCTCCCCAGTGAGTTCTTCATCACTCAGTAGCCACAACCTTGGGCTTTGTACAAGGCAGATAAACCATATTCCATGAGTCAAAGATTCCTAACACCTAGGATCTTTTCCCCATAGAGTCATCCATACTCAGTTCATTTAAAAAAGAGTCTGCCACAACCTTGGGCTTTGTACAAGGCAGAAAATAATGTTTTCCCTTAGCTAGAGTCAGCCACAACCTTGGGCTTTGTACAAGGCACATAAAATAGAGTCATTCATTCAATTATCCTCAACAGTTAGCCACAACCTTGGGCTTTGTACAAGGCACATAAATAGAGTCTCCCTAAGTAGAGTCAGCCTCAATTCTGGGCTTTGTACAGAACACAAAAATACCCTGTAATTAATCCCCAGTGGAGTCATCTCCCAGAGTCAATAATATTAATAAATCAATCAAAAAAAGCCTCAAGCTTGGGCCTCATACAAGCCAGCTAAAGTCAAATCTTTTATACAGTAGATAGACATAGCTTATCTCTATAGAGATATATTTTTACTACTCTACCACATTCAAACAAACAAACATTTCATTTCAATTTTAATCAAGTCTCCCATTTAGGATTTTGAAAGGCATGAGCTGGCAGTAAAACCCAGACATGTGGTAACTTTCCCTAATTTGGATGAGAATCTTTCTTTCATTTAAGAGGCATTTGACTGGTATACTTGCACATACACAAGTAAGGTCCCCCTCTTGAATGAAATGAATTCAGTTATTCTGTCACTCCTTTAAATGTTTGTGGTAGAATAGTACAAATACCTCTCTGTAAAGATGATTTCATGTCTTTTTACTGTAAACAGAGATTTAATTCAAAGCTTCAACCTTGAGCTTCAAGCAAGGCACCAAAAAAAATCATTAATTTCCCTAGTTAGTTCCCCGAACTACATTAAGCTCTGACTTCCACTAGGGATATGTAGGCATGAGGTTCACAAGGAATCTCAGCGAGCTAATAAAATACCAAAAATAGTCAGTCTGTCTATCTGTCTGTCTTTTCAAATCAATTCAATTCCTTCTCCTAATACAAAGGAGAAACTTTCCCAATCTTTAGCAATAAACACAATCACAATGACACAGAGAAGGTTCCTGTAGAGTACTACAGATATGTAGGGTGTTTAAACACTTCCCTATGTATAACCGATCCCCCGGACTCCAGAATTTCTAGTCTAGGTGAAATCCCCACACTTAGCAAACTCCTAGGGTTTAGTTGAGATCTTTTTTCCCCTTTCCTACTCGTAGGACAAATAAGAAAGTTCGTGTGATATCGTAGGAAGAACTGAAACAAAATTCATCCCGCCACGGGCGCATTCTCCTTCCAAATTTCGCGTGAAGGGTATAGCGTGCCGTCCTCCCAAGTGAAACGGGGAGGTAAAGAAAACGACCACCACACCTGCCTTAACCGGAAGAATTGCCCGTTGGCAGATGCTGTTATCAGAATATGACATTGAGTATCACGCACAGAAAGTCGTGAAAGGTAGTATCCTAGCTGAGCACCTGGCTCACCATCCACTTAATGGTCATGAATCAACCAGTTTTGACTTTCTAGGCGAGGACGTCATGTACCTCAAGATGAAAGATTACGACGAGCCACTACTAGACGAAGGACCTGAGATAGGATCCCAATGGGGCTTGATCTTTGACGAAGCCGTCAATGCTTATGGACGAGGAAATAGGGCAATCATTGTTACCCCTCGAGGTACCCATATTCCATTTACCGCCAGATTAACTTTCAAGTGCACAAACAATAAGGCCGAATATGAAGCTGGCATCATGGGTCTCGAAGAAGCCGTGGATCTAAGAATCAAACACTTGGATTTATACGGAGATTCTGCTTTGGTCATCAATCAAATCAAAGGAGAATGGGAAATATGCCAACCTGGGCTAATCCCTTACAAAGACTACGCGAGAAGGTTGTTACCATTCTTCGACAAGGTAGATTTTCATCACATTCCTCGTGATGAAAATAACTTGGTTGATGCATTAGCCACACTCTCTTCCATGATTAGGATAAATCATTGGAATGACATTCCTCAGATCGATGTTATGTGCCTGGATAGGCCCGCTCATGTTTTCACAATAGAAGCAATCATCGACGACAAACCATGGTATCACGACATCAAGAACTTTCTCCAAAGGCAAGAGTACCCTCTTGGGACATCAAAGAAAGATGGAAAAACTTTGAGAAAGTTAGCTGGCAGATTCTTTTTGAATGAAGATGTTTTGTACAAGAGAAACTTCGACATGGTCCTACTCAGATGCGTTGACAAAAAGGAAGCAGAAACACTCATGTAGAAATACACGAAGGTTCCTTTGGTACTCACACCAATGGACACACCATGACAAGGAAAATACTAAGAGCAGGATATTTTTGGCTGACAATGGAGTCAGATTGCTACCAGTATGCAAAGAGGTGTCACAAATGCCAGATCTATGCTGATAGAATACATGTGCCACCATCTCTTCTCAACATACTCTCTTCCCCTTGGCCTTTCTCCATGTGGGGAATCGACATGATCGGAATGATTGAGCCGAAAGCGTCCAATGGGCATCGCTTCATCTTGGTAGCCATAGACTATTTCACCAAGTGGGTTGAAGCAGCTTCATATGCAAACGTTACAAGACAAGTTGTCGTCAGGTTTATCAAGAATCACATCATATGTCGCTACGGCACTCCTAGCAAGATAATCACTGACAATGGGTCAAATTTGAATAACAAAATGATGAAGGAACTGTGTGAAGAATTCAAGATTGAACATCACAATTCATCTCCTTACAGACCAAAGATGAATGGAGCTGTAGAAGCAGCTAACAAAAACATCAAGAAAATCATTCAGCAAATGGTCATCACTTACAAAGATTGGCATGAAATGCTCCCGTTTGCTCTTCATGGTTACCGTACATCTGTACATACTTCGACTGGAGCAACTCCTTTCTCCCTTGTATATGGCATGGAGGCAGTCCTACCCATAGAGGTTGAGATCCCATCAATGAGAGTCTTGATGGAGGAAAAATTAATAGAAGCCGAGTGGTGTCAAAGCAGATTCGATGAATTGAACTTAATCGTAGAAAAGCGCATGACAGCTTTGTGCCACGGATAGCTATATCAACAAAGAATGAAGAAAGCTTTCGACAAAAAGGTTCGACCTTGCTATCACTACCGCGAAAATTAACAGAGTCGCCACTAACATATTTATCCTGAAAAAGGAAGGGAATGCCAGCAAACCACAAAACATAACAACGGTCTCACGATCGAAGAAAAAGGGTAAGGGAGTCGGTTACGCGAGGGGAAGGTATTAGCACCCCTCGCGCCCATCGTACTCGATGGTATCCATGCCTGTATCTAAAACTATGGGTGTTAATAAATCTACGCTAATCTGGACTAAAACTATGGGTGGCCCTACCCCGCTACCTACGTATCCGTTTTGCGGAATCAGAGGTACTGTAGCTCGGCTAACTAATTTTTGTTTGTTTTGTGTTTTTTAGGTGAACGAGTTACATTCACACTCCGCTGCTCGACCTTTGGAGACTTATGCTGGGAATGGAGCAGAAATAACAAGCTCTTAAGAAAAGAAAAATCAAAGAGTGTGGTTTGTGTTTTAAAAGATGCATGAGGAAAACCTAAGCTAAGGGGGAAAGCTTGCTACCTAATGTTATCATACAAAGGGTACAAGTCTAAACTAAACTAACAACCTACGAGGGAAAGGGGAAGCATACAATAATATCACACAAACGAGCATCCGCTCGTGAAGCAAACAAACCAACGGTACTGACCGAATGGTAGAAAAGCGGTCCCGCCATAGCCAAGGGGAGCAGCTCAACCCAAGTCAACCTAGCATTAGACCTCGCGAAAATGATCGGGCCATAGACAAGAAGGCGGACCCCTCTCAGCAACCAAGCCGTCACAGATCGTAAAGGAAAACGGTGCGTGCGTACTGTCATACCCCAATTTTTGACCTAAGATACCACCTCATATCATTTGCATATGCATCATTTGCATCTCTAACAAATTGCATAGCTTGTGTTTGTTACTTGTGCTCAGCAGGGTTTAATCAAGAGATCACTCATCAGTGCAAGAAACAATCAATTAGGGTTTTGTTCTCCCTTCATCTCAAATGAATCATCTTCATCAATAATCAACATTTGGTCCTCAGAGATTCATTTCAACAAGCTCAACAGCTTTGAATCGACTGAATTAGGGTTTTGACTGAAGATAGCATACTCCTGACTTTTGCTCAGGATGTGACCCAATGACTTGGGACATGACCTCAAGACCCCAAGTACATCATTTTGACCTAATCCATCGGCTCATAACATCTCCTACACAAAGATTGATCAGACAAATCCTCAGATCAGAGTTTTGAACTATCAGGGACCAAAATCAGGGATCACAATTGGGAAACCCTAAAAACCCCCAGGAAGTCAATCAAAGGTTTCAATCATCCTCAAATAATCCCTATGACAATATCCCATGGAAATTGCATCTCAATTCAAGGTCCACAGTCATCAATTTCATCAGGTCGACAATTAGGGTTTTGACCTAATTCACTGAATAACTGACTTTTTAATCAGGACATGGTGCCACAACTCAAACCATGGCTCAATATCCTCTAATGCTTCAATATGATCCATTCATACCACTCATTTGGTGAGGATAGCCTGTTTCATTTGAAATCTCCAGAAACGCGATTCGTCTGAAAAGTCAACTGTACAAGATCACCATTGACTTTTGGGGAATTTTGGTCAACCATGACTTTTGAAGTTTTAAATCATCAATATATGATATGAGAAGTCATTTGATCAAGAAAAATCAAGAAAATCAATCAAGAATCAAAAAGTCAAAAGTTTGACTTTCATACTTAGAAAATTTTTCTAAGTGTTTTTCATGGTTTTTTCCAAACTTTGAAAGGGAATTTCTCAAAATTTCACCTACAAACTGAAAAAAACTTCCAACATGAAAGTTGTAGATTTTGATCCAGTAAACAACTTTGACACATATAAATTTTTTCCATAAGATCAACCATTTAAGAGATATGGAGCTTCAAAGTTGGTACTTTTTGAAAACTTCACTTAAAACTTCATTTTCTTCAAAGTTCATGGAACTTTTTCACCCATTTCCTTAAGAGACTTGAGGAAACTTTCAACTAGGCTTTTGAAGTGTGTAATATGAGCTTTCCAAAATATCAAAGAGCATGAAAAAATATGGAGTGTAGGTATGGTTTTGAATTATGCATTTAGTGATCATTTTCACTTGAATTTTCACCATTTTTCACTAAGTTTCAAGACTACATGACCTATAATCCAAGCAATGATGCAAAGAGGCAATAATTGAAGAGATATTTTCTGATATGAGATCAGAATGGAAGAGGATAAGAAGCTTGGGATTTAACCATGGTTTAGTAACTTTTAACCATGTGCATTAAATGTAAAGATTCCATTTTATCTTCAAATGCCAAATCACCAATTCTTGATCAACTTGCAAAGCTTTGTATTCAGAAACCTTGGCCTATAAATAGAGGTCCAAACTTCATTACAAATCACCCCAAAACCTCACAATTATAGGTTTTCTCTCTTCTTTCTTGAATTACAAGTCATGTGTTTCAAAGTGAGGTAGAAAACTCAACCTCCATCTCTTGCAAGTTCTGACCAAAGTGATGCTTCCCACAAACCACAAACATCATATGGGATGTGTTTGATCCATCCATACACCCCAAATCACCCTAAATCTCAGAATCACTCTTCAACCACCATATTTGCATAAAATGAGCCTTAACATATCAATTCTCACACCAGGCCATATCTGTCCAAGTTAATCATCTAAACACACTCCATATACTTCACATGAACTGTTCCAACCATCATACATGATCTGAAACATCAAAATCAACTAGCTTGATCCTCACTTGAGCTAAACTGCAGTTCGGGTACCACAAGGTGATCAAGAGGTTTCCAGTTCATTCCAGGCATTCAAACACATCACATAAGGTCCATTGAAGCTATCCAGATCATCACAAAGCATCTGTAACACCTCCAGGCACGATTTCAATTTCCAGTTTGGCCGTTTTTGAAGGTAAGCTACTTGAACTTCAAACTCTATGAATCATGCATCATGAATGAAATATGAACATACCATCTCATTTCTGCACACATGAGGATCATTAACCCTCAATCAATTGCTATTTATCTTGCACATACACGATTTCATGATCAATCTCAGAATTAGGGTTCTTCGTGTTCATCAGAGAATTAATCATCTTAGAGCAAAAATAAATGAAATTAAAGGTCATCATCATGTTCCTCGTCCAAAACCGAGTGAGATAGACCCTTTGATCGATCAAAACAACACAGTTTTGAAGAATTTTGAAAATCAGTTAGGGTTGTGTTCTTGGCGCGTTTTTTGGTTCAGAAAATTCAAATTGTTGTTTTAAAATATATTAAACTGGAAGCGTATGTATTACAAGCCACAAGCGTGGCTCAGTTGGCAAGTGTTTTGGCTGGTGAGAGAGAGGGCGTGAGTTCAAGCCCTATTGGAGACAAAACCAATTTTTTGCAACCTATTTTCTTTCATTTTTTAACAAACTTTAACCATTCATTTAACCAATCAAAATTCATTATTTTCACTTCATTTTTTTTTACACTCTTTATTTAATATACATATTTTGACAATATTAAAAAAAATCACAAAAAAAGATTCATTTGATATATTTTTAATTAGGTTTAAAATGATACATTTTTAAGTATTTTTAAATACTTTAAATATTGTTTTTTTCATTTGATTTTCAAACTTAATCATTTGTAAATATTTTTGAGCAAACCCTAATCATCTAAGTGTTAATTAAGGATAATTTTTTTTTGTTCACCTTGATTAATTTGACTCCTTTCAAAATTCAAATCGTTTTAAAACGAGCGATCGCGTCTCTTTTCAAAAACGATAAACCATTTCTTCTTTTGAAACTATTGATTAAATCTTTTAATTGATCAATTGATTTTCAAAACGATGTGGGGCCTCTCGAATATTAGAGAGTGTAAGTCCCATTTCTTTTCTTTTTGTACAGTTTTTTTAAACAATAAAACTTTTTCAAAATAAAATCTTTTCAAACATTCAAATCATTTTCAAAACCATCCACCCTGTTTTATGAAAATAAAACAGGGGCCTCTCGAATATTAGAGAGTATAAGACCCACTCCTTTTTCTTTTTACACAGTCTTTTTTAGTCAAAATAAATAAACTTTCTTTCAAAACAAACTTTCAAACCGTTTTTCAAACGACGCGTCTGTTAACAAAACAATTTCAAAGCTTCTCAAATATACCATGGGCCTCCATGTAGGTATAAGCCCCAAGCCCTTTTTGTACATACCCATTCCAGTACATGAAATTAGGTATTTCATTGTACGCCTTTTTGTACATACACTTTTTTGTACATACCTCGATCAGTTTGATTTTTTTAACTTTGAATGACAAACCAAAAATGAAGGTTTCTTTAAATCTTCCCAAAAATACCATGGGCCTCCATGTAGGTATAAGTCCCAAGCCCTTTGTAAATACCTGTTTACATAGCTTTGAATAAACTCAAATGGACCTCTCCCCGAGTGTGAGTCCCGAGCCCTGTGTATACAAATGGATCATGCTTACAGGTATATTTCCTTCATAAACTCCATTATATACACACACTTTGTCATATATGTATAACTGTTCATATTTGTTCATGTACTTGTTCATGTTTGTTCGTACTTGTTCATATTTGTGATTGTGTTATATATGCTTGTTCAACTTAGTACAACACTAGGTTCCCCATAGCCTCCTATTGGGCTTCGTACAAAGAATCTCCACTAGTTTAGGTTAGGACATAGAGTATGGTTTCCCGGTGAAATCGCTCTAAGAGCTCAAACCAACTATACCATGCCTCCCCTTGGGCTTTGTACAAACGAGTGACCCTCCCATAGCCTCCTCTTGGGCTTACAATGCAAGGACCCTGGATTGTCCCTCCCATAGCCTCCTCTTGGGCTTACAATGCAAGGACCCTCGGATAGCCTCCTCTTAGGCTTCGTACAAGGACCCACGGGCTTCTTATAAGCATCCCCCAATATCCAAAACCAAATACCCTAGGAGATTAGACATTTTTCATCTCTATGCTAGGAGTATCTCTTATATATCATCACAAACAATCAATCAAAAATCAAACTTTTTTGCCACAAGGCTGGCTAATCAATCAAACTGTTTTACCACCGTACTGGATGATTAATCAAAGTTTTTGTCACAAGGCTGACTTCATTGAAACTTTTGCCACAAGGCTGGCTGATTAATCAAAGTTTTTGTCACAAGGCTGACTTCATTGAAACTTTTGCCACAAGGCTGGTTAAACAACAAAAACATCTTTATCATTCTAAGCACCCTAAGTGGCATGGCCCCGGGCTTATAATGAAAAGATTTTCAAACAAAAAATCAAACAGATGTATGTGATGATATAGATTAGATACATCTAGCATTTAGACGACATTTGTCTATTTTCCTTTGCTTCCACTAGCATAAGTGGGAACTACGATTGCTCTGACTTTCTCAACATCCCTTTGAGAATACGTAGGCACAAGGTCGATCCTTGGCGAGCAAAACAAAACAAAAAAAACCATTCAAACCTTAGCACCCGTAGACCCCGAGCTACAGATGCTCTGATTCCCTCTAGGGGATATGTATGCAGAGGATCGCGATGATCTTTGCGAGCATAATCAAACAAACACCTTAGGTCCCACCTATTTCTCACAAGAACCTCCACCATAACAAGAATGGAATGAAAAACAAAGCAAAGAAACCTATAGAGTACTATAGATACGTTGGGTGCTAATACCTTCCCTTCGTATAACCAACCCTCTTACCCAAGATCTCTCCCCCCACTTTTAGGTTATTGCAGCTTTTTTCCTTTTCCTCCTTTGGAAATAATAAAAAGTTTGGTCGGTACAAAAGAAAAATCATTTTTTTGAGCACTCGAGCCCAAAGAAGGCATCAGGTGTCTCATCCCACAAAAAAGAGGAATCAAAACGGTTTTTCGCCCGCGACAGAAAAATGGCGACTTCACTGGGGATTTTTCTTTTTATTGTTTCCAAAGGAAGGGTTATTTCTATTTTATTTATTTTTTCATTTCATTTTTTGTTATATGTGTGGTTCTGGTTCTATTACATGTGTGGTTCTGTTACAAGTGATACATTATGGACAAATCCTAACCCGGATTAAGTACACATAAGAAATTAGGTGGAGGGTATAGTCATGTGCAGGCGCACGTGAGAATCCTTCCGCTCAGTGGAGGTTCCTTGTTGGTAATATATGTTTAGCATGTTTCGTAGCGAAGACATTATTACTTTCATTGAACTGTAGAAGCTGAGAGACCGTAGAACCCCAACCCATCCTGGCCTTATTAGGTTGTGGTGCAGAAACTATTCAGGTGAAGGCTTGGATTAGTTGTCATGCGGAGAACCACACTCAGACGAGTTTTTCTTGAGAATATTACTGGCTCATGAGTTTAATTGTGGAAGGCCGGTAATATCCGAAAGAAAAATGTAGACTCTGACGTATCAGTAGAACATGTCATGCAGGTGATTAACTAGATCTATCCCATTTTTGGTTCTCTGACCTCATGCTCGTGACTTTGGACCTTTGAACCTATGCGTTACCATGTTTGCGTTACCATGTTTGTATACCATGTTTGTAGTACCATGTTAGTGTTACCATGTTTGAACTACCATGTTTTCTTTACCATGTTTGAATATGTGGCATCCATGCATCCATGCATTCATACATTCATTAAAAAACCCATCTTTTTCCATAAAAACATGATTTTTCCAAAAAATTTAGAGAATTTTCTTTGCAAACATTATAGGATTAAGTTATGGAAAAAAGGTATACCAAAAAGTACGGTTTCAAAACGCCTGATGTAGAAAGACTGATAGAGTTAGCATCTTCTGTACAAGATCCTTCTAATTTTAGGAAAAGTTATGGAAAGCTTTTGCCTATTTTGAACACTCATGTTGATGAAGGACTTCTCAAAACTCTGGTTCAGTTCTATGATCCCGTCTACCGGTGTTTCACCTTTCCAGACTACCAGTTGGTACCGACCTTGGAAGAATATGCCAATCTTTTAGGTATTCCTGTGTCTGACAAAATACCCTTCAATGGTTTGGAAGCCATTCCTAAGTCACACGTCATTGCAGCAAGTATCCACATGAAAAAGTCTGAAGTAGAGAGTAATTGGACTACCAAAGGAAACCTCCCGGGTTTAACCTCACACTTCCTGATAAAGAAAGCCTTTGATTTCATCGAAACTGGTAGCATGATAGCTTTTGAAGCTGTACTAGCCTTGCTCATCTATGGGTTGGTTCTGTTTCCCAATGTCGACAACTTTGTTGATATCAATGCCATAAAGATCTTTCTGATTGGAAATCCTGTTCCGACTTTGCTTGGTGACATGTATTTCTCTGTCCATCATAGGAATCGCCAAGGCGGTGGAATCCTTGTATGTTGTGCACATTTGTTGTTCAAATGGATTGTTTCACACTTACCTGAGTCTCCTATTTTCACAGAAAACCGAGAAGGTTTGCGTTGGCCTCGAAGACTTATGTCTCTTACTAATAATGATATTCATTGGTATACCTTGGCTCGCTGTGGTACAGAAACCATTGATAGTTGTGGAGAGTTCGCCAACGTACCCCTCATTGGTACACAAGGAGGAATTAACTATAATCCGGTCCTGGCCCGACGACAACTCGGGTACGCAGATTCAGTTAAACCTGTTGGTCCCACAGTGGAAGGTTACTTCTACCGAGAAGGGGATAATCCTAAAAAGTTGAAAGCAAGAATGATGAGAGCTTGGTACGACGTCCGATGGAAAGAAAAAGGGGAGGAAAGAAATTGCATTGCCATGGACGCCTACACCTGCTGGGTAAAGAAAAGAGCAAAAGAGTTCCAAATGCCTTATGCTTATGAAAAACCCATGTTTCCTGCAGTGTCTCAACGACCCAACATTCCAGCTATGGAGGAATACCAACGCACTTTGGCTAAAATGAGGACAGAAAAAGATGCTTGGGAAGAAAAGTTTCGTAGCACTGAGGTGGAAAATAGAAAGTTGAAGAAAAGAGTGAAAGATCACGAAGAAACTCTCTATTATCAAGATGGATGGCTCATGAGTAAAGATGAGAAGATTCGTCAGAAAGACGCTGCAATCAAGAGGTATATCAAAGAAAGCAAGAAAAATCTGGAAGGCTCGACAAGCAACGCTCCGACTCCTGATGATTGGAAGACTGTTGTTGACAAGCTGAGAGCTGAAAAGGCCGAATTGAAAGCTCACTATGGGAAAGAAATCATGAAGCTCAAGCTGCACAATGCATTTGGTTCTTCGTCTGATGAAGATGCTTAGGATTTGTTTAGCTTTTTTTGTTTATCATTTACTTTTGTAAGGAGCTACGCTCCAATGTTGTAACATTTCCCATTATTGCAAAAAATAAAAAATGAATGAATAAAAGATTTGTTTGTGTTCAAATGTTTGCAAGGAAATAATCTTTAAAATATTTGGAAAAAATCATAAATTTTCTTTTTGCATACATCATTCTGCATATCGAGTCTGTTGTATAGAGTCTCATCTTTTGGATCTTTCTCCAATAGATCGTCAAGCTGTCGCGTCTCAAAGTTTCTCGACCGCGCTCGCAATCAGATCACAGATACAATACTCGTTCAAGCAGAAGAAGAGTAATGGAACACTCTGAACAAGAGAATATTGAGCTTCGTGGTACGGTGACCACCCTTCAGGAAAAGTTGGAAAGTCTCACGACTCTGGTTGACTCTTTAATGGCCGCACAGAATCAGCCGCCGCCACCTAACAGTCAAGCAACAGTAACATCTGAAGTCACTACTCCAGTTTCTACAGTTGCATTCGGCATTCCATCTTTCTCCATGCCAGAAGGTTGGGGCACGCCTTTCAGCTTTGGTACAGGTTTCCGCCATAATGTTTCTGGGGTTCAAACATCCACAACTGAAGCGCCTGCTGCACAAAGTTCACAGTTCACTCCAAATCAGGGGGTAACTTTTTCTCAAATCACTATGGCACTTTCTCAACCCACTATGACAGTTCCGACCCCTACGGTTCACACTGTTCCTTATGATGGAAATGAGATTTATCATGATCAGGGTGATAGCACAAATCAGCGAAGCCTTGTAGGAGATCTCCAAGAACAATTCAACAAGATTCAGTTGGAAGTTAAAGCTATCCGTGGAAAAGATTTGTTTGGAAAGAATGCCCAGGAGCTATGTTTGGTTCCCAGTGTACAAATACCTGCTAAGTTCAAGGTCCCAGACTTTGAGAAGTACAAAGGTAGTTCTTGTCCGCAAAGTCATCTTGTGATGTATGCCAGGAAGATGTCTACTTATGCAGATAATCATCAGTTGCTTATCCATTACTTTCAAGACAGTTTGACTGGTGCCGCACTGAAGTGGTACACAGGCTTGGATAGCACCAATATTCGGACTTTCAATGACCTAGGTGAGGCCTTTGTCCGACAATACAAGTATAACTCGGATATGGCTCCAGACAGAGATCAGCTCCGATCTATGGCTCAGAAAGACCATGAAGCTTTCAAAGAGTATGCCCAACGATGGAGAGAAACTGCTGCTCAGATTAATCCACCGTTAAAAGAGAAAGAGATGACGAAGATCTTCTTGAATACTCTCAGTCCGTTTTATTATGAACGCATGATTGCTAGTGCTCCAAGTGATTTCACCGAAATGGTAAACATGGGTATGCGTTTAGAAGAAGGAGTCCGAACAGGACGTTTGACTAAAGAAGGTGGATCTTCAAGTGGAACCAAAAAGTTCGGAAGTGGTTTCCCAAAGAAGAAAGAACAAAGTGTTGACATGGTATCCCAAGGGAGGCCAAGAGGAAATGTCAATCGTCAACGACAGATTGCTGCTATTGCGCCAGTCGTTAATACATCACCGAATCCGGGATTTACCCCGCAGTTTCAACAACAGCCTCGACCACAGGCTCAGCAGTTTAACAATAATCAGAATCGTGTGCAAAGAGCTCCACAGTTTGATCCGATTCCAATGGCCTACACAGAGTTGTACCCTGCTTTGATTGAAAAAGGTCTCGTTCAAACTAAAGCACCACCACCCGTACCTGAGAAACTCCCATGGTGGTACAAAGCTGAAGTCTCATGCCCTTATCATCAAGGAGCACCTGGCCATGATCTTGAGCATTGCATAGCCTTGAAGTATGAAGTTCAGAGGTTGGTTAGATCTAATCTCCTCTCTTTCAGAAATTTGAATCCTAATGTGCAAGCAAATCCGCTGCCCAATCATGGAGGGCATGTGGTAAACATGGTATATGGATGTCCTGGCCAATACCGAGTCTATAATATCAACTTCTCCAGAGCAGATTTGGTACAAATGCACGCCACTCTTTGTCGGGGGCAGAATTTTCGCCAGCATCAATACGGTTCCTGTAGAATATGTTGTGTGGATCCTCACGGGTGTTCGATTGTGAGAAGAGATCTCCAAGTTTTGCTAGATAATGGTACTATTGAGATCTACAGAAATAGGGATGAAAATGAAGTTAACATGGTAGGATGTTATCCGCATGAGCTTTTAGTCTCAGATATCAACTCGGAAATGCCTACAGTTAACGTCATCGTTCCTCATTTCAACATGCCTGAGCGCATGGAAGTTACCTACAACAAGCCGAGGGTTCCTGTTGCTCCTCTGATCATTTGTCTACCTGGACCTGTTCCTTATGGCTCTGACAAGGCAGTTCCATACAACTACAATGCTACAATGATAAAAGATGGACAAGAAGTTCCTTTGCCTACTCTCTCATCTGTTGAAAACATTGCTGATGTAAGTCGTGTAACAAGAAGTGGACGTGTGTATACTCCGCTACCTCCGAAACAGCCTGTTGCTCCTGCATCCGGGCAAAATCCTGTGAATACACCAGTGGGGAACCCTGTGGAAACTCCTGTTAGTAATACAAACACTGATGTTGGTCAGTCCAGTGGAACCAATGTGAATCCTGATTTTGATGAAATTCTGAAGCTTATCAAAAGAAGTGAATACAAGATTGTGGATCAGCTTATGCAGACTCCTTCAAAAATCTCAATACTTTCATTGCTGTTGAATTCAGAAGCCCGCAGGGAAGCCCTGATGAGAGTCTTAGATCAAGCTTTTGTAGATCATGATGTGACTGTTGACCACTTTGATGGGATAATAGCCAATATAACAGCTTGTAACAATTTAAGCTTCTGTGATGAAGAACTCCCCGAGGAGGGTAAAAATCACAATCTTGCTTTGCACATTTCTATGAACTGTCAGTCAGACTCTTTGTCCAATGTGTTGGTAGACACCAGATCTTCCTTGAATGTGATGCCAAAGACGACTCTTGCTCGCTTGTCTTACCAAGGAATGCCTATGAAGTTCAGTGGTGTAGTAGTCAAAGCATTTGATGGATCGCGAAAATCTGTTATCGGCGAAGTCAACCTTCCCATGACAATTGGTCCGCATACATTTCAAATCACCTTCCAGGTCATGGACATACAAGCTGCTTATAGCTGTCTGTTAGGACGACCATGGATCCATGAAGCAGGGGCAGTAACTTCTACGCTCCATCAAAAGTTAAAATTTGTAACAAATGGAAAATTGGTAACAATAAGTGGAGAACAAGCCTTGATGGTGAGCCATTTATCCAATTTCTCTTTTATCAGTGCTGATGATGTGGAAGGAACGCAGTTCCAAGGTCTCTCTTTAGAAGACGAATCTTCCAAGAAGAAAGCATCGATCTCTTCTTACAAAGAGGCAGTGAAAGTAGTGAAAGATGGAACTACCACTGGCTGGGGGCAAGTTGTGATCCCTACCAAGAATGAAACTAGAGTAGGACTCGGATGTTCACCAATGTTCTCAAACTGCACCAAGAAGGATGAAACCCTTCGTCCGATCAAAGAAACATTCATCAGTGGAGGATTCCTTAACCCAATTCCTCAAGAGGTTAATGTCCTTATCGAAGAATGCATCGAAGAAGGTTTACCCGATCCTGAAGAAGAATGGAAATGTTATCTCAATGACTCGGGATATATATCTCAGGAAGAACCATATTCTCCTTCGGAGACACCCAAAGGCAAAGAAATTCCGCCTATTCCTGCAGAAGTCTGGGACACCTTAGGACAACCAAGTGGGAAATTTGATTATATGGTGAAATATACTGCACCTGAAAGTTACAAGATTGCGATTGAGGATATCCAACCAACTGGATGGGGAGATTCCTTTGAATATGATAGTCAACCAGAAGAGGCTTATCAGCCCTGTCAATTTTCTCAACAGCCTGAAATTACTGAAGATTTCGGATTCAATGCATCTGCCAAGATTAACAATCCTGAAGGTGGTTATTATCACATAAATGCCATTTTTGAAGATGAAGGGGAAGATGGTCCCGCAACTGACTCGGAAAGTGTCGCTGACAATGAGTCTCTTCATCCTGAAGACTGGGAAATACATCCTGAAAATTCTGAAGATTGTGACTCGTCTTATGCTCTTCAAGAAGTAGAAGAAGACCGTTTCAACTCTACAAAGAACAAGGTTGACAAACCAGGACCTTCAAATCCTGCTCGACCAGCGGTCAATGTCAATGTTGGAGATAACTCTGAGGAGAATTTTCCTGAATACATAATACACAGAGGAGTTCGTTGCTACTGGAAGGCTGTCGACGTTCCGAATGTTGTTCGCCACTCAAAGTAATCACCTCGCTGTTATTTTGACCTCCTGCCTTGCCCAAAGCAGAGAGATGTTTTATAGGGCTTTTCTTTTAAATGTTCCGCCCAAATAACTTTGTGTATAGGGCTTTGTTTTAAAAGTTTCCCTCTTTGTCCTGCCCAAGACAAATGAGTTTGTGTTTAGGGCTTTGTTTCAAAAATGAATCATAAATAAAGTGTCATTTTGAATTCCCTACATTATGTGTTTTATTTTGTGCTTTTTTTTCTGGAAATGGTAATCCTAAAAAACCAAAATAAAAGAAAAAAAAAAACTTTTCAAAAAAATCTGCATACACTCTTGCATTCATAAATTTTCTGAAATAGATATAAATCACATGTGCAGATTTACTATTGATAAACCCATTGAATGCAATAACCCTATGCCCTCTCCCAACTTTGAGTTTCCTGTGTTCGAAGCCGAAGAAGAGGAAGAAGAAGAGATTCCGGACGAGATCTCTCGATTACTTAAGCACGAGGAAAGAGCCATTCTGCCTCACAAAGAGCCTTTAGAAAAGATCAATTTGGGTTCTGAAGAAGACAAAAAAGAAGTGACCATTGGATCGCTGCTTGATACTGATATCAAGAGTAAGTTGACAGACCTTCTCAAAGAATATGTTGACGTGTTTGCCTGGTCCTACCAAGACATGCCTGGGTTGGATACCAATATTGTTCAGCATTACTTGCCATTGAAGCCAGAATGTCCGCCGGTTAAGCAGAAATTGCGAAGGACTCACCCTGATATGGCTAACAAGATCAAAGTGGAAGTTCAAAAGCAACTCGACGCAGGTTTTCTTGTCACCTCTGAATATCCTCAATGGTTGGCCAACATAGTGCCAGTTCCGAAGAAAGATGGCAAAGTCAGAATGTGTGTTGACTACCGTGACTTGAACAAGGCCAGTCCAAAAGATGACTTTCCATTACCACATATCGACATGCTGGTTGATAACACCGCTAAGTTCAACGTCTTTTCCTTCATGGATGGGTTCTCCGGTTATAATCAGATCAAGATGGCTCCTGAAGACATGGAGAAGACATCTTTCATCACCCCATGGGGTACCTTTTGCTACAAAGTGATGCCGTTTGGATTGAAGAATGCAGGCGCAACTTACCAAAGGGCAATGACTACTCTCTTTCATGACATGATGCATAAAGAAATTGAAGTGTATGTGGACGACATGATAGCCAAGTCCAGCACAGAAGAAGAACATATTGAATACCTTTTGAAGTTGTTTCAACGGTTAAGGAAATATCAGCTTCGCTTGAATCCTAACAAATGTACTTTTGGGGTTAGATCTGGAAAACTCTTGGGTTTCATTGTCAGCCAAAGAGGTATTGAAGTAGATCCCGACAAAGTCAGAGCTATTCAAGAGATGCCTGCACCAAAGACTGAAAAGCAAGTAAGAGGATTTCTTGGACGATTAAACTATATCTCCAGATTTATCTCTCAGATGACTGCTACTTGTGGGCCAATTTTCAAGCTTCTCCGCAAAGATCAAGGGGTTGTATGGACTGAAGATTGCCAGAAAGCGTTTGACAGTATCAAGGAATACCTGTTAGAACCACCAATATTGATTCCTCCAGTTGAAGGAAGACCACTAATCATGTACCTTACCGTGTTGGAAGAATCCATGGGTTGTATGCTTGGACAACAAGATGAAACCAGTAAGAAGGAGCATGCCATCTATTACTTGAGTAAGAAATTCACAGACTGTGAGTCTCGTTACTCCATGCTCGAAAAAACATGTTGTGCTTTGGCTTGGGCTTCAAAACGTCTCCGCCAATACATGATCAACAATACTACTTGGTTAATCTCCAAAATGGATCCGATCAAGTATGTCTTTGAAAAGCCTGCCTTAACAGGAAGGATTGCCCGATGGCAAATGCTGTTATCCGAGTATGACATTGAATACCGTGCTCAAAAAGCGGTCAAAGGAAGCATTCTCGCCGATCATTTGGCGCATCAACCAATTAATGAATATCAATCTCTCAAGTTTGACTTTCCTGATGAAGATGTCATGTACTTGAAAATGAAAGATTGTGACGAACCGTTACCTGAAGAAGGTCCTGAGCCTGGATCAAGATGGGGCCTAATTTTCGACGGAGCAGTAAACGCTTTTGGCAATGGAATTGGGGCAATCATCATCACTCCCAAGGGTACTCATATCCCGTTCTCCGCCAGATTGCTATTTGATTGCACCAATAACATCGCAGAATATGAAGCTTGTATCATGGGTCTTGAAGAAGCCATTGATTTAAGGATCAAGATCCTCGACATATATGGAGATTCAGCCCTCGTGATCAACCAAATCAAAGACAAATGGGAAACTTACCACCCTGGCTTGATTCCTTACAGAGATTATGCAAGACGTCTGTTGACTTTCTTCAACAAGGTTGAATTGCATCATATACCTCGAGATCAGAATCGAATGGCAGACGCCTTGGCTACTCTATCTTCCATGTTCAAAGTCAGTCACTGGAATGATGTGCCTAAAGTCAGAATCACGCGCCTTGAAAGGCCCGCCTATGTGTTTGCAACTGAAGCAGTCATCGATGATAAACCGTGGTTCCACGACATCAAACGCTTCCTTCAAACTCAAGAGTACCCGCTTGGGGCATCAAACAAAGATAAGAAAACTCTAAGGAGACTGTCTGGCAGTTTCTTCCTGAACGGAGATGTGCTATACAAAAGAAACTTCGACATGGTTTTGCTCAGATGTGTGGATAGACACGAAGCAGACATGTTAATGCATGAAGTGCATGAAGGGTCCTTCGGAACTCATTCAAACGGGCATGCAATGTCCAAAAAGATCTTAAGAGCAGGATACTATTGGTTGACAATGGAATCTGACTGTTACAAACACGTGAAGAGATGTCACAAGTGCCAGATCTACGCAGATAAGATCCATGTGCCACCGACTCTACTCAACGTTCTCTCATCTCCGTGGCCTTTTTCCATGTGGGGTATCGACATGATTGGAATGATCGAACCGAAAGCTTCAAACGGTCATCGTTTCATCTTAGTAGCAATTGATTACTTCACCAAATGGGTCGAAGCAGCATCTTACGCCAATGTTACAAGACAAGTGGTTGTAAGGTTTATCAAGAATAACATCATTTGCCGATATGGTGTTCCCAGCAAGATCATTACTGACAATGGTTCAAACTTGAACAACAAAATGATGAAAGAATTGTGTGAGGAATTCAAGATTGAGCATCATAACTCTTCTCCTTACAGACCAAAAATGAACGGCGCCGTCGAAGCTGCTAACAAGAACATTAAGAAGATCATCCAGAAAATGGTCGTCACTTACAAAGACTGGCATGAAATGCTGCCATTTGCTTTACATGGGTACCGTACTTCAGTGCGTACTTCAACAGGGGCAACTCCCTTTTCTCTAGTATACGGCATGGAAGCTGTGCTCCCCGTAGAAGTTGAAATCCCATCAATGAGAGTCCTCATGGAGACCAAGTTATCAGAGGCTGAATGGTGTCAAAGCAGATACGATCAGTTGAACTTAATCGAAGAAAAACGTATGACTGCTCTATGCCATGGACAGTTATACCAAGCAAGGATGAAACAAGCCTTCAACAAAAAGGTTCGACCTCGTGAATTTCAAGAAGGCGACCTCGTGCTTAAAAAGATCTTGTCTTTTCAACCAGATTCTAGGGGCAAATGGTCTCCTAATTACGAAGGCCCGTATGTTGTCAAAAGAACATTTTCTGGCGGCGCCATGATTCTTACAACCATGGATGGCGATGAACTCCCACATCCTGTGAATGCTGATGCAGTCAAGAAATACTTTGTCTAAAAAAATACAAAAGAACAGCTCGGTAAGTCGAAAACCCGCAAAGGGCGACTTAGGCAAAAATGAGCGTCTCGGTGGACTGAAAACCTGAAAGGGCGGTCCAGGCAAAAATTAGAGACAAAAAACAGAAAAAAATTCATCCTGGTAGATTGAAAACCTGAAAGGGCAATCTAGGCAAAAATTAAGGATTTATGACAAAGTAACTGCATCAGTCCGTACTTCGTCACCTGAGGAGTCTTCTTCATCAAAGGATCTTCGATCAAATCACCGCCAATCTGAAGCGACAAGCACAGTTGGAACTCAAAGTTGTTAAGGGAATAGTGGTTATTGCTTTCAATGTAGCCTTTTCCGCATAATTACCATTTCCAACTTTTGTAAATACTCTATGGAATCACGCCTTTAGCTGATTACCATCCTATTAAATAAATTTGAGCCTTGTGCCCACTTGTTTGCAATCTCTAATTTCTTTTAGCTTGCAAAATGACGCTTTAATTGTGTTATTCGCTTTTGAAAGAAAAAGAAAAAAAAGTTTTAAATGAATTTACTTCACTTTTTCAAAATAAAAGCGAAACTTTCCTTTGAGTTGTGAACAACAGAAGGAACATCAACAGCTATCTCCACAGGATGAATCAAAGATTATGATAGGAAAAGCTCTTCTATCCCCAGTGAAGAAGCTCTTCTACCCCCATTGAAGAAGCTCTTTTATCCCCAGTGATGAAGATTTTCTATCTCCAGTGAAAAGGTTCTTTCATCTCAACAAGAAAAGATGCTTATCTTCCCCAGAGAAGTTTAAAGCACGCAACACCATTCATCACCTGTGTTATCTACACCGTGTTGAAGAACATTTGCCAAGTATCTGGTTGTATTGCGACGTCGGTCCCTCTCCAGTATATACTTCTTTGTCTGTCAGTATTGTAAGTATGCATGCTACATTCATGACATTCATCATTCATACATATTTGCATCATTTATGCATTCTTGCATTTTTTTAATACTTACTTGTTCAGGATATATCTATCCCAAAAAAGAAGAGAAAAAAAAAGAAGAGAAAAAAAAAAAGAGAAGAAAGAAAAAAGAAACGAGTATGGGTGTGTCATCCCTCCAAATAGATTGTCACCCATAAGCAGAAAAAACATATTCTTTCTCCAGTTCCCCACTGAGATCATTCCTCGTGGAAGAAGGTTGCTTTAGTTTCTCCTCTCAAAACAAAGGAGAAAATACCCATTCGAGTTCATTCCTCATTGGGTACAAAGTCTTGTTTGACTGTTTCTTTCCAATTCATTCATGGATAGAACCTTGTCTTTACCAAAAATTCAAATTCCGATTCCTCAAACAGAGTCGTGAAAAAATAGACAATAAGCAATAGCCTCGTCATTTGAGCAGCTTATGTCTCTTTCAAAAGTTCTTCCCCTCAAGGAAATCAATCATGAAGACCATTTGACAATCAGGGCCTTATTACTGTTCACCAGGCTGAATAACCAGTAATTTCCCTAGCAAAGTCTCCAGAATCATTTTATCACTCGGCTGATAATTGATCATGTCTTCAAAACCACTATCACGAGGCTGGTAGTCGGTAACTTTTTGTTCTGGTTATATTATTAAACATGTCTATCACAAGGCTGATAGTCGGTAATATTAACCGAACCTTTGAAACTCTTTTTACCTTGTCAAGTCTATCACCATGCTGATAGTCGGTAATATAGTTTCATACCTTTCACCTTCGCATTATTAAACAAGTCTATCCCCATGCTGATAGTCGATAATGTCGATAGGTAAGCTTTTCTTACAAAGCTATCATTCCCCGGTGAAGCATACACTTGCTTTCTCGAAAAACGGATTCTCTTCCTAAAACGGATTGAGACATCCTTCCCAATATCTTTTCCCCAGTGGAGTCAGTTTGATATCCCTCGGTAAAGATATCCTTGTATCATTCGCAATTTTGGTATCTTAGGTCCAAAATTTGCGTCTTCTGATATTTAAGTCTCTTCCACCCTATCAAAACGAAGATTTTCAATCTTCATGTCTCAGGTTGAAGAAACTTAAATAGGGGCATCTGTCATACCCCAATTTTTGACCTAAGATACCACCTCATATCATTTGCATATGCATCATTTGCATCTCTAACAAATTGCATAGCTTGTGTTTGTTACTTGTGCTCAGCAGGGTTTAATCAAGAGATCACTCATCAGTGCAAGAAACAATCAATTAGGGTTTTGTTCTCCCTTCATCTCAAATGAATCATCTTCATCAATAATCAACATTTGGTCCTCAGAGATTCATTTCAACAAGCTCAACAGCTTTGAATCGACTGAATTAGGGTTTTGACTGAAGATAGCATACTCCTGACTTTTGCTCAGGATGTGACCCAATGACTTGGGACATGACCTCAAGACCCCAAGTACATCATTTTGACCTAATCCATCGGCTCATAACATCTCCTACACAAAGATTGATCAGACAAATCCTCAGATCAGAGTTTTGAACTATCAGGGACCAAAATCAGGGATCACAATTGGGAAACCCTAAAAACCCCCAGGAAGTCAATAAAAGGTTTCAATCATCCTCAAATAATCCCTATGACAATATCCCATGGAAATTGCATCTCAATTCAAGGTCCACAGTCATCAATTTCATCAGGTCGACAATTAGGGTTTTGACCTAATTCACTGAATAACTGACTTTTTAATCAGGACATGGTGCCACAACTCAAACCATGGCTCAATATCCTCTAATGCTTCAATATGATCCATTCATACCACTCATTTGGTGAGGATAGCCTGTTTCATTTGAAATCTCCAGAAACGCGATTCGTCTGAAAAGTCAACTGTACAAGATCACCATTGACTTTTGGGGAATTTTGGTCAACCATGACTTTTGAAGTTTTAAATCATCAATATATGATATGAGAAGTCATTTGATCAAGAAAAATCAAGAAAATCAATCAAGAATCAAAAAGTCAAAAGTTTGACTTTCATACTTAGAAAATTTTTCTAAGTGTTTTTCATGGTTTTTTCCAAACTTTGAAAGGGAATTTCTCAAAATTTCACCTACAAACTGAAAAAAACTTCCAACATGAAAGTTGTAGATTTTGATCCAATAAACAACTTTGACACATATAAATTTTTTCCATAAGATCAACCATTTAAGAGATATGGAGCTTCAAAGTTGGTACTTTTTGAAAACTTCACTTAAAACTTCATTTTCTTCAAAGTTCATGGAACTTTTTCACCCATTTCCTTAAGAGACTTGAGGAAACTTTCAACTAGGCTTTTGAAGTGTGTAATATGAGCTTTCCAAAATATCAAAGAGCATGAAAAAATATGGAGTGTAGGTATGGTTTTGAATTATGCATTTAGTGATCATTTTCACTTGAATTTTCACCATTTTTCACTAAGTTTCAAGACTACATGACCTATAATCCAAGCAATGATGCAAAGAGGCAATAATTGAAGAGATATTTTCTGATATGAGATCAGAATGGAAGAGGATAAGAAGCTTGGGATTTAACCATGGTTTAGTAACTTTTAACCATGTGCATTAAATGTAAAGATTCCATTTTATCTTCAAATGCCAAATCACCAATTCTTGATCAACTTGCAAAGCTTTGTATTCAGAAACCTTGGCCTATAAATAGAGGTCCAAACTTCATTACAAATCACCCCAAAACCTCACAATTATAGGTTTTCTCTCTTCTTTCTTGAATTACAAGTCATGTGTTTCAAAGTGAGGTAGAAAACTCAACCTCCATCTCTTGCAAGTTCTGACCAAAGTGATGCTTCCCACAAACCACAAACATCATATGGGATGTGTTTGATCCATCCATACACCCCAAATCACCCTAAATCTCAGAATCACTCTTCAACCACCATATTTGCATAAAATGAGCCTTAACATATCAATTCTCATACCAGGCCATATCTGTCCAAGTTAATCATCTAAACACACTCCATATACTTCACATGAACTGTTCCAACCATCATACATGATCTGAAACATCAAAATCAACTAGCTTGATCCTCACTTGAGCTAAACTGCAGTTCGGGTACCACAAGGTGATCAAGAGGTTTCCAGTTCATTCCAGGCATTCAAACACATCACATAAGGTCCATTGAAGCTATCCAGATCATCACAAAGCATCTGTAACACCTCCAGGCACGATTTCAATTTCCAGTTTGGCCGTTTTTGAAGGTAAGCTACTTGAACTTCAAACTCTATGAATCATGCATCATGAATGAAATATGAACATACCATCTCATTTCTGCACACATGAGGATCATTAACCCTCAATCAATTGCTATTTATCTTGCACATACACGATTTCATGATCAATCTCAGAATTAGGGTTCTTCGTGTTCATCAGAGAATTAATCATCTTAGAGCAAAAATAAATGAAATTAAAGGTCATCATCATGTTCCTCGTCCAAAACCGAGTGAGATAGACCCTTTGATCGATCAAAACAACACAGTTTTGAAGAATTTTGAAAATCAGTTAGGGTTGTGTTCTTGGCGCGTTTTTTGGTTCAGAAAATTCAAATTGTTGTTTTAAAATATATTAAACTGGAAGCGTATGTATTACAAGCCACAAGCGTGGCTCAGTTGGCAAGTGTTTTGGCTGGTGAGAGAGAGGGCGTGAGTTCAAGCCCTATTGGAGACAAAACCAATTTTTTGCAACCTATTTTCTTTCATTTTTTAACAAACTTTAACCATTCATTTAACCAATCAAAATTCATTATTTTCACTTCATTTTTTTTTACACTCTTTATTTAATATACATATTTTGACAATATTAAAAAAAATCACAAAAAAAGATTCATTTGATATATTTTTAATTAGGTTTAAAATGATACATTTTTAAGTATTTTTAAATACTTTAAATATTGTTTTTTTCATTTGATTTTCAAACTTAATCATTTGTAAATATTTTTGAGCAAACCCTAATCATCTAAGTGTTAATTAAGGATAATTTTTTTTTGTTCACCTTGATTAATTTGACTCCTTTCAAAATTCAAATCGTTTTAAAACGAGCGATCGCGTCTCTTTTCAAAAACGATAAACCATTTCTTCTTTTGAAACTATTGATTAAATCTTTTAATGATCAATTGATTTTCAAAACGATGTGGGGCCTCTCGAATATTAGAGAGTGTAAGTCCCATTTCTTTTCTTTTTGTACAGTTTTTTTAAACAATAAAACTTTTTCAAAATAAAATCTTTTCAAACATTCAAATCATTTTCAAAACCATCCACCCTGTTTTATGAAAATAAAACAGGGGCCTCTCGAATATTAGAGAGTATAAGACCCACTCCTTTTTCTTTTTACACAGTCTTTTTTAGTCAAAATAAATAAACTTTCTTTCAAAACAAACTTTCAAACCGTTTTTCAAACGACGCGTCTGTTAACAAAACAATTTCAAAGCTTCTCAAATATACCATGGGCCTCCATGTAGGTATAAGCCCCAAGCCCTTTTTGTACATACCCATTCCAGTACATGAAATTAGGTATTTCATTGTACGCCTTTTTGTACATACACTTTTTTGTACATACCTCGATCAGTTTGATTTTTTTAACTTTGAATGACAAACCAAAAATGAAGGTTTCTTTAAATCTTCCCAAAAATACCATGGGCCTCCATGTAGGTATAAGTCCCAAGCCCTTTGTAAATACCTGTTTACATAGCTTTGAATAAACTCAAATGGACCTCTCCCCGAGTGTGAGTCCCGAGCCCTGTGTATACAAATGGATCATGCTTACAGGTATATTTCCTTCATAAACTCCATTATATACACACACTTTGTCATATATGTATAACTGTTCATATTTGTTCATGTACTTGTTCATGTTTGTTCGTACTTGTTCATATTTGTGATTGTGTTATATATGCTTGTTCAACTTAGTACAACACTAGGTTCCCCATAGCCTCCTATTGGGCTTCGTACAAAGAATCTCCACTAGTTTAGGTTAGGACATAGAGTATGGTTTCCCGGTGAAATCGCTCTAAGAGCTCAAACCAACTATACCATGCCTCCCCTTGGGCTTTGTACAAACGAGTGACCCTCCCATAGCCTCCTCTTGGGCTTACAATGCAAGGACCCTGGATTGTCCCTCCCATAGCCTCCTCTTGGGCTTACAATGCAAGGACCCTCGGATAGCCTCCTCTTGGGCTTCGTACAAGGACCCACGGGCTTCTTATAAGCATCCCCCAATATCCAAAACCAAATACCCTAGGAGATTAGACATTTTTCATCTCTATGCTAGGAGTATCTCTTATATATCATCACAAACAATCAATCAAAAATCAAACTTTTTTGCCACAAGGCTGGCTAATCAATCAAACTGTTTTACCACCGTACTGGATGATTAATCAAAGTTTTTGTCACAAGGCTGACTTCATTGAAACTTTTGCCACAAGGCTGGCTGATTAATCAAAGTTTTTGTCACAAGGCTGACTTCATTGAAACTTTTGCCACAAGGCTGGTTAAACAACCAAAACATCTTTATCATTCTAAGCACCCTAAGTGGCATGGCCCCGGGCTTATAATGAAAAGATTTTCAAACAAAAAATCAAACAGATGTATGTGATGATATAGATTAGATACATCTAGCATTTAGACGACATTTGTCTATTTTCCTTTGCTTCCACTAGCATAAGTGGGAACTACGATTGCTCTGACTTTCTCAACATCCCTTTGAGAATACGTAGGCACAAGGTCGATCCTTGGCGAGCAAAACAAAACAAAAAAAACCATTCAAACCTTAGCACCCGTAGACCCCGAGCTACAGATGCTCTGATTCCCTCTAGGGGATATGTATGCAGAGGATCGCGATGATCTTTGCGAGCATAATCAAACAAACACCTTAGGTCCCACCTATTTCTCACAAGAACCTCCACCATAACAAGAATGGAATGAAAAACAAAGCAAAGAAACCTATAGAGTACTATAGATACGTTGGGTGCTAATACCTTCCCTTCGTATAACCAACCCTCTTACCCAAGATCTCTCCCCCCACTTTTAGGTTATTGCAGCTTTTTTCCTTTTCCTCCTTTGGAAATAATAAAAAGTTTGGTCGGTACAAAAGAAAAATCATTTTTTTGAGCACTCGAGCCCAAAGAAGGCATCAGGTGTCTCATCCCACAAAAAAGAGGAATCAAAACGGTTTTTCGCCCGCGACACGTACACCGAGCATCAACGTCGAGCGACGCGAGCTATAAGAAAGGCGGGGGTCCGGCTGCATGAACCCTTTTCCTGACATACTCGATAACAAGATCTTGTGCAAGTTCAGAAGCGAGCAACGCATAGCGTGCGCATACCAAACAGACTCGATGAGACTAGGCAGGGGTTGATTGCTAACCCTTTCCACGTGCCTTCCATGAGGACTTAACGGAGTGCCATATAGGACGTATTACACCGTGACTCCCTGCCGCAAAGCACAAATATAAACCCACCAACAAAAACAGAGCCTCTTTCGAGGGCTTGGCCAGATGAATGTCTAGGTCCTACTTCTCATGTTAAAGGATGATGCGGGAAAGCGATAAAGTGCAATAGAAATAAAATGAAACGGGATCAATACCAAACGGATGATGATCCGTAAACTACAGCGAAGCAAAGCGAAGAAACTAAGAATCCCGCAAGCGAGCTAGCAAAGCAAAAGCAAATGGTCAGCACACCGATTAGCCATAGAAGCACACAAAGTTCGACATGCGCGTCGAGCACAATCACAATACACCTGCAAGCGGAACAAGCAAACCAAACAAGCAGATATAAAGTAATAGGAACGTGTCTCCAAGATGAGAACACGAGGCGAGCGGATAAGATTGTGTCCCGCAAATGAAACGGAACACACAAGTAATAAGCGTCGATCGGTGACTATCCAAGAACCTTTCATACTAGCACACAAGTTAGAGATAACAAACATCGCAATCGGAATTGCGTTATTACTATAAAGCGAAAGGAAACGGACAAGTAATGTAAACATGAAATGGATAATGAAACATCAAAGAGAAATCAAACATGGATGATCTACAAAACAATGAAAACTAAGCATCTAGTAAGATAGTACGTCTCATAAGCTTTCCGACGATATAAAGAACGTGCAAATCGGAGTTACGAGGAAAAAGTTATGCAAGATTGAAGTTAGGAAAGAAAACACAAAAATTGCACACAGGAACCGGTTCCTGCCCAGGACAACCCGGTTCCTAGTACAAAAACACAGAACCTGGCCAAACAGAGTAAACTGGGAACCGGTTCCCCCCTAGGGACAACCCGGTTCCTAGTACAAAAACACAGGGGCATGCATATTTCAAGCAGCTGGGAACCGGTTCCTGGCTGGGACGAACCGGTTCCTGGCACAAAAGCACAGGGGGAAAAACAACGCAGGAACCGGTTCCCACCTAGGGACAACCCGGTTCCTGGTACAAAAAGCCAGAGAATCAGCATTTTGGATTGATTGGGAACCGGTTCCTGGCTGGGACGAACCGGTTCCTGGCGTAGTAAAACAGAATTTCATGCATTTTTTAAGTCTTGTAGCCATTCGCAATCAAAACCGTACCGACTCGCAATCAAAACAAACAAACATCGAATCGTGGATTAAACACGTGTCATACAAGTCGAACGAGCATAATCATGCAAAGCGCGACGCGTCAAGCAAAGCGATTATCAAGCAAAAAGTGTAGTACATGCATTTATACGAACACGTTGAGTACGTCGCAAACAACACGCATTAACATCGACAATTATACACACAAAATCATTACCGAATCACGGATTCAAACACGAACATCACAATTCATCATCAACGGATATCAACCATAAGCAATAAACATCAAATCTAACCATAATTCTCATGAACATTATCGATTCGAGCAAAAATGAACAAATTCACCGATCAATCATCATCAATCATCCATAAATCAAGAACAAGAAGTAGATCTAGATTTGAATTCACATAATAAACAACAATTAAGCACTTAATTCAAGATTCGAAAGCATACCGGATGAAGATCCAAACCGAAGCGCGAACACGAACACGATACGAACGCGAACACGACACGAACGCAAACACGAAAGCAAAAATCCGGAAGGAGAGAGGGGGAGGGCGCGCGCTATGTAGTGATGAGAGGAGAAGAATTCGAACTTCGGATCTTGATTTCTTCAATCCATCTTCATGATCTTGATCCAAATTGATGAATATTGATGAAAGTTTTATGTAATTTGTGGTTTTGATTCAAGAGAATTGAGAGAGAATTGAGAGAAAGTGTTTGTGAAGAAACTTGGTGAATTGAAATTATGAGAGTTCCCCTTTGATTTGTGAAGAGCAAAATGTTTATATATTGTCAATGCAAAATGTCCAAATTGCCCTCGGTGCGTCTTATTTTGGTTCGTTTTTAAGGAAACTCGGTTCGGCTCTGAATTCCGAAACGAAACCAATGCCACTGTGAAGATGAACAAATTCTTGACTCGTCGCCGCGAGAATTGTCTCAATCCGATAAGAGATGAAGAAAATACGCCCGTTTGAATAACGAGAAACACCGATTCATCTGGTGCGACTGTGCAGAATTTTGTGAGTACCGCTCAAAGAACTCAATAAAACCCTATCTTCGGCTCAGAATCTGAACAGGCATGTGTGACGAAGAATCGAAGCTAACGAAATTTTCGAGAAAATGCCGCCGGAATGGGCTTCATACGATAAAAATCGAAGAAGTTATGAATTTTCAAACTAGGCCCGACACACTCGAAAACACACTTTTTATCAAAACAACGCGATGATCCTTAAAATTCTGGGAATTTTCCGTGCATAATTGGCCTTCGGTCCGAACATATGAAATCTTGGTAATGATGGTACGGAGCTCCAGTTAAATTTTCAAGCAAGTCCGACGAGCGGATTAGGAGATATGAATTTTCCGAGGTCCGAAACCCTACATTCAGCACTGTTTTTCACTGTGAAATCTCAAATAACTTGCAAATCTGGCGACCTTCCTCAAAGAATTGGCTTCCGAGCCAAACATGAAAGTTGTAGATATCGTTGAAACGGTCAGGACAATGCGGGAACTTAGCTCATATCACCTTCCAAATATGACTTGCGAATTTTCTCGTATTTCCACTGTTTAAACCATTTTTCACGCCTTTCTTCCTAAACCCATGAAAACTCTCTATTATTTTTCTTCAATTTTTGAATGACGAAATAAACGTCATTATTAACTTATAGCTCAAATAAAGAGGGTAAATTTTGGGGTGCAAGACTTGCACAATCAAAGAAGGCGACCTTGTGCTTAAAAAGATTCAATCTTTTCTCACAGATTCGAGAGTGATATGGACTCACAAATATGACGGCCCATACGTGGTCAAGAGAGCTTTCTCAGGAGGAGCCTTAATACTCACGACTATGGATGGAAAAGAATTCACCCGTCCTATTGTCATACCCCAAAATTTACCCGTTATAATTCGCATCATTTAATTTATTTAGGGAGTTAAAAATTAAGAGCCATAGGGTTTAATACACCTATTATTAAACTCGATCTCTTATAAAATTCCCGTATAAATTGTTGTCATCATTTAATCACCAAAATATTTGAGCTTCAACTTGTTTTGGGCCCATATGTTTCTCATCATTTAATCACTTCTTATTATCCTTTTACCGATTAAATACTATTATTGTCACTAATTATAAAATTATTATTAACTTTTAATTATTAATTAAGATTAACATTAGGATTATCAGTATTTAAATAAATATTATTTGGTTAGTTTAGGATTATTGGTTATATTAGTATCAATTTTATTATTTAAAATGTTTTTTTAGTTAAAATTATAGTTAGTTTAGTTTGGATAATTAAATTAGATAAGTTAATTGGGATTATTGTTTTTTTGTTGTTGTTTTTGTTGTTTTAGGCCATAAACAAAAAAAAGAGAGAAACAGGATATGGAGTCGGGTCAGGCCCAATGGGCGTTGGGTTAACAGGCGGGTCAAACCGACCCGGCCCTGTTCATCTTCCTTTACGCCCTAAACCCTAGCTTTGCATCACCAGCGGCGCCGCTGCTTCAACCAAGCAAACCCTAATCACATTCAGATTGCCCAGGCCCAAAGATCCAAAATGAAAACGGAATCAATCAAAACAACATCAAAAAATGAATCAAATATTAACAGAAACAAAATCGTGAACACATTGAATCTGAACGAAATAAAATAAAAAATTTTCATTAATACATCAAATATTATAAATCAAAATTGAATCGAATTTCCTAAACGAATCTAATCTAATCTAATCTATATTTTCCTAATCAAACGAAACCCTAAGTCTATAAGAACACAATGAGAAGAAGGGGATTGGGGTCAGAGAAATTTTCTGGAGAGCGCCGCCTTTGGACCTTCATCTTCAACTTGCGAAAACAGAAAAAAGACCGAGATTAGAAGGGAGTTGGAGAACACACGATCCTGAAATTGAAGAAAAAAGGTAACCGAGTCTCGAACTTAGCCTAGGAGATCTGATTACATGTTTTAATTGTTGTGTTTGTTTGTGAATTTGGGGGTTTAGGGTTGCGATTCAAGGTTAGGGTTCGTCGTTAGGTTAGGGTTAGGTTAGGGTTCTTGAATGAGGAGTCTTCAATGAGGAGTTTTCTTTTCCTTGGTTTCTTCTTTTCAGCAACCTTTTCATCTTCCACATTCTTGTTATTCATCTTTCTCTTCTTCTTCTTCTCAGCGGTTTCATTTTTACTCTTTTTATTTTCTACTGAAGCAACCCGAATTCCTTCAGCAACAACTTCTTCTTGAACGGCTTTCTCAACAACAGTAGCAGCAGCTACACTTTGGACTTCCTTCTCCTGGTTGACAGAAGGGTGATCAAATTTTCGCTTTGTCCTTCTTTCCTTCTTGACACCAGCTTCAGGTGCATCTTCCGAGACATCTTCCGAAGCAGCAGGCCTGGAAGTAGAAACTTTCTTGTGACCACTTTTAGCAGGAGCATCTTTGTCTTTTTCTTCCTTTAGTGAGTTCAGATAATTAGTTCTGACTCCTGGCAGTTCACTTCTGAAGAAGGATTCAAAGTCCGAAAGAACAGGATCCCTTCTGTTCCTTGCACCTGGGAGAGGTTGAGGGGTTTGTCTGATAGATTTAATAACCTTCATCTTTCTCAAGGTGAGAGCATTCAAACAGCTTCCTGTATCAACAACAAGATCTTTGATGGTCCCTTGAGCTTCCAAGTCCTCAACAATCTTAGAGTGAACCAGAAGATTTGTAATAATTCTTCCAAAAGGAATAATGCAACTCTTCTTTGCTCTGAAAGCGTTTCTGGAATCTCTTACAGTAGTCCACATGTGGTTGAAGATTATGTAGATAATATCAACCTTCTTCTGAGTGGCTATGCAATAAAGAATATACTTCTGCTCATTGTTGACAAAATCTGCAGAATGGGTTGCTTTTTTGTGATAGAAGCACCCCAGAAGAATCTTGGTCCAGACTTTGTAGAGATCCTTCATGTCCTTGACTCGCTTTGTTTGCTTCAAGTCTGTATAGAGAGTGGCCAAAACCTCATCCCACTCAGCCCTTTGATCAACTTCATGAACACCTTCAGGGTTTCTTAGGTCAAACATCATTCTCAGAATGTTTTCAGTAACAACCACAAACATCCCATGGACAAAGGACATAATAGATTTAGGGGCAACAACAGCATGCACCCAAAATTCCTTTACAAGATCTGGGTAAACCGGTCCACAGAACTCAGCAAATAATGAAGTCCATCCTTGAAAAATGATATCTTCTTTAAGGTGAAATTCATGCTCTTCAAGACTATCAAAGTCTACCATAAGTTCACAGCATAACTTCCAACTCCTTTTTGGGAATAGAGCAGGAGATAAGTGGAACAATTTGTAGATCTTCTTCTTGGAGATTAAGAGGAATAGATGAGCCAGCGTTGAGAGATGACGAAGCAGCCATTGAAACAGTACTGAGATTGCAAGAAATATTTTTGGGTTTGCGCTTAGAGTTTGAGAAAAGACCAAAGAGATTGCAAAAATGCGTGCAAGAAGAACGAGAGAATGGGAGCGAAAAAGATAAACGTTATGATTTGAAATGTATTTATAGAGACGGATTTGAAAAAGAATGCAATAAAATTATGAGAGTGAACAGTTACAGAATCAAATGAAATCAATTGCATTAAATGATGAGTGACGTTAGGTGAGAGATCGTGGTAATTGAAATGATTTAACACAGTTACCTAGGGCGGCGTCCCATCAGATTCACTCACGCTTTTACCAACTGTACAGACACGTGTTCACCATCAGAATACACTTGATGACAGCTGTGTTGCACTGAATAGAACTTTTCATCTTCTGATTCTGATCACTGCTTCTGATTATTATTCTTTAGAAATGATCTAGTTCTGATAGGATCATCTTTCTTTCCAAGGATCACATCTTCTGAGTGAGCTGAGGTGAGTCTAGAAGATCTTCTGACTGTTGGCTCTTCAGAAATTCTGAGATTCTCTAAAGATGCAGCAACTTGATCTTCTGATCCTTTGCTTCTGAGACTTTCAGCTTCTGAAACTTTGCTTCTTGGTTCTTCAGCTTCTGATATATTAATATCTATATCTGCAAAATTCTCAAACTGCTTTGGCTTTTCAAGACCAAGCTTATCATCAAATCTGATATTGATTGATTCTTCTACAACCAATGTTTCAGTATTGTATACTCTCTAGCCTTTAGAGCGTTCAGAATATCCAAAAAGGAATCTTTTTTGTGCCTTAGAATCAAACTTACCAAGATGATCTTTTGTAGAGTCCTATTCTTTCGCTCTACAACTCCCTTTTGCTGTGGAGTTCTAGGGCAAGAGAAATCATGGGCAATACCATTTTCTTTGAAGAACTCCTCAATGAATATGTTCTCAAATTCACCACCATGATCACTTCTGACCTTTATGATTTTACACTCCTTCTCAGATTGAATCTGAGTGCAGAATTCAAAGAACACTGAATGAGACTCATCCTTGTGTTTTAAGAACTTTACCCATGTCCAGCGGCTATAATCATCTACGATGACTAATCCATATTTCTTCCCTCTGACAGATGTTGTTTTGACTGGTCCAAACAGATCAATGTGCAGAAGTTCTAACGACCTAGAGGAAGAGACAACATTCTTAGATTTGAATGCATGTTTGGAGAACTTGCCCTTCTAACATACTTCACAAAGAGCATCTGATTTATATTTCAGATTTGGGAGTCCTCTGACCAGATTTAGTTTGTTAATCTGAGAAATCTTTCTCAAACTAGCATGTCCTAATCTTCTGTGCCAGACCCATTGCTCTTTAGAAACAGACATAAGACAAGTCACCTTCTACTTCTCAAGATCAGAAAGATCAATCTTATAAATGTTGTTCTTTCTCTTGTCTCTAAATAAGATTGAGCCATCCTTCTGACTTACAGCCTTGCAAGACTTTTGATTGAAGATTATATCATAACCATTGTCACTTAATTGGCTTATGGACAATAAGTTATGCGTTAATCCTTCTACAAGAAGTACATTAGTTATGGAAGGAGAGTTACCAAAACTTATGGTTCCAGAGCCAATGATCTTGCCCTTCTGATCTCCTCCAAACTTGACTTCTCCACCAGGCTTAAGCACCAGGTCTTGGAACATAGACCTTCTTCCCGTCATGTGTCGCGAGCACCCAGAGTTCAGGTACCATGACATTTTGTGCCTTGTCTTCTTTGCTGCCAAGGATATCTGCAACAGAAATTATCTTCTCCTTAGGTACCCACAATTTCTTGGGTCCTTTCTTGTTAGTTTTCCTCAAGTTCTGATTGAACTTGGGTTTAGCATAATAATTAACAGGAGGAACAGCATGATATTCTTTAGGTTTGGCAGCATGATATTTTTTAGGTTGTGTCACATGCTTCTTAGTGTGTGTAGTATGAAAGCTTTGTGCATGTGAAGTGAGCCTAATATCATGTGAGTGGCCATATTGAACTGATCATACAATGGCTTGTATGTGATTTTCAAATCATCTACAAGTTCAAATTTACGTGGGATATAACCCTCATAGCCAACGCCAATCCTTTTGTTTCCACAAACACCATATATCATTGAAGCAAGATGACTTCTGCCAATACTTCTAGATAGGAACTTTCTGAAGCTCGAGTCATATTCTTTCAGAATATGATTGAGGCTAGGAATGGATTTTTCTGATTCAGAAGGAGATCCAGCATCTTTGGATAATTTTAAAACTTTTTCCTTCAGTTCAAAGTTTTCCACTTCCAGCTTCTTAGTTTCAAATTCAAATAGTTTTTTTAGCTTTTTGTATTTGATACTAAGATGAGCCTTGAGTTCCAGAAGTTCAGTTAAACTGGAAACTAACTCTTCTCTAGATAGTTCAGAAAATACCTCTTCAGAATCTGATTCTGATGTAGATTCTGATCCATCATTCACTGTGGCCATCAGTGCAAGATTTGCCTGCTCGCCTTCAGAGTCTGATTCTGATTCTGATTCTGAATCATCCCATGTTGCCATAAGACCTTTCTTCTTATGAAACTTCTTCTTGGGATTCTCCTTCTGAAGTTTTGGACATTCATTCTTGAAGTGTCCAGGCTCATTGCACTCATAGCAGATGACCTTCTTCTTGTCAGATCTTTTGCCACCAGAAGATTCTCCTCTTTCAGGCTTCTTTGAACTTCTGAAGTTCTTGAATTTCCTTTGCTTACTCTTCCAGAGTTGGTTAACACTTCTGGAGGATCATTGAAAATTCATCTTCTTCTTCTGATTCTGATTCTTCAGAATCTTCTTCTTCAGCCTGAAAAGCGTTAGTGCAGTTTTTATAATTAGATTTCAATGCAATAGACTTACCTTTCTTCTGAGGCTCATTTGCATCCAGCTCTATCTCATGGCTTCTCAAGGCACTGATTAGCTCTTCCAAAGAGACTTCATTCAGATTCTTTGCTATCTTGAATGCAGTCACCATTGGACCCCATCTTCTGGGCAAGCTTCTGATGATCTTCTTTACATGATAAGCCTTGGTGTAGCCTTTGTCCAGAACTCTTAATCCAGCAGTTAGCGTTTGAAATCTTGAGAACATCTTCACAATATTTTCATCGTCCTCCATCTTTAAGGCTTCATATTTTTGGATTAGGGCAAGAGCTTTGGTCTCCTTAACTTGAGCATTTCCTTCATGGGTCATTTTCAATGACTCCTATATATCATAGGCAGCTTCCCTGTTAGATATCTTCTCATACTCAGCATGAAAGATAGCATTCAGCAAAACAGTCCTACATTTATGATGATTTTTGAATAGCTTCTTTTGATCATCATTCATTTCTTGTCTTGTAAGCCTTACGCCAGTAGCTTTCACTGGATGTTTGTAACCATCCATTAGCAGATCCCATAAGTCACCATCTACACCAAGGAAATAACTTTCAAGTTTATCTTTCCAGTATTCAAAGTTGTCACCATCAAACACTGGTGGTCTAGTGTAACCATTGTTACCATTTCCATTGTGTTGCTCAGCAGAGCCAGATGTAGATGTATTTGTTGGATCTTCACCAGCCATCTTGTACTGAAGCGTTTTTCTCTTCTTGAATCTTTTCTAAACACGGTTAAAGGCTTGCACCTTAGAACCGGCGCTCTGATGCCAATTGAAGGATAGAAAAACACTTAGAAAGGGGGGGTTTGAATAAGTGTAGCTTTAAAACTTGTAAGATAAAAACAATTTGCACAATGATTTTTATCCTGGTTCGTTGTTAACTAAACTACTCCAGTCCACCCCCTTGGAGTGATTTACCTCACCTGAGGATTTAATCCACTAATCACACGAGTTTACAATGGTTTTCCACTTAGATAACTTCTAAGTCTTCTAGAGTATACTGATCACAACCTGATCACTCTAGGAACAAACTGCTTAGATACCCTCTAAGACTTTCTAGAGTATACTGATCAACAACCTGATCACTCTAGTTCTTACAACTTAATGCTAAACAAATTCTTTTAAGAGTTACAATGCTTCTTATAAAGCTATTATCACAACTGTGATTTTCTCTTAAGTTTAAGCTTAATCTCACTAAGATATTACAGCAGCAATGTAGTGAGGTTGATGATGAAGTTTGAGAGCTTTTTGAATTTGACAGCGATTTTGTATATTTGCGCAAGTGTTGTATTCAGCTTCTCATCTGAACTTCAATATATATAGGCGTTTGAGAAGATGACCGTTGGGAGCATTTAATGCTTTGCGTAATCCGTACATCATTGCATTTAATGTTTCACTCTTTTGTCAACTACCTCGAGCCTTGCTTTTGCTGTGTCTACTGACGTTGCCTTTAATAGCTTCTAACGTTCCTTTTGTCAGTCAGCGTAGCCTGCCATCTTGTACTTGCTTCTGATCTGATGTTTGTGTAAACAACGTTTGAATATCATCAGAGTCAAACAGCTTGGTGCAGAACATCTTCTTGTCTTCTGACCTAGAAGTGCTTCTTAGCGTGATACCATGAGAACTTCAGTGCTTCTGCTTCTGATCTCAAGTTCTTCTGATGCTTCCATAGACCATGTTCTGATTCTGCTTGACCATCTTCTGATGTCTTGCCAGACCATGTTCTGATGATGCATGCTGAACCTTCTGAGTCAGTGCTTCTTGCGCTGATTTTGTGCATACTCTTTATGTAATTCCTGAAATGAAAATTGCAAAGTATTAGAGTACCACATTATCTCATACAAAATTCATATACATTGTTATCATAAAAACTAAGAATATTGATCAGAACAAATCTTGTTCTAACACCAAATGGTGCAGGTGAGCTTGTCAGAACTATGACAAGTAATCCTATTGGTGCAGGTGAACTTGCTAGAGCTATAGCAAGTGATCCTGTTGGGGTTCACAAACTACGGAAACTTACTAGAACTATAGTAAGTGGGGGCTCACAAACTACGGAAATTTACTAGAACTATAGTAAGTGGGGTTCACAAACTACGAAAGCTTGCTAGCGCTATAGCAAGTTAACTATCTTCTACATAAAAAACTGCAAGTCGTCGCTATTGATAGTTACGTTTACCCATTACGTTAGTCCCTCGGCAGTGATCAAAGGGTTTTACAAAGGGTTCTTCAATGGGGTTTATCACGTTAGTCCCTCGGCAGTGATCTTCTTCAAGACTACAAAGGGTTTCACAAAGGGGTTTTACAAAGGTTCTTCAATGAGGTTTATCACGTTAGTCCCTCGGCAGTGATCTACTTCAAAAATACAAAGGGTTTTGCAAAAGGGTTTTACAACAAGGTTTTCAAAGGGTTCCGCAATTGGGTTTATCACGTTAGTCCCTCGGCAGTGATCTTCTCCAAAACATCATCAACAACAAACAAACGTTTTATCTTTCTTTTCAGAGTTACTAACATACTTCAACTAACATAACTAACAATCATGCATCATTCAATTAACATACCTCATTCATACATAATGCATATACATACATCGCTCTAATTTATTTTGAGAAGCCCGCTGCATCATACATCGCATGCATCATAACATCGCATAAAATTTAGGTTGCCTTTTTAGGCCGTACTACAATCAAAGCAGGTGGTTCCTTTCGAAAGCATCTGCTTCACATTCAAAAAAAAGAAGGGTATTTACCTTGGGTGGCATCTGTAAGCCCATCTCCCACAAAACTTCTTCCCAACAAATACAAATTTCAGGGCATTCTCAGTGTCTAATCATCTTCGACCTTTAGATCACGATAGGCAGACGTGCCTATCTAACTCTTCAGGTTTAAGAAGATTGAACAGGGGTAACTGTCATACCCCGAAATTTACCCGTTATAATTCGCATCTTTTAATTTATTAATGGAGTTAAAAATTAAGAGCCATAGGGTTTAATACACCTATTATTAAACTCGATCTCTTATAAAATACCTGTATAAATTGGTTTAAAATAAATAGGGGTGTGAATAGCAAATATTTGAGCTTCAACTTGTTTTGGGCCCATATGTTTCTCATCATTTAATCACTTCTTATTATCCTTTTACCAATTAAATACTATTATTGTCACTAATTATAAAATTATTATTAATTTTTAATTATTAATTAAGATTAACATTAGGATTATCAGTATTTAAATAAATATTATTTGGTTAGTTTAGGATTATTGGTTATATTAGTATCTGTTTTATTATTTAAAATGTTTTTTTAGTTAAAATTATAGTTAGTTTAGTTTGGATAATTAAATTAGATAAGTTAATTGGGATTATTGTTTTTTTGTTGTTGTTTTCGGCCAAAAACGAAAGCAAGAGAGAAACTGGATATGGAGCCGGGTCAGGCCCAATGGGCGTTGGGTCAACAGGCGGGTCAAACCGACCTGGCCCTGTTCATCTTCCTCTACGCCCCAAACCCTAGCTCTGCATCACCAGCAGCGCCGCTGCTTCAACCAAGCAAACCCTAATCACATTCAGATTGCCCAGGCCCAAAGATCCAAAACGAAAACGGAATCAATCAAAACAACATCAAAAAATGAATCAAATATTAATAGAAACAAAATCGTGAACACATTGAATCTGAATGAAATCAAATAAAAAATTTTCATTAATGCATCAAATATTACAAATCAAAATTGAATCGAATTTCCTAAATGAATCTAATCTAATCTAATCTAATCTATATTTTCCTAATCAAACGAAACCCTAAGTCTATAAGAACAGAATGAGAAGAAGGGGATTGGGGTCGGAGAAGTTTTCTGGAGAGCGCCGTCGTTGGACCTTCATCTTCAACCTGCGAAAACAGAAAAAAAAGACCGAGATTAGAAGGGAGTTGGAGCACACACGATCCTGAAATTGAAGAAATAAGGTAACCGAGTCTCGAACTTAGCTTAGGATATCTGATTACATGTATTAATTGTTGTGTTTGTCTGGGAATTTGGGGGTTTAGGGTTGCGATTCAAGGTTAGGGTTCGTCGTTAGGTTAGGGTTAGGGTAGGGTTCTTGAATCTTAGGGTTTGTGTTCATAGGTTGGGGATGAATGTTTGAAAGTGCTTGGTTTGGGATGAAGAATCCGGTTGAATATCAACCGGAATTTTGGGATTATATGGTGGTTCGGGGCGGTTGACGGTGGCTATGGGGTGGTTTCTGGGTTGTTGTTGAAGGTCATTGGGTTGGGGGATGTGTAACACCCTTCTAAACCCCCGCAGAAATATAATGAAATCAGAGTAAGTTTACATCAAGGATGCTACAATTAATAAAATAAATAAAATACCAAGTCGTTTGTCATGCTTTATTTGAATTAAACCAATATCAAAACATGTGTTTAGCATAGCAGAAACTCATTTTAACAATGTTAAGAAACATATCCAAACAAAATCAACAATACATAATCCATAACCAATAATGGCAACAATGTATATCAAGTAACGCTAAGACTATTAATCCCAGTGTTACAATCAGAGCATGACTCGACACGAACTACGGGCTAGCCTACGAGCTATCCTCACCCAATCAAGAAGCCGCTACATCCTTAATCTGAAATCATCAAAGTAAGGGTGAGTTTCATTCGAATTAATAAGCATTATGCAGTCATAAGCAATAAAATCTCATAGTAATTATCCTCCACTCAATCATACATGTAATCGGAATTTATTACAACAAGCAAGCATCAGTACATAAGAATCATCTATCATACCACACAAGCATTCAGTTATATCAGACTATAATGCAATGAATGGACTGACACTAATGCATGTGGTACCAAAGTTCGTGAATCACATTCACAGGACTTCTCTCTTCGATACTGCCCTTTAGTCGCTCACACCCCACATGGGCACACGACTAACCTCATCGCTCACACCCCACATGGGCACACGAATGAATGCACACATGTCACATACTTATATCATCATCAATCCGATGCTTAACATCGCTTTATCACATCTTACCAATAACGTCACAACAAGTATGTACATGTACAAGCATCATTCAATCATTTATATACGTACACCACAACAACATAATAACATATACATCATGTTAATGTTAATATTTACCATAATTCAATTCATCAACAATTTAATCGAATAAATAAAATAATGTCGTCCACTTCCCATTTTATCACTTTATCAAATAAAGCATCTAGTTAGCTTTGCAACGCTCAAAACGGCACATAAATCGGATACTCGGATCAAAAGTTATGGGTTTTTAAAAATAAAACATTTTTAGAAAATATGCAGCGGAACCCGGTTCGTCCCTACGTGGGAACCGGTTCCTGGCTGCTTCCCAAAACACGCTTCAGGTTTTTACTATGGGGAACCGGGTTGTCCCTATCTGGGAATTGGTTCCCAGCAACCCAGAATCCTCACGTCTCTGTTTTTATAAGGGGAAACCGGTTTGTCCCACATGGGAACCGGTTCCTACGTACCTGCACAGCCAAATTCACCATTTTGACAGCAAATCCCCTATCCCATTTCCGCAATTCATGTACATACGAACATAACACACAAATATCATCAATTTTTCACACCATCACACATTTCAAACAAGTTTTAGACATATATTAACAGCATATATCATGGGTATTATCAAAATCATGCTAAATCATACAAGTTCATCAAAACCTAACAAAAGTTCCCAAACCCGACACGTACGATTGAACTAAACAACAATCCTAATCAATCCTACTACCTACAATCGCATAAGGTTTACTAACCCGAAGAATCCCGCCTTACCTCAGAGTCGAATCTTCGAAGGTCTTCTTCTCCTTTGGCTCTTCTCTCTTTCACGTGCTCTTCAGTTCTCAGACTATGTCCCTTTTTCTTCTACCTCCTCTTTTCCCAGTTTCCTTTATTTTATGAAAAATAAAATATCTTAATGGGCTTGCTTAGTTAACACCCCCCCTCCTGCTAACTACCACACTAAGTCCAATGCCAATATTTCATCATTTTCCAAATAAGTCCCAAAAATTATTAATTCTAATAATTAAATTAAAAAAAATAATTAAATTAATAAATAAGAATTAACGGGGTGTTACAGGATGAATGTTTCGATGAACATTCATCGGGAAACTGGGTATGGGGACGGTTCTCAGGGCGGTTCACGGTGAGGCAAGACGAGACGAGAAGAAAAGAGCATGCCATCTACTACCTGAGCAAGAAATTCACTGACTGTGAATCCCGCTACTCCATGCTCGAGAAAACCTGTTGTGCTTTGGCCTGGGCTGCCAAGCGTCTCCGCCAGTACATGATTCAACTTACTACTTGTTTGATCTCCCATATGGATCCAATCAAGTACGTCTATGAAAAGCCTGCCTTAACTGGGAGATTTGCCCGTTGGCAGATGCTGTTATCAGAATATAACATTGAGTATCACGCACAGAAAGCCGTGAAAGGAAGTATCCTAGCTGAGCACCTGGCTCACCATCCACTCAATGGTCATGAATCAACCAGTTTTGACTTTCCGGACGAGGACATCATGTACCTCAAGATGAAAGATTACGACGAGCCACTACCAGACGAAGGACCTGAGATAGGATCCCAATGGGGCTTGATCTTTGACGGAGCCGTCAATGCTTATGGACGAGGAATTGGGGCAATCATTGTTACCCCTCGAGGTACCTATATTCCATTTACCGCCAGATTAACTTTCAAGTGCACAAACAATGAGGCCGAATATGAAGTTTGCATCATGGGTCTCGAAGAAGCCGTGGATCTAAGAATCAAACACTTGGATGTATACGGAGATTCTGCTTTGGTCATCAATCAAATCAAAGGAGAATGGGAAACACGCCAACTTGGGCTAATCCCTTACCAAGACTACGCGAGAAGATTGTTACCATTCTTCGACAAGGTAGATTTTCATCACATTCCTCATGAAGAAAATAACTTGGCTGATGCATTAGCCACACTCTCTTCCATGATTGGGATAAATCATTGGAATGACATTCCTCAGATCGATATTATGCGCCTGGATAGGCCCGCTCGTGTTTTCACAGTAGAAGCAATCATCGACAACAAACCATGGTATCACGACATCAAGAACTTTCTCCAAAGGCAAGAGTACCCTCTTGGGACATCAAAGAGAGATAGAAAACTTTGAGAAAGTTAGCTGGCAGATTCTTTTTGAATGAAGATGTTTTGTACAAGAGAAACTTTGACATGGTCCTGCTCATATGCGTTGACAGAAAGGAAGCAGAAACACTCTTGAGAGAAATACACGAAGGTTCCTTTGGTACTCACACCAATGGACACACCATGACAAGGAAAATACTAAGAGCAGGATAGTTTTGGCTGACAATGGAGTCAGATTGCTACCAGTATGCAAAGAGGTGTCACAAGTGCCAGATCTACGCCGATAGAATTCACGTGCCACCATCTCTTCTCAACATACTCTCTTCCCCTTGGCCTTTCTCCATGTGGGGAATCGACATGATCGGAATGATCGAGCCAAAAGCGTCCAACGGACATCGCTTCATCTTGGTAGCCATAGACTATTTTACCAAATGGGTCGAAGCAGCTTCATATGCAAACGTTACAAGACAAGTTGTCGTCAGTTTTATCAAGAATCACATCATTTGTCGCTACGACATTCCTAGCAAGATAATCACTGACAATGGGTCAAATTTGAATAACAAAATGATGAAGGAACTGTGTGAAGAATTCAAGATTGAACATCACAATTCATCTCCTTACAGACCAAAGATGAATGGAGCTGTAGAAGCAGCTAACAAAAACATCAAGAAAATCATTCAGAAAATGGCCATCACTTACAAAGATTGGCATGAAATGCTCCCGTTTGCTCTTCATGGTTACCGTACATTTGTACGTACTTCGACTGGAGCAACTCCTTTCTTCCTTGTATATGGTATGGAGGCAGTCCTACCCATAGAGGTTGAGATCCCATCAATGAGAGTCTTGATGGAGGAAAAATTAACAGAAGCCGAGTGGTGTCAAAGCAGATTCGATGAATTGAACTTAATCGAAGAAAAGCGCATGACAGCTTTGTGCCACGGACAACTATATCAACAGAATGAAGAAAGCTTTCGAAAAAAAGGTTCGACCTCGCACAATCAAAGAAGGCGACCTTGTGCTCAAAAAGATTCAATCTTTTCTCACAGATTCGAGAGGGAAATGGACTCCCAATTATGACGGCCCATACATGGTCAAGAGAGCTTTCTCAGGAGGAGCCTTAATACTCAGGACTATGGATGGAGAAGAATTCACCCGTCCTATTGTCATACCCCAAAATTTACCCGTTATAATTCGCATCTTTTAATTTATTAAGGAAGTTAAAAATTAAGAGCCATAGGGTTTAATACACCTATTATTAAACTCGATCTCTTATAAAATTCCCGTATAAATTGGTTTAAAATAAATAGGGGTGTGAATAGCAAATATTTGAGCTTCAACTTGTTTTGGGCCCATATGTTTCTCATCATTTAATCACTTCTTATTATCCTTTTACCAATTAAATACTATTATTGTCACTAATTATAAAATTATTATTAATTTTTAATTATTAATTAAGATTAACATTAGGATTATCAGTATTTAAATAAATATTATTCGGTTAGTTTAGGATTATGGGTTATATTAGTATCAGTTTTATTATTTAAAATGTTTTTTTAGTTAAAATTATAGTTAGTTTAGTTTGGATAATTAAATTAGATAAGTTAATTGGGATTATTGTTTTTTTGTTGTTGTTTTTGTTGTTTTGGGCCAAAAACGAAAAAAAGAGAGAAACTGGATATGGAGCCGGGTCAGGCCCAATGGGCGTTGGGTCAACAGGCGGGTCAAACCGACCCGGCCCTGTTCATCTTCCTCTACGCCCCAAACCATAGCTCTGCATCACCAACGGCGCTGCTGCTTCAACCAAGCAAACCCTAATCACATTCAGATTGCCCAGGCCCAAAGATCCAAAATGAAAACGGAATCAATCAAAACAACATCAAAAAATGAATCAAATATTAACAGAAACAAAATCGTGAACACATTGAATCTGAATGAAATCAAATAAAAAATTTTCATTAATGCATCAAATATTACAAATCAAAATTGAATCGAATTTCCTAAACAAATCTAATCTAATCTATATTTTCCTAATCAAACGAAACCCTAAGTCTATAAGAACAGAATGAGAAGAAAGGGATTGGGGTCGGAGAAATTTTCTGGAGAGCGCCGCCGTTGGACCTTCATCTTCAACCTGCGAAAACAGAAAAAAAGACCGAGATTAGAAGGGAGTTGGAGCACACACGATCCTGAAATTGAAGAAATAAGGTAACCGAGTCTCGAACTTAGCTTAGGAGATCTGATTACATGTTTTAATTGTTGTGTTTGTCTGGGAATTTGGGGGTTTAGGGTTGCGATTCAAGGTTAGGGTTCGTCGTTAGGTTAGGGTTAGGTTAGGGTTCTTTAATCTTAGGGTTTGTGTTCATAGGTTAGGGATGAATGTTTGAAAGTGCTGGGTTTGGGATGAAGAATCCGGTTGAATATCAACCGAAATTCTGGGATTATATGGTGGTTCGGGGCGGTAGACGGTGGCTATGGGGTGGTTTCTGGGTTGTTGTTGAAGGTCACTGGGTTGGCGGATGAATGTTTCGATGAACATTCATCGGGAAACTAGGTATGGGGACGGTTCTCAGGGAGGTTCACGGTGGGGCTTTGGTCGACGCTGGTTTTTTTTCTGGGTTCGTAAGTGAGTGTGACGAGAGAGAATAGAGACAGTGAAGGAAGGAGAGAACGAGAAGAATGAGAGAGAGTGGGATCTGAGAAGTGAGCTTTCTTTGTTTTTTTGCTTTTTTTTGTCATTTTTTCCTTATAACCGTTGGATCAAAGCCAAGTGGCTTCACGATAGCCACTTGGCAGGCATACTGAACATGATTCAGTGCTTCCTCCATTCCATACACCTTCCCTCAAGAGCACATGCAGGCCATTGATGGTTATCTGAATAGATCAAACAGATCCTGGCCTTACACGCCATTAGACACACACCACACCCCATACACCCTCAGCACACCGAATCAGACGGACCAAGAACCTATAATGGGCCTAGCCTGTTGCTAACTACACACCCCTCAAATGCTATCCTTAATAAAATACACCCCCCTGCAGAATTAAAAAATGAAATTTAATTAATTTTGTAAAAAAACTTTAATTGTTTAATTGTTCGTTTTTTTTATAATTCAATCCAATTTTCTCCCCGAACCGACTATACCTATTAGTCGCATTAAGCGAGAAATAAATTTAATCTAATCAATTTATTCGCTAATACTAATTTAATAAATTCTTTACTAATTCTCTCCTCGACCCGACTAAATCTATTAGTCGCAATGATGAGAGATAAAACAATAAAACTCGTAATTTAATTACAAAACTAAAACACATTTCATTTGTTGCCCGCGACGATCGAATCTATCAGTCAGAGTAACCAACAATACCCCATTAATCCGTTAACTATAATGATCAAACCTATTGATCATCGCAATTAACGGTGACATATTAAATCAGGGTTGTACGCCCAAATCTAAAAAACACTCAAAACACATTAAACCACGACACTACAGATTTCCATCTCTGCGATTTTCAAATCTACGATAAGGTAATTCAAAATAGCTTCGAACTTCGCATTTCAAAACTACGATAGGCCATTCAAAAAGCCTTCAAACAACCTCATACTAATTCTAAGGCGTACAACCCTGTGCACGAACTACGTCGACTCTGATTCTCCATAAGGAGATACGTAGGCACTTGGTAACAAGGCGAGTCTCCCCCCTTAAAACCTCAATTCGGTTCTAAATCTCAATTTTCACCCTATTCATTTCCTTAGCTATTAAACCTTAACTTTTAGCCATAAAATCTTTACCTTAACATAAAACCTTAGGAAAGGGTCGAGGGTGCCTAACACCTTCCCTCGACCTGATAATAATAACTTACCCCGATCTCTAAACTGCATAGGGTTTCCTATTCGCCCTTCAGAATAGGTGGCGACTCTAAAACTTCAAATTTAGGGCAGGTTGCTACACCTGTGAACGTCGATGCAGTCAAGAAATAATTCGCCTAAATAAATAAAAGAACAGCTCGCTAAGTTGAAAACTCACAAGGAGCGGCTTAGGCAAAAAAGAGCATCTCGGTGGATCGAAAACCCGAAAGGGCGATCCAGGCAAAAGATAGAGACATAAAAAGATATAATAATCAATCCCGCTATACTTAAAACCCGAAAGGGGTAGTTTACACAAAAGTTAGGGATATATGGCAAGTAACTGTGTTCAGGACAAACTTGATCATCAAGAAAATCCATAGCGGAGTATTCTTCATCAGTAGGTCATCTTCTACGAAACACGAATAAAGCGTAACTCGGAGACAACTGGTAAACTGGTATCCCCAATGGAGTGCAAATCTAAAAGAAGAAGACATCTTCTGACCAAAAGATTCG